>NC_141879.1:74732500-75357500 GCF_056163025.1 Triticum urartu | reverse complement strand
ACCCACATGTTCCAAACATGGCTATGAAAGAAAATTTGCAAAATTAATACTTTACGATGCCCCCTTGATGTATAGACCGATGGTTTGACCAGTCACTCTAGAGGGCATTATAAATTAATAAAAAATTCAAAAAATTATAAAACCTTGGAAAACTAGCTTTGTTTGTGCAATAAATAATGTGTGCTTAAACATGGGTGATTTGGAGGTGGTCGAAAAAATCATTGCATTCCGGAGGGGCCATTTGGTCTTTTAACTTAAGCCAGTTTTTGAACATACGTGATTTTTTCCACCACCTACAAATCACCCAAATTTTGTTGTACATGGTGAACCACATGTTCCAAACATGTCTATGAAAGAAAATTTGGAAAATTAATACTTTACAATGCCCCCTTGAGGTATAGACCGATGGTTTGACCAGTCAGTCTAGAGGGCATTATAAATTAATAAAAAATTCAAAACAAATATAAAGCCTTGGAAAACTAGCTTTGTTTGTGCAAGAAATCATGTGTGCCAAAATAGGGGTGATTTGGAGGTTGTCGAAAAAATCATCGCATTCCGGAGGGGCCATTTAGTCTTAACTTAAGCCAGTTTTTGAACATACGTTATTTTTTCCCCCACCTCCAAATCACCCAAATTTTCTTGTACATGGTGACCCACATGTGCCAAACATGTCCATGCAAGAAAATTTGGAAAATTAATACTTTACAATGCCCTCTTGAGGTATAGACCGATGGTTTGACTAGTCAGTCTAGAGGGCATTATAAATTACTAAAAAATCAAAAAAAAATATAAAACCTTGGAAAACTAGCATTGTTTATGCAAGAGATCATGTGTGCCAAATTAGGGGTGATTTGGAGGTGGTCGAAAAAATCATCGCATTCCAGAGGGGCCATTTGGTCTAACTTAAGCCAGTTTTTGAACATACGTGATTTTTTCCACCACTTCCAAATCACCCAAATTTTCTTGTACATGGTGACACACCTGTGCCAAACATGGCTATGAAAGAAAATTTGGAAAAATAATACTTTACAATGGCCCCTTAAGGTATAGACCGATGGTTTGACCAGTCAGTCTAGAGGGTATTATAAATTAATAGTAAGTTCAAAAAAATATAAAACCTTGGAAAACTAGCTTTGTTTGTGCAAGAGATCATGTGTGCCAAAACAGGGGTGATTTGGAGGTGGTCCTGACATGTGTGCCAAATTTGACATGTGACATATTCAAACAATTGACATGTGACATATTTTGTTTCAAACTTGTGTGCAAAATTAGACATTTGACAATTGCAAAAAATTGAATACAAATTTAAAAAATTACTTTGGGTATCCTCACATGGTGGAAATGTTTGGTCCAAATATTTTAAATATTTTGTAAAATTTATATTTAATTTAAATTTGAAAATTTAATGCTTCAAACTTGTTTGCAAAATTTGACATGTGACATATGCAAAAAAAAGTTGACATGTGACATATTTTGTTTCAAACTTGTGTGCAAAATTAGACAATTGACATATGCAAAAAATTGAATACAAATTTAAAAAATTACTTTGGGTATCCTCACATGGTGGAAATGTTTGGTCCAAATATTTTAAATATTTTGTAAAATTTATATTTAATATAAAATTTGAAAATTTAATGCTTCAAACTTGTTTGCAAAATTTGACATGTGACATATGCAAAAAATTAGACATGTGACATATGCAAAATAAATAAATAAATAATATAAATGCCAGCCTACCCAACAGCATTTATATGAAACCCCACGGCCTGCATAGGACTAGTAACCCATTGGGCCAGGATGCAGGCCCGCGGTGAATGTATATAAGTTGCCGGTTGGCCCAACGGGGCAGAGAGTGACTGGTTAGGCAATGAGCTGCCTGCTTTAGATAGGAACTTGAGATGATTAGCTCAGGTGGGTTTATAAACCGGTGCGAGCTCCTCTCCGTTGGCGAGGTGGGACTAAACTCCCACCACCCCGAGACAGTGCCCGCCGCGGCTTTGATTTGGGCCTAATTTGGGTGGGCCGTACCAGGCCGGCCTCACACGCGGTTATCAGCTGGAGAGGGGAAAAAATCCCCATTTCATCTGGCAGATACGAACCCTAGGTATTTGCTTCTGTTCTCCATTCACTCCGTGAGCTCAAATCTCACATCTGGCGTCGCCGGCGATGGGGGCCAAGAAGGTTAGGGGGTCGCAGTCGGCAAGTGATTGCCGCCGCGCTCAAGAAAAGTGGGAGGAGGCAGTTGGGAAGTTCTGTCAGGGCGATCTGGAGAAGAGGGCGAATGTGGAGGAGATCTGCAGCTGGTTTCCCAGCTTGCTGATGTTCATCGACCACGGTAGGGGTCTCATCAAGGTGCTTACGGGTAATGAGAAGAAATCGTTGGTTGGTCCTGCTCGAGGAGTTGTTCCAGTCCAGGTTTTCCTCTAGGCTATGAACGAGCGGAGAACTCCCCGGATCCGTGTCAGCGTGCGAGGTGGTACATGTACCGCTTGCGCCGCCGCGCCCCTCCTATTCCAGTGCTAGATCTTGTCGGAGTGTTGCTTGCGGTGCCTGCTCCGGTTGATCTGTCCAATGTTCACTCTGACAGTGATGTGGAGCAGAGCAAGGATGACAGTGATAGTGAAGATGTGGAGCATAGCGAGGATGAGAGTGATAGCGAAGATGTGGAGCAGAGCAAGGATGAGAGCGGGGAAGAGGAGGTTGTTCTGTTGCTGGACGAAAGTGCTGGAGAGGAGGAGCAGGATGATGTTGTCCAGGAGCAGCCGGCGGACGTGCAGATTGTGGGTCCAGGGATCCCGCAGCTCGGAGACAGGACCATGCCGATTGAAGCGGAGACCTACATCTGTATGGGCATTCGTCACTCAGAGCGCATCAACAAGATGAAGGACAAGAAAACAGAGTGATGGCATGTCAGTGTCTTCAGTTAGTCTATCTGAGTGAGTCAGTTTGGACCCGTTTGATAGCATACTATGTTCTAAGTTCTTTGAGAATACTTCAGTATTTGAGATTATGTTAGGTGTATTTACAGTGAGTTGTTTGGTTGCCCCTGATAAATGTGATATTACTACTGTAGTACTGGGAAAAATATAGTTATTTCTCTGCATGAAAAATGTAGCCTCTTTTTAAAAAACAGAGTTTGTGAGTGCTTAAATGCAATGGCTATGCAGCACAATTTACAGCATTCCAAACAGTTGCATGTATTGTGAATACTCCAGAAATCTCTGTTTTAGTCAAACCATGTTATCTCATATGTATACGCAAGAATACTATAGTTTTTAATACGTTGGTTCATATAGTACCATGCTACCAAACCTAGAGAATTGCAGTAAGTGTTAAGTTATGTAATGCAGTTGTTAATGTAATGCATGTGTTATCCTTTTATTTTCATAAATAATCCCATTCCTACTTTCTCTATAATCAAACTAATGAGCCATTGGATTGTTGATTGATCTATTTTTCAGACAAAGGAGCCACAAAAAAAGTGCTGGAGGTGGGAGCAAGACTGGGGTGGAGAATCAACGGGGCAAGAGTGGAAGGATAAAAAAGAAGACTCTACTTCCTGCTGAAGATGTGGCCTTTACTTTGTTGCGATGTTTTAGTAGTTGCTGCTGTTATTTTGCGGTGCTCATGACCTTTGTAAGCCTAGGATGATGGGTTAGGCAGACTGCAGGCCATGCTGGATTTTGGTTATATAGGTTTATGCTGGCTTGAAGTGAAAATAGAGCACTATTATTGATATATGGATCAGCAACTTCTTCAACTCTAAGGTTGCGTTAATTTGGTTCTAGATTCTAATACATAGCTTAACCCTGCAAGGTTATCATTATCTCACATTTGTGTTTGGAAACAATCCTAGTTAGCCTAAATTACTAGTTGCAATGGAAATGTGTGCATTGCCATGTTTACGTATTTCATTTCTTATATATATTTCAAATATTTTAAAATAAAATCTATTTCTCCTCTTTTATTAATTCTGACAGCTTAACAATTCAAATTATGCAAGATAATGCGTTCTCTTTCATTTCCCTTGTTAAATAAAATATTTCTTTTTGGTTTTATCTTTGAAAAAAAATTAAATCACATATATATTTTTCTGTATACTTGTTCTGACAGTTAGAAAATTCATGAATGTGCGAAAAATTGTTGTGTTATATTCTTTTATAAAGTGATTTGAAGAACAACAAATAATGGTGAGAAATGCAAAAAGTGAAATATGACAAAAAAAGCCCGCCTACTAGCTGCATACTACACAATTCAACGGCCAACATACGACTAGCAACCCAATCATTTATTGGGCCAGGATGCAGGCCCGCCAGATTGTGATAATAGGCAGCTAGTAGGCCCCACTGGGCAGAGACGGGCGGGGTTAGGCATGTGCTGCCCGCTTTAGAAAGGAACTTGAGACGGGAAGCTCAGCCCGGTATATAAACCGGTGCGAGCTCCCCTCGCTTGGCGAGGTGGCACTAAACTCCCAGCACCGCTGGGATGTGCCCGGCGCGACGCTCGCTTGGGCCTAATTCGGGTGGGCCGTCGCAGGCCAGCCTCACCCACACGCAGATTAGTACCACATTTAAAACCGAGCTACTTCAATGTTTTATATTTCACTTATTCAATGTGTACGGAAAATTAATGTCTTATATTTCACTTATTCAATTAAATATTTATTTTCTTTTTTCTGTATAATAATTTAAAATCTAATATATTTTTACTCCTTCAGTTATTCTCGCACTATTAAAATTCAAAAAATGCAATATAATATGTTTCATATTTATTATAATATATCTTTTCTGTTTTATCAATATATTTTTTCTTTGTTATTTCTTCTTAGAGTTTTAAAATTGAAGTATATGTTTTGTATTTTATTTCTTATTATAGTTATAAAATTCAAAATTCCATGAATGTATGTTGTCTTCTGTTTCACTTCTTAAATATAATTTTCATTCTATTTTCAAAATTCCATTTGGTTGACTCTAGAAAAACAACGTCCTTCGGGCTCCCCCTCTGGCAGACCCGAATGATGGTGATTGCACATGTGGTATGTGCTGACCTGCATGAAATGACACCAAACTTTGGCACCATGTGAGGATGCCCAATGTAGGCCCCCATGCAACATGTGAGCCAATCCTGACACCGAACGAACGTTGTGTCACGTCTGGGCAGCGTTTCGAGTTCTTTTCGCCGACAAAATCCTAGTAAATGCATCGAGTGCCAGAAATCGATGAGAATTGGCATGCATTATGTCCATGGTCTTCCCATTGTGTGAAAAAAATTGGGACCATTCGGTTGAGTCCAGAAAAACAACGTCCTTCGGGCTCCCCCTCCGCCAGACCCGAATGATGGTGATTGCACATGTGCTATGTGCTGGCCTGCATGAAATGACACCAAACTTTGGCACCATGTGAGGATGCCCAATGTAGCTAGGCCCCCATGCAACATGTGAGCCATTCCTGACACCGAACGAACGTCGCGTCACGTTCGGGCAGCGTTTCGGGTTCTTTTCGCTGGCAAAATCCTAGTAAATGCATCGAGTGCCGGAAATCGATGAGAATGGGCATGCATGATGTCCATGGTCTTCCCATTGTGTGAAAAAAATTTGGGACCATTTGGTTGAGTACAGAAAAACAACGTCCTTCGGGCTCCCCCTCCGGCAGACCCGAATGATGGTGATTGCACATGTGCTATGTGCTGGCCTGCATGAAATGACACCAAACTTTGGCACCATGTGAGGATGCCCAATGTAGGCCCCCATGCAACATGTGAGACATTCCTGACACCGAACGAAAGTTGCGTCACGTCCGGGCAGCGTTTCGGGTTCTTTTCACCGGCAAAATCCTAGTAAATGCATCGAGTGCCGGAAATCGATGAGAATTGGCATGCATGATGTCCATGGTCTTCCCATTGTGTGAAATTTTTTTGGGACAATTTGGTTGAGTCCAGAAAAACAACGTCCTACGGGCTCCCCCTCCTGCAGACCCGAATGATAGTGATTGCACATGTGCTATGTGCTGGCCTGCATGAAATGACACCAAACTTTGGCACCATGGGAGGATGCCCAATGTAGGCCCCCATGCAACATGTGAGCCATTCCTGACACCGAACGAACGTTGCGTCACGTCCGGGCAGCGTTTCGGGTTCTTTTCGCTGGCAAAATCCTAGTAAATGCATCGAGTGTCGGAAATCGATGAGAATTGGCATGCATGATGTCCATGGTCATCACATTGTGAGAAAAAAATTTAGCACCATTTGGTTGACTTGAAATAATTATTTGATATCAAAATTTTGTAATATGAAAAAAAAAGAAAAAAAAAGTACATGAAACGAGCCCCTCGTCGCTCAAAGAGAGGAGCACGTGCGATTTGTTACACAAATCCCGGATCGGAATCTACAAAAAAAACTCGAGCGTGGGAAGCCTATCCCTTTAATTTAGGAGCACGTACTGCCTCTCCTCAACCAAGGAAGGCAAGGATCACGGACGTACGTTCCCTGGTGGTTACGACGACCTAGGAGATCCTCCTCCTCCTATATAGTCTCGGCATCGTCTTTCATGTCGTCTACGACGGCTCCTACCGCCGAGTCGACGACAGCTGCGTCCCTAGCATCGGCCCAACTCCAGCAAGATCGTCGAGAACATCCAGATCGTCAGCGCGGGCCGTCGTGGACGAACTGCGTCCATGTTACAACGCCGACAACTTCCATCTTCATCGAGCGATCCAGTATGTTGGCAACCGTACCGCATCCATGATGCTTTTCTTTGTGCGTATATTAGATTAGATAAGATCTAGTATCTTCGCATTACATCTGTTGGAGTAGATGTTTTTTGTTTGTGCGTGTATTAGATTAGATAAGCCTATGACACTAGATTTGTTTGTGTGTGTATTAGATTAGATAGCCCTACGATTGCATGTTTCTGCATGTTGTTTGTTGTCTTTCACTTGTAGGTTGGATTGATGAATAAACAACAATTTTAAATCAGTGTTAGTTATAGCATAGTCACTTTAAGTTATAGCAATTCCCTAAGACATGCATGTTGCAACTATGAGACGCCCACTAATATTGTATGTGTTGCACGTTTGTTTGATGCATGTTCTAGTAGGCATAATTTCGTTTCTTTTCTTTTCGATTTACTGTTAATTAGGCACTGTCACCGATTCTTATATCTATTTGTACAGTACCATATGAAAATAAATGATTAGATAAATAATGTTACTTTTGATTATGAAACTAATTGTTTAAATAAGTACTTGTTAAACTGTCATTTTATGTGTTGCACGTGTCTGTGCTGAATGTTTTAGTTTGAATAAATTATGTTCTATAGTTTTCTATATACTGTGGGATAGTGTATTCCATTATTATGTTTTATGCAACAATATGTTAGGAAAAAAGTTGATTACATAATTTATGGTACTGTAAACAAGTATATTTTTTTAACAGGATGGATGAACTCAACGGAGAAATAGTTTGCGCCGTTGAAAAATGGTGCAAGCTTATTGCCGGTCTATCTTCCGGTCAACGGGCCGCACTTGCTGAAACACCACTCCGTAGCATGCTTCAGATACCTTCGCTGAAGATGCGTACATTGCTGATCCGGTACGTGGTTGAGATTTTTGATCCTAGCAAGGGCAGATTCATTGTACAAGACTTGGTTGGCGAAGTGTCTCTCGGTCCCGTGGATGTTGAGTGCATCTTGGCCTTGGAGAACCACGGACTATCGGCAAAAGGTATTCTCGGTGAGGAAGGTGAGGATGTTAAAGATCGAGTGCTGCCTCAATTCCTGAGCAAGACCACAGGTAACATACTCATCGATGATCTGATTGTTGACATCACAAAAAATAAATCTGCCGACGACAATTTCCTTCGGAGAGTTGTCCTCGTGTTGCTTGGAACAGTTCTTGCTCCCATGTTGAGCAAGACTATACCAAAGCAATATTACGCATTGGTGGATGATGTGAATCGTATATCCAAGATTAATTGGAATGCATTCACCCTCCGGGTTCTGCTGGACTGCCTTTGCAACGCGAGGAAAGTCAAACACCTCCGCCAATGGCTGAGAGGGAACTTAGCTCTCCTGCAGGTACACCTTTCAGACTTGTACCTTTGCAAAAAAAATATGATTGCTAATTTACCTGCTGTATAGTACTAACTATAATTTCTCATATTCATGCAGTACCTGTACTGGGAGAAGGTTCAGCCCCTGGAAGGTGAATGCGCATTCAATCCTAGCTTGTCCATGGAACCTCTAATGAGAAATTGGACTGAAGCTGTAGCCTCAAGGAGAGACGAGTTTGATTATGACCATGGACGTGGCCGTGGTAACATCAAGGTAATTCATTACGTTGGGTACTTCTTAAATATTTTATATAACATAATTAGTTGTATTAATATTTTTATTGATCACATATACTTGTATTTCACATGCAGATTGAAGACAACATAACCAAGGAGTATAGGGCGCAGGAGCGCAAAGTACCCGAACCAGAAAAGCCAAAAATGAAGCCCGCCGTTGGTGCGGCAAAGAAGTCCAAGTTAGCCTCAAACGCGGACGAGATGATGAACCTCATCATGAAGCGGTGTATGGATTACATATGCAGCCAAATGAAGGAAATATCGGAACAAGTAGCTGAGGTGACACACCCTTAATTCTATGTTTACAACATTTTTGAAGTTGCAAAACCGTACCGACATTAATTAATATTTTTTATGTAATGCAGGGATTGTTAGAGAAGTTGAACCAAAATGGTGTGATGTACAAGCCAGCGGCTGCTGCGGCTTCCGGAAACAACGATGCAGACCTAGAAGTGGATTCCTTTGAGAATGGTCCGCCAGAAAAAAAAAGAATCCGTGTACAAGGATGACTCTAACGGTCTAGAGCCAGTGATTGATTTGACACAGCCTGACGAGCCTGTTGTCAACAAGAACAACAATGATGAGGAAGTATGTTTTCATTTATTTGTCTTCATTTATCTCAATTATGCATCTTCATTTTCGTTAACTGAACCTATCACATTATTTCTTTGTTAACCAGAAAAAATCTGCCAAGTTAAATGTTGACAAGACAACGGAGTGCGGTGCAACACCGGAGAACCCTTGGATTGTAGGTAATTCTCCTCGAGCAGAATCGTCAGACATTGACATTTCTGCAAGTTCTATCGACGGGATGGTGGGTAAGAGCAAGGGGAAAAGTCTGCAGCAACCACAAAAGAAGACGATGTTATATCCGGGAAGCGCCGACGGACTGTTCCCAAGAAATTTGAATCCCCCTTTAAACTTGACAAGCCCAGCAAGCGAAGCGCTCGTGGTACTAAGCCATCCGGCAACACTACCACAACTAGAGGTACCGTTAGTAGCTATCTTAGTGCTTAATTTACTACCATTTCATGTACTCACCGTTCGTGACGTTCGTAATTTATCATGCAGCTCTGTTTAGTAACAATGACGTGGAAGGCTCTGCTAAGGACGATCTCACACCGAAACTCATTGATGCTGCTGTTACGTTTGTGGAGGCAGCTGCTCGGTCTGAGAAGAATATGAATAAAAGAGTTTACTACAATGAACGTGGCACCTTTGTGACTGTGGAGAGTATACGACCGGTACTTGAGCATACATGGCTGGCGGATGACGTAAGATCTATTACCATGTCCTGCTATTTAAGTGCATAATCTAGGTGTCACATATGAAAATAAAATGTTCTACTATTTTACGCAGATTATCGATGCTTATAAGACACATTTGGCTCTGCGCGTTGGTCATGATCGGCACCTCTGTCAAGCCTGGAGGTCCGAATACCTTGTTGATCGTGCTAAGGCACGAGACAACCCTAAACCGTCGACATACAACATGGATAGTGCGTTGAGCAGAGCTGGAGCAGTACGTAGGGTTCTGGACGAGTATACCGTCCGTGATAAGGTACGATATGTTCTTACTAGTTCATTAACACTCATTTCAACAAGCATAATTGCATCTGATTACAAATGTGTTCCACATGTTAGTCATTTATCCCGTTGAACGTCGGCAATACACACTGGATCACCGTGTTGATGCACAACCGCAAGAAAGAATTCCGAGTTTTTGATTTGCTCTATCCTCTCGAGTTCTCTCTCGACACTATGAAAGCACTGGTACTCTCCCCAACATTGAGCATTCTTCATATGAAATGTCATATGGTTTCTCACTACTACTTTCTTTCAAATAGCGACTAGCAATAGCAATTGATATGGAAGAGGCAAACCGTATTACACCTGGCAAATATCCAGACGTCACTAAGTGGCCTATCTTACCTCAGATCGACATGCCACTACAAGAGGACCGGTGAGTTACGGTTCATCATTTTCTACTTACGAAAGACATGTTCGTGTGCATGGTGAGTAATGTTTGCATATATATTAGGAACTCTTGTGGCCTTTTGTGATTGAAGTTATGGAGCATTGGGACGGGGATCGATGGACCACCGATTTTACCTAAGTAATTTATCCTCTCTTTTCGTACACTTGTACAATTGCCGTATAATACCAACTTCTATTCATTAAACATTGTTCTAAAAATTGCAGGCCATGGTTAATGCAAGGAGAAGGCGTCTCGTCGCCGAGTTGGTTATCTCACCTACCAACACGCTCGAATGTGTGAAGAACAAAATCCGCGACATCGCAAAGAAAAGCAAGGCGTGAAGACATCATACATGATTCAAGATTCTAGTTTTAGTCGTTTGTTTTAAGTCCGGAAGCACGTTTCCCGGCATGGACAACTTTGATTTTCAATCATTCATGTAACACTACAAGAGATTAGGCCTACTGTGAAAAGCCAGCAAATGTCATCGAACAGCTAATAACGTCACAAATTACACCCGAGTGACGTTCTATGGGCGTCACAAGCATCGTCGCGGAATCCCCGTCATAGATTACTCCTGGTGACGGCGCGCATAAAACAATGTCATTGAAAATGGGACCTTCGGTGACGTTTTCGAGAACGTCAACAACTTTCTATTTCCATGACGATGGATTAATGTCACAAGTTAGGAGCAAATATGCCATATTGTACAATATTTAATGATGGAGCAATGTCACTGACTTTATGCCATGTCAACACCCGCACAGATTACCCCACTACTAGCATCACTACTTTCATTATTGATGAAGATGGCATCATCAAAATATGTTTACTATGTTTTGAATAATTTGCAATGAAATATGAGTTCCACTATATTGCAAATGCATATCAAAGTATTTAATTCACATCACATTATATAAATAAGTTATGAGCCAAATCACATTATAAATTGAAATGGGAGACAAATCATATTATATATTCAATCTCTTAGCCAAATCATCCTCCAAATAGAAATGAAAATAATGAATAACATTGACTCAAGTTTGACACGACAATAGACAAGACGATGGATTCTTGCTGAGTTGCTCGAGCCCTTAAGAGAAAAACCAATATCATGTTGCTTCTTTCCCCAAGCTTCACTCTTCTCTTGTTGGCTCTTCTTCACAGCTTCCAATCCTTCTTGATGCTTCCTTATAATCTCTTGAAATGTTGTCATGTGCTTCAAGTCTCACGGCTAACTCCCCCCGATGCCTATAAATTGAGGAAACACAACATAGTGTTGCATCTTAATGAGATGAAAACATAAGATAAAAACATATAGAAGTACCACTAAGAAGCATACAATCTATCAAATTATGGATCTGTGTACATTATTAACTAGATTTTCGGGTATGTGGATGGGCCAATAAAATGTTATATTAGTTTGGCAAAACAAGAAGACACAAACTTGTATAAAAAGCTGTCAGTCAAAATAATTTACATGGACCCATGTTGCACTTTTAAGTAGCATGTGAATGACTAGTGAGTCCACTAGGGTGGCGTATGACAATGAATTGTAGTAATCTACTGAACATATTTCATAATTAGTTGCATAAGTATAGTTGTTTGAAGCTTTGGTTACTACAAAAGTTTAGATCGGCACATCACTAAAAAAGCATATCAGTAATGTACTAAAAAACCGCAGACCAAAACACCAAAATGTTTCTTTTATAAGGAGTGACATCCATTCATCCATTCAAATAATGAAATATCTACAGGTCATCACCCAACCACTACAGGCCATCTTATTCCTATTAACTGTGTGTTTTCTAATTCTGAAATGATTTGGACATGCTATGAATTTGGTTATTCATCATCTCATGTAAAACTAAGTGCCATAAGCAACTACTGTCAGTATTGTCTACACTATTTTAGTCAGTTGTGTGCTTACTCACCTTCCCCAGCAACTACAGCTAATTGTGTACTTGCACTATAGTTGTATGATGCTTCCTCAATCTAAATATAACAATAAAAATACAAGTTATGCACAAAGGAAGGGCACGGTGAGGTTAAATTTAGGCATAGACAACCACGTAAGGAATTGTCAAGTACTGGACTGTAAGAAAAAAAAGTGGAGAAGCAACAAACAAGTAGTAAAAATATTAAGCTTCAAACTTTACCAACATAGCAAGGTCGATACGATTATCTTGATATTGCAAACCCAGTCCTGCTACCTACAGTGAGCAGTCGATTAATGCGCCTGCGTTATAGGGGGAAAACAGAAGAGAAGCAATATACTGACAAGTGTTCACATGGATAAAAATATTACAGAATAACATAATCATTTCTCTTTCACTGAGCAGTATTAGCATTTGAATGGACCTTTTAATATATATATATATATATATATATATGTTTCAGCATCTAGCAATTACGGTATGTCCCATGATACGAGCCCTCGACATATCTTTACCTTGTTAATTGTTATCACAGAATATTGACTTCTTGTGCATAGTAACTGATAAAAGGCTATTCCTAGTACAGCTTCACTGTTAATACTCTGACTGTAGAGTCTAGTCACATATTAGATGTTCTTGAGCATGCTGGAGATTGCATAATCTTGCAGCTTAAAGGGGAAACTTGAGTTGAAATCATTCATTGTAGAAATTTAGAGATAGTCAACAACATATAAGTATAAACCATACCTTAGATAAGAACAAAGGACATTGATCTTACTCCTGATCTAGATGAACTGCAACTAGGAAAAGGAGATTTCAAATAGGTGGTTAGAAGAATCAAATTTCCATATCACAAATCTTACATCAGGAAATTATGGAAGAAAAAGGAAGCAGCGAAATATTACCCTCGAGTAGTTGGAAGGGGAACAGATCTAATGGTGTTGTAGCCGAGTT
Source organism: Triticum urartu (assembly GCF_056163025.1). NCBI lineage: Eukaryota > Viridiplantae > Streptophyta > Magnoliopsida > Poales > Poaceae > Triticum > Triticum urartu. The sequence goes on along the minus strand of NC_141879.1, from coordinate 75,344,289 downwards.
CCTTGTAGAGTTTCCGACTCATTCCCTAGCCTATCTGCATCATCGGCTTGCCTCTCCCAAACCTGGTGTCTCTCGCCGCCGCTGTCTTGTTGGTGGCTGGACGAAACCAATCTTCTAAATCACCATATACATCTCAAGTAGTGGGTGATGAAGGGGTGGTGAGGCAGCGTCCAGATCTTGGTGAGGCACGAGGTGAGAAACGAAGCTGGTGAAGGCGTCGGAGATGGAGTTGGTGATGGTCGACAAGCCATCAACAGTGGAGGCAGCATGGAGGTCGGATCAGGCATCAAATGGGGCAGGTCGGCGTCGGTGTAGTGGTGGCTTGGGATGGGGAACCGGACAGAGAGGGTGGGGCGACAGACTAGAGGGTGGCGAGGGGGAGCGAATTCGGGTGGCGCGGCTGGCGGCGAGTGATTTGCAGGCGCCGCCGGTGAGATGAGATTTGAGTCAGGTGCGAATGTATAGGTGTATTTGGGGATTTTTTTGGGCTAGTGTTTTATATGGAGGCACACGGTGTGGCGTGAGACCTAGCGCCAAATGGGCCGACCCACGCACGGAGCTGATTTTTGTTTTGTTTTTTCTCCGTGGTTGTGAATTTTTGGCGTGCCATCGTTTTAAAAGGTGGGTGATAAGAATTAAAAAATCCAATCAACTCTCATATTTCCTTTTTAACTTTTGAGATAGAAATGTAACAACATTAGCTCACGAGTGTGCCATTGAAAGTTTTTTTGCATACACACTAACTATTTATTATATTATACAACATGAAAATAATGTTCACTCATTTCCTCTTGGCTCCTATTTTCATTTTTATATTCGAGATAAACAACATCAGCTCACGAACGCTCACTTTGAGTTCTTAGCCCAACCACTACCTATTTATATTAGAAAGAAGAAAATAAGTTTTACCTTTATAAAAAATAATGATTATTAGTATTTCCATGGCTACTACCTATTTATATTATATCAAAAAAAATACAACACATGCTAGCCTTTGAAAAAACTATGGCAATCTCACTGCCAACACTGACGCATGGGCCCAATCACTCAATAACCCAAGAACTAGCTATGGTGGGTCTGACTACTATACGTAACATGACAAAAATGATCTTCACACATTTGTAGTACTCGGTGACTCTAGCGGGCTCGTCATGGAAATTACGAAGATGTCACAAAAATTGGGAGCCAGGTGTGCTGAAAGGTCGAGGCAATTCGGTGACGCTTATCGTCACCGATTTGCAGTAATTGGTGACGCCACCTATGACAACATCATACATTAGGAATTTATGTGACGTTGTCCACCATCGTCACGAGGATTTTCGTCACAGTATGTCAATTTTGTTGTAGTGTAATAAGCACGATACCATGGATTTTGTGTGGATTTTTGGTCGCTCACACATACTTGTGTATGTGTAATACAGTCAGACTATATGTTTCGTACCAATAAATTTTTGCTTCCCTTCATTTGTTCTACCTTAATGTTTTTTGCTGCTGTGTTCATTCTTTTCTTCCACGGAAGAGTAATTCATTTCCTTTTTACTTTTGCATATTTTTTGATTTGATTTGGCATTATTCAACAATAAGAAAAAATGATAAATTCCTTTTTGTTTGCCTGAGAATCAACCATAGCTGTCGTGCCATCCGGTGTGGGATCCCGCGCCTGAGACAACGACAGATCCGGTCCCCGCGCAGGCGACCCAGTCGACGAGCGCCAGTTGGCGCGGGGCGACGCGCCAGGTCCGGACCCGCCCGACCGCTCGGTGGAGACAGCCCGCGTGTCGGACGCAGACGGGCCACCCGTGGATCCTGCGGTTGGTGGAGTAGGCAGATCCGCCTGGGATCCCGTGCGCATGATTGCCCCGCTGGATCTATCAGGATCGGGGTCCGCAGGTGGATCTTCCTCGTGTCTTGCGCCAGACTCCTTTGGCTTTGTTTGTGGAAGAGATCATGTGTGCCAAAATAGGGGTGATTTGGAGGTGGTCGAAAAAATCATCGCATTCCGGAGGGGCCATTTGGTCTAACTTAAGCCAGTTTTTGAACATACGTGATTTTTTCCACCACCTCCAAATCACCCAAATTTTGTTGTACATGGTGAGCCACATGTTCCAAACATGGCTATGAAAGAAAATTTGGAAAATTAATACTTTACAATGCCCCCTTGAGGTATAGACCGATGGTTTGACCAGTCAGTCTAGAGGGCATTATAAATTAATAAAAATTGCAAAAAAAATATAAAACCTTGGACAACTAGCTTTGTTTGTGCAAGAGATCATGTGTGCCAAAATAGGGGTGATTTGGTGGTGGTCAAAAAAATCATCGCATTCCGGAGGGGCCATTTGGTCTTAACTTAAGCCAGTTTTTGAACATACGTTATTTTTTTCCACCACCTCAAAATCACTCAAATTTTGTTGTACATGGTGACCCACATGTTCCAAACATGGCTATGAAAGAAAATTTGGAAAATCAATACTTTACAATGCCCCCTTGAGGTATAGACCGATGGTTTGACAAGTGAGTCTACAGGGAATTATAAATTAATAAAAAATTCAAAAAATTATAAAACCTTGGAAAACTAGCTTTGCTTGTGCAAGAGATCATGTGTGCCAATATAGGGGTGACTTGGAGGTTGTCGAAAATATCATCGCATTCCGGAGGGGCCATTTGGTCTTAACTTAAGCCAGTTTTTGAACATACGTGATTTTTTCCACCACCTCCAAATCACCCAAATTTTGTTTTACATAGTGACCCACATGTTCCAAACATGACTATGAAAGAAAATTTGGAAAATTAATACTTTACAATGCCCCCTTGAGGTATAGACCGATGGTTTGAACAGTCAGTCTAGAGGGCATTATAAATTAATTAAAAATTCAAAAAATATAAAACCTTGGAAAACTAGCTCTGTTTGTGCAACAGATCATGTGTGCCAAAATATGGGTGATTTGGAGGTGGTCGAAAAAATCATCGCATTCCGGAGGGGCCATTTGGTCTAAACTTAAGCTAGTTTTTGAACATACGTGATTTTTTCCACCATCTCCAAATCACCCAAATTTTGTTGTGCATGGTGACTCACATGTTCCAAACATGGCTATGAAAGAAAATTTTTAAAATTAATACTTTATAATGTCCTCTTGAGGTATAAACCGATGGTTTGACCAGTCAGTCTAGAGGGCATTATAAATTAATAAAAAATTCAAAAAAAATATAAAACCTTGGAAAACTATCTTTGTTTGTGCAAGAGATCATGTGTGCCAAAATAGGGGTGATTTGGAGGTGGTCCTGACATGTGTGCCAAATTTGACATGTGACATATGCAAAAAAAATTGACATGTGACATATTTTGTTTCAAACTTGTGTGCAAAATTAGACATTTGACATATGTAAAAAAATTGAATACAAATTTAAAAAATTACTTTGGGTATCCTCACATGGTGGAAATGTTTGGTCCAAATAGTTTAAATATTTTGTAAATTTTATATTTAATTTAAAATTTGAAAATTTAATGCTTCAAACTTGTTTGCAAAATTTGACATGTGACATATGCAAAAAAATTGACATGTGAGATATTTTATTTCAAACTTGTGTGCAAAATTAGACAATTGACATATGCAAAAAAATTGAATACAAATTTAAAAAATTACTTTGGGTATCCTCACATGGTGGAAATGTTTGGTCCAAATATTTTAAATATTTTGTAAAATTTATATTTAATTTAAAATTTGAAAATTTAATGCTTCAAACTTGTTTGCAAAATTTGACATGTGACATATGCAAAAAATTAGACATGTGACATATGCAAAAAAATAAATAAATAATGAAAATGCCAGCCTACCCAACAGCATTTATATGAAACCTCACGGCCTTCATACGACTAGTAACCCATTGGGCCAGGATGCAGGCCCGCGGTGAATGTATATAAGCTGCCGGTAGGCCCAACGGGGCAGAGAGAGACTGGTTAGGCAATGAGCTGCCTGCTTTAGATAGGAACTTGAGATGATTAGCTCAGGTGGGTTTATAAACCGGTGCGAGCTCCTCTCCGTTGGCGAGGTGGGACTAAACTCCCACCACCCCGAGACAGTGCCCGCCGCGGCTTTAATTTGGGCCTAATTTGGGTGGGCCGTACCAGGCCGGCCTTACACGCGATTATCAGCTGGAGAGGGAAAAAATTCCCCATTTCATCTGGCAGATACGAACCCTAGGTATTTGCTTCTGTTCCCCATTCACTCCGTGAGCTCAAATCCCACATCTGGCATCGCCGGCGATGGGGGCCAAGAAGGGAAGGAGGTTGCGGTCGGCAAGTGATTGCCGCCGCGCTCAAGAAAAGTGGGAGGAGGCAGTTGGGAAGTTCTGTCAGGGCGATCTGGAGAAGAGGGCGAATGTGGAGGAGATCTGCAGCTGGTTTCCCAGCTTGCTGATGTTCATCGACCACGGTAGGGGTCTCATCAAGGTGCTTACGGGCAATGATAAGAAATCATTGTTTGGTCCTGCTCGAGGAGTTGTTCCAGTCCAGGTTTTCCTCTGGGCTATGAACGAAGCGGAGAACTCCCCGGATCCGCGTCAGCGTGTGAGGTGGTACATGTACCGCTCGCGCCGCCGCGCCCCTCCTATTCCAGTGCCAGATCTTGTCGGAGTGTTGCTCGCAGTGCCTGCTCCGGTTGATCTGTCCAATGTTCACTCTGACAGTGATGTGGAGCAGAGCAAGGATGACAGTGATAGTGAAGATGTGGAGCATAGCGAGGATGAGAGTGATAGCGAAGATGTGGAGCAGAGCAAGGATGAGAGCGGGGAAGAGGAGGTTGTTCTGTTGCTGGACGATAGTGCTGGAGAGGAGGAGCAGGATGATGTTGTCCAGGAGCAGCCGGCAGACGTGCAGATTGTGGGTCCAGGGATCCCGCAGCTCGGAGACAGGACCATGCCGATTGAAGCGGAGACCTACATCCGTATGGGTATTCGTCACTCAGAGCGCATCAACAAGTTGAAGGACAAGAAAACAGAGTGATGGCATGTCAATGTCTTCAGTTAGTCTATCTGAGTGAGTCAGTTTGGACCCGTTTGATAGCATACTATGTTCTAAGTTCTTTGAGAATACTTCAGTATTTGAGATTATGTTAGTTGTATTTACAGTGAGCTGTTTGGTTTCCCCTGATAAATGTGATTTTACTACTGCAGTATTGGTAAAAATACAGTTATTTCTCTGCATGAAAATGTAGCCTCTTTTTAAAAAACAGAGTTTGTGAGTGCTTAAATGCAATGGCTATGCAGCACAATTTACAGCATACCAAACAGTTGTATGTATTGTGAATACTCCAGAAATCTCTGTTTTAGTCAAACCATGTTATCTCATATGTATACGCAAGAATACTGTAGTTTTTAATACGTTGGTTCATATAGTACCATGCTACCAAACCCAGAGAACTGCAGTAAGTGTTAAGTTATGTAATGATGAAGTTTAGATAGTGCAAATGTGATGTGTTCAACCTGTCAAGTTATGTAATGCAGTTGTTAATGTAATGCATGTGTTATCCTTTTATTTTCATAAATAATCCCATTTCTACTTTCTCTATAATCAAACTACTGAGCCATTGGATTGTTGATTGATCTATTTTTCAGACAAAGGAGCCACAAAAAAAGTGCTGGAGGTGGGAGCAAGACTGGGGTGGAGAATCAACGGGGCAAGAGTGGAAGGATAAAAAAGAAGACTCTACTTCCTGCTGAAGATGTGCCCTTTACTTTGTTGCGATGTTTTAGTAGTTGCTGCTGTTATTTTGCGGTGCTCATGACCTTTGTAAGCCTAGGATGATGGGTTAGGCAGACTGCAGGCCATGCTGGATTTTGGTTATATAGGTTTATGCTGGCTTGAAGTGAAAATAGAACATTATTATTGATATATGGATCAGCAACTTCTTCAACTCTAAGGTTGCGTTAATTTGGTTCCAGATTCTAATACATAGCTTAACCCTGCAAGGTTATCATAATCTCACATTTGTGTTTGGAAACAATCCTAGTTAGCCTAAATTACTGGTTGCAATGGAAATGTGTGCATTGCCATGATGTTTACGTATTTCATTTCTAATATATATTTTAAATATTTTAAAATCAAATCTATTTCTCCTCTTTCATTAATTCCGACAGCTTTACAATTCAAATTATGCAAGATAATGCGTTCTCTTTCATTTCACTTGTTAAATAAAATATTTCTTTTTAGTTTTATCTTTGAAAAAATTTTAAATCACATATATATTTTTCTGTATTACTTGTTCTGACAGTTAGAAAATTCATGAATGTGCAAAAAATTGTTGTGTTATATTCTTTTATGAGGTGATTTGAAGAACTACAAATAATGGTGAGAAATGCAAAAAGTGAAATATGACAAAAAATAGCCCGCCTACTAGCTGCATACTACACAATTCAACGGCCAGCATACGACTAGCAACCCAATTATTTATTGGGCCAGGATGCAGGCCCGCCAGATTGTGATAATAGGCAGCTAGTAGGCCCCACTGGGCAGAGACGGATGGGGTTAGGCATGTGCTGCCCGCTTTAGAAAGGAACTTGAGACGGGAAGCTCAACCCGGTATATAAACCGGTGTGAGCTCCCCTCGCTTGGCGAGGTGGGACTAAACTCCCAGCACCGCTGGGATGTGCCCGGTGCGACGCTCGCTTGGGCCTAATTCGGGTGGGCCGTCGCAGGCCAGCCTCACCCGCGCACAGATTAGTACCACATTTAAAACCGAGCTGCTTCAATGTGTTATATTTCACTTATTCAATGTGTACGAAAAATTAATGTCTTATATTTCACTTATTCAATTAAATATTTATTTTCTTTTTATCTGTACAATAATTTAAAATGTACCTTAATGTTTTTTGCTGCTGTGTTCATTCTTTTCTTCCATGGAAGAGTATTCATTTCCTTTTTACTTTTGCATATTTTTTTGATTTGATTTGGCATTATTCAACAATAAGAAGAAAAAAATGATAAATTCCTTTTTGTTTGCCTGAGAATCAACCTCGGCTGTCATGCCATCCGGTGTGGGATCCCGCGCCCGAGACAACGACAGATCCGGTCCCCGCGCGGGCGACCCATTCGACGAGCGCCAGTTGGCGCGGGGCGACGCGCCAGGTCCGGACCCGCCCGACCGCTCGGTGGAAACAGCCCACGTGTCGGACGCAGACGGGCCACCCGTGGATCCTGCGGTTGGTGGAGTAGGCAGATCCGCCTAGGATCCCATGCGCATGACTGCGCCGCTGGATCTCTCGGGATCGGCGTCCGCAGGTGGATCTTCCTCGTGTCTTGCGCCAGACTCCCTTGGCGTTATCTGTTGCTTCAAATCACGTTGCATCGTTTTTTTTTTGCTACATTTTTGTTAGCCTTTTCCTTTTCTACATCATGAAGATCAGGATCAGTAGCACCATCAATCACATGATCAACTACTCTTTCGCCCCCTTGATCAGTACGATTTAGAGCTCCGGTGGAAGCAAAAGAATTTCAATGCTTAGCCGAGAACCCGCATTAGGATGCAGGTCAAACAAGGGCAAACTATTTCGAAAGTGATATGATTTATTGGTTAATATAATATACTTAGACCTTACACAAATGAACTGGCCACAATGCAGATAGGACTTGATCATTCAGTTCAACAATAAACCACAAAACATACTTAAAATTCATCACAAATCCCCTTCAGCTTCTTGATCTTATCAACGTACCCATGTTTCTGTTTGAGAAAATCTGCAATAATATACTCAAGTTTTTTCTTCTCTTGCTTCAGCTAGTCCCTCTCTCTCATCACTTGGTCTCTCTCTAGCACCACTCGGCCCCGGTCTTTCTCAGCCTTTACCCTCAGGACCTGATGTAGATTGGCACAACCATGGTCTGCCATCTTATTCTTCTCCAGCTCCTCTTTGAGATCGCTAAGTGACAATCTTGCATTGCCCAACTACGTGAGAGCATCCTCCTTGTCAGCCACCAGTTTAGCAAAGTCCATTTTGAAAAATCTCAGCTCTTCCTCTGTCCTCCTATTTTCTCCAATTAACATGCATTTGTCTTCAGCATTCTTAATATTCTGTCTCAGCTTCTCGTCATACATGCTCCACAGTTCTCTTAGGCAGAACTTCGTAGCCACCGACCACTCCGGGTCTATCCATTCCACATAGTTACATTTCACTTCTTCCTGCAGTATGAAAAAATATGGTCTCAATCATATATGCACAAATGCAATACAATTACATGCAATGCACTAAAAATATGGTCTCAATCATATAAACACAAAATGTAGCATGCAATGATATACATATATATGTATATGGATCAATTAACTACAAGTATATGCTATTATATGCTAAAACAAATATTAGACCGTGAAAAAGACAACATAAATACGGAATTTGTAAATGAACAAATTAATTGAAATTGTATGCAATTTTGGGCAGATCAATGGATTACCGCGAAGTAAGTCGAGCACGAGGTAATGTAAACATATATTTAAAGTATGGAACAACATACCTTCTGACCACAGGCAAGAAAACGTCTACCAGTGTCCAAGGAATCAAAAGCAACTAGCCTGACGCAAGGTTCTCGATGCAGACAACGAGAAGACAAATCGTGAGCAATGCCACTCCATTCATAGCACGGGATAGTCGTAGGAAGCTAAACGAAACAACAGAGATAATGCACAAATCAACGCCCTGCGTTAAATACCGGAAATGAAGAACCCTAACCCTAAGCCTAGCACTATCTGGAGATTATATAGTAGGAGCGTACCTACAGGCTAGTCACGGATTCGCCATCCGAAGAAGAGATCGACCCGTCGCTCCACGAAACCATGGCGTAATGTGACCGGCGGCAAGACGTGGATCGGTGGCGGCGGCGGCGGCGGTCGTAGTGGATAGATAGAACGCGTGTGGAGATCGCGAGGGAAGAACCACCCCGACCAGGTGGCCAGCGCGGCCCATTTAAACGGGCTGTAATCAAAATAAAAATTGTTAAATGGAATCTGCAATGGGAGCGGCCGTGTGTTGCACCGTCTAATGGCATCCTTCACCCCCCCTCCACGTCATCGCGACAAGCGACACGAGTTACACTACAAGCCCTGAAATGGTGGGTTTTTCTTTTCTTTATGAGGTGAAAATGGTGGGTTTTTGGAACGAACTCTATACTATAGACCAAAGTGAGCTGGTATCTTCCATATCTAAATGGTGGTGAACCAAAGGAGTGAAAAAAATTAATTATTACCACACATAATTACATCTTCTATATCTAAACAACTAGCCACCACTAACCTATTTCTCTTATCATGCAAGTTTCCCACATCGTCATTCAACATGTATGGAGAAAGGTCCACTACAACATGCAAACAAAAGATTCCCGCAACAACATATACATGTTACACGTAAGCATTTATCTATGAATATATTGCAAAACATTCCCGCAACAACATGTCGGGTATCGTCTAGTTTTCTAATATAATATAACTAGAGTGGACAACACAAAAGATGACATCATTACAATGGCTAAAATGCTATCCATTTTCCATGATTAAATTCCCTAGTGACCGCCTCCTGTTTAGTCCATATATGCTACAAGCACTATCTCAAGGTACTGGCCTCTTGCAATATTATATATCATGTATCATGTATGCAGTAAGACATTGTAAACACCTCACTATTAGATCACTGGATTCATCCTAACATAACTCTAGAAACTGTTCTACTCTTCTTCGCCCACCACGCTTCTGCACACGATAACAGGAAAAGTTGATGAATGACAAATTAAAAACAATTATAACCTACAATGTGTACAAAAACTTACTTCTTATTTAGTTTGCATTTCTTGCTGCGTTTAGTGTGCCCTAGCAATTTGCATGCACCGCACCTGATTCTGATCTCGTCGTACGAAAGTGGCCTACCATTTTTCGACATAGGGCGGTTCTCATCTACCTTAGTTGCACCTTTCATTGATACTTTAATAGGATCTTGAACTTCAACTATGTTGCCTTCACCATCGTCTACATATTCAATTGCACAACTACTAAGATCGGCTGTTTTCTTACTCAAATTTTCCTTTAGCTGATCATACTCATGGCTCCTAGCTATCATGGTCTTCAAACTCTCCTGTAACTGATCCCACAAAGCTGGGTGTTTGCATGCTGCATGCATAGCTTCTGAAGCCAACACACTGACCTGGCTATATTTCATTCTTTCAGCTGCTCCAGTCCATCCAAATCCCAACAGATCACTTGTGCGCCTCGCGGGCAGTCCCAACCTTGCGTCTTTCGTGAACCGCACAAGAACTAAACACTTTCGTATTTCAGATATATTCAAGTACTTCAGTACATGGAATATGTGCTTGCAAGGTAGACCCTTTCGAATCATTCTTCTAGAGCTGCACCTTATAGTTTCTGCGGAATTTACTGGAGTGTACTCCACCCAAAAACGGCTCTTCCGGTTATTCTTCCAGGCCACGATGTACTGCTGTGATCCGTCTCCGAGATTTATTTCTACAATCTCCATGCCGCCAATTTTCCTAAGATCAGCTTGCAACATATAGAAGTTTGCTGGAGTGAAGACGTGAGAAGCAGCTATCTCAATTTCCCTCGAGCTAGTAACTACCACCGGTACACTCTGTGAGGCCGTGCAATCATCTCGTGCCTCATTCTCACGGATACGTACAACGGCGTTCTCATAGTGCAAAATCATATCCACCAGGGTCATTTCACCGTCTAGGTGGAGGTGAAGGCATGAGTTTAGACTTTCACTCCTCTGGTTGCTTTTCATGCCAAGACAAAAACCCTCTGTCAGATAAGCCGCGGCCCACAGTCTCCTCTTCTTATACATCCGTCTCAACCATGTTACTGTTTTTCCGACTGCCATCTTTTGGAAAACGTGTGCCATCTCTCCTCAAACGTGGCCGTGGACGTGTTGTAGTACAGAAGAGTTTGGAACTCCTTCAAGGACTTGTGACTGAGGTGAATCTTCATTTTTTTTCTATATGCCGCGTACATATACGGTGCCACACGTCTGGCAAGACTTGGCGAATTGCCTTGATCATCGTAGCGTCGGCGTCCGTGATAACACTCTTCGGCATCTTTTGACACATGGACCTCAAAAAAGTTTCCAGCAGCCACACATATGTCTCTTCGGTCTCGTCCGAAACTATGGCACAAGCAAAAACAGTGGTCTTCCGGTGATGGTTAAGACCAACAAAGGGTATGAATGGCATACCATACCGGTTCATCTTGTACGTGCTGTCAAATACAAGCACGTCGCCGAAGTCCTCATAGTCATGACGAGACTGGGAGTCACACCAGAACATCCTATTAATATGTCCTTCCTTGTCTAGCTTGTACTCAAAAAAGAAGCTAGGATCCCTCTGTTTCCTACTGGCCAGGATGCCTATGACTGTGGCAGCATCACCTTTTGAAAGCAGGTTCCTCTTCTCCCTGGCGCAAAGGTTGTATATTTCACGCCTGGTAAAACTAACACCGCCATACCATACATGTTTGCTGATGAACGAATTCATCATGTCGTGAATTCTAATCCCTGCAGCTCCCATGGACAGTATCTCAGCTCTCTTGTACTCTTTGATATTTCTGTGGGACCAAAGAAAAGGTACCTCGTCCGGTCCTGCCAAGATATGGCTATGCTTGTCCTCAAAACTATCAACATACCAAACCCCACACTTTTGGTCAAGCTTCACGGTCAGGTGCGCTTTGCAGTGGCAGCGTGTCTCGGGTCGGAGCCTACGGCTGTGTCCTTCCTCGGTTAGCAACCTGCTATCACGTTTTCCTTGTCTGGAACAAACAAACCGCCTATAACGCATATGATGTGACTCGGTTTTGGTATACCTGACCCTATTCTTTCTAATGCTGAAACCATTTTCTCTAGCATAGTTGTTGTAGAAATCATACGCAGCCTCATGAGACGTAGAAGTCTTTTGTATTATCTGCATGAACATATCCCTCTTATCATCTGCACTAGCAGTATCTTGGACATTCTTTTTCCCCTCAACTTCTGTCACCTACACAATCATAACATAGCCATGAAAACAGTTTTCTATGGTATAACATTACTTCCATACAACATTCATTACATACATACCTCACTCATGATGACCGGCGATTGCGACTCCCCAGAATCAGGTGCAGCTAATGATTCGACATCAAGGCCTGTCTCCGCGTCAGATTCACCGTAATAGTCATACGCATTATGACATTCGGAAATGAGCTGAAAAATATAACACAAATACATAAGTACTTATAATATAATATTCCAGGATTTATTCAACTTGCATGCATGCCAACAAAAAATTCCACTTCCATACCTGACTAATGTAATCTTTATACGAGATCTCCGACTTGTTTTCCTCACCATCATCATGCTCATTGTTTTCCTGACCATCATCATGTTCATCCATCTATAAATTTTCAAAATATAATATTGTCGGATGCCACCAAAAAATTACAACATGATAATGCGACTCACATTAAGATCTTCCAATACGTTCCCATTCTCTGACCTATCTCCACGATCTGAATTTTCATCATCTGACCAATCTTCTATCCAGTCTTTCATCACTTCTCCAAACTCCATGTCATACATCATATCAGTTAACTCATCGTCCGCCATTTCCTACAACAATTAATATGTATCATCGCATGTGCAAACATTATCAATGCTGACATATACAACACCTAGCGCACGATCACGGATGTTAAACAAACTACCCCAACCGGAGAGCGCCCCAACCGAGGGCGTTCAGATCGTGCACACAACCGGCGCCAACGACCTCTAATCGCCCATGGATCCTCCCTCTCTCCACACCGAGCAGCGTTAAGGTACGTCCCACGAATCCAGTACGTGATCACTTTGGATCGCGAGAAGCTGCGCTACCCGTGATAACATGCGCCGCCGGATTCCTAGCCCACGGCACCAGTCGTGATTACTTTGGATCGCCGGATACCTAGTTAAGCCGCCGCATCAAATAACGGAGCCGTCGTGCACACAACCGACGGCAACCGATGCTAGGTTAACCCTAGAAAGAAGAAACCCACTTTAGCCCGCGTGATCACTCTGTATATCACGACGAGCAGCACTGCCAGAACAAGATCTGCGATGGCCTGGACCGCCAGAAAGCTAGGTTACCCGCCCCGCTAGGTTAACCACTACGACGAAAACAGCGGCAGCTCGTTCGATGCTGTCGTGAGCGAGACAAACGTGGGGAAACGAGATGCAGTACCTGCGAGCGCTGGAGGTTGACGACGGTGCCGTGCGCGCTCTTGGACGAGATCGCCGGCGATAAGATCGCCGCCACCGATATTCCTAAAGAACCTCACCAGAATGATGGAGGAGCTGTGTGAATGATGGAGCGCGTGATTGATTGAGCTACGTGATTGATGGATCGGCCGTCGGCAGGTCCTACCTGGTCGTGGGGTCGTGTCATCCTTTTTTTTCGGGATGTCACCGTATACATACGTATGGATCATACGGGTTATACGGGGCTTGGATATGGGCTACGGGGCTTGGATATGGACAGCGGCGGGCCGAAGAAAAAAATAGATGGCGAGGGTAAAAAATACCCCTAGAAAATTGAGTTAGGGGGGTGCACCGGAGCAAGCCTCAAAGATAAAACAGTGAACTGTAGGATCTCGTCTTACCCAATTGACAAAACGTGTCTCTAGAATGAGATTCCAACTCGGCACCTTAAAATGGCATACCTATAAAGGATTCAAGACGTATTTTTAAAAAAGATACAGTACAATCGAAGTTGCTCACATACACAAGTATACACTCAATCATATGAACGCAAGCACACACATTCTATCCCTCTGAGCATTCCCGAGAGATTAAGCCGGGATAGCACCTTAAGATTTTATAAAGTCATCATAATTGCCTCGTAGTCGGCTGACACGTAGCCCTCTCGTTCATTAGACATAACCAAACTACATACGGATTTAGATCGTATGATCATATCCACTCACCACCAATTACACGTGAGGCTCTTATGCGATGGAAGCTGGCCTCGAAGCCGTCCACGTGCTCCCGGCCAAGCGCCACGGACACCTGCACCGTGCCGCCTCGCGCTCCCACCAGCATCACTATCTCCGCCGCGCTGAGCATCGACACGATCTCCGCTCGGCTTGGCTCCATGAACCGGTGCGACGACCCCTGCCTGGCCAGCCTGTCCCGCGGGACGCCCCGGATGGTCTCCGCCCACCGGTCGGCGTCGCCCAGCGGGTCCTCCTCCTCCACGTGCTCGCGGATCGCACGCCGCACAGCCGCGGCCGCGCGTGCGAGTGCGGCGCCGTCGTCGTGGCCGCAGAGGTCGCCTGTCTTGGCCCGCGCGTAGCAAAGCTTGACGCAGTTGCCGAAGAAGCCGGGGTCCAGAGGCGGGCGCAGGCGCCGACGGCAGTCCGCGGGGAACAGGAAGTACACGTCTTCATCGTCAGTAGCCCCGTGGTTCGGGTGCTTGGCGCGGGCGAAGGATGTCCAGAGCAGGGACGCGATGGCGATGAACGTGGTTGGAGGCTCCGGCGGCTGGTCCTTGTCGCTTTGTTGCAGGATGCGGCGCTTGAGAGACTGGATTTGGGAGGCGGTGAGCAGGTAGGTCCTCCTGCTCTGCCGCGTCCAGTCCGGCTCTGTGAGCGTGTTCACCGTGGGCAGATACGGCGCCGAGAGCCGGGCAAACTGGCGTGTAGCCGCCTCTGCTTTGGGGTGCCGCAGGATGCCCGCCCGGTCGAACATCGGCGGTGGCACGAGCCCTGCCAACGCCAGCGAGCCATCTCGTGATGCGGTGGCCCATGCACGCATGAACTGCGAAAGCGACTGCCCGTCAGCCACCGCGTGGTGCATCGAGACCCCGACGGCCACTGCGCCGGCCCCGCCGTCATCGCCTTGCCCTGCCGGTGCCGGCCGCGTGACCTGGACGGCAAGCACGGGCGCCGGCAGCCTGCGCACCTCGAGCTCCGGCACGAGCTGCAAGAACGCCTCGGTGTCATGCTCGGCATCCCGCGCTAGCCGGCGCATGTCGGCGGCGTCGCCGGAGTACTGTGCGACGACGAACCTCACACCTGGACGGACAGCGTCGGGGGAGCATTCAATGGCGACGTCGCCATCGGTGCAGGCCGCAAGCTTGCCGGCGAGCGGGGTGAAGACGGTGAGCGTGGCGGCGAGGGAGGACCGCAGGGAGCGCACGAGCGCCGGGAACGGCGGGAGGTCCTCGCCGTCATAGAAGAAGAGGCGCTGGATCGGGGGGAGCGAGAGGAACAGGGTGTCGAAGAGGGAGAGCCTGATGGGGCCGTGATCCGACGGCGGACCGGTGGGAATGATCTCCGGCCGGACATGGTTGGTCTCGAGAGCTCGCACGCGGATGTTCATCACGGCACCAAGAAATAGTACTACTAGCTAGAGCTCACTGCTGGGTGATAAGTGGTTTATTTTGTTGCCCCGATGATGATGTTGGTTATGAGCCGTTCGTTTGTCGTCCGCTCGCAGGCGCTCCCCGAGCCACCCGTTGGTGGTGAATTCGACCGTGAGCTGATATCGGTTTGCATTGCATGCATGGTCGCCTTCATTCGAGATGCTGGGTGCCGTCACGACTCTAGTGACGTAGAGACTGAATGAAGAGGCCGGACATGAAAAGGACATGAAGGATATGAAGATGATTGATTCATTACGTACCGGTTTGCATGCATGGTCGCGTTCATTCAAGATGCTGGTTGCCGTCACGACTCTAGTGACGCAGACCGAAGGAAGAGGATATGAAAATGACGGGACTCCTTTTCTAAAAAAAAATGAAAATGACGGAACTATGCATAATGTTGTTTCAATATCTACTGTTTTCGACAGAAGTAAAAATAAACACAGATATCCCAGCAATGAATACAAAATGGACAGGAAGCATATCCCTTGTCATGACTCAGGAAAAACAACTCTTGAACCGCGAATATGTGCGTGTATTGGTTCTCGGGTGCATCTGCACCCCGCATGTGAACAGTAAAATCATTAAAAATATTAAGAAAAACAATTTGTTTGTGATGCAAGATGCTCATGTGCATGAAGTCCGTGCCAAATTTCCAGCAGTTTGGACATTTCGGTAGCTCATAGCAAAAAAAGACAAATTTGGGTCTGTGGAACTTTTGAAAATAGCACTGCTCATTTTGGATTTTTGGTCACGAGCTCCTCATATGTCATTTAGCCATGAAATTTTGCACGCACCTGGCGCACTGAATCATTTTGCATCCAAATAATTCAATTTTCTAGTTTATGCTATTTTTTTGATTTTACTGTTCAGTGGATGCAGATGGGCCCCGGCACTGAATATCCACAAACTAGTTCAATTTACTAAGATGGTCGTGTGTTTTTTCATAGGTCAAGAATGTCATGTGGCACCCTAATTACTGAGGTAACAATCTAGATATGTCTAGAAATTACATGATAACACCAATTGAGAAACTAATGCAACAAGGAATTCAGAAAAAAAATTATATATGTCTCTAGATAAAAAAGATGTGAAGCTAACTAACTATCTCCTCCATTTAAAAATATTTGCAGTCTAGGTTTATTCTAAGTCAAACTTCCCCACACTCGATGAACTCTATAGAAAAATAATACCAATCTATAACACCAAACTAGTTTCATTAGATTCATCAGAAAATGTATTTTCATACTCTATATATTTGATGTTGTGGATATTAGTAAATTTTATTATAAACTTGGTTAAACTTATAGAAGTATGACTCAGGACAAACCTATAACTTAAAAAAAAATTATAAAGGATGAGGTAAGCAGTAAAATCAACCTCGAATGATTACACATAGGCTGAAAATATAGACTGGTCATGGGCTCCTTTGGACCTTGGTTAAATTTCATTTTTGTGTAAAGGTTACTTTTCCTGAAACAACGGTAACATGGTGCCATGTGTCAATATTTTTGTTCCAGTCCAATGTATTGTGTGATCTAGTGTTTTTTATGTCCTGACATGGAAAATAGGTCCGAACTGATGCGATGACATTTTTGCAGGAACTACTACCTTAAATTGCCATCATTGTTTGTTGTTTTTTTCATCTTGACTTGAGAAAAAAGATGTTTTGTCTTTTTTTTTTGGAAAACGAGGTTAAGACCCCGACCTCTGCATCAATCGATGCATGTTCTGTCTTATGTAACATTTATCTAAGATAATTATAACACATTTCACAAAAAAAACCAACCTTTCAAGTCTCTCCTTGAACAAACTAATTTCTATTTGTATCATTCTCGCAATCAAGCTTGAAAAAAATTATTATTTAATACCGAGCATATTCCTGGTCAACCCTAAAACCATCTTTTAAATGAACAGATATTTACTTATGTTTCAATTTGTGTTTTCCCTAATTTCCCTTCGACATTTACAAGGATGCTTAAAATTTAAGTTTGAAAATGACATCATGAATGCTACACTAGTTCAAATAGACCATGTTTTGCATTCTACAGTTCTACAACTAGGAACTTCCGAGTTTTCGCAGCATATGTGCCAGTACACAGGATGTCCTATTGGACGCTTTGTCAAAACGCTGGAGTCATTTTGGTTTTAGAATTTTTGTAGTTGTGAACTTCTAAAGATGCAAAATTTGAAACTTTTAAACATTATTATTTAAAAAATCTGAACATTTTTAGAAACATTTGAAAAAACACAGTAAAGAAAATAAAAAATAAAAAAAACATGAAGAAAACAACAAAAAAAGGAAAGAAAAATGGACTGAAACCTTCCAGAAGGTTTTGGAAACCGGTCAAAAATTTCCATAACCAAGATCTCTCTTGCACAAATCCTAGCTAATGGGTTGGCCAATCCGGCTATTGTTGGCTCGTCTATGTGAACCATCGGCAAATAGGATTCTCCCTAGTAAACCTTCATTTCTAAAAAGTACTAGACCTACGGATAATTACGGGTATTCTATGGACCCCTCTCTCCCCAACTAATCTCTCTCCCCGTGGCCCAACTCCCCTGACTCCCTGTTAAACCTATCCACACCTGCCCGTCCGGAATCCTTTGTAGAATCTTTTTGTATCCTCAAAATCACTAGTTAAGGGTATTTCTTGCAAAGATCACTTCCACCTTCTCTCGCGATGACAAGTGACGCACTGCAGGTTCAACATTTGTCACAACCTATGAGTTTTACTCTTTTTCGTAAAAAAAAATTCAAAGCATTGTATCTCTTAAATCGTGCGTCCAAATTATGAACTGTTTTCACTCTTCGATTTCTCGCGTCAAGATCTTCAAAACTATATGCATATCAATCGGTTTGGACAATCTTTTTCCCCAAAAAAGAAAAAATGGAAAGCGAGAAAACTGAAAAAAATAAATCAAAAACCTGGAAGCACATGTGTTTTTCACTTTTTGGGAACCTCATTTGTGCTTCTCGCGAAAGCACAACAGTGCTTTCCCCCTTTTTAGGAAGCACAATTGTGCCTTTTCACTCTCGGAGAACATAGTTATGCTCTTTCACTTTCGGGATGCACAGGTTTCGCCTCAGGTGGAAGCGCAATAGCAAACCTATGATTTTTTTTCAATGCGCTTCACGTGAGAGAATAATAAATAAATAATTTTCTTCATAAAAACCTGAAAAACCAAGCAAAAATGCAAAAACCAAAAATCTAGAAAATCCTCCAATACACATGCAGAAATTAAAAAAATACAGATGCACCCAGCACGCGACACGTGGGGGTTGGAGACACTCCCGCACGCTCGCAACTGATTGTCGGGAAGCCCCGGCGGGATACCATCTCTCTCTCTCTCTCTCTCTCTCTCTCATTTCTGAGACAACCTTAATTTTTTGAGACGTATAATATATAGCGGATTTTCATGTTGAACATTTTGATATATTATACATTTTTTCCCGACATTGTATGCAAAAGTTATAGCCATTTTACTTTTTCATAACACTTTTTTGCAAAACATGTCCAATTTAAGTTTTTTAATTTTCCTAACTAGTAGATGTAGTAATATAACTACATCTCGTAGGATTTTATTTTTTTGAAGTTTTTATCATTTTCTTTTTTTTCAAAACTGAAATGGCGACACAGAGGGGGGGGGGGGTAGAGTTTGAGAAATGGGCCCTTTAGTCCCGGTTTGAGACACAAACCAGGACTAAATGGCATCGCACGCTTTAGCCCCGATTCGTGAAAGAAATATGCCCTAGAGGCAATAATAAAGTTGTTATTTGTATTTCCTTATATCATGATAAATGTTTATTATTCATGCTAAAATTGTATTAACCGGAAACTTAGTACATATGTGAATACATAGACAAACAGAGTGTCACTAGTTTGCCTCTACTTGACTAGCTCGTTGAATCAATGATGGTTATCTTTCCTAACCATAGACATGAGTTGTCATTTGATTAACGGGATCACATCATTAGAGAATGATGTGATTGACTTGACCCATCCGTTAGCTTAGCACGATGATCTTTTAGTTTGTTGCTATTACTTTCTTCATGACTTATACATGTTCCGATGACTATGAGATTACAACTCCCGAGTACCGGAGGAACACTTTGTGTGCTACCAAACGTCACAACGTAACTGGGTGATTATAAAGGTGCTCTATAGGTGTCTCCGATGGTGCTTGTTGAGTTGGCATAGATCGAGATTAGGATTTGTCACTCCGATTGTCGGAGAGGTATCTCTGGGCCCTCTCGGTAATGCACATCACTATAAGCCTTGCAAGCATTGTGACTAATGAGTTAGTTGCGAGATCATGCATTACGGAACGAGTAAAGAGACTTGTCGGTGACAAGATTGAACTAGGTATGAGGATACCGACGATCGAATCTCGGGCAAGTAACATACCAATGACAAAGGGAACAACGTATGTTGTTATGCGGTTTGACCGATAAAGATCTTCGTAGAATATGTAGGAACCAATATGAGCATCCAGGTTCCTCTATTGGTTATTGACCGGAGACGAGTCTCGGTCATGTCTACGTAGTTCTCGAACCCGTAGGGTCCGCACGCTTAAAGTTAGGTGACGATCAGTAATATGAGTTCATGTGTTTTGATGTATCGAAGGTAGCTTGGAGTCCCGGATATGATCACGGACATGACGAGGAGTCTCGAATGGTCGAGACATAAAGTTGATATATTGGAAGCCTATATTTGGACATCGGAATAGTTCCGGGTGAAATCGGGATTTTACCGGAGTGCCGGGGAGGTTAATGGGCCTTGTTGGGCCCTAGTGGAGAGAGAGGGGCCGGCCAGCGCAGGGCCGCGCGCCCCTCCCCATGCCTTGAGTCCGAATAGGACAAGGGAAGGGGGTGGCGCCCCCCTTGCCTTTCCCCTCTCCCACTCCTTCCTTCCCCCTCCTAGTGGGACTAGGAAAGGGGAGTCCTACTCCCACTAGGAGGAGGACTCCTCCTGGCGCGCCCTGCTAGGGCCGGCCGGCCTCCCTCCTTGCTCCTTTATATACGGGGGCAGGGGGGCACCCCAAGACACACAAGTTGATTAGTTGATCTTTTAGCCGTGTGCGGTGCCCCCCTCCACCATAATCCACCTCGGTCATATCGTAGCGGTGCTTAGGCGAAGCCCTACGTCGGTAGCATCATCATCACCGTTATCACGCCGTCGTGCTGACGGAACTCTCCCTCGAAGCTCTGCTTGATCAGAGTTCGTGGGACGTCACCGAGCTGAACGTGTGCTGAACTCGGAGGTGCCGTATGTTCAGTACTTGGATCGGTCGGATTGTGAAGACGTACGACTACATCAACTGCATTCTCATAACGCTTCCGCTTATAGTCTACAAGGGTACGTGGACGACACTCTCCCCTCTCGTTGCTATGCATCACCATGATCTTGTGTGTGCATAGGAATTTTTTTGAAATTACTGCGTTCCCCAACAGTGGCATCCGAGCCAGGTTTATTCGTAGATGTTATATGCACGAGTAGAATATAAAGGAGTTGTGGGCGTGGGTATATACACATTGCTTGTCGTCACTAGTTGATTCTTGATTCAGCGGCATTGTTGGATGAAGCGGCCCATACCGACATTATGCGTACGCTTACACAAGACTGGTTCTACCGACGTGCTTCGCACACAGGTGGCTAGTGGGTGTCTGTTTCTCCAGCTTTAGTTGAATCGGATTCAATGAACAGGGTTTTTCCGAAGATCAAAAAGCAATCACTATACCACGTTGTGGTTTTTGATGCGTAGGTAAGAACGGTTCTTGCTCAGCCCGTAGCAGGCACGTAAAACTTGCAACAACAAAGTAAAGGACGTCTAACTTGTTTTTGCAGGGCATGTTGTGATGTGGTATGGTCAAGACATGATGCTAAATTTTATTGTCTGAGATGATCATGTTTTGTAACACAATTAGCAGCAACTGGTGATAACCCACAAGTATAGGGGGTCGCAACAGTTTTCGAGGATAGAGTATTCAACCCAAATTTATTGATTCGACACAAGGGGAGCCAAAGAATATTCTCAAGTATTAGCAGCTGAGTTGTCAATTCAACCACACCTGGAAACTTAATATCTGCAGCAAAGTGTTTGGTAGCAAAGTAATATGATAGTAGTGGTAACGGTAGCAAAAGGTAACGGCATCAAAAGCAATATTTTTGGGTTTTGTAGTGATTGTAACAGTAGCAAAGGAAAAGTAAATAAGCGAAGAACACTATATGGAAAATCTCATAGGCATTGGATCGGTGATGGAGAATTATGCCGGATGCGATCGATCATGTAGCAGTCATAACCTAGGGTGACACAGAACTAGCTCCAGTTCATCAATGTAATGTAGGCATGTATTCCGAATAGTCATACGTGCTTACGGAAAAGAACTTGCATGACATCTTTTTTCCTACCCTCCCGTGGCAACGGGGTCCTATTGGAAACTAAGGGATATTAAGGCCTCCTTTTAATAGAGTACCGGACCAAAGCATTAACACATAGTGAATACATGAACTCCTCAAACTACGGTCATCACCGGTAAGTATCCCAATTATTGTCACTTCGGGGTTAACTGATCATAACACATAATAGGTGACTATAGACTTGCAAGATAGGATCAATAACTCTCATATATTGATGAAAACATAATAGGTTCAGATCTGAAATCATGGCACTCGGGCCCTAGTGACAAGCATTTAGCATAGCAAAGTCATAGCAACATCAATCTCAGAACATAGTGGATACTAGGGATCAAACCCTAACAAAACTAACTCGATTACATGATAAATCTCATCCAACCCATCACCGTCCAGCAAGCCTACGATGGAATTACACACGCATGGCGGCGAGCATCATGAAATTGGTGATGGAGGAAGGTTGATGATGACGATGGCGACAGATTCCCCTCTTCGGAGCCCCGAACAGACTCGAGATCAGCCCTCCCGAGAGAGTTTAGGGCTTGGCGGCGGCTCCGTATCGTAAAACACGATGAATCCTTCTCTCTAATTTTTTTCTCCCCGAAAGTGAATATATGGAGTCAAGGTGGACGTTGGTGGAGCGTCAGGGGGCCCACGAGGCAGGGGGCGCGCCCCCACCCTCGTGGACAGGGTGTGGCCCCCTGACGTGGATCTTTCCTTCGGTATTTTTTATATATTCCAAAATAATTCTCCGTTGATTTTCAGGTCATTCCGAGAACTTTTATTTCTGGACAAAAATAACACCATGGCAATTCTGCTGAAAACAACGTTAGTCCGGGTTAGTTCCATTCAAATCATGCAAGTTAGAGTTCAAAACAAGGGCAAAAGTGTTTGGAAAAGTAGATACAACAGAGACGTATCAACTCCCCCAAACTTAAACCTTTGTTTGTCCTCAAGAAATTCAGTTGAAGATATACCGCCGGGTCCTACTAGTTTTTGTAAGAAGGTCATACCAAGTTCAAGTCTTACAAAAACACTCTTGACGAAAATGTAGCTTACAAACAAGCTCAAAGAAAAATTCATCACCATTTTCGACCCGCACAAGCAGACGACGTCCCGTGAGCCTATCTCAATGCCACACTTGCTCCGCATCACCGAAGACAAGGAGTCGTTGTAATTGCAACCAAGAAGCTTAAGTCTTTGTCAAGAGATACCAACGATGAGGATCCGAAGAATGAACATTCAAACTCAAGAGGAACGAGAAGGCCGGACGAGAACACCCAACCTCATTTTGAAGTCAAAAGCCCTGTTGCGAGATATGATATACGAGATAACTGTTCCACTACAAACCGATGCATCATGGTTGACGACTCTACCCCACAACTGGACGAATCCTATACGGTGAAACTAATACTCACAGACCCTATGGGGATGTCGGAACCAATGCCACCACGTCTAAGACTGACTAGAGATACTTATTCCATTGGCTGTACTTGTTCCATGTATATATTGAGTATAAGCAGTTAAGCAGACACCACTATTTCTTCCTATAATTTAGCATAACTATAAACGGTAGAGTTCACAAACGGTGCAATCCTGTCCATCATTTACAGCTAACAGAGATTATAGACTAAATTTATGTCCATCATTTACAATATACTAACAGGGTTCACAGACAGTGTAATACTATCTGCGTCTAGGTTTAGGCCCTTCCCAGTGCTCCACCGTGGACAGGTGTTAAGCATGCCACATAAGTGAAAAAATGACATGGCACAACGTTAACATTTAAGGAGGGGAGAGAACACTTTGGTGACCGCAGGAAGAACCAATGTCAAGCACGAGAACCTAGGCAAACCACTTAAATGAAACAATTTGACCAATGCATGAAAGACTTTAGGTGCTAACTCATTAAATAAAGTGTACTTAGCAACAAGAAGTTAAGCACCTATGCATTGGGGAGTTGAGTTGCTAAAGTATTTAATGCACTTAGCACATCATCTAAGCACATTTGCATTGGAAGAGGTCTTATACTCCTTCCTTTCCAGTTTATAGGGCTCAATTCAAAAATCTCACCAACCAAGGTAGATGGTGAGTGATGGAATACTTTTTGTAATTTGCAAAATCACCCAACTAATGCTCTTGTTTTTCTCAAAAATTTATGTTTATCAATGTATTAATTACAATGCATGCATGCATAAAGTACATGCATTGGTCAATTTTCTCTTAATACTTGCATGCAATGATTTAATACACCTTGAATTCTGAACTTGTGATGGAGAACAACCAAATTGAGCCTTATAAAATGGAAAAATTAAAATTTTAATATAAACCCTATAAACCGGAAAGAAGGGAGTAGTTCCTGCCGACCGAAACTCTCGTACCAAGACGGGATGAAAAACGAGAGAGGACGAGCCAGTTTGTCACTAATTATTGCAGTTGCATGCAGCAAAGAACATGCACGCCCCGCACCTTTCCAGGGTAACTGACCGCTACATGCACATAGTACACTAGTATCATATTGTGATATATAGTAGCATACTATGTTATGATACCAGTGGTCATAATAAATGATGGCAATGGCAAGTATCATATACTAGTATCATGCATATGATACTAGTGTATGATACTACATCCGTAGTGTATAGTATCATATATTAGTATCATAGATGACTTCATTTATTAGCATGCATGACACATAGTAGCACAACATTTAATATGATACGGTATCATGATATGATACTCAACGCTCTTTTTCTTTATTTAATCCTATGCCACCTCATCAAATTTGCCTAGTTGACATGCATGATACTACCTATGATACTCCCATTATGACCAACCTAATCATCTCTCTCTCTTTTAATTGTCTGTCACATAAGCATGTTTGCTAGTCACAAGTGCATGATACCACTTAGGCTGGTTGTAATGGGGAGTATCATATACTTGTATCATGCATATGATACTAGTCTATGATACTACATCCCTAATGCATAGTATCATAAGTTGGTATCATAGAGGACTACATTTATTGTCATGCATGACACAAAGTAACACATCATTTAATATGATACGGTATTATGATATGATACTCAAGCCTCTCTTTGTTCATTTAATTCTAGGTCACCTCATTAAGCTTACTTAGTTGGCATGCATGGTACTACCTATGATACTCCTATTACGGGTAGCCTTATGCTATGGTCAACCTTATTGTTTTATTTGCATGCACTATTTATTTAACTAATTCTCTTGCATGCAGCGTAGTAAAACTGTACCTCGCTGAGTTGCTCGCCGGTCTAAAAATCCCGGACGGAGGTAGTAAATCTCAAGGAAAAACTTCGCGAGTTAGTACACAACAAAGCTATCCATGTCGCCCTAAAATCCTTTAATCATACAATCGTTTGACTTCAGTCCAAAACGGACGGTGGACAATGCCTCCTGCTGTCGTCGCTGCCTCCATTCTCCTGCACCCCTCTCCCTCGACGCAACTCCGGCTCTCCTCCCACCTCCGGTTACCCAGCACGGCCTCGCCGCTCTGCCCTCGTGCCCAGCGCTGCGTCTAACCGTACTAACCACAAGGTCATAAGCAATATGTTAACCAAGTCCGAGTCTTACAAGAACACTCTTGATGAAAATGAAGTTTACAAACAAGCTCAAAGAAAAATTCATCACCATCTTCGACCTGCACAAGCAGACGACATCCCGTGAGCCTATCTGAATGCCGCACTTACTCCGCATCACCGAAGGCAAGGAGTCGTTGTAATTGCAACCAAGAGGATTAAGTCTTTGTCAAAAGATACAACGACAAGGATCCAAAGAATGAACATTCAAACTCAAGAGGAAGGAGAAGGCCAGATGAGGAGACCCAACCTCACTTTGAAGTCAAAAGCACCATTGTGAGGTACGAGATAACGTTTCACTATAAACTGACACGTCATGGTTGACGACTCTAACCCACAACTAGATGAATCATATACGGTGAAACTAATACTCACACACCCTATGGGGACGACGGAACCAATGCCACCACGTGCGAGACTGACTAGAGATACTTATTCTAGTGGCCCTACTAGTTTCATGTATATACTGAGTATAAGCAGTTAAGTAGACACCGGTATTTTTTTCCCTATAATTTAGCATAACTGTAGCCAGTAGAGTTCCTAGACGGTGCAATAAATTTCCTGACCACCATTTACAATATACTAACAGGGTTCACAAAAAGACAATGCAATAAATTCTTGTCCATCATTTAGAGTATAATACTCCCTCCATTACAGTTTATTAGGCGCAACTCAAAGGGCTCTGAGACCTAGGTGTTTTCTAATTGGAAGGAAAAACGGAGCCAGTTAGCTGTAGATGCGCCTAATCAAATGTAAAATTGACGCATAGTACTCCCCGTCCATTAAACTGATTGCATGCACCGGTTTCCTTCTTTTCCCCCTGGCGTTTCCTACTCTGCATGCACCGGACCGAGTACTTTCCTTCCGCATGCATTTCTTCCGCGCGCGATTTCTACGCCGCGAGTTTCCTTTCGCGCGCGATTCCGCGCCTGATTTTCCTTCTGCGCCGCGCGCCGCGCGCGAGTTTCCTTCTTGGCCGCCTGATTTTCCTTCTACGCCGCGCGCAGTATAAGTAGCTATGGCAATGGATGTTCACGAACAGATGGCGCTCATCTTCGGCTTCCTCCTCTTGGCCTCCTCGGTCCAATGGCACGGACGCAGCAAGATGAATCAGATCGCCGGCTTCCTCCTCTTGGCCTCCGTGGGCTGTCTAGGGTTGCTTTCCAACCGAGAGCGCAGCCGCCCGGAGGACTTCCTCCTCTTGGTCTCACCGGACGAGCGAGAGTTCCATCCATCTCCATCGGCACGGCTGGGTTCGACCATCTTCCTCCTCCAACGACTTTGCCTCGACGGCGCGTCGGCCTCGCACGCCCATCTCGCCCTCCGGCACCTAACGAGGCCGGTTCGTCGAACTGGAGTGGCTCCGTCGGCAGGGAAGGTACAGACAGCGGCGGCGGGGCCGGGATCGCAAGTTCTACGTTCGTGGGCTTCACGTTTGGCAGCGGCGGGATCTCGTTTGGCGGTGGCGGCGGGATCTCGTTCGTCGGCGGGGCAGGTACAGGCAGCGGTGGCGAGTCACTAAGCTTCACGTTCAGTGCAGCCAGCACAGAAGGTAAACACTAATGTTCTACCAGCTCCTATGTTCGTCGGCGGGGCAGGTACGGCGCGTCGTACTGTGTTTGCGTTTAGTGCACTAGTGCATGCGTTTAGTACCAGCTCCATGCACTAGTGCATGCGTTTAGTACCAGCTCCAAGCACTAGTGCAGGTACGGCACGTCGTCCTGTGTTCATGTGTTCGTCGGCGTTGCCAAAACTGCAATGTTTTAAAACTGCAGATCGTTACCAAAACTGCAGTGTTTGCTGCAGGAGTACTAAAACTGTTGTGTTCTAAAGCTGTTCTCTTCTCACGTTTGTGTTCTAAAGGAACTGGTGGACACAATGGTTTGGATGTGATGAACGGAGAGAACGCAACTGGTTCGGGCATTGGCTATCGAGGAAGTGGATACAACCCAAATTTTGCCCATGCCGACGAATACCCTCCTAGTCAAGAGGCTGTACAAACCCAAAAACAACCAATCGATTTGAGTAAGCATATTTACAGCATAGTTTTGTTTCCATATTTTTTGTTTATCTAATTATTTTTCCTACGAATCTAGATGTTCTGTCGAACAAGGAGACAAGAAGACAGTACAATACAGATGACAAGCGTCACATATATGCTGAGATCATTAAACGTAATGGTACGGGTATAAGGTTGAAGCATGGTGTTTCTAAAGCTGTTGCACTAGCTTGTGATTGTCCTAGGAGGATAGTGCAAAGGGTATGGCGGGAGGCTAAAAAAGGTGGCGGCATTACTGGGGTCAAAAACAATCGGAAGCTCAAATCAGGAAGGAAGAGGATTAATTTCGACATAGATGCATTGGAGGCCATCCCACCTGGAGAGAGAACAACATTAGAACAAGTTGCTGGACATTTGAACTTGTCAACTATCACTATTTGGCGGAGGTGAGCGTTATACTATCAGATTGTTGTCAATTTTCTACATGTCAACATTCTTTTATTATATGGAGGTGAGTGTTATCAACGAGATATTTTTGATATTTTGTTGTAGGTTGAAGATGAAGGAAATTAGACGAATAACAAGTGAATTGAAGCCTTCTTTGACTGCTGCAAACGAAAGGGCTCGTGTGGAGTATGCTCTTATGCATCTTGAGCGAAGTAGCCTAACATCCCAAGGCGGTATTAATCCCACATTTAGGGCTGATATGGATGTGGTTCATATAGATGAGAAATGGTTTTATCGCACGCGGAAGACCCAGAACATGTATTTGAGTCATAGAGAGGAGGCACCACACCGGGAATGTAAACATAAAAACCACATTCAAAAAATTATGTTCTTGTCCGCAATGGCTAGACCAAGGTATGATGCTCAAGGCAATTGTGTATTTGATGGCAAGATTGGGGTTTGGGCTTACACAGAGTGGGTGCAAGCAAAAAAGAAGAGTCAAAATAGGTTGGTACTTGTTCTTGTTACTACTCCTACTTTCTGCTAAATTTTTATATGCACATTATTTACTTGTTCTTTATTTCTATATTCTTAGGTTGAGGGGAGCATGGGAGTTGAAGCCCTGCGATAAAGTGGACAGGGAGAAAAGTCGGGAGTACTTAGTGAAATACGTACTGCCGGCTATAAAGGAAAAGTGGCCTGAGAGTGATAGATGGAACACCATCTACGTACAGCAGGACAATGCTAGGACTCATATAAAACCAGATGATCCACTTTTTTTGCAGGAAGCTGCAAGGGGTGGTTGGGATATTAGGATGATATACCAACCACCTAATTCTCCTGACACAAACATATTAGATCTTGGTTGGTTTGCCTCAATTCAAGCAATGTTCCATAAAAAGATGCCCAAGACTACCCGAGATTGTCGCGAAGGTCTTGCACCGATTTGAGTATTTTATGTTATTTGTTCAAGATATCTACTCCCATAGGTTAATGTTATGAACTGATTGAGTTTTTTAATTTTATGTGTAATAGGTTAATCAATCCCTTGCTGAGTACCCCCATCAAAAGCTTAATAGGATCTGGTTGAGTCATCAAGCGTGTATGAGAGAGATCATCAAGCACAAGGGTTCTATGCACTATGCAGTTCCTCACTTGAAGAAAAAAGCACTAGAGAAACAAGGATGTCTCCCTGTTCGTTTGACAGTTGACAGAGAATATGTTGAGCAGGCAATTGAGCACTTGAACTCAACATGAGATGTAATGGCAGATTTTCAGTAGCACTTGAACTCAACATGAGATGTAATGGCAGATTTTCAGTAGCACTTGAACTCAACATGAGATAATACTCCTATATGCAAGGGGCGGCCATCAGGTTCATAGATCATGCAGTAGCTTTTTTTTGCGCAAATCCTATGATATACTTCATTGCTATTCCCCTTGATTACTTTGTGAATAATCCGCAGGTTCACTCATACACTTTTACATATTCTATCACCAAGATAAGCTCATAATAAGATTATATAAAACCATATTCGTACTCACTTTCTTACATAAACTTGAAGCATATAAAACCATTACAACTCACTTTATTTTCATCATCCGGCGAATCTAAACTTGACTATCCGGCACATTATGCGCTTTCTTTTCGTCCTCTAGATAGATAGATGGGTTGCGACGGCACCTTATGCATACCCCTTCTTTGTTTATCGCCACCGTAGTCGCACAATCTTTGCACCAAAAGTTGTCACACAGGCAAGGATTTCCGCAAGCCTCGCAAGAACGCAAATCTTTTGGTACCGGGAGCCTACATCCTAAGCAAAGGAATATGGAAGGCTCACCGCGGATGCCACACTTGAGGCACAAAGCCGGATGAATGCACACCTCGCAAGTTGATGTCGGGTTGGAGTAGGTTCTGTGTGACACATCTTGCACGAGGTTAGCGGTGCGGACGTACCTAGCCGAAATCCTTGCATCTGTAGCGTCGACATTGGTTGCACGATCCACTCTATGAAAAAGATCCTGGATGTTTTTATCAACCCTCTGAAATTCATCCTCTAGTTCTTGTACTTGGCCTTGCGTGATCTCCACATCGCCATCCACCTCGACATGGACGGCATCCACCTCGCCCTCCACCTCTCCTTCTCCATGGACGCCCTCCACCTCTCCTTCTCCATGGACGCCCTCCATCTCTCCTTCTCCATGAACCTCAACTTCCTTCTCCATTTGGCTTCCACCTCGCTGGTTCAAGGAATAGCAAAGCAAATGGCTCTTCTTTTATACACCAAGGAATGGGGATGCGGTGTGAAAAGGAGATCAAAAGCTGCTGCATGCAAATCCTTCTCCATTCACACCTCAACAAAAACTCACGTGTTCCCACTTGCATGCAGAATTGGAAGGAGAAAGGAAAGAGAGCACCGCATGCACCAAACGCCACAATTAATTCTGTGATTAATGAAACACGCCTTAAATCTCTCCTATTCTGAAAAATCAAGGATTTGGAGATGCGCCCAACAAACAAAAATGGAGGGAGTAGTAAGACTAGTCACAGTGGGAGTAACTTCAGCAGTAACTTCAAGTCCAACTCAGCAAATTTGTCTATGTGGCAATGAGTTAATGAAGAGAGAGGTAGTTCTAGTAACTTAGCATGTTACTATAACATCACATATCCCAATGCAGTATGAGTCTATAACCTAATAAATGGAGTTTTGCATGACACCATACCTATGTTACTCACTCATTTCCGGTTTATAGGGCTTAATTCAAAAATCTCACCAACCAAGGTAGATGGTGAGTGGTGAAATATTTTTTATAGTTTGCAAAAGCATTCAATTAATGCTCTTATTTTTCTCAAAAAATTATGTTTACCAATGCATTAATTGCAATGCATGCATGCATAAAGTACATGCATTGGTCGATTTTCTCTTAATAATTGCATGTAATGATTTAATGCACCTTGAAATCTAAACATGTGATAAAGAACAATCAAATTGAGGCTTATAAAATGGAAAGACTAAAATTTTGAGATAAGCCCTATAAACCGGAAAGGAGGGGAGTACTACCCACTATGAAGATAGTAACATAGTCTAGGGATATGTGTATGTTACTAGTGTATGTTACTCTTCATTGTGGCTAGTGTAACTTCAGCAGTAACATCGAGTCCAATGCAGCAAATTTGCTTATGTGGTAATGAGTTAAGGAGGAGAGAGGTAGTTTCAATAACATCACTTATCATAAATAAAGCTTTGCATATTACCACACTTATGTTACTACCGACTATGAAGGTAGTAACATAGTCTAGGAATATATTACTAGTGTATGTTACTCTTCACTATGGCTAGTCTAACAAGGTTCATAGACAATGTAATAAATCTCAAGGAAAAACTGCACGAGTTATTAGCACACGACAAAACTACATGATCATTTGACTTGAGTCCCAAATGGATGGTGGGTAATGCCTCCCGCAGCGGCCCGCGAAAGCCTGTCCAGAACCCTGTAAAACTCAATTGAGCCTACTTCTCCTCGCATACTGGCTCACTCTTCTCCGTTGCATCTCTCCCCAACGCGTGGTCCAAATGCTGCTATCGCCGCCTCCATTCCCAGCTGACGCCGGCTGTCTCCTGTGTCTCTCCTCGTCGACCCAACTCCGGCTCTCCTCCCTCCTCCGGTTACCCGGCACGGCCTCGCTGCTCTGCCCTTGCGCCCAGTGCTTCGTCTAATCCTATTACCCGCAAGGGTTTCCGCTGCGGCCTCGTCTCCACCACGTCTCCGCCTCCGAGCACCACCACAACTCCGTTCCCATGGGTACTCAAGCCACGATGTCGTCCGCCATCCTCCACCTCGCGAGCTTCCGTCGTCCTACTGCTCGACGCTAAGCCAACCATGCCTCTTCTAGCATCCTTCTCCGCGCTGCCACCAAGCCCGAGCCCAGTCTTCAGGCAGTTAAAAAAATAGCTTGTGTTTTTAGGTTAAAATGTTACGTACAGGGCCGGCCCTAGGGTATGGCCAACGAGGCAACGGCCAAGGGCCCAAGACTCAGAGGGGCCCACGATCTGGCATGCAGGTACATTAGTATAGAGGAAATATATTAGGCAGAGAAAAAAAATTAAGAAAGGAAGCGAAGCTAGGCCCAATTCCCTTGCTGATCGCTAGCGCTAGTTGAAGCATAGCTACGCACAGCCGCTTCTTCTCTTCGTCATCAATCAGATCGCTGACCCCTAAAAAAATAGGCAGTAATCTGCGCCGGCGCACCGGCCCAAGCGCTGCGCCGGTCCTATCACAGTCGTTGGATTAATCCATCTGTGGTCATTGGATTAAAAAAAAACCACGTCATCCCTCCGCACCACTTCGTCTCGAATTAGACAGGAACACAGCTTTGACCGGCTGTAGATGACTGCCCATGCAGGCTGTCTCGTACAACGACATGGTTTGCCATGGCCTCCGACGAATCACCGGCGCTTTCGTGGCCCTCGCCGTCGTTGCCCCCGCTAACTGTCTCGCCGCCATTCATCGTGATCTACGCACCACCCACGCTGTTTATGGTCCCTCTTCGTCGTCGGTTGCAACATCCTGTACTCGCCTTCATAGCCCCCTCGCCGTCTCTAGTGCAGCCTCGCCATCCTGGCAAAAAAAACGAGCAGTCGTCACCGTCCCGGCGAAAATTCTGCCGGTCGCAGCAAGAAAACACCGTCGGTTCCAGGAAAAAACAAAATTCGTCTGTCACAGCTTTTTCTCCGCTGCCATTGGTTCATAGTAGCAAATGGCAATGCTGGTTGTAGCAAAAAAGCAACGCGGTTGTAGCATAAGAACCGGCGCCGGTGGTATGTGGTAGCATAAGAAATGTGGGCTGTAGCAATAGCCGGTGTGGTTGTAGCAAAAGATCAACGTCGGCGATGCGTCATAGCATAACGAGACCCTGGTTGTAGCAAGTTGGTACGCTAGTTGTAGCATCACGCGCCGTGCTTCTAGCAGGGCAGTGCTGGTCGGGGCGGCGCCACAAACTGCCGACGCCGGTGGTGCGTTGTAGCAAAAAACGAAATGCCAGTTGAATCTTTTTCTGTCTAAGGTTTACGCTTTTCTCGTAATGGTTCCAACTCTTTTGAGTTTGACATTGGTTGGTTGAAGCTTTCCCTGTTGACGGTTGAAGCTTTTTCGATCTAGGTTTGAAGCTTTTTTAGAAGCGGGTTGTAGCTATTCTCGACGCCGGTTGCAGCTTTTTTGGCTGCGCGGTGGCTGACCTCCAGCTACCCCGTATCCAGTTGAAGCTTTTTTCAAAATCGGATGTAGCTTTTTTGGTTGTCAGGCGTAGCATTTTTCAGTATGGTTGCAGCTACGGCGCACGTCCGTCGAAGCCTATTCTTTCTCTAGTTCCAGCAAAAAATGCCACTGGTCGTAGCATTTTGGGTTGACGGTTGTAGCTCCGATGTGCACCGGTTTTAACACCTGCTTCTCTCTTGTCCCTTCAAGAAAGAATGACGCATTTAGCAATTTCCATCGCTGCTTGTAGCTTCGTCGAGTGTCGTTAACAGCTTTTCCATAGATGGTTGAAGCATCCCCATGCAGCACGTCGACGCTTGCAGGCGCCGGTCCCCAGTTCGTGCTTGTAGCATCGTCATCCCCGCTGTTGTGGGTTGCAGCTCCTTGTCAAAAAAGATGTTGTCGCCGGATGCAGCAAAAAAATTTGCTGGTTCCCGCTCCCTCTCCGGCCGGTTCCAGCAAAACATTGCTGGTTCCGGTGACGGTCGGTTGTAGCAAAAAATGCGGACGGTTGAAGCTTTTTCTGAAGCCGGTTGAAGCTATTAATGAGGGCAATGGAGCACGGATGAGAGAAGTTCAGCGCGCGGGCTGGAGATGGAAGAAAACCGATGTGGCGTTGCGTGGCCAGGAAAAAAGAGGGAAAAAAGAGATAAGGTAAAAAAACGGTTCGCACGGATCCACCACGCACGCGTCTCGCGCGGAACCTTTCGCGTGATGGGAATACAAGGCTGCAGCATGTTGTGAGTGCCAGCGTGTCACGCGACCGGCGGAAGTTTGGGCCGGCGTGCCGGATCTAAACGTTTCCCTAAAAAAATCAATCAGATCGATCGCTTCGTCAGCTGTCTCTTCTTTTCTTCATCAAGACGTCAGTCGTCGCTCCAGCTCCTCGGGATTCTTCTTCTTATCACCGCTGCGCGCGACAGCCTGGTGCTGGTGACCTAGCGGCGGGGGTCCAAGTCGAACTCCAGTCCCCAAATGCGGCAACACGCCGACGCAACGTTTTTTTCCCATCGTCCAGAACACAACAAACCCCAGTTCCCAATCACAGCAAGGTCATCACCGTCGATACCAGTAGGGTCGTTTTTATGTTCTGGTAGTGACTGCGTCAGCTCCTTTCTATTGAATCATGTGAATTTGTATGGATTTTGAGATTTATCCCCTTCCTTGCTTCACGTGCAGAAAAAAGTAGTCCGTTCGTTGTAGAAACTTTGAACTTAGATCAGGATCAAAGTGACAGAAAATGATGTCTTTGTATCTGCAGATTATATAAAGTAATACATTGAATCTTTGGGTCAACGGGTTTCTCATATTGCTTATGATATTTAACTCATTATCCATGTTATTTCTAGGGCTTACAAGATGGTTCTAATGCTTCATCAAATAGCAAAAAATATTATCAAGAATGACATGTAGAAGGAGCCATCACATTGATAATGGCCGAGGTATGCTTCCTTGTTGTGATTGCTTTTGTCCTACTGTAAGAAGTATGTGCATCATTTAAATACGACTAGTATATATTAGTAAAAACAATGTGAGGTTTGTAAATGTCCCAAGAGCGGTTAGTTTGGCAAATTCCCACATCGAGAAAAAATTGTTGAATAAGATTGAACATTATCAGCGACTTTGCATCTCGAAAAGCGAAAAAAAATTAAAGTAAAATATAAGGGCCTTAGGTTCTTGTTTTGCTCAGGGCCTCCGAAATCTCAAGACCGGCCCTGGTTACGTAGAGTACTGCTCTTGATCGAAGTACTACTCCTATATTTACAAATTGCAAGTTAATGATACCCGTAGATGTGACCCGTAGATGTAACCCGAGGGGATCGGTCCCCTGTTACTTCATTTCATAGTCCCCACGAGCACCAGCTGGGCGTGCCCGCACTTTTATTGCAGGCCACCGGGGGCGGGAAAGGGGCGCCGCTGGCCGCTCCACTTGCGGCATTTTTTGTCGGAAGGGCACGAGCTGCCGCCATGGTTGGCCTAGAATTTACATCCGGGACAAGCCCGCGACACGCACTTAATTAGCACAGGCAGCGGCAACCTCCAAGCGCTTAATTAGCACGCGCAGCGCAGCGTAGGGAGGCGGGAGAGAGAGAGAGAGAGGAGGTGGATGGGCACCGACGCGTTCCTCCGGCACCAGGAGCCATGGTTCGTCTCACTGGGCATCCTCGGCGCCCTCTACGTCGCCGTGGTCGCGTACCGCCTCTTCCACATCTCCGGCCTCGCGCTCTGCCTGTGCCAGCCCAAGGACCTCCGCCGCCGCTACGGGGCGTGGGCCGTCGTGACCGGCCCGACGTCCGGCATCGGCCGCTCGATGGCGCTGGAGCTCGCGCGGCGCGGCCTCAACCTCGTGCTAGTCGGCCGCGACCCCGCCATGCTCCAGGACATCTCCGAGACCGTCTCCCG
Source organism: Triticum urartu (assembly GCF_056163025.1). Classification (NCBI taxonomy): domain Eukaryota; kingdom Viridiplantae; phylum Streptophyta; class Magnoliopsida; order Poales; family Poaceae; genus Triticum; species Triticum urartu. The sequence goes on along the minus strand of NC_141879.1, from coordinate 75,308,739 downwards.
AACGCACGGCGTGCTGGCCAAGACCGTGCAGTTCGACTTCTCCCTCGTCTCCACTCCTCGAGGTGAAGCACCACTGCAGCACACACAGTACTGAAACGTAGAAATAATCCAGATGTGCTGACTGATGGTGTTTTTGGCAGGGGATGAGGCGATGAGGCGGCTCCGGGAGGCGGTGGCAGGGCTGGACGTCGGACTCCTGGTGAACAACGCCGGGGTGGCGAAGCCGGGCGTGGTGTACCTGCACGAGGTCGACGCGGAGGCGTGGGTGAGCATGATACGGGTGAACCTGTGGGCCTTGACGGAGGTGACGGCGGCCGTGCTGCCCGGGATGGTGGACCGGGGGAGGGGCGCCGTCGTCAACATCGGCTCCGGCTGCACGGTGGCGCTACCCTCCGTACCGTTCTACTCCATCTACGCCGCCACCAAACGGTAATATGCAGTGTTACACTACCACACGTGCATTCAAAATCTAATTTGTACTGTAGGAATGAGCACGAGGAGAGAGTGCCAAACATCGACCGGGATTTGTTTTCGTTTGCTATTTCCTACTAAGATGACCACGAATTTAAGAAAAAAAATGAAAAATGAAAAAGAAAAAGAAAAAGGAAAGAGAAAAAGAAAAAGAAAAGAGAGAAAAAAGAAGAAGGAAAAGGGAACAAGTGAACACGACAGATGTGCTGCGTGCTTATTTTTGCAGTTTTAAAGAAGAAGAAAAACTGCGTGTTTTGAAGAAGGAAAAAACCTAAAGCGGACCGGCCCAACAAGAACCACGCGATCGACTTCAGGGTTTGTTTCGTCAAACTTCTATAGGTTCAGGGTTTAAAATAAGCTTTTTTCCATTTGAAATAGGTACGTTGCTCAGTTCTCCAGGAGCCTTTACGTTGAGTACAGAGGCAAAGGCATCGATGTGCAGTGTCACGTAAGTTTACAATTTTCTATATTAAAATTTTTTTGAACATAATTTTCTATATTAATTCATTCTACTATTCCCTTTCCGTTTGATAATATAATGCACATTTATTTAGGACCAGCTTAACCAGCTAACGTTCGTCGGGAGCATGACAAATGCAAACGTTTACTATGGCAAATTCTTTAAAGCACACAAGAAAATTTCTTCAAAACAAACATGGCAAATTCTGACAAAACCTAATGCTATTCAACGAAAATTACCATGCTCGCTTAAAGGAATTGCCATACTACGGACAACACAAATTGCTGTAAAAAAATGTTCAATCTGCCGTGCTCCCCCAGCGGAGGTTCACTGAAAAGCATGACTGTTTTTGGTATTTAGATGTTGATATTTTTCTCTATAAGCTTGTAGAGTTTTAACTTTCTAGAAAATCTATGTGCACTACAATATCAAATTAATGGAGAAAATATATGATCAACTGATGTACGCGGCAAAGAAAGCAAAATAAAGATGCATCTCGCCAATGTTTGCTTACTAGTGGTCGTGAGAACACATCCATCAAAGAAGATCTGGTCTATCTTTTTCCCCATCGGCCCAAAAAACTGGACCCGCCTGGTCCATCTCCTCCACACTTGATCTCCATGCCCTCACATGCCCTATCGTAGCTTTAGGGAACTTGAGGAAAACAACTAATTTAGTATTAAACAATCAAAAAGTTATAGATTTTTTTACAAGAGAAAATTTCAATCTACTCATCAATCATGATAGTACAGAAAACACAAAAGGTAAAAAAATTACAACCATGTCCATGGACCACCTAGCAATGACGACTTGCACTGGAGCGAGCCGAAGGCGCGCCGCCGTCATTGCTCATCCCTCACCGGAGCCGGGCAAACCATGTTGTAGTAGACGTTCGGGAAGTCGTCGTGCTAAAACCCGAAATGACCAGCACACTAGAGCAGCAACCATCACCGATGAAGAGGGTTGTAGACCAGAAAGATCAAAACTGTAATCATACACTGGATCCAAATAGATCCATTGAAAACCAGCACCGACTGAATCCCGCGAGATCCGACGAAAACACACCTTCACACGTCCTCCGATGATACTATTTGCACCATCAGGACGGGGATCAAACATGGGAGACATTATTCCTACTGAGGGACATCGATCGCCACCACCACACAACCCCAACCAAGATGTTAAACCCAATAAAAATGAGAATGGGGTCCCTCCTGCCGGCAGGGGCCGAGATCCTCCGCGCCTCCATGGCCCAAAGGCCATCAGAGGTGGGGCGGATTGGCGGCGGTGCCGACGGGGGAAGGAATGAGACTTTTCTGAAGGAGGAGGAAAGGAGGCTACCAGTTTTAACGAGGACTAAATTCTAAAAAGTTATAGATTTTGAATCTCATGAGCGGAAATTGCCATGTTTGCATAAAAGAATTGCCATACTACTGACAATATAAATTGTCATAAAAAATTGTTCATTCTGCGATGCTCCCTCGGTGAACGATTGCTGAATAGCGTTACTGTATTTTTAAAACGTCATGTTTCATAAACTTGCATCACATTTATAAGAAAAAAAATATCTATACAATACGAAAATATATGTCTCACATGATGTATCTAATGATATATATGTATTTTGGACTTTAGATTTCAATATTTTTCTATATAAACTTGTAGATTTTAATTTTCGAGAAAATTTATATGCACTACATTATCGAACAAAGAAAATATATGACCACCTGATGTACGCAACAAAAAGAGAGTAAAATAAAGACGCATCTAGCCAATGTTTGCTTACTAATGGTCGTGAGAACACATCCATACCAGAAACCTTCTGTTTATTTTTTTGAGTTTGTTTAGGACACATCTAGATGTGACATAGTTATGTCACATCTAATCTGATTTTTATTCTGTTTGTGATCTATTTTTTTCCTAAATTTTTTTGTTTCTTGTTACTGCATTATATATTTGTGGGAGTTTAGATGTGGCATTCTTAAAAATATCTAGATGTGAATTAAACAGACTGATCTTTTTTCCCTTCAGCCCCGAAGGAAAACCGGACCCAGCTGCTCCCGTCTCCTCCACACTTGATCTCCACGCCCCCATGTGCCCTGTGCTAGCTTTAGCCAACTTGAGAAAAACAACTAATTTGGTTTTTTTTCTTCTAGAATTATATTGAAGAAGAAGCAGCAAAGAAGTCGGATACAACACCTTTCAGCCATTACAACGCCAATCAAAAAAGTTAGCAACCACATCCACCAAACAAACCAACCACGCGTACTATGATACATGTTCCACCTAAGCCAACTGCATGCCAGTGGTGATGAGACAACCCATAGAGCAATCAAGCCACGTCACAACCGACGCCGCGGACCTTTACAACAAGACCAACACTCGAGGTCAACACAGACCAACGCATCCCACCCATTGTGCCAAGAAGAAGTCGGCAAGTCACCGGCAGGGCCTGGGTGGACCAAGAGATGGCATCATTGAGAGAGCGCCCATGATAGTGTACATTGCACCAATGAGGCCCACACCCGTAGTAGAAGCCGACAACGAATTGAGCCGTGCCACCGGAACTCCTTGATGAATAAGACGGGGCCTCCAAGGAAGGGACGATGCCATGACACCATCGTTGCCTGGTCCAAAGGTCGTACCAAGGGTTTCCCCTGAGCAAGAGGAAGGGAGTTGGATCGGGGCCAAAGCAACGCCTCTGGGGAGGGGACGACGTCTACGGATGTCGCCATTGCTAGCCTCGACGTTGCATATCAGGGATTTCTCCCGGCCCAAGACCACAAAACCCAATGTTCCAGAGGTTCTCAATCGGGCCGACCATCCTAATTTAGTTTTTTTAATCAAAAAGCTATACATTTTGAATCTTGTGTCAGAATTATGATCCAGTATAACCATTGCAGCTCTCGTAGATGAGACGTTTGAAATTAGATCTCACGCGTATATGTTTTAGCAAATTTATTTTTTGAAACCAATTTTCATGCTATAGGAAACACATTTTTGTTAGGTTTACCTACCATGACGTCGATTAGCTTGATGTTTAACTAAGTTGGTTACCATGAATGTCAAGTTGCATAAAAGTTTATCCTAAGTTGCCTGCCACGCTAGGGAGTAACTTAACATTGTCCTCACCTGCTTTCCATAATCAGTGAGTACTATAAGCAACGTAGATTCAGAGGTAGGCAACTTAGCAACACCGATAGATCAATATTCACATTACTAGAGACAACTCATAAGTAATGGCAAACCACTGAGTTATAAACATTGGTAGGAGATTTTCACATTAATGCTGGAACTAATTAGCAATGACAAGGAAGCAACCTAGGAGAATGTTATACAAATTCAATAGTACACATAGTGCATGAATGTTGTTTCTTCGTATCACTAAAGTTGCTTTGAAAAAAGTTTGTCAAAACATACCTGGCCATATAGGATATAGCTTCGAAACATCTAACCACGAGGAACCTAAGGGCTAAAATGAATCTTAATTACGATACTCTCAAGTTATACTCCTCGCGTACCAGTGCATTAGTTATGAAAACCAAATAGTACTCCCAAATCTCCTAGGCACGAAGCATGGATTGTTCCTTGTTTTCTTTCATGGCTTGTTTGGCCGGCCACACTTTCTCTCATGCGCATGTTAATTAGTTGTTAATTGCAAAATAAATGACCTATGCATGCTGAGGAGAGAGGACTAAGGCGTTGATTAGGCGAGGGACTGAGGCTAGTCATAGTGAGGACTATAAGAGTATGTTACTATCTTCATAGTGCAAAATAATAAAGTAGCATCATAGATTGTTACATTTATTAGGTTATAGACTCATTTTGTCTTGGATTATGTTATGTTACGGTAACATATGTTACCACAAACACCTCTCTTCTGATTAACTATTTGTCACCTAAGCAAACTTGCTTTGGTTGTTTGTCATAGTGACTGTAACTTAGATAGTAACATACCATATTCAAGTCTAGTTTGCTTACGTGGCTTGTAGCTAATAAGGAGAGAGGTGTTTGAAGTAACATAATATGTTACCCTAACATAACGGAACCTGAAGCAAAATGAGTCTATAATCTAAGAAATGCAATCATTTATAATACTACTTCTAAGTTACTTTGCAATACTCCTTTCGTCCACGAATAAGTGTACGTTTGGCTTCCAAATTTGTCCACAAAATAGTGTACATCTATCTCTCCAATGCACTTTAAAATAGAAAAAAATCTTCTCTCTCATCACACGATAATCAAGACCAATGACATGCTCTTAGCTCACTGGGAGTGGAGTAATTAAAGAGGAGAGAGATGCTGCCTTGCACCTTTCCAATGCATTTTTACTTCACTCCATAATCTGTTTTAAAATTTATATATGTATACTTATGCGTGGATGGAGGGAGTACGAAGGTGGTGGTATCTTAGGCGGTATCATGCACTCGGGAGTAGCAAACACGCTGATGTAGCAGACAATTAAAGAAGAGAGAGGGTTAAAGCAACATAGGGAGATACCGTATCATAATAAATGATATATTATTATGTGTCATGCATGACAATAAATAAGATGATCTATGATACTTTCACATCATATAGATTTGTTATGGTAAATATTTATATTATTTTTTACAAACTTGGTCAAACTTTGCACAGTTTAACTTCAGTTAAATCTAATATGCAGACTAAATCTTTACCTAATAATAAAGCAAATTGGGTTTCTTTCGTCTGTCATGGTATTTTTTTTATAAAGGTCCTGCTATTTTAGAGAATTCAACCCACAGTCCTGTTTGAAGTTAAAACGAATCGTTATTTTCGTATTTTACACAAAAGTCCCTGTCTTTTCTTAAAATCAATCCGTCGTCCGGATTTAAGTCACACCCGAACCGTTATTTTACATTTTTCAAAAAAAACTGATGTTTTAGGTAATTCATCCGCGGATCATATTTAAGTCAAACAAATGCTTTTTAAAATCATCCATATCTTTTAAACCGTAACTCCGATTTGAACATGTTATATATGAAATTCGATTAAAAATATATATAGAATATGAATATGAGATTATTTTTACCTGTTAAGTATTTTGAAATATTATTTTGGAATATATTTGAGTCAAACCAAATGATTTTCTAAATTATTTGTATCTTTTAAACCGTAACTTCGATTTTAACATATTATATATGAAATATTATTAGAAAAATGTGTGAAATCTAAATATGATGTTAATTTTACCTGTTAAATATTATTAAAATATTGTTATGGAAGCAAACTTATAATTTATAGCGCAAGATTCGTTTTTTTCATACCGGCGGCGATCTGGATTGTGAATAAACACCCCACTATAATCATATACAGAAAAAAAAACATCGATAACTACACATGCATAACTCTGAAAAATGTCGCAGGGGAAAATAACAGATTTCTCGTCGCAAGAGTGAGAGAAAGCGAGAGAGAGAGAGGAAGAGAGAGAGGGGGGAGGGAGAGAGAGAGAGAGACATCTTAGGACTAACCATATTCAACACACATTTTTTATTGTTTTGTGTGAACACCGAGGCCATCGCCGGCGAGGGTGATAAGGAGGATAAGCGGCAACACAAATATGATGCCTCGCAAAAATAAAGGAGATGGACCTATTCTGGTCTTGAGTGATGGTTGTTGAGTTAAGAGCGTATGTTATGTTTTCACTCCCGTTGCAACGCACGGGCTCTTTTGCTAGTAAAAACAAAGGGAGTATCATACACTAGTATCATATACATGGTGATACTAGTATATGATACTCCCCATTATATTTCATATGCATGATACTAGTCTAAATTACTCCCCACTATGACTAGCCTAACTGGCCTTAATTAAGCGGTTTGCATGTGAATTTAATGACTGCATGGAGTAGCTAAACAATAGTGCCTATTTATTAATTAGGGATTCATAGCTGATTTTTGGCTGGTTACGAGGAAGAGTTGTGGCATGTTTATTGGATGGTTTTCGTGTTGGATTTTTTTCCTCTTCCAATCCATAGCCACCTAAGTTGAGCTGCATGCTGTCATACTGGGACGTAATTTAGACTTATAACATGTATATGTTACTGGTCTATATTATTACCTTATATATGTTATTAGTCTATATTGGAGTATCATGCAAGCCTTCATTTATTTAGATACTAACTCATTTTATCTTAAGAGGTGTTAGTTCCACAAACATCTCTATCCTCAGTAACTACTTAGAGCATCTCTAATAAAAGATGCAAATTTAAAGATGTAAAATAGGAGATGTAAAAATTTACATCTCCAAAAAAAGGGCCAACTCCAACAGATGATGCAAAACGAAGATGTAAAAGTGCAACTCCAATAGGTGATGCAAAAAGAAGATGTAAAAACTAGTGGGCGTCGGCCGAATCAGGGCGGCGGTAGTGGGGACATCGGCGGCGTCAGGGCGGCGGCGGAGGAGTATCGAAGGGGTGGCGAATCGGTGCGGCGGCGGCGCGAATCTGGGCGGTGGAGCAGCGGTGGCGGCGCGAACCGGGACGGCAGAGCAGCGACGATTGGAGGCTTAGAGAGGAGGAGGAGGAGCGACATAGGGGCGGCGGCGAAGGTGGAGGAGGGCCTCTTTGGCCAGAGGAGGAAGCCACGGCCACCGCCGGCAGCCAATCGCCCGACGCAGCCGTGTCCGGCTTCAAAATTTTGGCCAGCCGAGGTTGGTTCGCCACCGGGTTGCACCCCCGCGCCATCAGCCGCTTCACACCTTCATCGCGTGGCTTGGCGGCCCGCTGCTTCTTAGCAGGTAGCTTCGGCGCGGCGGCAACCGGCCGAGGTGGGGCAAATCTAGGGCGGCGGCATAGAGACGGAGGCCAAATTAGGGACCGTGGTCACGCCGACGACGGCTGCGGTGAGGTGGGTCAGACCAGCGACGGGTTTATCAGCGTCGGCCACTATGACCAGCCTGGTACGAAGGGAGTAGCTTTAATAAAATGGAACTGAATTAATTGCAAAGGATTGCACCAGACTTGCTACACATCATCACATCCCGGTCTATCCTGCCCGCTGCCCATGACACGTCCCACCTCCCCACACCATCGGTCTCCCACCATTTCTTTGTATTTAGCTTACTTGACAACTATCGTGGGTCTACTTGTGATCGTGCAATGCACGAGACAGTAAAACAGCTAGCGACTCATGTGTCTCAGCTACTGTGTGTGACTGTGACCGGACGGTGCAAAAGCATGTGCGCTTGGCAATACTTCAATTTACAAGTAATTTCAAGAGTAGAACAGCCTTGATTTCTTGTTCAGGGATGTCATTTTAATTGCTTTTTGTTGCCAGACTCGCAATTGATATTCACACGAAAGTATTCAAAAATATTGACATAAAATATGTTGCATCACATACACGTAGACACACACATACACGTAGACACACACATCATGTTCTCATTCAGCGCATAAGTCCACTGCATCTTATAAAACATTCATACATGTTCAATAATTCAAAGCCAACAAATACAACAAAGTTTTGCATAGTTCCCAACAAACAAATCAGAACGAGTAGGGAGAGGGAGGATATATGTGAGGATTGGACGAATAAAGAAGAAAAACGAAAATCTTACATTCTTTTTATGTAAAATATCAATTAGATAAGCCCATCCTTTGCAACCCGGGGATACATATTCTGATAGATTAGCCCATTATTAATGCGATTGGGTAAAATAATGTGATTTTATTTGGTAAACACTCATTTGGTAAGTATTTATTAGATTACCAGAATAAACATAATTTTATTTGTTAAGTCACTAAAGATGGGTTATTTAATGCGCTTTTTAAGAAAATCTGGTGAAAAAAAATCAAAGATGAGAGAACATCTAAAAACGAGGGTGTCAGACTAAGAAGGGGTGAATATATAACTCCTCGGAGCATCTCCAGCCGCCCACCCCCCCCCCCCCCTCCCTTCCCGGTGACTTTTTCCGCGCCGGCACTGAAAAAACATCCCAATCGCGCCCCTAGGACGCCGAAATCCGCCGGCCGTTTTTGGGCCCGGCGATCGCAGGCCGAACCCGGCGCACTGGGGGGCGCTCGGGGGCTCCGGCGCAAGGGAAAAGCATGCTTGGCCCACACCATCAGACGACGCCTAGCTCGACGTGTGATGAAATATGAGTTTTTATTTGTTGAACTACATAATTGTAATATTTGTTGTTGCATTATTTTGTTGAACTATTTGATTTTCTGTGATGAATGATGTGATAAAAAATTATTTATGTTGAGAATTCAACGCCGAACCATGCCGAATATGGGCCGATTCTCGCCGATATCGGGCCATTTTTCGTCGAAAGTGGGCCGAAAAACGGCTAGGAATGGGCCGATATCGGCGCCCGGGGACGACGGCTGGATGCCCAACCGCCCCCAGAGCCGATTCTACCGCCAGCTCGCCCCCAGACGGCGTATTTTATGCCTCCTGGGGAGACCAACGGCTAGAGATGCTGACTAAGAAGAGAAAAATATTGTTTTAGCCCCTCAAGTTTACAAGTAGAGGTTTGGTCTCTTCATCTATTTCCGGTCGACATTTGGTTCCTCAGGTTTCGAAACCAGCCATTTCTCGTACGGTCTTATAAGCATTTTGTCGAATAGTTGTCGTGTAGTTCCTGGGCTAGGAGGAGATATGCTCTGCAGCATCGCACTCCCGTCGCTAGAGACGAGGGCCTGCCGGACCTCCTCCTGCCGTGGCCCGTACTCCAGGGCCTCGATCTCGACGTCCAGGACGTCGTGGACATGGCCACCGCCTTGATGTCCGGGCTCCAGCAGCAGCTCGCAGGACCGTTGCGCAAGCTTGTCGGCCTCAAGTTCGAGGTCGCAAGGATGAGGCACAACAGGAAGAGGCTGAGGAGGCTTCGAGCGCAAGCGATGGTGAGGTGTGCCTGCGGCCGGATGCGCCCAGCCGCACGTTGTGTGCTTCCTGTTGGCGCCGGGTGGCGAGGCGGCGTCGGCCATGGTCGACGGCGTGGTTGTTCCCGGGCGGGAGGTGGCGCACACTGTGAGGAAGAAGGGAGGCTGTGTAGGCAACCCTCCACGCGACCATCACCTGGAAGTGGCTTGGGTCGAAGACATCGTGCATGAGAGAGATGTGTGGACCATTGTGTGCCAGGTGGCACTTATGTGCTGAGGTCAAAGGTCAATGCCGGTGAACATCAGCATGAAACCACCATTTGGACGAATCATACCCAGTTTGGAAACATGACAGATGAAATGTCCACAAAAGAAGATAAGAGGGAAAATATATACTTTGCATAAACATGAAGGACCAAAACATACTTTCCTAATTTATGTAAATCAGTTAAATATATAATTGGGAACTAGTACACAAATAGTGGAAAGGAGAAGAGAAATAGAGAAGCTGGTAAGAGAAGATCGACGGGAGGGTCAAACTGTAGTATTGTTAAAGCAGCTCCAACACGTTGACCCAAACGGACGCATATTTTATTATTTTTTGTCCTTTTGGGTCGGCGTGTCCTCTCCCTCATCTGCTCCGCTTCGTGTTTAGGTCAGTAGTGCACCCAACACGCGGACGCATTTTCGTCCTCATGGCTGCTTTGCGGCTATTTTTGACCTCTTTTGGCCCAAGTTCACATAGTTCAAACAAAATACAAATATCTGATAGTTTCACAACCAAATAAATATCTCATAGTTTATAAGCCAAATAAAATTTAAATTGTCTCAAATACATTTGAAAGAAAAAATAGGCATTACATCAACTGGTTGACAACGTGAGCCCACATATGCTCAACCAAATCATCTTGCAGATGAATGTGAGTTTCCCAATCACGCATTTGATGATGAAATTTGATGAACTATGCAAACGTTGCCGCTCCTCCATGCTGAGGCACATTGTCACCCTGAATTGAAACCCTTGGTCATAGATTTCATCCGGACGCTCATCATGTACGCTCATGTTGTGCATGATCACACAAAGAGTCATTACCTCCCACAACTTCTTGGTGCTCCAAGTTCTAGTAGGATACCGAACGATGCCCATCGAGATTGAAGCACAGCAAAGGCACGCTCCACATCCTTCCTTGCACCCTCTTGTGCTTGGGAAAATCTCTTCCTCTTCTCTCCTACAAGGTTAGGGATTGTTTTCACAAGAGTAGTCCACCGAGGATAGATACCGTCAGCTAGGTAGTATCCTTTTGTTGTAGTGGTGGCCATTGATATCAACATTGACTTCTAGGCAGTTGCCTTCTGCAAGTCTTGCAAACACCAGAGAGCGCGGAAGCATGTTGATGTCGTTGTAAGATCCGGCCATGCGAAAGAAAGAGTGCCAAATCCAGAGATCCTGTGAAGCCTCGGCCTCAAATGCATGCTTTCACATGGCCCCTATACTTCCCCTGGCAAGCAAAAGGGTAGTTCTTCCACTCCCGGTGCATACAATCTATGATACCAAGCATCCCTGAAAAGCCCCTACTCGCATTGGTCGCCAACAACCGGACTGTATCTACAGTAGTTGGCTCTCTCAAGTACTCCGGACCAAACACTACCACAACCTTGTAGAACTTGTGCATGGAGTCTAGGCACGTGGACTCACTCATTCAGACATACTCATCAATGAGATCACCGGGTACTCCGTATGCAAGCATCGCTACAGCGCATTTCTGAAAAGAGGAGAAGCCAATCTTTCCCATGGCATCCTCCTTGCACTCGAAATAGTTATCGTACGCCACCACCCCCTCCCGGATACGGTTGAACACATTTCTAGCCATCAGGAAACGACACTAGAATATGTGGGGTTGGAAGAGCGATTTAGGGGACTGGAAGTAGTCCTGTCAAAGTAGGCAATGGCCACTCTCTCTGTTTCGATTCAACGCCGGAGTATGACCCGGGATCGAGCCCCAAACATCGGCCGCTTCCTACTAATATGGTCATGGATGACCAAAGCAGCAACCACAATCTCCTCATCATCGGATGAAGAATCATCCGAATCGCAAATGAAATTGTGGAAAAAATACTCGTCGTCGGAATCCATTTGTACCTTGCGGGCAAACCGTCGAACGCCTTGCAGGTGTGGTGGAAGAAACCGGCCGGTGAAGAGTCTTGCGCCTCTCCGAGACCAGATAGCAGGTCTATCGGCATGGAGGCGAACGTGACATCGTATGACGAGCGAGGTAGTCGCACTTGTGTGCTGCCGGCAGGGGAGGCTAGAGGTGGTGGCGTAGACGTCGGGGTATTGCGACGTCGGCGAAAATGGTTCACCAAACACCGGAGTATGGGGCCGTTGGGGGGTGGCGTGCTGCTGGGGGAGGTATGTTGGTGCAGGCGTCCGGCCTGGGCAACGATACTGGGTGGCGGCGGCGACGGGTGGGACGGCAGGGTGAGCTGGTTGTCGATGGGAGGAAGGGGGAATGGCCAATGTGCCACCGACTGGCAGGCCAGGGGGAGGCAACGGCGGGCGTTGCGCGCATCCGATGTGTGTCTGTGCCGACGCAAACCCGGCCCAAATTTAGGCCTGAAATGTCGCCCGGACAAAAAATGGACGTTGGTCCATTTGTGTCATCGCGTGGCTGGCTTTTGCGTCCGTTTCGATCTAAAAGGACATCGCGGACAGTTCTGGTCGACATGTTGGAGTTGCTCTTAGGATGAGGCCCTAAAGATATTTAGGCCTTTTCCTTCGAGATTGTAATGTGACACTTACTTAATCAATACAATCCCCTTTACTCCAAAACAAAGTGTATAAGTGTACGAAATTAGTCTGAGGTTAATTGACAGAAACCACACCAATATGTTATTTGTGTCTGGTGCAGGTCCCACTATTTGTGGACACGAAGATGATGGCGAAGATGATGACGTGGGGAGGCCTCATGTCACAGTTGATCACGCCGACACCAGACTCGTACGCCCATGCGGCGGCACGCTGGATCGGGCATGGTCTCCCTGTCTGCATTCCCAACCCGGGCCATAGGCTCCAGATGTGCTTGTACCAACTATTGCCCGACAGCATCCGTGTTGGGGCTTGCCTCCACGAGTCCCTCCATCAGCGGGCTCTGAATCTGACCAAGGGCACCGTCGCACAGCGTTAAGGGTGGCCTGCCCCCCTAACGAATAATCTATCATGATATTACAAGAGTTGTATGAATTTATAGCAAGGATTTATGTGTGTGGTCTGTATCTCTGAACCACAAGTTCTCTTAAATCGCAGTTCCTATGCACGGCTAATGCATATTGTATCTTGCCCGATGTGTACCTTAAAGGACTTTTGATATGACGGTACCAAGAGTTTATTTATATGATATGTATCTCTGAAATGTAATTTCAATTGCTGATGATGCATGGCTAGCGTGAATGGTATCTTGCCTAGTGGCCGATGTGTACCTTGAAGGACTTTGGATGTGAATGTAAATTTATGTATACTAGGTGATGCCTCGCGCGTTGCCACGGGACATTAGTAAGATGGATCGCTTAAGAGAACCGATGGGCACTCTAGACTGACGGCTATCGGTAAGATATGAGAAATGAAGCGAACAAATTGCAACACTGACATGAAAATTTTCATAATTTCCTTGCGCTGCTTCAAGTCTGCATTTTCAGCACACTAAGTTGTAGACAAATATGAAGTAGGAGACGCGCTAATACGCCAGAGTCTACAAACATTGAACATTTAAAGATAAATATTCATCATTGCAAGAATTTGAAAAGTACATGTTGTTAGGCTATCGAGTCTGAAATTTCTGAAAGTGAAGAAGTATAATAAGTGAGAAATATCTTAGTACTGCACTTGAAGATCTATGAATGCACAATGAAACTTAAAGACAAACATGAAAAATAATTTTCCTGTTGGCAACAAATGTGAAATTTGTCGGTACAGGCTGAACTAAAGACCAACCTATATGCTAATTTTGTTGAGTAAATAGGGAATTTCTCGATTAAATCAATCCACGAGTAAATCACTAGCATGGCATTGACACAAATAAACGCATACTGATATTCAGTCAAGCAAACACATACTATGCTAATTGCAGAAAGATCTATGTATAACGCTAGCATGGCTAAAACAGAAAACAGTAGAAGCGGGATAAATGAGTTATACCCTCCAATGGGCCATGCAGAGGCCGCTGCTTTGGTGGCAGCAGCGGCGTCCTCGGCAGCCTTCTTGTCGGCTTCAGCTTTCTCGGCGGCGGCACGTTCGGCGTCGGTGGACATGGTGATGATGAAGGCGACACGGACGTAGAGGAAGTAGACGATCGAAAGCGAACAATCACGTAATCGCTGCCCAAAAACATATTCGTCCCTCACCCCGTACAGGAACCAGAAGTGCGTGGTTTCGGAGACCTGCTCTCCCGTCGACCGTGTACGCGACAGACGGGATTGAGTCACCGGCGGCAGCAGCAGCAAGGGAATGACGGTGGGCGTGCGCGTGGAGCAGATGTGATCTGTTCGTGGCGGCTAGGGTTAGGAGACACCGCGCACTTATATAGGCGCAGCCGCGTGGAGAGACGTGGTCTCGACCAACGTCCGAGTCCATGACAGCCCATGATCCGACGTCTCAGATCGCGGCCCAGCTGTCAGAGAACTCTCCGTTAGTGACTGGCAAAAATAAGCGTGTAGGTGTGAGCTCGGCTTGGCTCAATCCCGCAACCCGCGACGCGTCATGACGAGGCGGGCGGCGGAGGAGGAGTGCGCGAGGTCCTCATATCTTCTCAAGCTCTAATAGCGTGTAGAAGAGAAACCCTTATAAGGAGGTCCAACTCCTCTTCCACTTTCGGGGTGGGACTAAACTTCCCACTCCACCTAGTGCCAATAAACCCACATGGGCCCTTAGAGATTTTTCATAAATTGCTATATGAGCCTAGAGCCCATCTCAAATTTCAGCAATCCCCACCAGATCTCGAGGGACCATTGTGTCCTCTGTTCCAATTATTGTTTCGATATACCAGTGTTTCAGTGAAGACCTGTTAAGGTTGAGCTTCACCTAGAGCAAGTAGCTACACTCCTTCACAACTGAACAATGGACTATGCCTTGAATTGTCAGTTTGGCGTAAAGAAGCTTCACCACATGTCTTACTAGTACTGGGCTGCCGAAAGCTAACCCCTCGGGTGGAGCATATAAGTCACACTCCTGGCCTATTCCTGAGCTTACTAGAGATCACCCCAATCTCATAGGCCATGACCAGCAGTCGGGCTCACATAGGTGTATTCCTCCAAAGATCACTCTGTAGGAAAGCATCTTGCTTACATAAGCTTTGGAACTCATTAAGACAATAGTCATCCTACCATACAGTCTTGAGAGTATTGCATCTCCAACGGAGTGGGTTAGTATAGTTACTCTTCTCAGTTCACCACTGGCTTGTTTTCCCAGGTCCTACTTCACGGGATCTCCGATCACATAGGTTGGGTTGCCACCATGGCAACTCATGTGGGTCTCATACCCATCTCCCTTGATGCATTATCTATCACAACACGTGATAGCCCTTTCGTAAAGGGATCTGGCAGATTCTTAGCCGTATGGACATAGTCCAACGCTATTACTCCGGAGTTTATTAATTTTCTGACAGCTTTTAATCTCATTCTTATGTGTTTGGTGGACTTCATGTTGTCCTTTGAACTCTTCACCTTGGTGATGACAGTCTGATTGTCACAGTTCATAAGGATAGCCAGAACCGGTTTATCAACCAATGACAAGTCCATCAAAAGATCTCGAAGCCATCTCGCTTCAACACCATATGTGTCTAATGCCGTTAATTCTTCTTCCATTGTCGATCTCGTTAAGATCGTTTGCTTGCAAGACTTCCAAGAAATAGCGCCACCTCCAAGAGTAAACATATACCCAGTTGTGGCATTCATCTCATCAGCATCAGAGATCCAATTTGCATCACTATACCCTTCAAGTACCGACGGGTCTCCGGTATAGTGAAGTCCATAGTTCATAGTACCTTTCAGATAGCGCGTAACTCGTTCAACAGCATGCCAGTGCACATCACCCGGTTTGGAAACAGACCGGCTCAGTTTGCTCACAGCAAACGCGATGTCGGGCCTCGTTGCGCTCGCTAGGTACATCAGTGAACCAATGATTTGAGAGTATCTCAACTGATCTATAGCCATGCCTTTGGACTTTCGAATCAACACACTAGGATCATATGGTGTTTGAGATGGTGTGCAATCCGAATATCCAAAACGACTCAACACCTTTTCAACATAGTGGGATTGCAGAAGTGTAATCTCACCCTCATTATCTCTTAGTAGCTTGATGTTCAAGATAACATCAGCCACACCAAGGTCTTTCATCTCAAAGTTCTGAGACAGAAACGACTTGACCTCCTCAATAACTTTGAGGTTGGTTCCGAATATCAGTATGTCATCAACATACAAGCACAGTATAACTCCTTTGCCCCCACCATGGCGATATTATACACATTTGTCAGCCTCATTAACAACGAAACCAACAGATGTCAGAGTTGTATTAAACTTATCATGCCATTGCTTAGGTGCTTGCTTCAGGCCATATAAAGATTTCAGAAACCTACACACCTTTCTTTCCTGACCATCTATCACAAAGCCATTTGGTTGTTTCATGTAGATTTCCTCGTTTAGCTCTCCATTCAGAAAAGCCGTCTTAACATCTATCTGGTGGATGAGAAGACCATGCGAGGCTGCCAACGAGAGTAATACTCGAATGGTGGTCAGTCTAGCCACAGGTGAATAAGTGTCGAAGAAATCTTCCTCTTCTTTCTGGTCATAGCCCTTGGCCACAAGCCTAGCCTTGTACTTTTCAATCGTACCATCAGGCCTAAGCTTCTTTTTGAACACCCACTTACATCCTAATGGTTTGCAATCATAGGGACGCTCAGTGATCTCCCATGTCCCGTTAGCCATGATGGAATTCATCTCGCTACGGACCGCACCTTCCAGTAGTCAGCTTCTAGAGAGGCATACGCTTCTGAAATAGAAGTGGGAGTATCATCCACGAGGTACACGAATGAATCATCACCAAAGGTCTTTGTAGTCCTTTGTCTCTTGCCCCTATGAAGGGTTTCCTTGTCATCCTCCTCAGGATTTTCATCATGTGTTTGTTCATAATAATCCATAGGAATGGCAGGCTCGGGAGTCTCCTCAGATTCCTGTCCAGAAGTGCTTTGCATATCTCTCATAGGAAAAATATCCTCAAAGAATGTAGCATCCTTAGACTTCATAATTATACCGACCTTCTGGTTAGGTACCTCAAATTTCACTACTAGAAATCTATAGCCGATGTTGTTCTTAGTGTAGCCCAAATTAACGCAGTCCACAGTCTTGGGTCCAAGCTTACGCTTTTTGGGGATCGGCACATTGACTTTCACCAAACAGCCCCAAGTACGCAAGTACGAAAGTGTTGTCCTTCTCTTCGCCCATTTCTCATAGGGAGTGATCTCATTATCCTTTGTCGGAACTTTATTCAGGACATGACATGCCGTTAATATAGCCTTCCCCCAACATGCCTTGGATAAACCCGATGTATCTAATATGGTGTTAACCAAATCAGTTAGAGTACGATTTTTCCGCTCGGCAACCCTGTTTGACTGGGGTGAATAGGGAGGCGTCCTCTCATGAATAATGTCGTGTTCCACACAAAAGGAATCAAACTCACTCGAGAAGTACTCTCCACCACGATCTGATCGGACTCGTTTAATTTTCTTTTCAAGTTGATTCTCAACTTCTGCCTTATAGATTTTAAAGTAGTGTAGAGCCTCATCTTTAGTATTTAACAGATACACATAGCAATATCTAGTGGAATCATCTATCAACGTCATGAAGTATTTCTTTCCACCTTTAGTCAACACACCATTCATCTCACAAAGATCAGAATGTATGGGTTCTAATGGTGCCAAGTGTCTCTCCTCCGCGGGCTTGTGAGGCTTGCGAGGTTGCTTAGCTTGCACACATGAAAGGCACTTAGAACCTTTGGTTAAGGTGAAACTAGGGATTAAATCCAACTTGGCTAGCCGCGTCATTACACTGAAACTAATGTGACAAAGACGTGAATGTCAAACTTCAGATTCATTAACATTCGAATGAATATTGTTCACGACTTTATTACAAAAATCTGCGAGGGAAAGGCGGAACATCCCTCCGCTCTCATAACCTTTTCCAACAAAGAGTCCATATTTCGTAACAACTAATTTATTAGACCCGAAAACCAACTTAAACCCTTCTCTAATTAGAAGGGAGCCACTAACGAGGCTCTTCTTGATGGCGGGGACATGTTGCACGTTCTTCAGCTGCACGATCCTTCCCGAAGTAAACTTCAGATCAACCGTGCCAACACCATGAACAGAAGCACTTGCGCCATTCCCCATCAATACGGACCCGTGGCCTGTGACCTGGTAAGAAGAAAACAATGAAATGCCAGCACACACATGAACACCTGCACCTGTGTCCACCCACCAATCGGTGGACTGAAACACTGAAAAAACAGTAAATAAATTACCGTACCTAGGTGCACCATTCTCATTGTTGCCCACAATCATGTTGACAGACTTGGAGTCCTGTCCTGGCTTCTTGTACTTGTTAGGGCACTTGTTGGCCCAGTGTTCAACCGAACCACAAGTAAAGCAGCCCTCATCCTTCTTGTTCTTCTAGAAGGTCTTCTTACCCTTTTTCTTAAAGTCGGTATTTGATACGTCTCCAATGTATCTATAATTTTTGATTGCTCCATGCTATATTATCTACTGTTTTGGATGTTTATGGGCTTTATTATACACTTTTATATCATTTTTGGGACTAACCTATTAACCCAGAGCCCAGTGCCAGTTTCTGTTTTTACCCTGCTTTAGGGTTTCAAAGAAAAGGAAAATCAAACGGAATCGAAACGGAACGAAATCAACTGGAGAAGTTATTTTTGGAAGGAAAGCTACCGGATGGACTTGGACCCCATGTCAGGAGCCAAGGGAGGTGCTCACGAGGGTGGGGGCGCCCTCCCCCTAGGGCGCGCCCCTGCCTCGTGGGGCCCTCGAAGCTCCACCGACGTACTTCTTCCACCTATATATCTCCATATACCCTAAAAACACCGCAGAACACAATAGATCGGGAGTTCCGCCACCAGAAGCCTCTGTAGCCACCGAAAGCCAATCTAGACCCGTTCCGGCACCCTGCCGGAGGGGGCAATCCCTCTCTGGTGGCCATCTTCATCATCCCGGTGCTCTCCATGATGAGGAGGGAGTAGTTCTCCCTCGGGGTACCAGTAGCTATGTGTTTGATCTCTCTCTCTCTCTCTCTTTCTTTCTCTCTCTCTCTCTCTCTCTCTCTCTCGTGTTCTTGAGGTGATACGATCTTGATGTATCGCGAGCTTTGCTATTATAGTTGGATCTTATGTTTCTCCTCCCCCTCTACTCTCTTGTAATGAATTGAGTTTCCCCTTTGAAGTTATCTTATCGGATTGAGTCTTTAAAGATTTGAGAACACTTGATGTATGTCTTGCCGTGCGTATCTGTGGTGACAATGGGATACCACGTGATTCACTTGATGTAGGTTTTGGTGATCAACTTGCGGGTTCCGCCCATGAACCTATGCATAGGGGTTGGCACACGTTTTCGTCGTGATTCTCCGGTAGAACTTTGGGGCACTCTTTGAGGTCCTTTGTGTTGGTTGAATAGATGAATCTGAGATTGTGTGATGCATATCGTATAATCATACCCACGGATACTTGAGGTGACATTGGAGTATCTAGGTGACATTAGGGTTTTGGTTGATTTGTGTCTTAAGGTGTTATTCCAGCGAAGCTCCACCGACGTACTTCTTCCGCCTATATATCTCCATATACCCTAAAAATATCGCAGAACACAATAGATCAGGAGTTCCGCCGCCAGAAGCCTCCGTAGCCACCGAAAGCCAATCTAGACCCGTTCCGGCACCCTGCCGGAGGGGGCAATCCCTCTCTGGTGGCCATATTCATCATTCCGGTGCTCTCCATGACGAGGAGGGAGTAGTTCTCCCTCGGGGTTGAGGGTATGTACCAGTAGCTATGTGTTTGATCTCTCTCTCTCTCTCGTGTTCTTGAGGTGATACGATCTTGATGTATCGTGAGCTTTGCTATTATAGTTGGATCTTATGTTTCTCCTTCCCCTCTACTCTCTTGTAATGAATTGAGTTTCCCCTTTGAAATTATCTTATCGGATTGAGTCTTTAAAGATTTGAGAACACTTAATGTATGTCTTGCCGTGCGTATCTATGGTGACAATGGGATACCACGTGATTCACTTGATATATGTTTTGGTGATCAACTTGCGGGTTCCGCCCATGAACCTATGCATAGGGGTTGGCACACGTTTTCGTCGTGATTCTCCGGTAGAACTTTGGGGCACTCTTTGAGGTCCTTTGTGTTGGTTGAATAGATGAATCTGAGATTGTGTGATGCATATCGTATAATCATACCCACGGATACTTGAGGTGACATTGGAGTATCTATGTGACATTAGGGTTTTGGTTGATTTGTGTCTTAAGGTGTTATTCCAGTACGAACTCTAGGGCTGTTTGTGACACTTATAGGAATAGCCCAACGGATTGATTGGAAAGAATAACTTTGAGGTGGTTTCGTACCCTATCATAATCTCTTCGATTGGTCTTCGCTATTAGTGACTTTGGAGTGACTCTTTTTTGCATGTTGAGGGATAGTTATATGAGCCAATTATGTTATCATTGTTGAGGGAACTGGCACTAGCGAAAGTATGAACCCTAGGCCTTATTTCCTATCATTGCAATACCGTTTACGCTCACTTTTATCATTAGTTACCTTGCTGTTTTTATAATTTCAGATTACAAATACCTTTATCTACCATACATATTGCACTTGTATCACCATCTCTTCGCCGAACTAGTGCACCTATACAATTTATCATTGTATTGGGTGTGGTGGGGACACAAGAGACTCTTTGTTATTTGGTTGCAGGGTTGCTTGAGAGAGACCATCTTCATCCTATGCCTCCTACGGATTGATAAATCTTAGGTCATCCACTTGAGGGAAATTTGCTACTGTCCTACAAACCTCTGCACTTGGAGGCCCAACAATGTCTACAAGAAGAAGGTTGTGTAGTAGACATCAATATTGTGTTGGACACCGTTCTTTCCCTTGGACTTGTGGGAGTTATGGTTCCTCTGGTTAACCATGTTGGCAACAGAAGTTTCTTCGACCCTTTTTCTGTGTGAGTTCTTTGCCCTTGAATTCTGCTCAACACTCAGATGGCCAATGACATCCTCCACAGAGAATTCACGCCTCTGATGTTTCAGAGTAGTGGCAAAGTTCCTCCAGGAATTAGGGAGCTTAGCGATTATGCAGCCCGCGACAAATTTGTTCGGTAACTCGCACTTAAGAAGCTCAAACTCCTTAACAATGCATATTATCTTATGAGCCTGCTCCAATACAGGGCGGTTTTCAACCATCTTGTAATCGTGCAACTGCTCTATAATATACATCTCGCTCGCGGCATTGGCGGCCCCAAACTTAGATTCGAGCACCTCCCACAAGTCCTTGGCAACATGCACATGTAAATATGCGTCGACCAGTTTATCTCCGATCACGCTAAGAACTGCTCCGAGAAACACAACGGTGGCCTCCTTGAACGCCTTCTCCTGTTCAGGAGCAATCGTTCCCATGGAGACACCGGTGACCCAGAACATGTTCATAGCCGTGAGCCATAAAATGGTCTTAGTCTGCCAACGCTTAAAATACGTATCAGTAAACTTATCTGGTTTCAGTGCATCCGCAAAGCCACTTGCCGAAAAAATCCTACACATAAGGCGGCCTTCTTGTCGGCTTTAGCTTTCTCGGTGGATTGTTGAGTAAATAGGCAATTTCTTGATTAAATTAATCCACGAGTAAATCACTAGCATGGCATTGACACAAATAAACGCATACTGATATTCAGTCAAGCAAGAACATACTACGCTAATTGCAGAAAAATCTACGTATAATGCTAGCATGGCTAAAACAGAAAACAGTAGGAGCGGGATAAACGAGTTATACCCTCCAGTAGGCCATGCAGAGGCCGCTGCTTTGGTGGCAGTAGCGGCGTCCTCGGAAGCCTTCTTGTCGGCTTTAGCTTTCTCGGCGGCGGCACGTTCGGCGTCGATGGACATGGTGATGATGAAGGCGACACAGACGTAGGGGAAGTAGATGGTCGAAAGCGAGCGGTCGCGTAATCGCTGCCCAAAAACCTATTCGTCCCTCACCCGTATAGGAACCGGAAGGGCGTGGTTTCGGAGACCTGCTCAGATGTGATATGTTCGTGGCGGCTAGGGTTAGGAGACACCGCGCACTTATATAGGCGCAGCCGCGTAGACAGATGTGGGCTCGACCCATGTCCGTGACAGCCCATGATCCGACGTCTCAGATCGTGGCCCAGCTGTCAGAGAACTCTCCGTTAGTGACTGACAAAAATAAGCGCGTAGGTGTGAGCTCGGCTAAATCCCGCAACCCGCGGCCCGGCGTGACGAGGCGGGCGGCGGAGGAGGAGTGCGCGAGGGCCTCATCTCTTCTCAACCTCCAATAGTGTGTAGAAGAGAAACCCTTATAAGGAGGTCCAACTCCTCTTCCACTTCTGGGGTGAGACTAAACTTCCCACTCCACCTAGTGTCAATAAACCCACATGAGCCCTTAGAGATTTTTCAGAAATTGCTATATGGGCCTAGAGCCCCTCTCAAATTTCAGCAAATTTAGTGGGGAAACCAATGAATGTAATTCGATGGAATTAGTTTCTGATAAGTTAGGAAAAGAACCTAATAGATAAATTCTCACATAAATAACTTCTTATCCAAAACATTGTCGTTTCCCATTGATCTCTTACTGAAACAACTATGAGAAACACCACAAATGAAAAATTATGAGGTAGCATTTGAAGACATATCACCTCTGGAGCCCCTGAAATCCACTACAGTGAATTGGAGCATAGCATGGTGAGAAAAATTAAGCAAGGGTAATTGGTTGCAATTACACTACGTGATGTTCTCGTTCTAGCCGTAGACACCGATGCAGAATCGCAGATACAACAGAGTAGGCATCATATTGTCGCTCGGTAGCCAATTCATCGCCTCCCTCAGAGTCATGCATCCTTGTAGCCCCACCAAGGTGCAAGAATTTTGTTTCTTCGTTTTTTTGTTTTCTTGCAGTTTTGTTTCTTCTTCATTTTTTGTTTGGTTTTCTTTTTCTTCTCCATTTATTGTTTCTCTTCTGTTTTTCTTATATTTTTTTCACTGTATATTATTGTATGTGTCAATAAACATTTTTTTATAAGTGATCGACGTTGTCCGAACGCTTATTCAACATTCTTCATATAATTGTTCAACACTTTAATACTTCTTTCAACATTTTTTAAATACATGTTCAACATTTTATAAATATTCGCTACACATTTTTTAATATTTACTCAAGATTTTCTAAATACTTGTTCAACATTTTAATACTTATTCAACATTTCAAATACTAGTTCAACAATTTTCAAAAACTTGCTTAACATTTTTCAAATACTCATTCAACAATTTTTATTACTTATTTAATATTTTTCAAATACTTGTTCAACATAATTAATACTTATTCACAATTTTCAAATACTTTTTCAACATGTTTTAATACTTATGCAAAAAAAATTAAAATAATTGTTCAACATTTTTTCAATGTGTTTCTGAAAAGTGTTTTTTATATATATGTAAAATGTTTTAAAATATAAGTAAAAGTACAAAAATAAAGCAGAAAAAGAACATAAAACATAAAACTAAACTAAATAGCAAGCCTTTGCCTCCCATGCGGATGGGCCGGCCCATCTGGGCTCCCCCTGACGCGAGACGTCCCCATGTGCTCGCTTAAAATGAGAAATAGGGGTGCCCAGCTATTTGGCAAACTCTATACGGCACGTAGGTCGCTGCCTAGCATGAGAGCAACTAGTTAATGAGCGCTTCTTCGGGAGCCTTGCAACGATCAGCGCCACTTAGCGCACTCTTAGCTATTCGCCACGTGTCGCACTCTGGCCGCTTTCTTCGGAATATTTTTATTTTTTCGCACGCGTTTTCGGCTTTTTAAACGGTTTTTTTCCTTTTTGTTCAACGTTTAGGTTTTCCATCTATCTTCCTTAGCTTTTTGATAAAAAATTCGGAAATTCTTTTTTCTTTTGCGTGAAAAAATGCGTTTTTTTCTTTTCGCGAGTCACTGTTTTGCCTCCATGAAGGCACGGTTTTGCTCTCGCGAGGGTCATGGCCGTGCCTCTTGAAAACGTGAGAAAAAACATGTTTTCTACTTTTTTTCCTATCGCGAGAATCACAATTTTACTTCCGCGAGAGGCACGGTTGTGCTTTAGCGAGAGTCCGTGCCTCTCAGAAACGAAAAAATGAGTTTTTTCCTTTCGCGAGAGTCACGGTTTTGCTTACCACGAGAGGCATGTTGTGCTTTCGCGAGAGTCATGGCTGTGCCTCTCGGAAATGAAAAAAATAGATTTTATATTTTTTTTCCTTTTGTGAAAGTCACGGTTTTGCTTCCGCGAGAGGCACAGTTGTGCTTTAGCGAGAGTCGCGGCCGTGCCTCCTCGGAAACCAAAAGAGACGTGTTTTCTCTTTTTTTCCTTCCACAAGAGTCACGGTTTTGCTTTCGTAAGAGGCACAGTTTTGATTTCATGAGAGGCACGAGCGTGCCTCTTTTTAAAAGGGAAAAACCCGTGCTCCCGGTTCGATTTTTTCGTTCGGTTTTTCGTGAAAAAAACGTTCGTCAAAACCTACCAACATGGGATCTAGTTATGAAGATCTCGACGCAAGGAATCCAATGGCAAAAGCGGTTCGAGATTTAGATGCACGATTTAAGTGATAAAACATTTTGAATGAACAGATCTATGAGAAACGGGAAAACTCCCATGTTAGGATAAGTGGCGCCCATGCAGCGCGCCACTTGTCGCAACCTGGGGAGGTTGGAGTGATCTTTGTAACGAGTACTTCTCAACTAATGATTTCGGCCTAGCACGGTAGGCACGTATCGTATAGGCTGGAGATTCTCTGGGTTCCTGAACCGGTTTTTTCTGTATTTTTCCTTTCGGGTTTTCTTTATTTTTCGTTTTTTTTATTTTCATTTTTGTTCCTTTTTATGTTTTTCTTTCATTTTTCCCTTTATTTTTATGTTTCATTTCAATTAAAATTTTACTTTTCTCAATTTGCAAAAAAAATTTAAATTCGAGATTTTTTGTTTTTTGTTTTAAATTTGCGAACATTTTCTATCAAAATTCATGAACATTTTTTTGTAATTGTGAAGAGGTATTTAGAAATCATAAACAGTTTTTGAAATACATGAACATGTCTTTCTTTATTGAATTCAAAATATGTTCATCAATGTAAAACAATTTTCAACAATGCAGAAAATGTTAATCTAATTCTTTTTTTGTTCATCCGCTTTAGAAAATGTTCATCAAAAGTCAAAATTTGTTCGTCGAATTGCAAAAATGTTCATTGAATTCCAAATTTTGTTATAAATTTTCAGAAAATGTTCATTGAAATTAAACAAATTCATCCATATTTTAAAAAAAATTATTTTTAGAATACCAATTTTGTTCATAAAGTTTAAAAATGTTCATTGAATTCAAAATATGATCATGAAATTTCAAATTTGCATCACTATAAAAATACTCATAAAAATGTTCATTAAAATAAAAAAATATGTTCCTAGTTTTGAATTATAGAACAATTTTTGACAATTCACAATTGAAAATGTTTTAAAATTTTACAACTAATCCCGAATTATTTTAATATAGAATAAAAAAAATAAAATAAAGTAAAAAAACAAAATGGGGCGCCCTGTCCCGTGTATGGGCCAACAGGGCGCGCTGTATTGGAGCTCCCCGGCTATTTCTCGTTTTACGCGAGTGTTTAGCTCCGTCTCGCTGTAGCGAATCTCCTGCGCTGTATCAAGTGGGCCGGTCAGTTCGTGTATGTTTAAATGAAAAGGAAGAAGATAAATTGGACAAACCTGGATTCGATCCCGGGTCTGCTTCGCCACACTGATAGCCACCAGGCCAGCTTCGCTCTTGTGTACAATAATAGGGCGTGTCCTACTTGAGCTGTTTTTTCTGTTTTCCTTTGTTTCTTTTCTTTTTTTCCTTCTCCATTGTTTTCATTCTTGCTTGCATTTTGTTTCTTTGTTTTTGTTTCTTCAACATTTTTTGGTTTATTTTTAATTTTTCTTCACCATTTGTTAATTTTTCTTTTGTTTTCTCTTATTATTGTTTTCGTTTTCACTCTACACTTTTGTATGTGTTAAATATTTTTATTAAGTGATCAACATTTTTTGTATACACACTCAACATTACCCGAACGCTTATTCAACATTTTTAAAATTCCTGTTCAACATTTTTATACTTATTTCAATATTTTTGAAATACATGTTCAACATTTTTCAAATACCTGTTCGATTTTTTTAATTTTTTACTTAACATTTCATAAATATTTGTTCAAAAAATTCAAATACTAGTTCAATTTTTTTAAATACTCATTACACATTTTTAAATATTTATTCAATAGTGCCTATTTATTAATTAGGGATTCATAGCTGATTTTTGGCTGGTTACGAGGAAGAGTTGTGGCATGTTTATTGGATGGTTTTCGTGTTGGATTTTTTTCCTCTTCCAATCCATAGCCACCTAAGTTGAGCTGCATGCTGTCATACTGGGACGTAATTTAGACTTATAACATGTATATGTTACTGGTCTATATTATTACCTTATATATGTTATTAGTCTATATTGGAGTATCATGCAAGCCTTCATTTATTTAGATACTAACTCATTTTATCTTAAGAGGTGTTAGTTCCACAAACATCTCTATCCTCAGTAACTACTTAGAGCATCTCTAATAAAAGATGCAAATTTAAAGATGTAAAATAGGAGATGTAAAAATTTACATCTCCAAAAAAAGGGCCAACTCCAACAGATGATGCAAAACGAAGATGTAAAAGTGCAACTCCAATAGGTGATGCAAAAAGAAGATGTAAAAATAGAAAAAACCTAAAATGTAACATTTTAATACTTATTCAACAATTTTCAAATATTTGTTCAACTTTTATTTAAATATATTTTTGAAGATTATTATTTTATATATGTGTACAATATTTTAATACATAAATAAAAGTAAAAAAAATAAAGCAAAAACGGAACAGAAATAAAAAACTAAAATGCAGGACTTTGCCTCCCGTGCGGCTGGGCCCTCCTATCTGGGCTTGCCCCAACACGAGGCGTCTCCATCCGTCGTCTCGCTGAAGTATACGTTTAAAAGAAAAGGTAGAAGAAAATTGGAGAAACCTGGATTCAATTCTGGTTCTGCTACCACACGCAACACTGCTACCTAGCAGGCCAGCTTCGCTCTTTGTGTATAATACTAGCGCTTGCGCTACTTTAGGTTATTCGAGCCGTTTTTCTACTTCTTTTTTTTTCTCTCCATTTTTTTCATTCTTACTTGCATTTTGTTTGTTCTTTTTTGTTTTCTTGCATTTCTGTTTCTTCTTTAGTTTTTGTTTGGTTTTCATTGCTCATCTCAATTTCTTGTTTCTCTTTTATTTTTTCTTATGTTTGTTTTGTTTTCGTTGTACATTTCGTATGTGTCAAAAAAAATTTTTAATAAGTGATCAACATTTTTTGTATACACGTTTAACATTCTCCGAACACTTATTTAACATTTTTCAAATATTTGTTCAACATTTTAATACTTATATTCAGAATTTTTAAAGCACTTGTTCAACATTTTTTCAAATACTCGTTCAACATTTTTAGGTTTTTATTCACCATTTTTAAATGCTGGTTCAACGTTTTAATACTTATAACACATTTTCTAATAATTGTTCAACATCTTTTAATACTCGTTTCAACGTATTTCTAATATTTATTGAACATTTTCAAATACTTGTTCTACATTTCAACTAGTAGTTCAACATATTTAAACTCGTTCAACAGTTTTTAATACTTATTCAAAAAATCAAATACATGTTCAACATTTTTAATATTTATTCAAAATGTTCAGATACTTTTTCAACATTTTCAGTTACTTGTTTAATATTTTTTAATACTTATTCAACATTTTCAAATACTTGTTCAACATTTTTAATGTGTTTTGGAAGAGTGGCTTCTGTATATATATGTAGAATATTTCAAAACATAAATAAAAGTATAAATATAAAGCAAAAAATGAGAATAGAAAACTAAAAAAACACCCAAACACAGGCGTTGGCCTCCCGTGCGGCTGGGCCAGCCCATATGTGCTCGCTTAAAGCGAGAAATAAGGGGTGCCCAGCTTTTCTCGCTTTACGTGAGTATCTACGAAATCACTAATTAAGGAGTACTCGTTGCAAAGAATACTCCACTTTCCCAGGTCGCGACAAGTGGCGCACATGCAGCGCGTCACTTGTCGTAACCTGGGAGTTTTCCCTTTTTTTCTAGATTCGTTTATTCAAACGTTTTATCTCTTAAACCGTGCGTCCAAATCTCGAACCGTTTTCACCATTGGATTCCTCGCGTCGAGATATTCAAAACTAGATCCCATGTTGATAGATTTTGACGAACTTTTTTTCACGAAAAAACCGGGTGAAAAAACCGAACCGGGAGCACGGTTTTTTTCCTTTTCGAAAGAGGCACGCCCGTGCCTCTCGCGAAATCACAACCGTGCCTCTCGCGAAATCACAACCGTGTCTCTCGTGAAAGCAAAACTGTGACTCTCTTGAAAGGAAAAAAACAGAAAATGCGTTTTTTTGTTTCCGAGAGGCACGGCCGTGACTCTCGCGAAAGTACAATCGTGCCTCTCGCGAAAGCACAACCGTGCCTCTCGCGAAAGCAAAACCGTGTCTCTTGTGAAAGAAAAAAAACATAAACGCATATTTTTTTCTCTTTCCGAGAGGCACGGCCGTGACTTTCGTGTAAGCACAACCCTCCCTCTCGCGGAACCAAAACCGTGACTCTCATGAAAGAAAAAAAACAGAAAACACGTTTTGTTTTTCCCTTTCCAAGAAGCACGGCTGTGACTCTCGCGAAAGCACAACCGTACCTCTCGCGGAAGCAAAACCGTGACTCTCGCGAAAGAGAAAAAAAACAGAAAACGCGTTTTTTTTGTTTTCGAAAGGCATGGCCGTGACTCTCGATAAAGCACAACCGTGCCTCTCGCGGAAGAAAAACCGTGACTTTCGCGAAAGGAAAAAAAATAAAACACATTTTTTCACGCAAAAAAATTTTTTGAAATTTTTTTGATCGAAAAGCTAGAAAAGACCGGGGAAAAACCAAAACATCAAAAAACCTGAAAAAATTTGTTTAAAAAGCCGAAAACACATGCGGAAAAATTAAAAAAATAAAATCCAAAGAAAGCGTTTAGAGCGCGACACATGGCGAATGACTGAGAACGCGCCAAGTGACGCTGATCGCTGCGAGGCTCCCGAAAAAGCGCTCGTTAACTAGTTGCTCCCGAGTGTCTAGCTCTGTCTCGCTGAAGCAAATCTCCCGCGCTGTAGCCAATGGGCCGGCCGGTTCGCGTACGTTTAAAAGAAAAGGAAGAAGAAAAATTGGAGAAACCTAGATTCCATCCCGGGTCTACTAGACCACGCACAACACTGCTAACCACCAGGCAAGCTTAGCTCTTCTGTATAATACTGGGGCGCGGCCTACTTGAGGCTATTCGAACTGTTTTTTCTGTTTTCTTTTGTTTACTTTATTTTTTCTTATCCATTTCTTTTTCATTCTTGCTTGCATTTTCTTTCTTCATTTTTTGTTTTCTTGCATTTTTGTTTCTTCTTCATTTTTTGTTGGGTTTTATTTTTTTCTTCTCCATGTTTTTCTTATGTTTTTTTATTTTCACTCTACATTTTTGTATGTGTCAAGAAACAAAAAATTTAAAAGGTAATCAACATTTTTGTATACACGTCCAACATGGTCCCAGCGCTTATTCAAAAAAACCAAATACTAGTTCAACATTTTTAAATAATTGTTCAACATTTTGAAATACCCTTCAACATTTTTTAATTTGTATTCAACATTTCGCTGTTAGTCGGAGCTTCTTTACACGCCAGTAGCGGAACAACCTAGGCAGCTTAATGTGCTCTTGCACAAAGATAATAGAATGAGAGTCTGACGACACCCGGTACTCGGGATCTCCTGCTTGAAGAAGTAAGGAAAATACTTGTTCAACAATTTTTAATACTTGTTCAACATTTTTCAAATACTTGTTCAACGTTTTTTATACTTACTCAAAATTTTCAAAAACTTGTTCAATATTTTTCAAATACTCTTGGGGAAGGTTTAAGTCAATCTTATATTTATGCCTCAATCATGAGCTCTCAAGAGAAATTATTATACATAATTTTTATGCTCGGCTTTCTCGTAATGATCAATCCATGCTCGATACTTCTTGCACTGGTTCTTTCATGAAGAAGACTACTGAATTCAGATGGGATCTCTTGGAAATAATTAAACGCAATTTTGAAGATTGGGAACTCGAGAAGGTAAGGAGTCAGGTATAAAACTTGAGTTTGATTGTGTTAAAACTTTTATGGATACCGATATTTTCATAATTTTAGTACTAAATATGGACTTGACTCTTAGATAATAGCTTCTTTTGTGAATCATTTGCTATTCATGTTGATCTCACGAGAGGTGGTTTAAATATTACCCCCCCTATTAAAGAAAAGATTGAGGAACCAGTTATAGTTAAGGATGAAACTATCATTTACAATGTTGATCCAGTTATGTCTACTGCTTATACTGAAAAACCACCTTTCCCTATTAGGATAAAGGAACATGCTAAGGTTTGGACCGTGCTCAAAAAAAGTAATATTAGAGCACCTAGACCCTCTAAACAAATTAAAGTAGAACCTAGTATTGCTATGGTTAAAATATCTCTTGGTTGATAATGTTGATGGGCATGTTATTTACTTCTATGATGAAGCTGCTAGAATTGCCAAACCCAATACTAAAGATAAGAGGTTTATTAAAGACTTATCTAAAAAAATTAGGCCTCTTACGAATCTCTTGCAAAAGGTTTATTAAACACTTAAGAAAGCCTTAACTTCTGCACCTATTGTCCAACCATCTGATTGGAACTTACCAAATGAAATTATGTGTGATGCTAGTGATTATGTTGTTGGTGTTGTTTTAGGACAAAGAGTTGATAAAAAAATAAATGTTATCCATTATGCTAGTAAAACTCTAGACAGTGCCCAAAGAAATTATGCTACTACTAAAAAAGAATTTCTAGGAGTTGTGTTTGCTTGTGATAAATTCAGATCTTACATAGTTGATTCTAAAGTAATTGTTCACACTGATCATGCTGCTATTAAATACCCTATGAAAAAGAAAGATGCTAAACCTAGACTCATCAGGTCGGTTATTCTATTACAAGAATTTGATTTGCATATCACTGATAGGAAAGGAGCTGAGAACCCCATAGCTGATAACTTATATATGTTACAAAATATTCTTGATGACCCACTACCTATTGATGATAGCTTCCCTGATGAACAACTAGCTGTCATAAATAGGCCTCGTAGGCTCTTCCTCCCCATCCAGCAGATAATAGGTTTTATTCTTCTTGGTCATGTTAAACCACTTCTCATCAATATGCACAACAATATGCATTGTCTTCAACTTAGGCCTTGCAGCTTTTGTTGTTGCCTCATCAAGTATCGACTAGCAAAAATTCATGCTATCCTTCTTATTATTTCCTTTAGAGCTGGCTTCACACAGCTTATATGCCTCCTAATCAACTTCAGCATTAATTTTCTATGGAGTGTTGTAAGGGCATATTTATCCCCAAGGAGTTTTGGTGATTTATGACAATGCGTTTGCGGACTAATCGTGTGCGTTGAGTATCCCAGACGTTTCATCGCTAGGGACAAGACGGTTGGGTGCCCCTCGAAGACTGTTGAAGACGGCGTCTTTTCTACGTTTCTTTTTGGTGGTTTGAGTCGTAGGAAAGCCGTACTATTAAGAGGGGGTCTGCGTCGGAAAGGTTTGGGTGGAATCATCACGTACACGTTTCTTCCTTGTCCCCTCCTTTCCCTTGCGCCTTGGAGCTTCCTCCGTCCTTGTTTCTGACTGCTGTGGTGGCTCGCGGTAGTACCGCTCCCCTGGAGCTGCACTACCGTGGGCCACCAGGCTAGTACCGCTCCCCCGCGGTACTAGGGGCGGATGTAATTTTTTACATCCGTGCCCACCACGGTAGTACCGCTTTCCTTCCGTGGTAATACCGTGCTCAGCTGTCAGGCGGTAGTATCGCCCCTCTGCGGTAGTACTGTGTTGGGTTTTTGCTTCTTCCATTTTTCATCAGAAGTAGGCACGGATGTTTCCTTATCCACACTCTTCCCAAGCTAGGGGGTTCCTGTCTTGCGGTAGTACCGCAAGGGGGAGCGGTAGTACCGCGCCCGCGGAAGTACCGCCCTCAACACTTGTGCTACAGGTCCTCCCTAGCTGTTGCTGGTGCAGCGGTAGTACCGCAGGCCTGCACGGTTGTACCGCGTGACCTTGCGGTAGTACCGCTTGGCATCAAGCGGAAGTACCACGTGGCCCCACAGTAGTACCGCTGGCCTGGCGCGGTAGTACCGCTGGCCGCGGGTTGGTACGTGGATAACGGTTGGATCTTTGTCCCTCACTATAAAAGGGGTCCCCTTCTTCCCCGTTGACTCACCTCTTCCAACCCTAAGCTCCATTGTTGCTCTAAACTCCATTTTCGCCCGATCTCACTCCCTAGCCAATCAAACTTGTTGATTTGCTCGGGAGTGGTTGAGAAGGCCTCGATCCACACTTCCACCAAGATAAATTTGATTCCCCCCACTAATCCCTTGTGGATCTTGTTACTCTTGGGTGTTTGAGCATCCTAGACGGTTGAGGTCACCGTGGAGCCATAGTCCATTGTGGTGAAGCTTCATGGTGTCGTTGGGAGCCTCCAATTGAGTTGTGGAGATTGCCCCAACCTTGTTTGTAAAGGTTCGATCGCCGCCTCCAAGGGCACCAATAGTGGAATCACAGCATCTCGCATTGTGTGAGGGCGTGAGGAGAATACGGTGGCCCTAGTGGCTTCTTGGGGAGCATTGTGCCTCCACACCGCTCCAACAGAGACGTACTTCCCCTCAAAGGGAAGGAACTTCGGTAACACATCCTCGTCTCCACCGTCTCCACTCTTGGTTATCTCGTGCCTTTACTTGTGCAAGCTTATTTGTGTTATATCTCTTGCTTGCTTGTGTTCCTATCCTTGTTGCATCATATAGGTTGCTCACCTAGTTGCATATCTAGACAACCTACTTTGATGCAAAGTTTAAATTGTTAAAGAAAAGCTAAAAATTGTTAGTTTCCTATTCACCCCCCCTATAGTCAACCATATCGATCCTTTCAATTGGTATCAGAGCCTCATCTCTTTATTAAGGACTTTACCGTCCGAAGAGTATGGTTGATACCGTAGACGGTGTGGAGGAACACTCCGGTGTGAATCCGATCTCGTCTACGGGCGATGGGGGAACCTCGGCCTCTCGTGAGGAGTTCAATGTGGCCTTGGAGACATTGAAAACCTCCATGACGACCGAGGTTGAAAGCATGTTTAATAAATTCCTTGAAGGGCTTAAACTATCCACCGCACCGTTGAAAGTGGGTAATCCCACCGACAAGGTGACAGATGCTACCTCCGATAAGGGGGAAGCTAGTAGTGAAAAGGCTCCTTCTTCTAGTGGTAAGAATGGCACCGACATCTTTGCTCATGTGGAACCACCACTTGTTTATGGTGGACCGGTTCCTTCCACTCATTTGAATCATGTCGGTCCTCCCCCTAAGATTGTGAAAAATGAGGACTTTGATTCTTGGTTTTACCGCTTTAAATGTCATTTAAATCATGTGAACACTAATCTTTGGAGAATCATTGAAGAAGGTTTCTATCCGCATGATCCAAGCAATTTCACTCCTCGACAAGCCGCGGATAATCAATTCAATGAGAATGCTCTCTTCATCATTCAAGATGTAATCCCACCCGAAGACCTACCTCAACTTCGGCCCTTCGCCTTGGCCAAAGACGCATGGCTTTGTGTTGTCTCTCTCTACCGGGGAAGCGCAAGCATTCAACGCTCCAACTATGAAGTGGTGCAAGATGAGGCCGATGAGTTTGCAATGAAAGAAGATGAAGAACCTCGTGAGCTTTATCGGAGAGTAACCAAACTCGCGGTCTCACTCCGAGATCACGGGAGCAAGGACACGGATGACAATTGGATCAAGCGCAAATTCCTCAAGGCAATGATGCCCTACCACAAGGCCATGTCCTCCGTCATTCGTCAAATACCGGACTTCCACACTTTGACCTCAAGCGAAGTGTTGGATGAGTTTGTGGCCATGAACATTTTGGACAAGACCGCCGACAATGCGGTGCTTCATTCTCAAAGGGCAAAGAAGCCCAACCTTGCATTGAAGGCCAAGCTCTCCGTTGAAGAAGAAGAAGAGGAAGAAGAGGAGAGCAACCCCGAAGATACAAAGTATGCATATCATGAACACATGGCACTCGCTTCAAGGCAATTTTGGAGCAAGAAAAACTCGAGGCCAAACTTTAACAAAAACAACTCGAGTGGCACGAAGAGCAAGCAACGTGTAAGGACTTGCTACAATTGTGGCAATGTGAGTCATTTTGTTGCGGAGTGCCCGTATGAGAAGAGGGAAGACAATGGTGGCAAGCTCATCCGAAAGGACAAGGCCAAGTCGTTCCCCAACAAGAGAAACTTCATCAAGAAGACTCCTTCCAAGGCATTGGTGGTACAAGAAGAGTACAATAAGGATGATGACGATGATGAAGATGGTGAGTTGGATGCCATGGCCTCAGTTGCCATTGCAACGACTCCACGGGTGTCTCTCTTCGACTCACCCAATGAGAGCATCATCGCCAAGTGACTCATGGCTAAAGCCACCAACAAGGTAACCCCAAACATCAAAACTACCATCATTAATCATCCTTCTTTGACGGATAGCATTGATGAACATGAGGGAGCTAATGTGGAGGCAAATGAGTTTGAGGCCTTTATGGGCAAACTTAAGGGTAAATCCAAGAAGCACTTTGTTGCTCTCTTGGAACAACTTGGTGAAGCCAATGACATGATCGAGGCTCACGAAGATACCATCACTAAGATGGAAGGGCATAGTCGTGACTATGTCGATGAGATTTCGGATCTTTCCAATGCTCTTGAGGAAGAGTGTGGTCTTCGTTTGGCTCTTGAGGAGTCACACAACATTGATCATGCTAAGTTAAAGAAAGATTATGATCATGTTCTCATTGTTTCTCATGTGCTAAACTCCGAGAAGGCCGAACTTGAGGTTGATCTTGCTAGACTCAAAGAGGAGTTTGATCTACTTGACAAGGCTCACAAGGTCTTGAATGGTGCTCATGCTAGCCTCAAAGAGTCTCATGATCAACTTCAAGTAAAGCTA
Organism: Triticum urartu; assembly: GCF_056163025.1. Lineage (NCBI taxonomy): Eukaryota > Viridiplantae > Streptophyta > Magnoliopsida > Poales > Poaceae > Triticum > Triticum urartu. Next base: position 75,273,437 of record NC_141879.1, on the reverse strand, counting down.
ACCAAGGAAAAAGCCACTTTTCCTCGTATGATGTTAATTGATAATGCAAATGCTACTAACCCGTGTTGTGAGCATGTGCATCTTATTGAGGAGAACGCTAAGCTAAAGGTGCAACTTGAGAGAGGTCTTGCGACTTGCATACAAGGCAAGAAGAACCTCAACGACCTCTTGATCAACCAAAAGGGAGTTGTGGCCAAGGAAGGGGTTGGGTACGTGCCCGAGTCCAAGAACAAGAAGAAGAATGACAAGACCAAACGACCTCCTTCTCTCATGCAAACCTTTGTGAAGGAGGGAGAGAGTGCTTCCAAGTAGAAGAAGAACAATGCGAAGGGTGGCGCTGTCATAAAGGGCAATGCCACTCCTCTCATCAAAGCCGACGACTTTAATCCTTCTTATATGTTATGTCGTGCTAGTGATGGGCATGTCTATGCCAAATTCGTTGGTTCTCCTCATGAATATATTGAATGGTCTATTTGGGTTCCAAAGACCCTTGTTACTAACATCAAAGGACCCATTACAAAATGGGTACCTAAAACCAAGCATTGATCTCTTGTAGGTGTTTGCTTCCGGTGGGGGATCATGGTTGCTCGATAGCGGAGCTACAAATCATATGACCAGAAGCAAGGACTTGGTGGTGGACGTGCACAAGATTCCATCTATGCCCACTAATGTCGAGTGGGGTGACGCCTCATCTTCTAAGGTATTGGGACTTGGCAAGGTGGTCATCTCTCATGATCTCATGATCGAGAAGGTCATGCTTGTTGAGTCCCTTGCATACAATTTACTTTCCGTTCGTCAACTTGCAATCATGGGATTTGCCACTTTCTTTGATATCAATACCGTGGCCCTCTTGTGGAGCAAGACTCTTAAAGTAGCCTTTGTTGGGCATGTCGAGAATGGTCTATATGTGATTAACTTTTCGGAGCGACCCACTAAGACCGCGACATGCCTAATGGCTAAAGTTGATGTGGGATGGCTTTGGCATCGCCGTCTAGCCCATGTCAATATGAGATCTTTGCAAAGTCTTCTCAAGGGGACCATGTCCGTGGACTAACGAATGTTAGTTTTGCTAAAGATCATGCTTGCAGTGCTTGTATCGAAGGAAAGCTACATGAGAAGGCTCACCCTCCCACGACTATCATTTACTCAAAGAGGCCTTTGGATCTCCTTCATTGGATCTCTTTGGGCCTCCATACTTCGATAGTCTTGGGGGTAGGAAGTATTGCTTGGTGATTGTGGATGACTACTCAAGATACACTTGGGTGTATTTCTTCAAGAGGAAGAGCGAGACCCAACAAACCGTCATTGACTTTGCAAATGAAGCACAACGTCAACACAATGCAAAGATCTTGACAATAAGAAGTGACAACGGCACTGAGTTCAAGAACTACACCTTGGATGAGTTTCTTAGTGATGAGGGGATCAAGCATCAATATTCCGCACCTTACACCCCTCAACAAAACGATGTTGCAGAGAGGAAGAACCGGACGTTGATGGATGCGGCAAGGACCATGATGGCGGAGTTCAAGTCTCCATACAACTTTTGGGCCGAAGCCATCAAAACCGCGTGTCATGCATCCAATTGGCTCTACCTCCGCAAGGGCTTGAACAAGAATCCATATGAGATACTCACCGGTAACAAGCCCAACCTCAAGTACTTTCGGGTGTTCGGGTGTAAGTGTTTCATTCTCAAGAAAGGTGTTCGGTTGTCTAAATTTGAGGCTAGAGCTTATGAGGGCATATTTTTTGGTTATGCTACAAACTCTCATGCTTACCGTGTCCTCAGTAAATCCACGGGACTTATTGAGGAGACGTGTAACGTGGAGTTTGATGAGAATAATGGCTCCCAAGTGGAGCAAAGTGGCACTTGTGATGTAGGTAATGAAATTCCTCCTCAAGCCATAAGAAGAATGGGTGTTGGCTTTATCCTACCCATTGAGGAACCCCTTGTGGCCGAAGGAGAAGGACAATGCTCCACTCAAGTGGAGCCATCACCAACCCAAGGCCCACACGCTTCCGAAGAACAACATGAAGGCCCTCATCCTCAAGAACAAGACCAAGGGCAAGATCTTGCTCAAGATGGTGTTCACACATCAAGTGATGCCCAAGGTCAAGTTCTCTCCTCCGAGCAAGTTCAAGAACAAGAACAAGCTCAAGACAACGCTCAAGATGATCAAGTGACCACTCCTCGTCTCACCCCCGAGGAGGAATTGGAGCATCGTGCCGCCAAGGTTGCTTCCAAGCTCTCCACCAAGGATCATCTCATGACGAATGTGCTTGGAAGCTTAAGAAAGGGGGTAAGCACTCGTAGACAATTAGCAAACTATTGTGAGCATCACGCGTTTGTCTCTTGTGTCGAACCCCACAAGGTCTATGAGGCGCTCGAAGATCCGGATTGGCTCAATGCCATGCATGAAGAACTCAACAACTTCGAGCGCAACAAAGTGTGGAGATTGGTGCCAAGACCGACGGGGAACCACAATGTCATTGGAACCAAGTGGATATTTAAGAACAAGCAAGATGCCCATGGGATTATCATTCGCAATAAGGCTCGTTTGGTAGCACAAGGCTACTCCCAAGTCGAGGGTATCGACTACGGTGAAACCTTTGCTCCCGTTGCTCGTCTTGAATCCATTTGCATGTTGATTGCATATGCTTCTCATCATAACTTTAAGTTGCAACAAATGGATGTGAAGAGTGCTTTTCTTAATGGTCCCATTAATGAATTGGTTTATGTCAAGCAACCCCCCGGGTTCGAGGATCCCTACTTTCCCGATCATGTGTATCAACTCGATAAGGCACTCTATGGCCTTAAATAAGCCCCACGTGCGTGGTATGACCACCTTACCGAGTTGTTACAAGACCGTGGTTTTGAAGTTGGGCTAATCGACCCCACTCTTTTTACTAAGAAGGTCAAAGGGGAGTTGTTAGTGTGCCAATTATATGTTGATAATATTATCTTTGGTTACCCTAACAAAGCTTTCAATGAGGAATTTGCCGCTCTCATGACCTCAAAGTTCGAGATGTCTTCCATGGGAGAGTTGAAGTTCTTTCTAGGGTTCGAAGTGAAGCAAAGAAGAGAAGGAACCTTCATCAACCAAGCCAAATACACTCAAGACATGCTCAAGAGATTCAAGCTAAGTGATGTCAAGCCGGCTTCCACTCCAATGCCCACCAAGTGCCAACTTGACATAGATCCCAATGGTAAAGCGATGGATCAAAAGGTATATTGTTCCATGATAGGCTCCTTGCTTTACCTTTGTGCATCTAGACCGGATATCATGTTGAGTGTGGGAATTTGTGCACGGTTTCAAGCCGCACCTAAGGAAAGTCACTATGTGGCGGTCAAACGAATCTTTCGATATTTGGCTCATACCCCAAACTTTGGCTTATGGTACCCAAGAGGAGCAAACTTCAAGCTTGTAGGGTATTCGGATTCTGATTGGGCGGGAGACAAAGTGGATAGGAAGTCCACTTCCGGAGGGTGCCAATTCCTTGGTTGCTCTTTGGTAAGTTGGTCTTCCAAAAAGCAAAGTTGTGTGTCTCTCTCATCCACCGAAGCGGAGTATGTGGCGGACGGTAGTTGTTGTGCACAACTCTTATGGATGAGGCAAACTTTAAAGGATTATGGTGTCATTTGTGACAAAGTGCCTCTTTGGTGTGACAATGAAAGTGCCATCAAGATCTCTCTCAACCTGGTGCAACACTTCAAGACGAAGCATATTGAGATTCGGTAGCACTTCATCCGGGATCACATTAGGCGAGGAGAGATCGAGCTCAACTATGTCAACACTCATGATAACCTTGCAGATATTTTCACGAAGCCCTTGGATGAAGCAAGATTTCGCGAGTTAAGGCATGAGCTAAATATCATTGATTCGAGCAATGTTGCTTGAACCCTTGCACACCCCATCATACTCAACTTGTTGTCTTGTTTAGATGTAGGCATGGACATAGGGGGAGTGTTGTTCTCTCAATGAACTCTCCTTCCCTCCATTATGCATAAATTGATCAAGTCTTTCACATTAGCCATGTTTGATGGTACTTGTTCCTCAAAGACGAGTTTTGGTCATGGGCCCAAGGATAATTCTTTGTGGTGCCATACCAATTGACTCAAACATAGGTGGCTCCGGCCACCGCCCTCTCTTTGGAGAGGTGGTGTCTCGTGGTTGTTTCGTGTTGTCGTTTGCCTTTCTGCCTTCGTGTGTCGCGTGGTCTTGTGGTGTCGTGTTGCCTCGAAGTTTTCGTGCAAAGACCTGCTTGAAACTTGCAACTTTTTGAGCCCACGGTACTACCACGTTGAGAGGGCACGGTACTACCGCTCAGGTGCGGTACTTCCGCCGAGCGGTACTACCGCGATGACGCATGGTACTACCGCGCCGTCGAGTGGGCGTGGGGGTTATGACTCGGGCAGGGGAGTTCCAACTCCCCATACCCATTCATTTGTCTCTCTCTCTCTCACTCAAGAACGGCGCCGGAGGTCCTCGCTGGATCTCCGTCTCCGGCCACTCTCCTCGGATTCCGACCGGTGGGATCGTTCCCCACCACTTCCTCTTGCCATGGAACAAGGTTTTTTTCCCAAATCCCTCTCTTTCTTGGTTGTTCTCTCGCTTCTAGGTTTTTGGGGAGATGCATGTTGTTCTTGAGATTTTAGGTCAAATCTATGCAAGAGTAGGATGTAGGAGAGTCATGTTGTGTAGGAATTATACTTGATATATTGTCCTGTGATAGATTTGTCCAACCGTAGTACCGCCGTGGTTTCGCGGGCTTTCTCAGATTTGAACCTGTTCGGATCTGACGCGGTGCGGTACTACCGCCCTTCAGGTGCGGTACTACCGTGCTAGCTCGTGCGGTACTACCGCCCATCAGGTGTGGTACTGCCGCGCTGGCTGTGGCACTAAGATCCTACTACCGCTCCCAGACCCGGTACTACCGTGACCTTACATGGTACTACCGTGACTAGGAGCGGTACTATAATCTTAGTACCGCAGCACTTGGCTGTTCTACCGTAGGGGTCAAATATCTCTCATGGCAATTATCTTGTGTGCTTCCTACATGTTTCTTTTGTTGTGTTGTGGTCTTTGCATTGATCCTTCTTGCTTGTCGTGTGTGTTTTGCGTTTTGTGTCTCAGGTGGTGGCTCTCACCGCTCCAATCCCAGTCGTGATACTGGCTCCAAGCATCTGCCAATCCCCAAGATGAACCACCAGAGGGCTCCAATGCCCCCAAGCGCAATGTCAAGACCACTGCCAGCAAGCAAAAGGAACCTGCTAAGGGCATGGACGAGATTTCCCTCAATGAGTATGTCGAACGCCGGAAGATCAACCCCTATGTGAATCCTCGTGCTGTCCTCAGAGGCACTGAGTTGTTTTGGACCAAGCAGCAGACTCTTATCTATCTGGATGTGATCAAGAACAAGCAGAATACCTTTGTGGATGTCAAGTGTATAGACATGAATCACATGAGGAAGGACAAGTTTCGTGACTATTTTGGAGAGGCTCTGGACTTGGTGGAGCAGTTTGCTATTGAGCATGTGATCTCCTTTCACCTTGACTATGACCCTGAGCTTGTTTGTCAGTTCTTTGCATCAGTCTACTTTCACCCCGGGGATGAGCGGAGGATGACCTGGATGACCAACGGCCGTCAGCTGTCTGCTACATGGAAGGAGTTCATGGATATGCTTCACATTCCTAATGACGGGCTTCACACACCCGTTGGTGTTCGCCCCCACGCCAACTCTGAGTCTGCTAACAAGAACTTGCTTCAGCCATTCCTTGTTGAGAAGGTGCTCCCCAATGGCAAGTCGACTTAGGTACTGAACTCCTTTCTGGACATCATGCATCGCATCTTCCGCAACACTCTGTTCCCACGCATTGGCGACAAGGACAAGGTTCATTCCTATCTAGTGGACATGTTGCTCCTGTGTGCGGAGGCACGTTCGTCTCAGACTCAGCCACTTGATGTCTCACACATCATGTGGTGTGAGCTTCGGTTTGCGGTGTTCACCCGCAAGGTACCTATCTATGGACTGTACCTATTTCTGCTGCTCTCCACAACTTGGGAGAAGATGTACCCTGGTGATGAGTTTCTTGCTCCAGACTGGATTCGGCATGAGTCCACCAGTCTCCGCGTCAAGCCCAACTGGGCCAACACTACTACCCGTGCTGAGGCTTATTCTACTAGGAGGGCTGGTGGTGGGGAGGAGGCTGGTGCAGAGAATGTTGCTGAGGACCATGCTGCTAGGTCTACCACACCTTCCTATGAGCCGTCGTGGGCCAAGAAGTTAAAGGACAAGATGAAGACTCTCTTCTGCATGCAGGCAAAGGGACTGTACAGGACTCACGTGGCAGACAAGGAGAGTCACCGCCATGACAAGAAGGTTATGAGGCTCTTTGGAGAGGATGTCTCTGGCGGTTCTGAGGATGTCATCACGCCAGAGGCTGCCTGGATGGTGAAGAAGGGGTACAAGTGGACCAGTTCAAAGGAGGACATCGAGGAGTCCGTCCCCGCCGCTGAGTCTGATGTGGAGCACGAGGAGCAGTGGGATGACTTCTCTGCCTGAGCCACCCCGTGTGTGTAGGTGTCCTCTCTGCCTTTTTGGTGTCTCGATGCCAAAGAGGGAGAGAGTGTAGGGATTTGCGTTGTGTCGTGCTTGGTGTGTTTTCTTTGTCGTTTGAACCTCGTTTGCCTTTGTGTGGTTTGTGCCTTCGAGTCTTATCCTACATATGGTGTAAGACATATGCACTCTAGTCTATTTTAGTTAACTTATGTTTGTGATATCTTGACTAGTGTTAGCCTTTCTATTGCAAGATATGCCTTGTCTCTATAATATAGGGGGAGCTTTGATCCTAGTATGTGTGTCGTGCAGTCCAAAGCACCCATCTAGTTGACACACATCTAGGGGGAGCCCATCTATATTCTAGAGAGGAGGGGTTTGCATTTGCTTAATATTATTTCCCTTGTGCAAATCCTGTGTTGTCATCAATCCACCAAAAATGGGGACATTGTAAGGGCATATTTATCCCTAAGGTGTTTTGGTGATTGATGACAATGCGTTTGCGGACTAATCATGTGCCTTGAGTATCCCAGACGTTTCATCACTAGGCACAAGACGGTTGGGTGCCCCTCGAAGACTGTTGAAGACGGCGTCTTTTCTACCTTTCTTTTTGGTGGATTTGAGTCGTAGGAAAGCCGCACTATTAAGAGGGGGTCCGCGTCGGAAAGGTTTGGGTGGAATCATCACGTACACGTTTCTTCCTTGTCCCCTCCTTTCCCTTGCGCCTTGGAGCTTCCTCCGTCCTTGTTTCTGGCTGCTGTGGTGGCTCGTGGTAGTACTGCTCCCAGGTGAGCGGTAGTACCGTAGGCACCAGCGGTAGTACCATGCTGCGGTGCGGTAGTACCGCTCCCCTGGAGCTGCACTACCATGGCCCACCAGGCTAGTACCGCTCCCCCGCGGTAGTAGGGGCGGATGTAATTTTTTACATCCACGCCCACCATGGTAGTACCGCTTTCCTTCCGCGGTAATACCGTGCTCAGCTGTCAGGCGGTAGTACCGCCCCTCTATGGTAGTACTGTGTCGGGTTTTTGCTTCTTCCGTTTTTCAGCGGAAGTAGGCACAGATGTTTCCTTATCCACACTCTTCCCAAGCTAGGGGGTTCCTGCCTTGCGGTAGTACCACAAGGGGGAGCGGTAGTACCGCGCCCGTGGAAGTACCGCCCTCAGCACTTGTGCTACAGGTCCTCCCTAGCTGTTGCTGGTGCAGCGGTAGTACCGCAGGCCTGCACGGTTGTACCGCATGACCTTGCAGTAGTAACGCTTGGCAGCAAGCGGAAGTACCGCATGGCCCCACGGTAGTACCGCTGGCCGCGAGCTGGTAGGTGGATAACGGTTGGATCTTTGTCCCTCACTATAAAAGGGGTCCCCTTCTTCCCCGTTGACTCACCTCTTCCAACCCTAAGCTCCATTGTTGCTCTAAGCTCCATTTTCGCCTGATCTCACTCCCTAGCCAATCAAACTTGTTGATTTGCTCGGGAGTGGTTGAGAATGCCTCGATCCACACTTCCACCAAGAGAAATTTGATTCCCCCCCACTAATCCCTTGCGGATCTTGTTACTCTTGGGTGTTTGAGCATCCTAGACGGTTGAGGTCACCGTGGAGCCATAGTCCATTGTGGTGAAGCTTCGTGGTGTCGTTGGGAGCCTCCAATTGAGTTGTGGAGATTGCCCCAACCTTGTTTGTAAAGGTTCGGTCACCGCCTCCAAGGGCACCAATAGTGGAATCACGGCATCTCGCATTGTGTGAGGGCGTGGGGAGAATACGGTGGCCCTAGTGGCTTCTTGGGGAGCATTGTGCCTCCACACCGCTCCAACGGAGACGTACTTCCCCTCAAAGGGAAGGAACTTCGGTAACACATCCTTGTCTCCACCGTCTCCACTCTTGGTTATCTCGTACCTTTACTTGTGCAAGCTTATTTGTGTTATATCTCTTGCTTGCTTGTGTTCCTATCCTTGTTGCATCATATAGGTTGCTCACCTAGTTGCATATCTAGACAACCTACTTTGATGCAAAGTTTAAATTGTTAAAGAAAAGCTAAAAATTGTTAGTTGCCTATTCACCCCCCCTCTAGTCAACCATATCGATCCTTTCAAGTGTGGTAGGGCTACATCCCAATTGCCAAGCTAGTGATCTAAAAGTAGACCTCTTGTTTAGTGGGATTGTTAGGACTTGTGCAAGGTTAATGTCCTTAGGCTTTCTTTCACAATTTTCTTTTTTTGATTGGAATATGTGTGATTTTTGGGAACAAGAATCAACGGGAGAGGTGGTCCACAATCCCCACTAGCTCATAGGGCGCGCCCTAGGGGGTAGGCGCGCCCCTAGGGCTTATGGCCACCTCGTAAGTCGGTTGGGGGTGTCCTTCGGCCACAAGGAAGCTAATATCCAAATTAAAATCTCCTCGAAATTTCAGCCCAATCGGAGTTACAGATCTCCGGATCTTTAAGAAACGATGAAAGGCATGAAAACAGGAATGCAAAACAGAAGAGAAACACACACACACAGAGAGATCTATAATTTTTTATTGTTCCATGCTGTTATATTATCAATATTGGATGTTTTATAGTCATTTTATAGTCATTTTATATCATTTTTTGGTACTAACCTATTGACATAGTGCCAAGTGCCAGTTGTTGTTTTCTGCATGTTTTTTACATCGCACGAAATCAATATCAGACGGAGTCCAAACGCAACGAAACTTTACATAGATTTTTTTGGACCAGAAGGAACGTAATGGGCCCTGGCTGCGCCTGGGGGTGCTTCGAGGAGAGAACAACCCACCAGGGCGCGCCAGGAGGCCCAGGCGCACCCTGGTGGGTTGTGCCCACCTCGGGTGCCCCCCGGACCGCCTCTTTGCTCTATAAATACCCCAATATTCCCAAAACCCTAGGGGAGTCGACGAAATATTCATCCAGTCGCCGTAGAGTCTAGAACCACCAGATCCAATCTAGACACCATCTCGGATGGGGTTCACTACCTTCATTGGTGCCTCTCCGATGATGCGTGAGTAGTTCTTTGTAGACCTTCGGGTCCGTAGTTAGTAGCTAGATGGCTTCCCCTCTCTCTCTCTCTGAAATCTCAATACAATGGTCTCTTGGAGATACATATGATGTAACTCTTTTGCGGTGTGTTTGTTGGGATCAATGAACTTTGAATTTATGATCAGATCTATCTTTTTATATCCATGAAAGTATTTGAGTTTCTTTGATCTCTTTTATGCATGATTGCTTATAACCTCGCGTTTCTTCTCTGATATTTGGGTTTTGTTTGGCAAACTTGATCTATTTATCTTGCAATGGGGAGAGGTGCTTTGTAGTGGGTTCGATCTTACGGTGCTTGATCCCAGTGACAGAAAGGGAACCGACACGTATGTATCGTTGCTACTAAAGATAAAATGGCGGGGTCTATCTCTACATAGATAGATCTTGTTTACGTCATGTCATCGTTCTTATTGCATTACTCCGTTCTTCCATGAACTTAATACACTAGATGCATGCTGGATAGTGGTCAATGTGTGGAGTAATAGTAGTAGATGCAGGCTGGAGCCGGTCTACTAATCTTGGATTTGATGCATATGTAATGATCATTGCCTGGATATCGTCATGAGTATTTGAAGTTCTATCAATTGCCCAACCGTAATTTGTTCACCCACCGTTTGCTATTTTTCTCGAGAGAAGCCACTAGTGAAACCTACGGCCGCCGGGTCTCTTTCTCATATATTTGCCTTTGCGATCTACTTTTTCCTTGCATGCATTTTCAGATCTATTAAACCAAAAATACAAAAATACCTTGCTGCAATTTATTCTTATTTATTTTATTTCGCATTCGATCTATCAGTCTACTACAATTTTATCTCATGTTCGTTTGCCTATCTTGAGGCGCCGTGCCCGGAAGGGATTGCCAACCCCTTTAACACGTCAGGTTGCGAGGATTTGTTATCTGTGTGCAGGGGCTGTTTACGTTTTGTTGCTTGGTTCTCCTACTGGTTCGATAACCTTGGTTTCATATCTAAGGGAAATACCTACCACCGTTGTGCTGCATCATCCCTTCCTCTTTGGGGAAATACCGACGTAGCTTCAAGCGACATCAAAAAAATTTCTTGCGCTGTTGTCGGGGAGCATCTTCAACATATACCAGGTTCCTAATCACAAATCTCATCTCCTCACAATTTACATTATTTGCCATTTTCCTCTCGTTTTCCTCTCCCCCACTTCAGAAAAATTTGCCGTTTTATTCGCCCCTCTTTTTCCGTTCGCCGTTTTCTTGCCGGATCTGTTTTTGAGTGCAATCTTGTTGTGTGGTCATCATGACTGATACGTCTCCAACGTATCTATAATTTTTTATTGTTCCATGCTATTATATTATCAAACTTGGATGTTTTATATGCATTTATATGCTATTTTATATGATTTTTGGGACTAACCTATTAACCTAGAGCCCAGTGCCAGTTTTCTGTTTTTTCCTTGTTTTAGAGTATCGCGGAAAAGGAAAATCAAACGGAGTCCAATTGACCTGAAACTTCACGAAACTTATTTTTGGACCAGAAGAAGCCCACGGAGTATCCGAGATGGACCAGGAGAGTTCCGGGCTGCCCACGAGGGTGGGGGGCGCGCCCACCCCCCCTGGGCGCGCCCCCCTGCCTCGTGGACAGCCTGGAGATCTACCGTCATACTTCTTCCTCCTATATATACCCATATACCCTAAAAACTTCGAGGAGCACAATAGATCGGGAGTTCCGCCGCCAAAAGCCTCCGTAGCCACCGAAAACCAATCTAGACCCGTTCTAGCACCCTGCCGGAGGGGGGAATCCCTCTCCGGTGGCCATCTTCATCATCCCGGCGCTCTCCATGACGAGGAGGGAGTAGTTCACCCTCGGGGTTGAGGGTATGTACCAGTATCTATGTGTTTGATCTCTCTCTCTCTCTCCCTCTCTCTCTCTCTCTCTCGTGTTCTTGATTCAGAATGATCTTGATGTATTGCGAGCTTTGCTATTTTAGTTGGATCTTATGATGTTTCTCCCCCTCTACACTTTTGTGATGAATTGAGTTTTCCCTTTGAAGTTATCTTATCGCCTTATCGGATTGAGTCTTTAAGGATTTGAGAACACTTGATGTATGTCTTGCATGTGCTTATCTGTGGTGACAATGGGATATCACGTGATCCACTTGATGTATGTTTTGGTGATCAACTTGCGAGTTCCGTGACCTTGTGAACTTATGCATAGGGGTTGGCACACATTTTCGTCTTGACTCTCCGGTAGAAACTTTGGGGCACTCTTTGAAGATTTTTGTGTTGGTTGAATAGATGAATCTGAGATTGTGTGATGCATATCATATAATCATACCCACGGATACTTGAGGTGACATCGGAGTATCTAGGTTACATTAGGGTTTTGGTTGATTTGTGTCTTAAGGTGTTATTCTAGTAGGAACTCTTGAATAGATTGACCAGAAAGAATAACTTTGAGGTGGTTTCGTACCCTAAAATAATCTCTTAGTTTGTTCTCCGCTATTAGTGACTCTGGAGTGACTCTTTGTTGCATGTCGAGGGATAGTTATATGATCCAATTATGTTATTATTGTTGAGAGAACTTGCACTAGTGAAAGTATGAACCCTAGGCCTTGTTTCAACGCATTGCAATACTGTTCGTGCTCACTTTTATCATTAGTTACCTTGCTGTTTTTATCTTTTCAGATTAAAAAAACCTTTATCTACCATCCATATACCACTTGTATCAACTAGTGCACCTATACAATTTACCATTGTATTGGGTGTGTTGGGGACACAAGAGACTCTTTGTTATTTGGTTGTAGGGTTGCTTGAGAGAGACCATCTTCATCCTACGCCTCCTATGGATTGATAAACCTTAGGTCATCCACTTGAGGGAAATTTGCTACTGTCCTACAAACCTCTGCACTTGGAGGCCCAACAACGTCTACAAGAAGAAGGTTGTGTAGTAGTCATCAATGACTCAAGAGAACACCAAGTTATGTGATTTCTCAAATACCAACAACAATGATTTTATCGGCACTCCGATTGCTCCTCCAGCCACTAGTGCGGAGTCTTGTGATATTAATACTGCTTTGCTGAATCTTGTTATGAAAGATCAATTCCGGTACTCCTAATGAGGATGTCGCGTCCCATCTTAATACCTTCGTGGAATTATGCGATATGAGAAAGAAAAAAGATGTGGACAATGATGTGGTGAAGATGAAATTATTTTCGTTTTCTTTGCGTGATTCTGCAAAATTTTGGTTCTCTTCTTTGCCTCGCAATAATATCGATTCTTGGAATAAATGCAAAGATGCTTTTATCACTAAGTATTTTTCTCCCGCAAAAATTATTTCCCTTAGAACCCAGATCATGAATTTCAAGCAACTTGAACATGAGCTTGTTGCACAATCTTGGGAAAGGATGAAAATGATGCTAAGGAATTTCCCAACTCATGGGTTAAATCTTTGGATGATCATACAAAATTTTTATGCGGGATTGAATTTTGTTTCTTGTAATCTTTTAGATTCGCCGCGGGTGGTACTTTTATGGAAATTACTTTTGGTGAAGCCACCAAATTTCTTGATAATATTATGGCAAATTATTCGCAATGGCATACCGAAAGAGCTCCTACAAGTAAAAAAGTTAATTCGATTGAAGACATTTCTTCTTTGAGTGAAAAAGTTGATGCTCTTATGAAATTGGTTACTAGTAAAAGTGCACCTATTATTTTTAATGATATACCTTTTTATACTTTGATTGAGCAAAATAGTGATGCCATATATGTGAATTTTAACTCTCGAAATAATTTCAATAACAATGCTTATAGAGGTAATTTTAATCCTAGGAATTTTCCTAGTAATTCCTCTAATAATTATGGTAATTCCTATGGAAATCAATCTTATAATAATAATAGGAACACCTCTGATCTTGAGAACAATATTAAAGAATTTATCACTATGCAAAAAGTTTTCAACACTTCCATAGAAGAAAAGTTGAGTAAGATTGATGATTTGTCTAGAAGTGTTGATAGAATTACTCATGATGTGGAAAATCTCAAGATGAAAATTTGTGTGCCTAAAGTAGATGAATAAATTAAATCTCTCTATGTTTCTATGGATGAAAGTAAGAAAAGAACCGCTATGCTTAGAGCTAAAAGAGAAACTTTAGAAAAAGCGTTTTCTAGTGATTTCTTTCGCAAAAGTAATGAAGATCTTAAAATGATTGGTGTTTCTTCTATTGATTCCTTATTTAGTAAAGTTAATATTGATGAAAAAGGGATTGGAGAAGAGTCAACTTTAGGTAGAAGGCGTCCCAATATTTCGGAGGGTGAAAATCTTGTTGAGAAAATTGATGAAAGTGGGTTTGAAGAGGTCAAAACTTTAGCTAGTGATGTGCCCACTCTTTTGGATTACAAATACTTTAATTATGATAATTGCTCTTTGATTGATTGTATTTCTTTGTTGCAATCCATGATAAATTCACCCCATGCTTATGAACAAAATAAAGCTTTTACTAAACATATTGTTGATGCTATGATGAAAGCTTTTGAAGAAAAAATTGGAATTATAAGTTTCAATTCCTAGAAAATTGCATGATGAGTGGGAACCTACTATCAAAGTCAAGATAAAAAATTATGAATGGTTTGCTTTGTGTGACTTGGGTGCTAGTATTTCTACAATTCCGAAATATTTATGTGATGTGCTTGGTCTTACCGATCTTGAAGAATGTTCTTTAAATTTGCATTTGGCGGATTCTACTATTAAAAAGCCTATGGGAAGAATTAATGATGTTCTTATTCTTGCAAGTAGGAATTATGTGCCCATAGATTTTATTGTTCTTGATATTGATTGCAATCCATCTTGTCCAATTATTCTTGGTAGACCGTTTCTACGCACTATAGGTGTCGTGATTGATATGAAAGAAGGCAATATTAAGTTACAATTTCCTTTGAGGAAGGGTATGGAACACTTCCCTAGAACAAGAATTAGGCCACCATATGAATCAATCATGAGGACATCTTATGGATTTCGAACCAAAGATGAAAAAACTTAGATCCTTGCTTTATGCCTAGCTAAGGGCGTAAAACTATAGCGCTTGTTGGGAGGCAACCCAATGAATAAAATTTATTTTGGATTTTTGCCTTCTATTCTTGAGTGTTAGCACAATTATGCTACTGTTATGATTGTGTTTTTTGTGTTTTAATTAGTGTTTGTGCCAAGTAGAACCGATAGGATCTTCTTGGGTGATAGTTGTTTGATCTTGCTAAAAAAACAGAAACTTTTGCGCTCACAAAAACAATTCTTGTTTTTTACCAAAGCGTGATAAAATACCAATTATTTTTGCAGAAGATTAATATACAAATTACTCAGGTATTCCTATTTTTTCAGTATTTTTGGAGTTCCAGAAGTTTTTGAAATAGTCAGATTACTACAGACTATTCTGTTTTGACAGATTCTGTTTTTCTTTGTGTTGTGTGCTTATTTTGATGGCTCTATGGTTTTCTTTGATGAGTTTTTGCCATAAAAAGTTGAAATACAGTAGATATAATGCAGAAACAAAATATGAATTGTTTTGGTATAGTACTTGTAGTGATTTGCTTTCTTTTACTAGCGGATCTCGTGAAGGTTTTGTTGAGTTTTTTGTGATTGAAATTTTTAAGTTTTGGGTTATCTTACAATGGATGAAGGAATAAGGAGTTGAAGAGCCTAAGCTTGAGGATGCTCCGGCATTCCAAGCTATTATCCAAAAATAAGCAACCAACTAAGCTCCTTGGTACTCTCCGGTCTGATTACATTAATGTTAACCTTTTTTTGTTTCGGTTTTTGGTGTAAGTCGGTTGAATATTAGCCGCTTGAGATTGATGTCACGAACAGCTTTGGCATACACTTTTTAACCTAAAGGATACAAGTACGGGAAAATGCCTTGATAATTTAATTTGCCTACGATTCAATCTAAATCTTGAATCTGCAGTTCCACGACACGATCTTCTGTTTCTTCACGCACCAACCTCATGTTGGGAGATTAAAAAAATGGTGCATGGAGAAGAATAGCATTTGGGGAAGAAAAACTTGTTTATTCATACAAGAGATGTGTCAAATAGTTAGATCGGTCTAATGAGGCATAGAAATAAGAGAACCGAGTCTTGTAGGATTAGTTTTCTCATTTTCACCCATTTGCATCGAGTTAAAACCGCAACAACAAATAAAGTGGCACACATTGACCTCAAGCCCTTAGATGACCCTAACTATAAACATGGAATCTCATTATGCAGCGACACTAGCACCGGCGACGGACAACATATGACCACCACCTGGCGTGACACATGTGAAGACACCACTGTCTACAACTACTTATCGATGTACCGCATGTGGAACCTATGTCCAATTCCACATGGTGTGTCTCCTTCCACATGATCTATTGCCACATCATTGTCATGTCGGATTGTACAATTATGGTTGTTGGATGACATCTTAGTTGTTGCCAGGGCCATGGGAATTGTGAAGCTGTAGCGGAGAACTTCGCGCGGTGCGGCGAGAACGTCTTATTTTTCCATCACCACGAGATGCTCTTCCCCTTCCTCCTCGACCACCAGCACCAGCTCCTGCAACGCCTCCACCTCCACCCCATCATGCTCCTCCCGTTCCACCTATACCTTCCCATTTTCCTGCCCAACCCATTCGTCCTACGATTACACATCCTCCGGCCCTGCCCGCACCTCCTGCACCTCCCTATCCTCCCACCCCACCAGCACCTCCTGCCGCTCCTACAATCGAACATCCATTAGACCCACTCATACCTCCTGCTCCTCCTATGATTACACATCCTCCGGCCCCACCCGCACCTCCTGCACCTCCCCATCCTCCCGCCCCACCAGTGCCTCCTGCCGCTCCTACAATCAAACATCCATTGGGCCCACTCATACCTCCTGCTCCTCCTACGATTACACATCCTCCGGCCCCGCCTGCACCTCCTGCACCTCCCCGTCCTCCCGCCTCGCCAGCGCCTCCTTCTGCTCCTATAATCAAACATCCTCCGGTTTTGCCCGTACATCCTGGTCAGTGGAGGAGCTATGTAGAAGCCTGGGGGTGTTGTGGCCCCCCCAACTTTGGACCAAACTGCGAACATTTTTTTGTAGGAGGGCTTAGATGACTTTTTTCCTAGCATTTTATACCCTCAAACACCCATGTTTTAGCCTTGCCCCCCCCCCCAGCTGTTGTTACCTAGCTCCGCCACTGATCCTGGTCCTCCTACAATTACACATCCTCCGGCCCCACCAGCACCCCCGGCACCTCCCGATCCTCCTGCCCCGCCAGCACCTCCTGCTGCTCCTACAATCACACATCCTCCAGCCCCGCCGACACCCCTTGTTCCTCCTACAGTTACACATCCCCCGGCCCCGCCTGCACCTCCTGCTCCACCTACAGCACCCCATCCTCCATCTCCACCAGCTCCTCCCGCTCCTCCTCCGCCACCCCCTCCTCCTCCACCACCACCACCTCCACCTCCTCCTACTACCCCTACCCCTCGCTCTTCACCGCGAGTTAGCATGTGCGGCAACTGCACGTAGTCATCGTCGTCATCATCACTGATTTCCACGACAACCCGCGCCATAAAGGAACTGCACGAGAGAATGTGGGTGTGTGGTTAGGAATAGGCAACGAACAGCACACTAACAGAGATATGGAAAAACACGATAGCACGTATCAAATCGATCGTGTTACATGCAAAAGCGCAAATCGACGGGCATGCTACTATAGCTAGGTCGTTCTAATCCATACAAGGGCGCAAAAGTACCACAGCTTCAGGTAATATCGTGCAGAAGTACGTGATCGATGCCGGCGGCGTCCTCCCCCGGCGGTCGGCTGGGGGAAGCAGGATCAACGCGGCGGGGAGGGGCTGGCGCCGCTCCCAGAGTTCTGGTCTGGTCTCCTCCCGGCGGCGAGCGGCGGCGGCAGTCGGCAGACGGCGAGGAGGTTCGATCGATCGATCTGATCTGATTTGATCGATTGCAGAGAGGCGACCGAGGGTCAAGGATGGACGCTGTTTTGTTTTGTTTTGTTTTTCTTTTGAGGGGTACGGGTCCGTTTCCTAGTGGGATTCGGAGGGCCAGTGAGATTGGGTTAGTATTAGCGCCGTGTTTGGAGTTGGGCCAGACATCCTATCGCACCGTTCACATTCCTTCCCCCCACGATGATGATCCCAACGGCATGCCCGTCGTGGGACCCCTAAAAAAAGTATAGCTACTTCACCCAGTTCTCAAGGAAAAAAACATAGCAACTTCATCTTCAGTCTGTATATGTCTCTATGCAAGCACATCCGTGCAAGTTCTTATACATCATACACTCGAAATCAAATCACCAATAACTGTCAATATATCACGACGCCGATCTTGCAAAATCCTCTTCGGTCCTCTTTTGCCCTTCTGTTACAACCACCAGCAATGAGTAACAACATATCTACAGTAGCTATCGACAGCGTAAGAAATACATGGCTCCTACAATGTTTCAGTGTGCTATACAAACATCCCCTGCCGTAAATCCAAAGACGAAGTAGTATGGTCCAGGCTCATCATAGGTTGGAGAAGGAGCTGGGCACCTTTGGCGCCCCTTCGAAGGCCCACGACGATATGAGGTGGTGAGCGATGGCGTAGGGCCCAGGGACGAACATCGGAGCCGGTTCCTCGCTCTCCACCCTGAGGTCGGAGGAGGTGCTCTGCCCTCTCTCCGTGCCCTTGCATATCTGGTTGACCTTGAGCGCGCTTGATCTCTGGGCTTTCTCATACTCGGCAAACGTTAGCGCTTTCTTGACGTCTTCACGGCTGTGCCACTGGGCATCTGCGCGTACGACAAAAGAAGAAAAGAATGAGCACCAATCTGGCTCTTGAGATGAGAGCTACGCGCCCAGGAGTATCATGCAGTTGATTTCTAAAACACTTCTCCTGAAACTGAAATATAAGTTTGGGTTTTGCAGCATTGATCTATAATAGAAATTTCATCTCTATATATTCTTGTATGATATATTACACAAGAGGAAAATAACGGAAGAGAAACTGTGACATGGGAAATGATGAGATAAATCAGTTGCAGCAGGAAAGGCTAATAGAATCAGCATGTCATTCATGTTAAAAATTACCTTCAAGCTCTTTTTTATCAACATGTATGTCCAATGATTTAGCATAAGCAAAGAAACCCACCATCAGCTGGCATGGCATGGTATTTGGCCCAACTGAAAAAAAAACATATGCAACATGAGAACATTGAGTGAAAACATACTAGTTTCAACTGATGACTTAAAATAGTTCTTCAAATATACAAGTACTTATGTAAGTCTTGACACGGTAACTACATGTCTACACACTTGAAATATCCCAGTATTAATGTATTGTCACAGGTTCCCATTGGAAAATAAACAGGCAATCAGAAGACTAGCTTACCAGGCCATGGTTGAGAACTGTGGTAAATGACTTGCCCAACTTCAATCCCAGTTTCTTCCCATGTTTCCCTTCTCACCGCCTCTTCCAAGCTTTCCCCTGGCTACAAACAGAACAGCTGCAGTGAGGATAAGCTTCTTCCAATGCATGGCTAGGACCGTGAACTTGTTAGCTAACCCTACACACTGAAAATTATACTGTGCTTGATAACCTTAGGATACAGTAAACCAAGAACAAGAATTTCTTTCAAAAGTCCTCAATTTATTCATTCATCCATTCTACTTATGCAAGCTACACCAAACTTTAGTGGTTACAAGCTTACAACAATGAGGCTATTACAACCTTACTGAATTCAAAGATAGCTTATGTGGCCCATGTTCAGATGATCAACTGAAAGCATTACTGTGTATTAAAAGAAACTGGATCCCTAAGTTCTTCATTGTCTACTAATAACGACTACTGGATGTCAAAACAGGCCAGAGAAAATTTTCCAAAATAATCATGCTTGGCACGATTCCGAGTGTCAATTTCCAAGTCACAAAGTCAGAATATAGTGTGTTGATGGGGTATTACTCTTATCCCTGTAACTGAGATTTACGTCGGGTATTTTAAATCAAATTCAAGTTCTTCTGCTTAGTAAGTGCTTCAGTTAACCCCTCTGTAAGCATGACTAACGTGACAATGCTAACTTTTTACAACATCTAAGCAGGATACAGGAACATGTTGTATAAGAAAGCTATTAGTTCACTGAACTTCTTATGTACTCCTATTAGTACTAACAGGGGGTGACAGGCTGACAGCAACTTTTTGTACCCCTATTAGTACACCAAGGTATTCTTAGCCTGCCCCTCCACATTCAACCCAAAAGCAGCTCATGAAAATTTAAGAGAACAAAGGATGCAAGTGCAACTAAGCACACATAACGATATGCATAAGAGAAGAAGTAACTCGCACCTCTATAAAACCAGCAAGACAACTCCACATCCGGGGCACAAATCTTGACTGCCGGCTTAAGAGAGCGCGGTCATTTTCTTTATCAATGACCAGCATAATCACAACCTGCAATCCACCAAAAAAGGCTTAAGGAGACAGTGGATACAAACCAGCACAAGCCACTGGCAGCTGGAAACACTAGGAGAGGCCAGTCAGTAACAGAGCACAGATCATACGGGGTCAACTCGAGGGTATATCCTCTTCTTGCAGGACTCGTTGCTGCACTGCTTCCGCGTCCCAGCTTCGGTAGGAACTGCCTTTGCCCCGCACGCTCCGCAGAATTTCGCCGTGTTGTGCCATTCTAGCAGCGCTCGAGCCTGCCCGCATCAGGAATCAAATCAAGCAAATCATTTGGCATTCCCGAATCACAGAGATGTTTTCAGTATCAGTGGGGAATTTACTTGAGAAAATGCTACTAGTTGGAAATAACCAAAAGTAGAAAATGGCACGCACGTGGCCGGCGATGGCGAGCTCCCCCATGGTGTCCTTGTCCCTCCAGTCGGCGGCCACCATGAGCGTCCGCAAGTCGACGAACGCCGACTCCTCCCCCGCGCCGCCGAACCTGGCGCCCTCCACCTCGCTGACGTCGACGGCCCAGTAGGCGGCGGCCTCCTCGCCGCCCCCCTCGCCGCCGTGGGATCCCAGGAACACGAAGACGTCCGAGGGGACGCCGGGGACGCGCGAGGGCGGGAGCCACGCGAGGCGCCAGGCCGGCGGGGGTGCGGGGGAGGGGGACGAGGACGAGGGAGCAGGAGGGTCCGGGGAGCGCGCGAGGGGGCGGCCGCGGCGGAACGGGAGGACCCTGGAGAGGTGGTGTCCGGCGGCTGCGTCGGCGCCGTCGAGGAGGGCGCGGAGGGCCTCGGCGGCCGCGGAGGGGGAGACGGCGCCGGAGGAGCGCGTGCCGGCGAGGCCGCGGAGCGGGTTGGCCGCGAAGGCGTGGGCGCGGAGGTGGATGGACATGGCGAGGGAGGCACGGCGGGTCGGCGGCAACCCGGGCTGGTTGGTGGCGCTCTGCCTCGCTTGTTTGGCTCGCCGGCGAAGGTTGTTGGGTTGGATTGGAGGTAGCTGGGAAAGAGGAGAGACATGTCTCCATGCCACGTGGGGCCACCTACCGACCGATACATCCACCCGGAGCATTTTCACACGTGGCCCTGTCCTTCAAATTTTCATTTCATATTTACTATAAACGAAAATCTAAGTTTGAAACGATGGCCCTTAGTCAAAGCGTGTTCTCTTACCAACCCGTCATCGTGTACCTCCCACGATGCGCAGGACACGTCGCCGGAGTAGCCTCGTTAGGAGCGTGATATACAAGACACGCCGACAAGCTCTTTTGTAGACCCAAAACCCCACACGTTCGGGGAGGAACTTGCCAGGAAGTGCGGCGGCTATGGGGCTGTTATGGGTCGGTCCAACCGTTCCTAGAGCCTTGAGGATTTTTGCTCTTCAACACGAAGAAGGAGAAAGCAAAAATTAAGGAGAGATGTAAACTAAGAGTAAAAAGTAGTAGATTCGCTGTCATTTATGTGTTGTTGTGCAATCGACCGGCATTTCTCATCTATATATAAGACGGTTGGATTTTCTGTACAAGAAAATGACTCAAAGCTCATCTAAAATATTAAGTTCTAACCAATTTGGACACTGGTCGTCTGGAGGATGCGGAGTCGGGCTTTGGGCTATAAAAAGTATATACTAGCCTTTTGCGCCGATCGTGGAGATCATGCATGACTTCGGACTGAGATAACTCCGACAACACACTTCTTCTCGATGATCTGAGTAATTGTCATGTTCAAAACTTCTTCATCCGAAGTCATATTCAATGCGCAATCGAGCGGCCAAATCTATAAAAGATATTGAAAATCCCGTTTTGTGCCTGAAAGTTACAAACCTTTTGTCAAGGCCCGGAGGCTCCCAAAAGGTCCCCCGAGGGTCCGGAATGTCTAGCCAAGCCCGGAGGGTCCGAACTACTTTCTCTGCAGCATATCGTTTTGGTTGTAACTTCTCCACATGACCTTGGATTGAGATGATTCAAAAAGCAAAAATCTTCGTAGACGAAGAATCTTCATGTGGAATACTTTTCCATCTGAAGCCATATTAATTACTTTTTTTATGACAAAATATGGTGTCAACAAACCGTCTGATCATCCGAACGATGTTCTATGAGGAGAAATAGCGAGACGAGGAAGGAAAGAGAGTAATCGACCGGTGAGCATACTGACTATGATAATTAAGCACTCATGGAAGCCTTGATGCTCGTGGAGAGGAGGGGAGCGAGGTGACAATGACGGATCACAGAAGAAAAGGTGGGTGAGAGAGATGTGAGAGGTAGGAGGGGCGGACCAGAGACTCCTAAGGCTAAAGGGCAACTGATCACGACAGAAAACAAAGAGTAAATGTACACATTCAGAACTTGAAAATCTTGGACAAAGCAACCTAAACCATTGACTTTTTATGAAAGACTTTTTGAACATGGATTGGTTTGATAAAGGGGAAAACTTTGTTTTTTGCCACTCTAGTTTTTGCCAACTTTGCTTATGCCACTTTAGAATTTGACATTTCACTTTTGCCACTCTTAGCTTTTGACAATATATCACTTTTGTCATTCTGTGGCAAAAGCAAAAAATTTAGAATGGCAATTATGATACATGTCAAAAGCTAAGAGTGGCAAAAGTGAAATGAAAAATTATCATTTTTGCCACAGAATGACATTTGTGATGTATTGTCAAAAGCTAAGAGTGACAAAAGTGAGATGTCAAATTCTAGGGTGGCATAAGCAAAGTTGGCAAAAACTAGAGTGGCAAAAATAAAGTTTTCCCTTGATAAAGGCAATTTTTTCGGATATCAATTTTTGTCCACATAGTCACAAGAGTTACATAGGATGAGGTGAGATTTAATCTCGAAGTAGATCGAGGAACAAAGAAATAAAATAAATGTCCCTCTTGTTTTTTTTTGCGGGAAAAACTTTCGATCCATTCATCTTCAATCATGGTAATACAACGAACACCAGAAATACAAATTACATTCAGATTCATAGACCACCTAGCGACGACTACAAGCACTAGCGAGCCGAAGGCGCCGCCGTCATCGCCCCTCCATCGCTAGAGTCGGACACAACTTATTGGAGTAGACAGTCGAGAAGTCGTCGTGCTAAGGCCAATCCGCTGGAGACACACCTCCACACGCTCACCAACGATACTAGATGCACAGCCAGAACGGGGGCTAGGTGGGGAGACCTTTATTCCATCTTCAGGGAGCCGTCGTCGTCTCGTCTTCCTAAACAGGACACAAACCCTAACAAGATTAGATTGAAAAAATGATTAAAAATAGAGCCCTCCCGCCGGCCCTTGCCAGGATCCACTGCGTCTCCATGACCCTAGGGCCACCGGAGACGAGGCGGACCTGCGCCGGCGCCGGTGAGAGGCACGAACCCTAACTTTCTTTCTTAGAGGAGGAGGCGGCTGTTATGCTTGCACATGGTAAAAAAAATGCCCCTCTTGAATTCTAGAAAACATGAGGCTTGATGTAGAGGAAAGGAAAACTAATATGCAGTTTTTTTATGTCAATCCAGCTTTGTACTGGAAAAAAAAAGCTGTATACATGGCTGCCCATATGTTTATATATAGTCTAGAAACACCTAAAAGTTGTCACGTCCAGGTTTTAGGAGTCATATAATAATCTGGAGCTGGGCATATGATCTTCCTTCCAAACTCTAGAAAGCTGGAGCAATTTGTGAATTTTGCACTGATCACCAATGGACATATCTTCCTGCCAGTATTTACAATGGACATGCTTGTATCCATTCTCTGCATGCATGGATTTTTTTTCCCCACGAATTTCCAAAACATAAAGATGTGATTTAGCAAAAAAAAAAAAAAAGAGAGACTGAGATCATCTGTGCCGGGCTTCGAAATTTTTCTTTTGGTTTTGGAAACAACATGATGGCAACGATACTTCAGGCAAGCAACAGAGGAAAGGAAACAGAAACACACGCGCATCAATAGTTACACAATACATATAAGGATGGTTAAGAATATTTATTCAAGTAATCCAAACCATACAATATGAGCGACGCCTCAACCAACGTAAACGAGGCGTGACGAGACCATGCACGCGTTACATTCTGGAAGCTAAGGGAACTTCTCCTGCCCTCGCAACCATGCGACGGTTGTAGTAGTATAACAGGTGGCAATACATCAGCATATATACTACTGTGTAGTTTTATTTTTCCTGGATCGGAGCTTGCGAGTGTGACAATGGTTGGTCTCGTCCTAAGCCATCTCGTCACGCCTATCGATCTCGGTCGGCATGATTGGTCCTCACTTCCCGGTGCCTGCTTATTTTGGTACAACAGAACGATTCCAGTTTAGGGCACAGAGAATATATGTTGGATGAACGTTTGCAAATTGCAGTGCAAACAAATGGTCTCGGGGTTGCTTGATGAGACAGCTACAAGTAATTTTTACTACAACTAACTGTTGTCAAACAGTTTTTTGAGCTCTTTTGTATTGAGCTTTGCATGCAGATTTAAATCGAACATGCATGTATTTGATCAAAGAGTAGTTGTACATTAAGGCACCAAAAGAACATAAGTTGCAAATTGAAGACAATATACCTGCTTCCCTAGGTGCATTGCAATGATAGCACTCAATTCTGCTTGCAAAGTTGTGCACATTACAGCCAGGCCTGGATGAAATACACACAAATAGTTTTGTGTCAAAACATGATTCAAACTATTTCACAAGAGAATGTTATATAAGTGTTGTTATTTAGTTAACTTTCCTCTCAAAACATGTAGGCCTGCATGCTACTGTTTCTTGCCATGCAAAGATGTCAGGATAAAGGATACATACAGGTTGTAAGGATGACATCTATGTTTGAAGTGAAGCTATAGCTCACCTTGTGCATATCCAGTCACCAGTTTTCCACCCAGCACGAACTCCACCGCTCTCAGCAGCGCCAGTGCCACCCTGGCCTGCTGGGAAGTCCCTCACAATTGTGCCACACTTGAGGCAGCTGGAGCGGCTGGCGAAGTTGTGGTAGCCGCAATTGCAGTACCAGTCACCTGGGCGAACGTCCAGGGAGGTCAGCACACCACCTATACAGCGGCCGTCTCCGAGCTGCAGATCCGAGCGCGTGGCACGGCAGCGCTGACAGAAGTCACGGCGGCTGAAGTTGAGGTGCTGGCACGAGTTGCAGTTCCAGTCTCCAGGCTTCCTCTGGGTGTTCATTCGCAGTAAGCCCTGTATAAATGCATGCATGGATGTGTCAAGAAGTTAGTGACATAAAGGGAAAAAAAGAACTAGACATAAGTTATACCTGAAGTACTACTAATTATTGTTAGCTCATTGCTCCACATATGTGTAGTATGAGCATAGAGATATTACAGAACCATAGTACTGTCGTAATTATATGTATGGGAATATGTCCTGGGCCAATGTGATTATGAGCTAGAAAACCAAGAATGAGAACACATGTACTTAAGATGCTCGTACTGCACATAGCCCATGTGAACACAAACTAAAAGGAGGAATATTGTACAGGCTAGACAAGGCAGGAGAGAAACAAAATCAGGGTCACCTTAACTAAATTAGGCTAAGTCGGTGCTCCATCTCTATCATTTGCACATGTAGATACATAAGATAAATTTTTAGATGGTATCCCAAAAGGTGGATACAAGGCAAGCAAAATGCTATGCAAAGAGAGAACATGCTAATTAGCCAATAAAAATAACGAAAACAAAACTAGTCAATTTAATCTATAAAGAACCAACTGAATCTATTTAGATAGGATTTAAAATCTTATGCACATCACATGCATCACACTTACGCTTGCACAAATACTTTTTGAGCAACTATTAGTAGATTAAGAACAAGAATAAGAGTATATGGCCTTTTTCAAGAAGATTACATAGGCAGATGGTCCCGTTTGATAGAAGAGCCAGAAGAACAATAGAGGAACTTGGTCTTAAACAAATCGTCCAAAAGAACAAGAGAGGAACAGGGGGGGTCACATACCCTGTGAAAGCTTTTGGTTCAGTACTAGGGTTCTCAGTTGCTGTCTTGTCCTTGTTGTGTGCTTGCTTCCTTGCTCGCTGTGTTCTTACTTCTTGTGGATGGTTGCCTTTTTATAGTGGAGGCGCCTCAATAATTGCGAATCCAGTGGGGCTGTGGAGGCACGGAGATGCTCTGACCTAGCCTTTCTAACTGAGCTATCCAGATTGAAGAAGGGGGTGAATGGAGAAAAAAGGACGGGGCAGAACCAAGAAAGACCACAATGCAACAGGAAAGTGGTGCCAAAGATAGGAGAATTTCAGTTTTACATCCTGAGTCTACACCATGGTATATTACTTCTGAATATGTGGTAACTGATTCTTCCAAACATAAATGTAACTGCTGCTATAATTAACTACTCCAAAAATCAAATAGCTGTCTCAGTAACATAATTTGATTAAGGTAATTCAGGCAAATGTTTCGTGTATATACGCCAAATCAACTTTTCATTGGCATGGATACCTCACTGGTTTTATAATTATGATCTAAATTTCAAGCTAGGGCTACAGCTGTTCAGTTGTAAATGTGCAGGCAAGCAAATGTCAAGTAAGAATGGTGTCTACCGGGCATGCCAAGTATAAACCAGTCTTTCATGCATGTTGCTTAAAGAGTTACTTAAATACTACAAACACAGTTGATTAGTTAGACCATAAAAATAGCTCGAGACTGAATCGACACCATGGATATTACAGGTTTCAAGAGCAACAAATTCAGCACAATAAGATAGCCTGATCAATAACTTGTTTTCTGCTATATATTACTGGCCACCTTTTCTCTCTTTTTTCAGAGAAATTGTTAGTTTAAGGTCTTTTAATTTATCCATGGACAAAGGTGTGAGGAATTAGGATCAAAGGATATATTCTTTAGATTTTGATTCTTCCACAATATGTACCTGGGGAGGTGCAGATCTAGCAGTTATGCACACTTCATGTGGCTAATAGAAATCCTAGTGCCCCCACCTTAGACCAAAGTGCCACATTACTTGAGTAACTGTAAGAACGAAAAAGAAAGGCAGATAGGCCAGCTATTACAACTAAAGTGTGGAAAATATAAGTTCATAAACGAATTTGAATAAATTCAACTGTATAGAAAATGTAAATATAGTTCTGATAGTAGAAATGCTGGATAACATCTAAGCTTAAATGAATTGTTTAAATTAGCCTTTCTCATATGTATTCCCCTTATTATACATACGGGCTCAATGTAAAGCTTGTAAGTGTTGTATCCATGGAATCATACTATTACATGTGTTTAAATCCATTACCGAGTAAATGTGCTCTAGATCCATTACAGAGTAAATGTGCTTCTAGCTTCTTTACCGGCTTCCTGTATGGGCATCCCTGATTAAGCATGCAGCTGTGTATAATAATATATTTGCCTGCGAGAAAAGTACAATACACTGGATATTTGTCATCCTCTGTTCTATAGTGCACAATGGTAGGCAGAAAAATAACTGGAAAGGCCAAAATAGATGCATGTAACTTTTAAGAAAATGGCCTACAAGATTCATGGTGACAAAATTAACAGTTCAATGAAGATACTAGTGGCTCAGGACTTGGTAGGCTTATTATTTCAAGCAAAAACAGTGAACAAGAAAAGGAAAAAGTTTCTTGGCTCTATGGAGCCATAACTCAAAACTCAATCACCCTTGGATGCTTCTCCAGGGTTTGTATCACTGCCCATTACAAAATTGCTTGGCGAAGATGGAGTACTAATCACAACACTCTTCCTACAAACTCCCTTTAATATCTCTCTACAGCATCAACACACAAAAATATTGTTGGAAAGGCACGATAAACAAAGGAAAGCATGATTGAAAACCTTATTACACAAATAAAAATTAAGAAAGTAGCAGACATTCCTATGTGGACCAATCTGCATCAAACAACGCTAGAGGGTGGAGCCATGGCTGCATGGAGCTGAAACTCCAGACTTGAAAAGAAAATAGGTAAAGCTAATTCTCTTCAGTTAACATTTTACCTTTTACTAATTTAATTTAATAAAGAGTTTGCATGTCTTGTCCATTCTAGATGTTGTGCAACCTCCCAAAGATAGTACTAAAGTTGGAAGTGGCATTATATGCCAGGGGCAGATTGTATTATTGGGGTTAAATATATATAGCCACTTCAGAATCAATTCTCTGCATACGTGCATGACCTACAGACGTTCACAAAACCTATTCTGATCAACATATATTCTCCCAAATCACACCTTTACGCAATAATTCAAGAGGTTCCATGTTCACTTGTAGTCAGCTGTCCGTACTGTTTTATTTGCATGAAAAGGATCTGTCAGGACTACCCTAAGTATGTCTGTTCCTTTCCCTCTGTTGTCATCAGGAACTCAAACGTGAGTAGAAGAAACATGAATAACCCTGTTGCTCAGAAACCAAGTAAGACCCACAGAGAAATATATAATATACATGACAGAAGCTTGGTGATAAGAATATGATTTCCATATATCAAAAGAAAAAGTATGTTTTTCACCAAGGCACACTGTATTTACAGAATTCCTAAAACTGGACAAGTCTAGTTTACTAACAAGTTCATATGGGGTTTTCCCAATCTAATCTAGAATAAACGTAGTTTGATGAAATTTAACATATTTATTTATGCGGCAAATTATGGAAATCGATCTGTTGTAGATCATTGGATCAAATGTTCCCACTAGCCAGATTGACCACCATAAAAAAAATTAATCAAGTGTGGACACATCAATAAAGTGTTCCTTTTCAACAGAGAATGGTCAGTTACCATCTACCATACAGCTTTGGTTTTGTGACCTGGATGCTTTAGCGTCTATAAACGGCAGAGCAAGAGCAGGGTTCAGTTGATGCTTCTCGCGCTGCTGGTTTGCAGAGGAATCGATTCCACACGGAAGTGCGAAGGTAAAGACGTTATCGGTTGCAAATACTGTTTCCACTAAACCATGTTCGTTGTCGATACATCCATGGGATGTCGACCGGCAAAGCAAATCAAAGACCAACTGGTGAAAATCTAATCTACTAAATCTCTCCTATGAATGGGTACTGATCTGGTGAAGGTGAAGTTCAGTCCATACTGCAACTACAATGGTACTCTGCTTTCTCAAAAAGGCAAAGGATTCTAAGCTTGCAATTCCAATTCAATTATGATTTGAAAAGATTGTTCCCGGTGTCCCCAAAGAATATTATTCTTTGTTCCCTCAGAGGAAGCTCATGTGCAAAGCACGCGCTACGGCATATACAGATTTTCATCCATGCAGCGGAAACTCCGCGTAGCAAGCAGTGCTTTGACAGCTGCGGATATTATCCGGTGATAAAAGAAAAATCCGGTACTGCACAAGACAATATACCTGGGACTATTGGGGGTTTGCTTAGGAAAAAAATGGTTTTATTTGAGACGACAAGGACATTTTATCAAGCTCCAGGTTCTAGACATGCAGAGCACTATTGGTGCCCCTTTATTCCCTCTTCTTAATCTGAATTCGTCGATTTATTCCACCCAAAACATTCCATCGCCCCTTATCACTTGCTCTAATTTTTTTTTAAAGCGTAGCATTCACCTTTGATCCCCATCTTGATCTTCCTGCTGAAGTCTAAAAAGGATAACGGCATCTCACATTTTTATACTGACGATGGCTGTGGTAAAAAGAGGCTTTGGTCGGGCGGGCGGTACCTGGAGCAGATCTGCCCGAAGCTTTTCTTTTTGGGCGCGCTACCCGGGCGCCAGGGGGAGGCTCGGGCTCAGGCAGGCTCGGCTCCTCGCTTCGCCTTCTTCTCCCGCCTCGGCGGCGTGCGCGCCGGCCGCTGACGGCGGGCGCCGCTTAGATCCGGTCGCCGTCGATTGGGCCCACGGAGCCGGCATCCGAGCGGCTCAAGCCAACCCCACCCGCGACCACGTCGGCGCTGCTTCTCCTGCGTCGTCCTCATCGCTTCCGCACCCTGCTGCCGACGGCCGGAGCCGCCGCCGACCGCCACGCGTCGTTGTCGCACGGCACTGACCACTGAGATGGCTTAGTTTTATTTTTTCTTTCGATGAGGAACACTGAGATGGCTTAGTTGGGCTGGACAGTGCTGAAGGTCCCCCGCTCGGTATAGTAATGGGTAGGCCCATGAGTTCGATCGCTCGTGGTTTTTCTTGGCCGGTTCTTCGCTTCGGTTTTTGCTTCTTCTTTTTTTCGTTTTCATTGGTTTTTTCTTTGATTTTCTTTATTTCTTCATCGGTTTTCTTCGATTTTTATTCTTCTATATACTATGATATTTTTTTCATTGGTTTTCTTTGTACTTCGGTTTTATTTTCATGAAGGTTTTCTTTGTTTTTTTTATTTTACTTGGATTTCATTGTTTCTCTTTTTTGTTTTCTTTTGTTTTTTAGTTTTCTTCATTTTTATTTTATTTCGTGTAGGTTTTATCAGAAGAAAAAAGTATATACATTCTTAATGTACACATGAAAAAAAAATGATACACATTGAACATTTCTCAAATACACGATCTAATTTTTTAAGTACATGTTTTTGAACACTTTGTTGAACATTTTTCAAAAACGTGTTAAACATTTTTTCCAATATGTGGTCAATTTTTTTTCTATACACATTTATCATTTTTTAAATTCTTGATCAACATATTTTAAATACTTTCTTAACATTTTTGTAAATGCTTGATTAACATTTTTACATACATGGCCAGCATTTTTTCTATACATAGTTAAAAAAATTTAAAAGCTTGATCAACATTTTTCAAATAGTTTAGTAAGATTTTTATAAATTCTTGATTAACATTTTTACATACATGATAATTATTTTTCAATATTTTTTTTAAACATGGTCAACATTTTTCCTATACACATTTAACATTTCCAAACGCTTGATTAACATTTTTTAAACACTTGGTCAACATTTTTTTTTCAAATGGTTGATTACATTTTTATATACAAGATCAAATATTTCCATCATTTTTAAATACATGTACAACTTTTTTCTATACACATTTAACATTTCCAAACCTTGATTAACATTTTTGAAACACTTGTTCATCATTTTTTTTCAAATGCTTGATTACATTTTTATATACAAGATTAAATATTTCCATCATTTTCTTAATACATGTTCATCTTTTTTTCTATACACATTTAGCATTTCCAAATGCTTGATTAACATTTTTCAAATATTTGTTCAACAATTTTTTTAAATGCTTATTAACATTTTTATATACATCTATACCAATATAAAAAGACCAAGAGGGGCAGATCAAACAAATCTCGGCCATTCGTTTCCGTTAATTCAACAGCCCTTATTTTCCTAATGGTGAGCCACTAAACACGTTTAATGCTAAACACATATTATTGCTAATCAGTGATCCCCTTCCTTAGGTACCCTTTCACACGAAAGGAAACTGGAACAACCGCCCCAGTCGCATTGAGCGATGTCATCATCATCACCCTAGACCCGGCGGAGCTTAAGGACGTCGCCCTTCACATCTCCGTGCCGTCGCCACCCATCGCCTCGTGTGGCCTCGACCGTCGGGGACGCCGCCTAGACCACCTTGCCGTCCGTCGTGGTCGGGCCATCGGACCGCCTGGACCACCTGGTCGTCCATCGCCGTCGGGCCGTCAGGGATGCCGCTTGGCCTCGGTCGTCAGCGCGCCGTCAAGGGACGCGCCATCGCCAAACATGCAGCCACCGGCCCAGGCGTCTTTCAACTCTACTTTCTTTCTTCCGGAGATTGATTCGGGTTTCAAATCAGGCTTGCTAACACAAGTACTGTGTGCACTTGATAAAACTGAACCCATATCAGACTTCGTCACCAACAGAGTTGAGCAGTCCTGTATGCACTTCGATCGCCTCATTACCAATGATCATATTATACTGATTTGGCCTTCATACCAACGTAATTAGCATTGATTGAATTTTGCTTCAGTTTTTCTCACTGATTGTGTACACACATCAGGCAGATGGAAAATAGTCATTCGGGTGCTTCTCCGTCGCGACCAGGGAATCGTTCCCAGTTTAGGGAACTTACAAATATCTATAACAATATAAAGATCCTGAGGGGTAGATCCAACAGATCTCGGTCATTCGTTTGCCTTAATCAGACAGTCCTTATTGTCTTAATGATGATCCACAAACACATATTAGCGCTAATCAGTGATCCCCTTCCTTACGTACCCTTTCGCATGAAAGGAAACTGACACAAGGGAACCGCCGCCCCGGTCGCATCGAGCATGTCACCCCCGGAAAAGAATTCTATGAGACCAGGTCTCACGTGAGACCCATTCTGATGGATGACATGTGTCATTCACAAATCACAAAGCATCCTCCACCCCCCACTTAAAATCAGGGGGGGGGGGGGAGAGATTAGATGCTTTGTGATTTGTAAATGCCACGTGTCATCCATCAGGACAGATCTCACCTGCTAACCGTGAGACCTGGTCTCATATAATTTTTTTCCGCCACCCCCATCACCTTGACCCGCCATAGATTCAGCAACGTCGCCACCATCACCCTCGGCCCGGCGAAGCTTAAGGACGCCGCCCTTCACATCTCCGTGCCGCCGCCGCCCATCGCCTCATGTGGCCTCGGCCGTCAGGGACGCCACCTAGACCGCCTGACCGTCCATCGCGGTCGAGCCATCGGGATGCCTAGACCGCCTTGCCGTCCGTCGTGATCGGGCCATCGGGACCACCTGGCCGTCCATCGCCGTCGAACCGTCAGGGACTCCGCTGGGCCTTGGTCATCAGCGCCATCGTCAAACATGCAGCCGCCGGGCCAGGCGTCTTTCAACTCTGATTTCTTTCTTTCTTCCGGAGATTGATTCACGTTTCAAATCAGGCTTATTAACTCAAGTCCTGTATGCACTTGATAAAACTGAACCCAAATCAAACTTCATCACCAACAGAGTTGAGCAGTCGTATGCACTTCGATCGCTTCATTACCAACGATCGCATTATACTGATTTCACCTTTAGTACCAACGTAATTAGCATTTGCTTCAATTTTTCTCAGTGATTGTGTACACACACCAGGGGATGGAAAATAGTGACCAGGGAATCGTTCCCGATTTAGGGAACTTACAAACAAGTCCACAAGTATTCAAATGAGCTCGAAGAATGTTGTCACAAGTCGTGAGAGTTGAAGCTAGGCAGTGCCTTGTTTGTTCAGAACTAGACATTTGAATGCTTCTAAACCTCTCTTGCTTTGTCAGGTCCTCAGTATGACGGCTTCTGCAAACAAGCTCACAAAGATCCTTCAGCGTGTCGAGCAGTACATGGCATTGATCCTGGAGGAGCTCGACCTCGACCAGCTTGGCTCCATCAAGGTCCATCCTTTTACACCCTTCATCTCTTGCGGCTGAATATTTTGCTTTATTACTATACAAGCTTATTTGGGTAGTATATTTATTTGATTGACTGGATGTGATCTGGAGCTGTGCTCAGTTTTTCTTTAGCATGTTTAGATTTGATGTGAATCGCATCTTATGTAGCATTAACCTAATTAGTTGGCCGTACGAGGGGATGATTGTGGAATTAGTGGCATCTCGTGGACGATGCCCTATGAAACAACTATATTACACAGTGATTTGGAACTTTTGGTAGCAGCTGGGTAGTGGATCGGTTGAGCTGGGTATGTGCTCACTACCCTGGTTACTTGCTTGTACCATAAACTACTTGGGATTTTGTACAATATTTAACCAATTTGTAGAAGAGATGGACCTCCCGTAGGTGGTGTTAGCAAGACAAATCCGTTTGGTGCTACTTTTTTATAGAAAATTCAGGTATATCTTGAAGCCGGATTAAATTGCACGTGTGAACGCACGTGTGCATTTACTAGTGACAAAAAAATCATCATTTTTTAATACCTGATCAACAATTTTTCTATACACATTCAATATTTTCTGAATGCTTTATTAACTTTTTAAAAATACTTGTTCACCATTTTCCAGATGTTTTTTGTAGAGTGTCTTTATAATATATACTATCATGTGGTACTATAAAAATACTACTTTATCATTCTAAATATGTTCATATACTATATTTAAGATATTTCAAATCAAGTTATATGAAAAAAATGGCATATGAGCTTATAGTTTTTGTT
The DNA here is from genome assembly GCF_056163025.1 of Triticum urartu. Taxonomy (NCBI): domain Eukaryota; kingdom Viridiplantae; phylum Streptophyta; class Magnoliopsida; order Poales; family Poaceae; genus Triticum; species Triticum urartu. The sequence continues at coordinate 75,239,350 of NC_141879.1, read as the reverse complement.
ATATTTGTGAAATACGTACATATTTATACATAAAAAAGAGCATGCTCAAAATATGATACATACTACCTAAAAATCTATCTATCTATTATATTATATTATTAAAACGATAGAAAACGAATGGCTTAGATTTAACAATAGAAAAAGAGTTGAAAAGAACGGATATGATTTGCTAGGAAGAAGTACTCACGTATTCATGTCTCCATATCTTATACGTTTCCAGCTTGCCAAGCAAAGGGATGAGTTGGAGTCCAGTTCCTATAAGGTATGTACCTGTTCAAAAAGAAAAGACAGCTTTGTATCGCACCAGACATTCCTAATTAACCAGCTATCGCCCCATACGCTCCTAATTAACCAGCGTGGCAATATTACTCTACGGCCACGGGTACCTATTAAAAAAAATACGGCCATGTATTCCCCATACGTACCTAACCTGCCTAGCAGCGAGAGACAAACAAAATCTTTGGGTTCTAATTACTATGGCCTAGATCTAACAGAATTTCATCACGTAATATGTGACATGCATTTTTTTTTCAAAATATGTGACACGCATTACAAGCTGTGGGTACTAACTTGGGCGCATCTATTACTAGTTAGTATATATACTACCTAAACATCGTTATATATTACATAATACACATACATACTTTCGATTTTGGCAGATACTACATACAGCATACAACCGTCGGTGGTAGGAGAATACATCGTACCACTAGGGGTAGTTACCTTACATGTCTAATATACTACCATGTTTTACTAGATATAATACTTTATCATTCTAAATATGTTTATATACTATATCTAAAATATTTCAAAGTAAATTAGCTGGAAAAATTACATATGAGCTCATAGTTTTTGTTATATTTATGAATTACGTACATATTTATACGTAAAAAAAATATACTAAAAATATGGCACTCCCTCTGTAAAGTAATATAAGAGCGTTTAGATCACTAAAATAGTGATCTAAACACTCTTATATTAGTTTACGGAGGGAGTACATAGTACTTAAAAAGCAGTATATATATATGGTCGCGATATTCGTCACCCTGGGTGAGGAATAGTTATTCTTCACCCCCCTCTATTTTACCATCAATGCACCGTAATTTTACGTTCCGTAAGTTTTGTCTTATTTCTGACGCAAAAAAGAGACTGTAAGAAAATATATAATCGCCGTAAAAATATTTTATGTTATGTAAAATTACAAACGTAAAAACATAGTTTAAAATACACATAAACTGTTTCTTGTCTTATGACCTATATTTTTATTTTTTTATGTCAAATTTTACGCAGTGAATCAATAGGAATGTAACTATTTGAATTCCAAACGTAATTTAATTATAAAATGATCGTAAGATTATCTCGAGTGAAGAACAACTTATTCTGCACCCTGGATGATGAATAATAACACTATATATATTCGTCACGCTGAGTGAGGAATAATTATTCTTCACCCCCTCTCTATTTTGACATCAATGCATCGTATTTTTACGTTTCATAAATTTTATCTTATCTCATACATAAAAAGAGAAAGTAAGAAAGTATGTACTTGCCGTAAAAAATATTTTATGTTACACAAAATTACGAATGTAAAAATATAGTGTAAAACATACATAAAATATGATTTTTCTGGTCTTATAACATATATTTTTTCTTTTTTATACCAAATTTTACATATTGAATCAATATGCATGTAACTATTTATATTCTAAACGTAATTTATTTAGGAAGCGATCGTAAGATTACATCGGGTGAAGAATAACTTATTCTGCACCCTGGGTGATGAATAATAACACTATATAATGTGGCCTCCCGCGCGCATGGGCCGGCCTATCTCGCTCGTCCCTTCAACAAGTCAGAAGCTAGACTCGCTGAATGCGAGATATAGGGGCACCCACAGTAGGACGACACTTTGGTCCTTTAATGGGCAACATCAAAGTAAATCTATTTGGGCCAGATCCAATATAGTTTGGGCCAGAACTCTAAGTACCTCGACTTACAAATAAAATCTACATACCCTTTTGTAAAAAAAATCATTATATGCTACTAATACGAGAGCAACTAGTGAAGGGTACCCTTTGCACGGGCTCCAGCTGGGGTCACTTTTGGTGGGCTGAGAGCGCACCAAGTGGTGTGTAGCCGCCGCCATGTTTCCCGGCCTAGGCGGTCTGTTAGGATTTATTTTTATTTTATGTAGGCGTTTTTGGTTTTAGATGGTTTTTTGGGGTTTTTATCTGCTTTTCGTCAGGTTTTTCCTAGGTTTTTACGACATTGTTTTTGCATTTTTTTTGTGCTTCCACAAAAAGCACATTTCACTTTTCGCGAAGGCATAGATTTGCTTCTGCAATAAGCACAACTGTGCTTATTGGAAATAAAAAATATGACTTTTCTTTCACGATGAGTAAATTGCTTCTCGTCGAGGCACATATTTGCTTCCGGAGTAGTACAGTTGTGCTTTTCAGAAAAAAATTTGTTTTGTTACTTCCATGAGCTGTGCTTCTCGAAAAGAAAAAAAAATATTTTTTTTGCTTCCGTGAAAAGCATAGATTTGCTTCTCACGGAGGCACTGATTTGCTTTCACGAGAAGGAAAAAAGGTGAAAAATAAAAAATTGTGCTTCCGGCTAGGTTTTTTCTTCCTTTTTTTTCATGAAAAACATTGTCATGAACATCTCGATGCGATAAATTCAACGATGAAAACGTTCAAGATTTGGACGAACTATTCAAGAGATTATGTTTGTTTTCTTTTTGTTATTTTCCCTAACCTTTGTTGTTTCTTTTTTTGTTTTCTTCTCTTTTTTTGTTTGTTTTTTCTATTTCCTTTTCTGTTTTTTTATAAATTTCTAAAACATAAAAAAGTTCAGAATTTCAAATTTTGATTGAAATTCCAAACATTGTGTGGAATTTTAAAATTGCTTCAGTTTTCAAAATTTCTTTCAATGTTTGAAAATTTTCACATCACCACCAAAAAGTTTTTCAGAAATTTAAATTTTATCAAAATTTCTGATTTTTTTAAAATGATCATAATTTCAAAAAATGCTTACATCTTCAAATTCAGTTCCCAATTTCAGAAAATGTTCATGTTAAAAAAATCATGTTTACAATAAATTGTTCATGTTTTTCAAAAAATTTCGCACTTGAAAAACTTTTTTGGGACTTCAAACATTGTTCATATTTTTAAATTTTCTTCGTGTTTTTCAAAAACTATTTGGAATATTAACTGGGCAATTCCCTTATTCTTAGTTAATCAATGAGGCAAAACTTTTTCCTTCGTTTTGAAAAAAAACTATTGGAATACCAAAATTTGTTCACATTTAAAAAAATGATCGGAGTTTCAAAATCAAATTCTTCAAAAAGGTTTTCAGAATTTAATAAATTGCATGTGTCCTGTGCATCATGGAGGTCCCGCTGAAAAGTATGAAATCACTAGTTAGAAGGCATCCCTTGCAAAAATGAGTTTCATTTCTTTGGTGGTGACAAGAGGCCCACTGCATTTGCGACACTTGTCACAACCTAAGAGTTTTGTGTTTTTTTTGTAGATTCATTTTTAAAATATTTTTTCTCTTGGATCGCATGTCCAAATTATGAACCAGTTTCACCATTAGATTTGTCACGTTGAGATATTCGAAACTAGATCCCATGATAATAGGTTTGGGCGATTTGTTCCAAAAAAGCAAAGAAAAATTGAAAATGAAAAATAAAAACAAAGAAAACGAAATCCAAAAAAGGAAATAAATGAAAAAAAATATAGGGAACCAGAAGCACAACTGTGCTTTTCACTCTTTTAGTAGCATGGCTATGCCTTTTCATTTTTTGTGAAGCACAATAGTGGGTTTCATGGGAAGCACATTTGCACTCACGCAGAAGCACATCTATGCTTCACCGTGAGGCGCATCATGCTTTTCACTTTGAGGAAACACCGTCGCGCTTCATGGTGAACGCCATTGTGCTTCATCGCGAAGCACAACTTTGTGCTTCTCACAAGGTTTGGTTCATGCGAAAAAAATAAAAACAAATACCAGAAAACCTAAAAAAAAGTAAAATCCCAAAACCCAAATAAAATAAAATAAAAAGTCCAAAAAACCCAAAAGCGTGCAATTTTTAAAATTTTCCCTGTGAGTGCACCCAACGCGCGACACATGGCGGCCGCTAGGAGCCCCACACAATGTCTATAGAGTGGCTACCGTGAGCGCCCACTGGGTTTCTCCCCAAAGGGGTAGCTGCTAATTACTTGCTCCCAAAAGTAGAGTTAGGGCAACGTATCGGGTTAAGATATGGGCCAGCCGGATCCATTCATACTTTGATTAAATTACTGACTGGCCATAAACTGTAAGTAACCACCCACCACCATCAATGTCGGCACTATATGGGAAGGAACCCTAGCAGCCACGCGCCAAAGAATTTTTTTATCCCCCTCACCTCCAGATGCATCTTGGTGTTAGAGATAAGGTGAGGGGACCTCAGATCTTCAAGAATTTTAGATCTTCGTTAACATTGAATAATCATCGTCATCTTTTCGTGAATAAATTACTCTAGTTTATTTGTCATGGTGGCATAGGGACAGAGAGTTCTATGTTCCGCAAACCGATTATTCAGATCCGATGAGTTCATGTTATTGGTCATATTGCTTTTGTTGGCTTGATTTTGTGTGTGGAGTTGGAACCTTTTCATGCCATTATGGTGAAGGTTTTGTGGTTCACTGGCTTGCACTTCTAGGGGATCGATCATCCTCGGACAAAGCACGTTCATCGCTCACGACTTTCCCATCTTTTTGAATGGGTATCTCAAGTGGGTGAGCAGCCCCAGCCCTCCCAGCGCCATACCACGTCGCCGGAGTTCGCCGGCGTCGTCAGCTTCAGTTCCCTACTCCAGATCGAGCGAGCGAGGAGACCGCGCGCGTTGACCCCGCGCTCAAGGCCCGCCTCCAGCATCATCGTGGGCCGCGTGAGCAAGGCCTAGCCCAGCCACTGCTAGATCCTAACCGCACCACCGAACGGGCCAAGCCCATGGGTGAGCAGCCCCAGCCCTTTCCTGTGCACTATGGGCCCAGTCAGTTTCAGCCCATGTTGTTTTTTCCCTGAACAAATTTGTCTATTATCCACTGTAAAACAGTTTTACAGAAAACCCCTTGTTGTTCATGCATATCATAACTCAATAACCGTGCATCGGTTTAAAATGATTTATATATGTAACTTGACTAGAATTTCATCTAGTTTCATAATATCCAACTTTCATGCATGTTTGAGATGTTTAACTTGCTGTTTGCATTAAATTTGCTCTATGAACATGCCAAAATGCTTTAATTCATAACAAATTAACCGTAGCTCCAAACTTAACAAACTTTATATGTATTTGGGGTAGAAAAATGCCTAGTTTAACATGGTGGCTTTACTTTGCATGTTTAAAAACTCTAAAATTGTGTTTAGGGCAGGACAGTATCAAACCTAAAATATGCACATGAGGAGTTTCCGGACTTGTTGTTTTGTTGTTCCGACCTCATTTAAACTTGCCTAAATGTGTAGTTTTCATTTGCTTCACCTCTTGCCATGTTAATCAACATTTAATATTGTTGGATACATAAACGAGATCGAACTAAACAACTTGAATGTGGTGTTCCGTCAATATGCAACTCGTTGCATATTGAGCTCCACTTAATTTGTAGGATTGTTTGTGCACTTTGCCATGCCATGTATCATTAAACCGGACATGCATCATACTTGGTTGTGCATCATGCCATGCTTATGTGGTGGTTGTTTACTATGTTGTTTGTTCCTTTCCGGTGTTGCTTCTTCGGGTTAGTTCCGATAACGTCGCGTTTGTGAGGATCCGTTCGTCTTCGTCCGTTTGTCTTCTTCTTGGACTCGTTCTTCTTCCTTGCAGGATCTCAGGTAAGATGACCATACCCTTGAAATCATTTCTATCTTTGCTTGCTAGTTGCTCGCTCTATTGCTATGCCTATGCTACGATACCTATCACTTGCTATATCATGCCTCCCATATTGCTAAGCCAAGCCTCTAACCACCTTGTCCTAGCAAACCGTTGTTTGGCTATGTTACCGCTTTGCTCAGCCCCTCTTATAGCGTTGTTAGTTGCAGGTGAAGATTGGAGTTTGTTCCTTGTTGGAACATGGATATTTGTTAGGATATCACAATATCTCTTATTTAATTAATGCATCTATATTCTTGGTAAAGGGTGGAAGGCTCGGCCTTATGCCTGGTGTTTTGTTTCACTCTTGCCGCCCTAGTTTCCGTCATACTGGTGTTATGTTTCTTGATTTTGCGTTCCTTACGCGGCTGGGTTATAATGGGAACCCCTTGACAGTTCGCCTTGAATAAAACTCCTCCAGCAAGGCCCAACCTTGGTTTTACCATTTGCCACCTAGCCCTTTTTTCCTTGGGTCGGCCAACCCAAGGGTCATCTTTATTTTAACCCCCCTGGGCCAGTGCTCCTCTGAGTGTTGGTCCAAACTAGAGCCCCTTGCAACGCCACCTCGGGGAAACTTGAGGGTTGGTTTTAGTTGTACGGATTGCTCATCCGGTGTGCCCTGAGAACGAGATATGTGCAGCTCCTATCGGGATTTTGTCGGCACATCTGGGTGGCTTTGCTGACCTTATTTTACCATTGTCGAAATGTCTTGTAACCGGGATTCCGAGTCTGATTGGGCCGTCCTGGGAGAAGGAATATCCTTCGTTGACCGTGAGATCTTGTGATGGGCTAAGTTGGGACACCCCTGCAGGGATTTGAACTTTCGAAAGCCGTGCCCGCGGTTATGGGCAGATGAGAATTTGTTAATGTTCGGTTGTAGAGAACTTGACACTTAACTTAATTAAAACTAGGGTTTGAGATGAGATGGTGCTGGTGAAGATGTTGATGGATATTGACCCCCTCCCAATGAGAGGATCGTTGGTGATGATTTCCCCCTCCCGGAGGGAAGTGTCCCCGGCAGAATAGCTCTGCCGGAGCCCTAGATTGGTTCCGCCAACGTTCCGCCTCGTGGCGGCGGAGTCTCGTCCCGAAAGCTTCCTTATGATTTTTCTCGGACGAAATACCTCATATAGCAGAAGACGGGCATCGGAGGGCCACCAGGGGGCCCACAAGGCAGGGGGCGCGTCCAGGGGGGTAGGGCGCGCCCCCCACCCTTATGGCTGGTGGGTGGCCCTCCTCTGGTACTTCTTGCGCTCAATATTTTTTATATATTCTGGAAATAACTTTCGTGAAGTTTCATGACTTTTGGAGCTGTGCAGAATAGATCTCTAATATTTTCTCCTTTTCCAGCCCAAAATCCCAGTTGCCGACATTTTCCCTCTTCATGTAAACCTTGTAAAATAAGAGAGAACTAGCGGGTGACCCGCGCATTTGTGCGGCTAGACTTCCTATATTTTTGGGATAGTTATCTCTACCTATCTCTGTTCACTTGATCTATTACTAATCAAAATTTATATAAAAGCATGTCTACAACGCATGTCTGCAGAAAACATAATTAAGCCTTGTTACAGTTCTGTAGTTTTATACAATTGTTTGCAAAGATTTGGTTGTGTGACAATGGAAGATAAAAATAACCATGCCATGTGTCTCGCCATGCCTAACCATAGGGTTTGGTACAAATCTCTAGCTTTCACTATGTCACCTTTCTTCATTTCATCAATCTTCACACCAATATGCCTTTAGGATTTTTTGTCAAGAAAATTTAAAAATTGATGACTTGCAGTGATACGGTGTTATCTTTTCCATTATCCACCTCATTGCCTCACTACCAGCCATATTGTGCTTGTGTTTGTTTATTAGTACAATGTCATAATCAACAATACAAAATACATTTTGTAGGAAAGATGTATAGCAAGGATATAGAGCATGCTAAAGTTGATTATGCACATTTTGTTACGTATGGATACAAAATCTAGGAGTGGAAATTAGTAGCGGATAATCCGAAATATCCGATATTCGTATTCGAGAAAATGCCTATTCGTATCCGAAACATCCGCATCCGAACCAAAATGGAAATGGAAATTATCCGTATCCGAATTTATTAAACAAATAAAAAATAAAATATGGTAGGAGATTTTGAGACAAATATGGATATGGAAGTGGATATATCCGTACCCGAATAAGATTATGGGAGGTAATTTTCAAATTTCTAGACTCAATATTCCAATTATCCAACATAAAAGCCAAATAAGTGGTCAAATTTTACTCTTTATATTATTAAACTTATAAATTATTATGCATTACAATAGTATTTATTCATAAACCTATTTATCATTGATTTATTGTATGTCACAAGTTGATTATTTCAGGTCACATAGCTATCGACTGATTTACTTAAGCAATATGTTGATATTATTCGTATCCGTTCCGAATCAAGAAAATATCCGATACGTATCCGTATTCGAATAATATCCGAGCCGCATCCGTATCCCATAACATTCGTATTCGGATTCGTATTCGTTTTGAAAATATGAAAATGGAAGTGGCAAGAGCACTATCCGATCCGCATCCGATCCGTTTCCACCCCTAACAAAATCGCTTCAGATTTTGTTTGCAAATGAAGTGAAGCTAATAGAGACAACATTGCTAAAAATAATAATTTAGAATCATTTTACACCACTTGAAAGGAACTACATATGCGAAGCACATACCCAGGCTTGAAATCATATGGTTGTGATGAAGACAATAGAAGGAAATTAGAAAAGAACTGAAAGTAACTCTTGTATGATGAAGGCACTGGTTCAAATTATATTCACAATCTCATTGTGTGTGTATAGATAGTAATTTTCATTATGTGTGGAAGAAAGGGCCCATTAAATTTCCCATCGACTATACCACCCATCCCGGCCATTGGGCAAAAAATATGCACTGAAGGTATAATTCATGATCTGGTAATTCTAATTTGCACTTGGATATCCTTTTTCTACCTGGAAAAATTGATGGGAATAAGGTTACAATTGCTAAAGATAGCGAGCCAAGGTACATCTTTTCATACGAACCTAACCGCATGACTTCAGAACGGTCGGACATTCCGAGTAACAATAAAAACAATAAGTTGTTTGCATAAAGAATAAAATGACAATATGATTCTAGTTAACTATTTTGATATTGTGATTGAGCTTCGTATCTTACCATTGGATGTGTCATGGAGTAGTTCTGTTACTGTCAAACCTGCCTGCTATTTCCAGTTAGGTCTCCACTCTGGAAGTGAAACATCTTCCATCAGCTATGTTATTGCATAAATTTTACTAATCTGACTATTTATTATCATCATAGTTACTTCTCAAATAGGGAACATATAATCCCATCATGCCATGTATATATATATATAACTGGATATTGTACGGATTATGGGGTAGTCACCAAAAATTAGTGGTACGAAAATATGAATGGGTCTAACATTTCTAACTCACGTGAAAAAGGAACCCAGTAGAGTAGCCGTACGTGAAAATATTAAGATGCCCCTTGCTATTAAAAATTTCTAGGAGATAACTAAATTTATTAATATAGCTAAAATTTCAGTTCATTTAAAAAATGTGATATAAGTTGATTAAGCAATACATTGTCAAATAAATCTAGAAATTCCAATTATTAGGCAAAATAACATCTTTATGTAATCCAGAGTCTTCCAATGGGACGGACCGCGTTTCACCGAAAGTATACACAACTGTAGCAGAACAATTTTGCTGCAGCATGTATACGCAGGCACTCCGTGCAGTGGCGTGTGGTTAACATTTACAAAAATATATGATTCGGTATTGAAGAAAATATCACTACATAGTGTGCTAGATAATTCAGCTCACTGGCATCAACTATAAATCCTTTCTTTTTTAAGAGACAACATGAACTGTCGATCTTAAAATAACTCCATATGTATTAGGAATAAGATGCTCTCAATATTCTTGATTTGCGAGTATCTGGAAACTTCCTTCTGCACTTTATGGCTCAAATGTCAATCTTAATAGCCATCTGAAATTCAAACGTGTACATATATCTTGCAAAACGAAATTCTTGCAGTACAATTTTTCATAAATCTATTTCAAAAGTTACTTGGTAGTGTAATTATTTGGTGCTAATCAATAAGATATATGAATCTATGATTAAATTAAAACTGTTTTTTCTAATATATGGACATCAACTATAAAGAAAATAGGCATGGCAGAAAACACACACATCCAATCTTCGGATGTAGAATTGGCACCGACTCCTCTAGCGAAAAAACTATTCCAATGGACGTGTCAACTACTCACAACAGCAAGTCCAGTCTATAAATTATAATGCAAACAGATTTCCTTATAGGGGAAGTCCAGTCACACGCGCTGCAGTTATTCTCGTGGGTGGATTCTGTATATTATAGTTATTGCTGCATACAAATCTAGTTCATTCATAAATAAGATTCCAATACACCATTAGTACAGAAAAATCATACATAGTTCTAAGGTCTGCCTCACCTCGTCCTGAATTTGACCCATAAATAGCTTCAGAGAGACAGCTATAAATATATTGGGTAAGAGGAATTAACCAAGGTGACTGCTGATGTTGTTACTGTTTCCGGCAAAAGGGCATGAGCGCCAACAGCAGCCACTGGCTAATTATTCCTTCTCCAGCAGTACATAACTGTGAGGCACGCTTGTAATACGTAATCCCCAGTTTCAGCCGTAAACTGCTACAAAGATAAAAACTACACATTCAGTGAGAGGATGAGCGAGTACCTGCTGTAAGTATCAATCACATCAACAGACGTGGATAATGCCATTGCAGGTGACAGAAAAACTATTTCTTGTCCCGGCAGCAAAATGTGCTTTCCGCCATCTTCTGGGTGCGGATAAATTGGACTTTGCTCATGTTTGCAGCACGAAACTGCCTGAAGGAAGCAGGAAGGGAGTCAGCAAGAGAGAGATAAATGAAGGAGGAAGTGGTTGTACTGGACTACGACGTTGGCTTGAAAACGGTGAAAGATGTGCGAGGCCGAAAATTGCACATAAAGGATTTGTATATAGCATCTTCTAGAAATAATCTGCATACAACACAACAACGCTACAGTTACTTAATCTATAGGAATTACTTGCATATAACATCTTATTCTATAGGGAAAAAAACTGCACAAAACAGCAGCTAATGGTACTGAGAGTGTATAACATGTAATATATTGTTTACTAAATTCACCACCTTCCGCATTGCTCGGAACAATAAGCTGATATCCTCTATATATAAATTAATCGGTTTTCAGCTATAAATCCCACGATGATATGAAAAGATATAGCCATTGCATAAGTATTTTTTAAAATATTATCTCAAACCATGGCGACAATGTCCAAGTTCTAGCAGTTAGATGGAGGAGGCATGATTGGGTAGAGGAAAGGGCCATGTTGCAAATGCTTATTCTGTTGAGCTAGAAGGATTAAAGAATGCACCTGAAAGTTGATTTGGTCTTTGTCAACTTGTTGACAACAAAGTCAGGTTGCTGCCGACAAATGCATGCTGGCCATCTTGTCGTTGCAGGTCATACTGATGTTTCCCCTTGCAGCATTGTGCTATGCCATGATGAATCTGTATAATCTAGCAGGGTGACCCGCGCATTTGCGCGGCTAGATGTGTTATGTTTTTTTTTCGATTCACGTTATATTATATATATATATATAATATTATAATTGATACAGTAATATGCCTCTACATATTTAACATAAGATTTAAACCACCAATTTCCTTCATTCTTTAATCTAAAGTATATAATACTCTTTTTCTCAAAACAAAAGGTTTTTTGACTTATAACTACTATATCGGTAGCTATCATGCATATTTGGTTGCTAGACTATTTTTTATAAATTTCTCTGTACTATTCATATTAAATCATTACTTGATGGTCATTTGTTTATCTATATGGTGTAGCACATTTATTTAATTGACAACCAGAATCTAATTTGACTTTTTCGTTAGTTATTCAATTTTTCATCATAATGCTTCTCAAAAAATTACGTTTTTGGGACTTATGAGTACCATATTCTAGTGCTCTCAACATTTTTCAATGGCTAGATTACTTTCTGAAAATTATTTATTGTACATATTTAATTATTATGTGTTAGACATTTGCCTATCTAAGTGTATGACATATCTTTATTCCACTACCTGACAAAATTTAATAGAACACATCCATCACAAAAAAAATTAAAAGAACACATCAAGCATTGTTGATTGCAACTAAAATTGTAATTATACATTATATTTTCTCGCAAATTTTTTAAAACGAATCCCATTTTAGTGGTCCATGACTGAACCAACCCATTTTATATGTATAAGAAAACTTATATCTCCATAGATATATACTGTTTTATCTGCCCCCAAAAAAATCTTTTGTCCTTACAGCCCTCCAAGCATTTTTCTTGGGTCTCTAAACCATAGACAAAAAGAAGCCATCCTTACATTGGTAAAGGTCGCAATGTGATACAAAATGTTTCAAAGACCATTTACATTTAGAATGGAAAGTAATATCTAGATTTAGATTTTGTTCTAAAAACAACAACGGGCACAACATGATTTTTATATTCGGTTGCAATATGCAAATATTACAATTTTCAGCTTTGAAGGAATCACATGGGGAGTAAATGTACCCAAGGGTTCTGATGGGAGGTTAAGATAATTATAAGAAAAGCCTTATTCTAACACGCTCTGCCCTAATAAGACCTATTATGAAATTGACATGAATGAATTTGAAACATCCTAATGATTTGATATAAATAGAAATAATAATTGTTCACCTTCTGTGGGTGGGAAAACCATGATTTTCCTTGTTCACCGTACTGCCTAGTTCAAAGGGCATACTAAATAACCTGAAGCTATAAACATCTGTCAGATATGCACTTACGGAATAAGATATAAACTCAGACCATATAAATATATTCTAGGCATGCGTATCTAACATACAGAAGGTAGTTGTAAAGTACATCTTTTTCAAATGAAATTTGTTGCAGAATGTAAAATGTTTTAAATAGCATTTCAAGTAATAATAGGAACTAAGAGGATGTATCATGGTAAAAATATATAAATTGGTAATATGCAAATAATTGGCAAATAAATGTGTTGGTGTTGTATTGTAACACTTACTATGACATGAATCCTCTTGCGATCGAGATGTCTGCTCTGCTCTCTTGTGGTTGTAATTTGTAAACTTGCATAAATGTTACTAATCTAACAAATATATTGATTCAAAAAAGAGTAACAACTCCAAAGGAAATCATAAACTCCATGTAGATATATCACTGAAAGTAGTAAAGATAATTAGTAGAAACCCACAATTAGTAGTTGCAAAATTTATCGATATAACACGTGGGTTATAGATACCCTAAAACTTGCAACAATTGTTTCTAGACCATTAAAAAATCGTTAATATAGCTAAAGCATGGATGGACTAATGGGTGAACTAAATGACTACAGGATAAGGTAATAGTCGGAGGTCCTGAAAGCATTGTACTCGGTTGAAAACTTATAAATAATGAAATTATAATAACACAAATATGAAAGCATCAACTTTTTTTGTAGTTATATGATTGTTCGAAAGGGCTGTGGTCTATAGTCCAACGAAGAAGAGATTTGAAATATCATTAATTTAAGAGCGTACCGGTTAGTTTGGTCCTCTAGCATGTAATGTTGATCATAACAATGACTCAAGATCAGATCAAAGTTCCACTATGTTAAAACTTCCTTTTATTATGGATTGATACTACTTTATATGTCTGAACAGAAACTCCTTTAGTCTTTTTCCTCTTCATTTTATTATGGATTTATACTGCAATCATAAAACTCCATAGGTCTGTTACATTGGTCAGTCGTACCTTTCTCTTGAGCTTATCGATAGTTTGAACACTGCTTTGAACGTGTTGACATACTACAGAAAACACAGGGTTACATATATAAAGGCCCTATTGAAAACTGAGATGAAAAAACATAACCTCCAATAACTCCAGTAGCAGAAGAACAATTTCAATGTCGATGACAACAACAGCCTCTGAAATCAACATGCACATACAAATTAGAATCATCCTCAAGTGTTTTTCGTGTTCTCATAACAAACCAATCGAAGCAACATGAATAATCAATATATTTATGGGCGCAAGTAATGGTACATGTGCTTATTCTATGAAAGCAATGTCAAGAATTGAGGGTCGTGCAGAACACTTGCTGTATTTTCCTTTTTGGAGGAAATACTTAGTATCTTTCACAGCACTCATTCTATGAAGGCAATTTCAAGGAATAGAGGCTTGTGTAGAAATTCTCATCCTTCTCGTTGTTCGTACAAAATATAGCATAGGGTATGCAAGCATGTAATTAAAAATCCAGTAGATAGAATGCTGCGTCCCTGCCACAAATCTAATGTACACGCTATGATCATTGGATAATCTAAGAACCGAATCTAATTAGAAAAGCTAATTGGAACAATACCAACGGTACCTGAGCAGCCTGCACGTCTCCTTCGGTGTAAAAACGCATCTGAGCTGCATCAGCTTTTGGATTGATGACCACGGCGGCGCAGGTGATGCTCGCGCTCGAGCCAGCAGGTAATGTCAAGGAATATAGGCTTTTGCAGAAATTCTTATCCTTCTCGTCATTGGTACAAATTTGATGTATAGTCTATGGTCATTGGATAATCTAAGAACCAAATCTAATTACGAAAGCTAATTGAAACAATACCAAGGGAATTACCTGAGATGCCTGCACGTCTCATTCAGTGTAAAAACGCTGCTGAGCTGCATCGAGCCAGGATTTTCGACATGGGTATGCGAAGTTTTTTTTTCTACACAACGATATAATAAGACATAAAAGTTCATCACAAAACTGTAAATTATTCTTTGTAGTGACATATTTACCTATATTTCAAGTATAAGAAGAATTAGGATATGTCCCTACGATCGCCTTTTTGGAAGCGAGAAATGATGACATATTTCTTTATTTGCATCAAGAATTTACGTGAAAAGAAACTGACCAGGCAATCATATTAGTATTGGTTTCCAATAATTTAATTAAAACAAAATTAAGAAATAAAAACAATCATCTATTTATGGTTAAACAATTTGGAGAAAAGATTAAAAAAAATATGACAAATCACAATGAGATGAGATGATGGGTATTGCGCACGCACAACGCAGCCGTTGGTGACTTGCCTGCTAGATGGGCTGTGCGCAATGTATCGTTGCCGATCGCGTACCGCAGAGAACGTGTGTAGGCAGTCGATCGGCGGCAGGCCGCAGGCAGAGATCATCCACGGTGGACGACGCGGCGGTTGCTTCCGATGGCAGATGCGGTCATGCGTGATGCCCTAGTTTTACGATGCGGCAGTTCAATCCACGGAATCGTAGTCACACGTTGACTGGGAGGGCTGGTTCCTGGACTTCGATCAAAACCCAGCGTCAAGCCTAAAGGACAAGGCCTGGTAGCACTACTAGCAACGTAGCAGCCCAATAAAGGCCCAAAGGACGCTGAATCGTTCTCTTCTTCATTTCTCTATCCTGTACTCGTAACTAGACAGCCATCCGGTATATACATGCATATAGAAGGTTATATACTGAAATGTTTCTGCAAAAATCATTGGGTATGCATTGCATACCCTTGAATTAGCCTAGCTCCGCCCCTGACAGATGACCACAGCGGCGCTGGTAATTAACACTCGTGCTCGAGCCAGGATGTGCCTATTAACACGCGAAGGAGAATTCCATGGCGTCGCTGGTGACAGTCGTGGTCGACCATGGTGTAGGTTGAGGTCTCGATTGACGGCGCTGAGGTGAAAAGAAGTTGTTGTGCTTTCCTAGGAGAAAATGTATCATAGGGTGGAAGTTTGAGTTATGCATGGGCCGGTCGGAGATGCCTTGTTACGTGATTGATAAGGACAGTATGAATTCAGGAATCTAAAAGCCTTTAGCTTCTGTAGATATTTTATTTTTCAAATTGTTCTCTTGATCTTTATCTGACTGACGCTAGATTGGTTTATCCTATTCCTAGAATTAACGTTAGAGCTCCTAAGGTGCCTCAAAAGGTGAACCAATCAAGAAAATAATTGTATGTGTCCTTGTTGTACACGGTTTATGTAGTCCTTTCTTTCTTTTGGGAATTTCTTGTAGTTCACGTGTGTGTCCTAATGGAGGTGTGTGTCCTAATGGAGAGAGAGGTTTCCAATACAATTACGTACATGTATCCGATGAGCTATATTTTCCTGTTGTTTGAGGGAATACCCGAGGGTCTCTGTTTGTGCCCAATTGGTGTGTCCGTGACCTTTTTAGAAAAGGTTGACCTTCCTTGGACTGTTTTGTTTTCCTGAATTAGACCTTTCTTACTTGGCTGCCGGCCTTTTTTTTTGCTTGCCGATTGTAACACCAACGTAAGCTATTGTATTAGATTGAATTTTTTAACACAATATCTTTTAATCTTGGCCGTTAATATTTATAATTTACGGCCAAGATAATTTAATCTATGTGGATGAACGTCATGGCTTATTTGACTTCTATCTTATATATATAATAGATAGATGCATCAACCGCGTGTGTAGCCATGATAGTCTCTTTCCGGCAGAGTCCGGGAAGTGAACACGGTGTTGGAGTTATGCTTGAACGTAAGTAGTTTCAGGATCACTTCTTGATCACTTCTAGTTCACGACCGTGCCATGCCTTCTCTTCTCGCTCTCATTTGCGTATGTTAGCCACCATATATGCTAGTGCTTGCTGCAACTTCACCTCATATCTTTTTCCCTACCCATAAGCTTAAATAGTCTTGATCGCGAGGGTGTGAGATTGCTGAGTCCCCGTGACTCACAGATTACCTCCAAAACCAGCTTGCAGGTGCCGATGAGACCGTGCAGGTGACGCAACCGAGCTTAAGGAGGAGCTCGATGAAGATCTCGTTCATTGTGTTGTTTCGTTTCAGTTGATCAGTAGTGGAGCCCAGTTGGGGCGATCGGGGATCTGTAGCATTAGGGGTAGTCTTCTTTATTTTGGTTCCGAAGTCGGACCTTGATTGTATCAGGTTGATGTAATGCTATTTTCATGTATTGTGTGAAGTGGCGATTGTAAGCCAAGTCTGTACCTCTTTTCTTATTCAGTACATGGGATGTGTAAAGATTACCCCTCTTGCGACATTGCCTTCAATGCGGTTATGCCTCTAAGTCGTGCTCCGACACGTGGGAGATATAGCCGCATCGAGGGTGTTACAAGTTGGTAATCAGAGCCGTCCCTGACTTAGGAGCCCCCTGCTTGATCGAATCGCTGGCGTTGTTGAGTCTAGAAAAATGTTTTGAGTCTTTTAGGGTTTATATATATATCGGAGAGTAGGATTCTTTTTACTCCTCAGTCCCTTCATCGCTCTGGTGAGGCATCCTGACGTAGAGTTTTGACTCTTCTCTTCTCAAATTTCACTAAATTTTTTTTAGGATCATGCGGGTATCTTGGAATCGTTCCGATGGTTTTGTGACAAGAACATTGTTCTTGGTGCCTCCTAACATTTAGGGGTTGTGACAGTGTCCTGGGGAGTTGAGCTCCGAGGTGTTGTCGTCACAATTTTATCGTTGCAATTCTGGAATACCTAAGTTTCGCCGACATCGAAAATCTCTTTTATGCAGTTGTTGATGAGATAATGTGACGCCCGGGTATTTAAGCTACAGTAATTCTCTGCTAATGATGCCACGTCACTTCGATTACTGTCGCTAATCTCGTGTTAGTTCAGAACCGATTCAAATTCAAATTCAAAATCAAGCAAACAATAAACGTTTTCAAATATTAAAACTAAAATGTTCGGAGTGAACCAAATATTGCATAGATAATTATGGGGGAGAAACCACACCTTTATAAAATGTTTAAATAATATGAGATGAATAAAACAGCAGCAAAGCAATTATTCAAATGCTTTAAAATAATAAACAATTTAAAACTATTTTTATTTCAGTGCTAAATGGTTTGCGGCAGTGGCATGAATTGTAACACTATTTTAGGTGCCACTTTTGTATTTTTGGAAACTAAAATAAAACAAATAAGAACTAAAAGAATAAATAAAAGAAAAGAGAAAATAAACAACAAAAAAAATAAAAGAGACAAAGACCCCCCCGAGCTGGGCCTCGGCCCAGCAGGCTACAGGGCCGCCAGGCCGGCCCAACCGCGCCCGCTACTAATCCCCTCGGGCGCCAGAAACCCTAGCCCCTCTCCCCCCACTACCCCACGACCCCCACTCTCTCTCTCTCGCTCGTTCCTCTCCCCTCCCGTGATCCAGATCGAGATCGACCCGATCTCCCCGCCTGGCGCTGCCCGACGCCGCCCGGCGCCCTCCCTCTCGTTTGCCGTACCTCCCCGTCGGACTGCCCGTCCCCGACTCTCCCTCGCCGGCTCCGGCGCCCCGCGACCACACCTCTGGATGGACGGCCCGCTGCCTACCGTCGACGCTCGCCTCCCCGACCTCCTCCCCGGCGGACTCCGTCGAGCCTCGCCGGCGAACCCCTGCATCGGGGGTGAGCGAAACTCCCCTCTCCTCTCTGTCTCCCTCGCACGTCCGTCCCTAGTCCGTCGCCGTAGTCACCGCGTCTTGCTCGTCGTGCCGCTCGTGCTCCCCGTCGTGGCCATCGCCCGCATCGCCGCGGCCGTGTGCCGGAGCTCGCGCTCCAGGCAGCACGCGCCCTCCCTCCTGTGCCCGCGCACGCCCCTTGTTCCCCGCATCGTCGTGTGCTTGCCCGCGCCTCCCCGCTGCCCTCTGCCGCTAGCTCCCTGCCCTGCCATGGCCTGCCTCCCCTCTCACCTGCAGCCGGCGCCCAGCCCGCCTCGCCGGCGCTGGCACGCGCGCCCGCAGCGGCCGCCCGGGTTCGCCCGTTAACGGGCACCTGCCCGTCGTCGCTCTTGCGCTCGCACCCGCGGCAACCGCAGCACCCGAACCCGCTAAGGCCCAGTGGCCCTATGACAATGGGGCCCCACTCCAAAACATTTTTTAAAATGAAATATAAATACATATATAATTAATTAATTAATTAATAATTAAAATAATGAATTAATTAAGTTAATTAATCTTGTTTAATTAATCTAATTAAGTAGATAGTTTAATTAAACCCTAATTAGACTAATCAGTCAATGACGAACGAGACCCACACGTCAGTTGACCAGTCAACGCCTCTGTTGACTGCTGATGTCATGCTGACGTCAGCGTGCACTGTTCTGGATAATGTTGAATTTAAATAATTAAATAAATCCTAAAAATGAATTAAATCTTTTAAAATTAATATAAAATAAACCGTAGCTCGGATGGAAAAATTTTGTACATGAAAGTTGCTCAGAACGATGAGACGATTCTGGATACGCAACCCGTTCGTCCGCCACACACCCCTAACCTATCGAACTCGCAACTTTCCCCCTCCGGCTCCTTTGCCCGAAAACGCGAAACACCGGGGATACTTTCCCGGATGTTTCCCCCCTTCACCGGTATCACCTCCTACTGCGTTAGGTCACCTCTAGCACCGCGTATTGCCATGTTACGCTTTGTGATGCTTTGATTGCTCTGTTATTTATTGTGTTCCCCTTCCGTTACTTCTTTCCGGTAGACACCGAGACCGGCGCCGCTGCTGGTGCCCCGATCGACTACGTTGTTGACGACCCCTCTCTCTTGCCAGAGCAACCAGGCAAGCCCCCCCCCCTTGATCACCAGATATCGCCTACTCTCCTCTATACTGCTTGCATTAGAGTAGTGTAGCATGTTACTGCTTTCCGTTATTCCTATCCTGATGCATAGCCTGTCCTTGCTACTACTGTTGTTACCATTACCTGCTATCCTACTGCTTAGTATAGGATGCTAGTGTTCCATCAGTGGCCCTACACTCTTGTCCGTCTGCCATGCTATACTACTGGGCCGTGATCACTTCGGGAGGTGATCACGGGCATATACAATATACTTTACACAGTTACCTTACCTGTGATACTGTTCGGAGATGGGGGCTGAAGGGGCAGGTGGCTCCATCCAGGTAGTGGTGGGCCTGGGTTCCCGACGGCCCCCGACTGTTACTTTGAGGCGGAGCGACAGGGCAGGTTGAGACCACCTAGGAGAGAGGTGGGCCTGGCCCTGGTCGGCGTTCGCAGATACTTACACGTTTAACGAGACCTTGGTATTTGATCTGAGTCTGGCTACTGGCCTATACGCACTAACCATCTACGCGGGGACAGTTATGGGCACTCGACGTCGTGGTATCAGCCGAAGCCTTCGTGACGTCAGCGACTGAGTGGCGCGCGCCGGATTGGACCGTAAGCCTGCTCTTGTATTAAGGGGGCTAGTTCTGCTTCCGGCCGCGTTCGCAACGTGCAGGTGTGCAAAGGGCGATGGGCCCAGACCCCTGCGCCATAGGATTTAGACCGGCATGCTGACCTCTCTGTTGTGCCTAGGTAGGGCTGCGACATGTTGATCTTCCGAGGCCGGGCATGACCCAAGAAAGTGTGTCCGGCCAAATGGGATCGAGCGTGTTGGGTTATGTGGTGCACCCCTGCAGGGAAGTTAATCTATTCGAATAGCCGCGATCTTCGGTAACAGGACGACTTGGAGTTGTACCTTGACCTTATGACAACTAGAACCGGATACTTAATAAAACACACCCTTCCAAGTGCCAGATACAACCGGTGATCGCTCTCTCACAGGGCGACGAGGGGAGGATCATCGGTTAGGATTATGCTATGCGATGCTACTTGGAGGACTTCAATCTACTCTCTTCTACATGCTGCAAGACGGAGGCTGCCAGAAGCGTAGTCTTCGAAAGGACTAGCTATCCCCCCTTATTCCGGCTTTCTGCAGTTCAGTCCACATATGATACCCTTATTCCATTTGATACCAATGCATACATATGTAGTATAGCTCCTTGCTTGCGAGTACTTTGGATGAGTACTCACGGTTGCTTTCTCCCTCTTTTCCCCCTATCCCTTCTACCTGGTTGTCGCAACCAGATGTTGGAGCCCAGGAGCCAGACGCCACCTTCGACGACGACTCCTACTACACCGGAGGTGCCTACTACTACGTGATGCCCGCTGACGACGACCAGGAGTAGTTTAGGAGGATCCCAGGCAGGAGGCCTGCGCCTCTTTCGATCTATATCCCAGTTTGTGCTAGCCATCTTATGGAAACTTGTTTAACTTATGTCTATACTCAGATATTGTTGCTTCCACTGACTCGTCTAGGATCGAGCTCTTGTATTCGAGCCCTTGAGGCCCCTGGCTTGTAATATGATGCTTGTATGACTTATTTTATTTGTAGAGTTGTGTTGTGATATCTTCCCGTGATTCCCTGATCTTGATCGTATACGTTTGCGTGTATGATTAGTGTACGATTAAATCGAGGGCGTCACAAGTTGGTATCAGAGCCGACTGCCTGTAGGAATCCCCCTTGCACGCTCCTTGGCCGAAGTCGAGTCTAGTCATTGAAAAACTTATACTAACATGGCTGTGTGCCTTACGGGCCCACGTCGCCATTGGGTGGTATTAGGATCTTTTACTCCTTGTCTATACTCTGGGACTCTGATCTCTCTTCTATTCGGGTTAAATGAAATTAGCTAAATCTAACATTAGGATCTCGTTATCACTTTCACCCGGAGAGCCCCTTATTATTGATGATCGTGTGCTGCACGCGGAGACCCTGAAGATACTCTCCGCTGTTAACCCGAGGACTTGTGTTCATCGCGTTTGCAATTCCCTTCCACCATCAACCCTTATGGATAACTACTTGCAGTTGTTATTCTTACATTCATCCCCAGTTGGTCTTGTTATTACAAGATACCCCGAATTACTCGTCGATGTTTCGATAATCTTTTAAGCTTACTGCCTTGCAGTTATTTGTCACCTGAATACCCCTATGGAAAAATTCTCACACTTATCGAGTATCCGCTCATCCCCAGTTGTTCTTGTGTTTCACAAAAGTCTTCAAAATACTATTCGATCTTCCAAAAATCCTCTGGAGCCTTTGGCTCTTGAAATTCTTGCTTGCTTGCATTATGGTTAATCCCATAAGTCTCGTAGTCTTATTGACATTCCTTGTCATTATCATTTTGAGTCTATTGACTCAATATGTTTGCGAATACACGCAATCATCATTGATCCTTATAAATTACCTTTCTGGCTGAGCTGCCATTCTTTAACTGGAATTGGTTCTCGACCAATCCAATTATCGTTGATTGTACCCTAAGGCTATTCAACTTATCCATCCCTAATCAGAGCATTGCTTCTGATCCCTTGATTTGTAAATCATAATTCCTTTGCATTTGACAATTGACTTAGTCAGTTGTTTCTATAATCTGATCTCCTTGTATTCTTCTTCCTCTAGTTGAGTACCGATGCTCACGTCAGATCCCTTGTGGACCACTAGAACCTTTATTGGATTTTATCCGACAGTGTCCTTCGTATTCAATAACCTTGTGAACCTTCCCTCGGATACATAATGCCTTTGGTAAATTCTATCATCTACTTTCTCAACCTGGCTCTACTTTCGAGCTTGTGATATTTACTCTTGAAGCTTGTGGTATATGTTTCTAAGAAGCCCCTATGGGTTGAACATATGCCTTCTCTAAACTGTGGGAACTCGAAAGTTTTCACGAGTCATACACTTCTGGTATCTTGCCAGATAAAATTTCAACACTACAACTTCCTCGAAAGTGAGAAGTGAGAAAGGGTATGCATTGGAGAAGTGGGAGTCGACCTTGAACTTTGTGTTCATGCCCATGGACATGATGTAGATCTTACCATTAAAGCTTCTCTTTAATTAATTATTCCCTTGGTAGAAGTTCATCTTATATCTGGGATCTGGCCTTCTGCAATCGTGGTTCCGACCATGTTCTTCTCTGATCCCATTTCTCGGGCAAGTTTAAGCACCTGTCTTCTATAGAGCAATACCCCAGTCCAACCTCTACTTTGATCTGTCGTCGAGTATTACCCTCCTGGTACCTCGAGATTGTCATGGAACTGCATAGCTTCTTATGAGTTCTTCATCAAGTGCTACATTCCCACTGATTCCAAGTTTTCACGGGCTCTGAGTCATTAAACACTCAAAAACACAGATAACTGAACCGAGTCTGCACTACGGTTCAAGGACACTTGATAATCTTCTTTAAGTACGAGTTTGTACCCGACCACGCCATTCCTAGCCTGTATGGCTATATCATTGTCGTGGTGATTTTAACTGTGCTACCTGGTCCTTATTCTCGGAGCACCACTTCGACGATGAGCTAAGCTTACGTCGATTTTCCTTGTCAATCATTTCACCTTGAAAAGCAAGCTTGATTTCGAGTTTGTGTCGTACTCATGGTCCCAAGAACGTTTTGCTTCATCATCATTTGACTTGATGTCATCGCCAACCGATTACATCTTCATGAAATCTCTCGACAAATGTGTCGTGGTCATCATCAACATCCTGAGCTCTTCCAAGATATATATCGAATTCTTGATGAGAAATACCATCCTCGCATCTCAATGGTTTGTGTTATCACCGACCACTTTATTGCCTTCCGTTCAACACAAACTTATTCGTGTTTTGTGTTGTACCTTGAGATCCTTGCTATCCAACTTATGTTATGTTCTACCTTGGAGTATTGCTATCTTTTAGGTCAAGAATGTCATGGGAAATTCACCACCCTTAAGAATTCTTGATACAAGTGATACTTATTAACATCACCATTCTTTTCTTGGTCCCCGTGTTGTTTCTAACCGGAATACCGACAAATGGTCTGTGATGTGTAAATTCTAAACTTCTAGCAACCCTATTGCTTTGAAGTTAATGGTCTACAGTTTCATTCTAAGTCTATTGCTTATTGAATCATCATTCGAACATTGATCGTGCTACCTAGTCCAGATTCTTGGGTGCACCCTTCTATCATTGTTCAGTTGTGTATGTTCCCCTCGAGCATACATCATTATATCATTTGATCCGACAAATGATATTTCCTTGTTCACATAATTGTGGAAATCAATCCTTTGGAAATCTCGATGATTTGTTGCTGAGCCTATCAGCCACCTCCTCATCCTCTCCTTCATTTACTGATGAACTCTTGTTTCAGAACCCGCTTCCATTGTTCATTTCCCGAGAATCTTACGATGTCTTCTCGTCAATTTGTGTTGCACCTTTTCTTCTCAGACATTCTGAGTCTGATGTATCCTGACACCAATCGGATCTGAATCTCGGTCAGATATGATGGTTGGAACATATTTCCAAGAGTTATAACCTTGGTCTTATGTGACCCGGTAAGGTGATGTCGTGCCTAGCACACCTGGCCGGTTGGCCCTATTGTTATAGATTCCTTTTCAGCAAGGTTATCCATTCGTCCATGAGGAAATTATAAGACTTATTCTACAAGTTCTTCCTGATGGATCCTTTGTGTTTCCGAAGTCCGATCTTTGCTTAAAGACCTTGTCAATGCTATCTCGAAGCATGTCTGTGGTACTTCGATTTTCAACAAGAACGTTTGAAATCCAATGCTAAATGTTTCTTGCTCAATTATCCAAACACCGTTGTATGGGTAATGTCATGAAATTTCTCTCTCCCCTTACCTAAAGGGTTTTCTACCTTATGTCCTGTCTTGGATATCATGCTCTGCTTGACTTCGGGAAGGATATACCCCTGACATATGTGTTTAAACACATTTTTCTTTCCATTGTTCTGTTTAAATCTGATGATCACATTGTCCTTTCCATTGTCTTGTTTAAACTTTCTCATGGTTTATATGATCTAAGCAGTAATGATTCGCTGCTTATATAAACACCTCGGTTGTACGACTCTGTCAATAAGACCCTGTTACTATTGTTGATGACATTCTGGTAGCCACCGATGGACGAGAACCTTGCCTATTGGTCCGCCTCGTTCAACGAGCAGGAAAATGGTTCTCTTCGTCCCTCGCCCTTGGTACCGACATTGTTGCCGACATAACTGATAGGCTATCCTCTGACATGCCTTGCTTGCATGATTGTGCAAGACGTCATCGCTTTTCCTACTTTTAACCCACATTGTGGGCCCATAACCCACAGTTCTACAGGATCGAAACCTGACTCTCCTATACACCCTGTTGCCAAAGTTATTCCTAGAGCTTGACTTCGAATGTAATTTGCGAGCCACCTTCCTAGTGATCAATTCTGGTATCGGACACAATACTTATTCCCGTTGCTCTGAACCCCATTCACACTCTGTTTCAGGCAATGAACGATTGCCTATCCGCTTGAAACTTCTTATTGCACCGTCTTACTTTGCTCTCGATGTGTTTCATTTGTTCAACTCGAGAGATACTCATATGATCATACTTGGGAAACCCCCAGAAGATTTTCCCTTATAACATCCTATCGTTGTAGAGCTGCCCCTTACCTATTCGTAAGTACGATGGAGATCCCGAAGAAAGGATGACAATTGATCATGGTGACTTGAAGCAGTGAAATGAAGACATCAACGAAAGGGATCAACCTCTTAGAAAGGGCAGCCAAGACCGAGAAGACTCGTTAGGTTTTTCGCTACCAACACCTTCGCCCCTTACTCCACCGCTTAAATCTCGGGACGAGATTTCTTGTAGTGGAGGAGAATTGTGACGCCCGGGTATTTAAGCTACAGTAATTCTCTGCTAATGATGCCACGTCACTTTGATTACTGTCGCTAATCTCGTGTTAGTTCGGAACCGATTCAAATTCAAATTCAAAATCAAGCAAACAATAAACGTTTTCAAATATTAAAACTAAAATGTTCGGAGTGAACCAAATATTGCATAGATAATTATGGTGGAGAAACCACACCTTTATAAAATGTTTAGATAATATGAGATGAATAAAACAACAGCAAAGCAATTATTCAAATGCTTTAAAATAATAAACAATTTAAAACTATTTTTATTTCAGTGCTAAACGGTTTGTGGCAGTGGCATGAATTGTAACACTATTTTAGGTGCCACTTTTGTATTTTTGGAAACTAAAATAAAACAAATAAGAACTAAAAGAATAAATAAAAGAAAAGAGAAAATAAACAACCAAAAAAGAAAAGAGACAAAGACCCCCCCGAGCTGGGCCTCGGCCCAGCAGGCTACAGGGCCGCCAGGCCGGCCCAACCGCGCCCGCTACTAATCCCCTCGGGCGCCAGAAACCCTAGCCCCTCTCCCCCCACTACCCCACGACCCCCACTCTCTCTCTCGCTCGTTCCTCTCCCCTCCCGTGATCCAGATCGAGATCGACCCGATCTCCCCGCCTGGCGCTGCCCGACGCCGCCCGGCGCCCTCCCTCTCGTTTGCCGTACCTCCCCGTCGGACTGCCCGTCCCCGACTCTCCCTCGCTGGCTCCGACGCCCCGCGACCACGCCTCTGGATGGATGCCCCGCCACCTCACCGCTGGATGGACGCCCCGCTGCCTACCGTCGACGCTCGCCTCCCCGACCTCCTCCCCGGCGGACTCCGTCGAGCCTCGCCAGCGAACCCCTGCATCGGGGGTGAGCGAAACTCCCCTCTCATCTCTGTCTCCCTCGCACGTGCGTCCCTAGTCTGTCGCCGTAGTCACCGCGTCTTGCTCGTCGTGCCGCTCGTGCTCCCCGTCGTGGCCATCGCCCGCATCTCCGCGGCCGTGTGCCGGAGCTCGCGCTCCAGGCAGCACGCGCCCTCCCTCCTGTGCCCGCGCACGCCCCTTGTTCCCCGCATCGTCGTGTGCTCGCCCGCGCCTCCCTGCTGCCCTCTGCCGCTAGCTCCCTGCCCTGCCATGGCCTGCCTCCCCTCTCACCTGCAGCCGACGCCCAGCCCGCCTCGCCGGCGCTGGCACGCGCGCCCGCAGCGGCCGCCCGGGTTCGCCCGTTAACGGGCACCTGCCCGTCGTCGCTCTTGTGCTCGCACCCGCGGCAACCGCAGCACCCGAACCCGCTAAGGCCCAGCGGCCCTATGACAATGGGGCCCCACTCCAAAACGTTTTTTTAAATGAAATATAAATACATATATAATTAATTAATTAATAATTAAAATAATGAATTAATTAAGTTAATTAATCTTGTTTAATTAATCTAATTAAGTAGATAGTTTAATTAAACCCTAATTAGACTAATCAGTCAATGACGAACGGGACCCACACGTCAGTTGACCAGTCAATGCCTCTGTTGACTGCTGACATCATGCTGACGTCAGCGTGCACTGTTCTGGATAATGTTGAATTTAAATAATTAAATAAATCCTAAAAATGAATTAAATCTTTTAAAATTAATATAAAATAAACCGTAGCTCGGATGGAAAAACTTTGTACATGAAAGTTGCTTAGAACGACGAGACGATTCTGGATACGCAGCTCGTTCGTCCGCCACACACCCCTAACCTATCGAACTCGCAACTTTCCCCCTCCGGCTCCTTTGCCCGAAAACGCGAAACACCGGGGATACTTTCTCGGATGTTTCCCCCCTTCACCGGTATCACCTCCTACTGCGTTAGGTCACCTCTAGCACCGCGTATTGCCATGTTACGCTTTGTGATGCTTTGATTGCTCTGTTATTTATTGTGTTCCCCCTCCGTTACTTCTTTCCGGTAGACACCGAGACCGGCGCCGCTGCTGGTGCCCCGATCGACTACGTTGTTGACGACCCCTCTCTCTTGCCAGAGCAACCAGACAAGCCCCCCCCCCTTGATCACCAGATATCGCCTACTCTCCTCTATACTGCTTGCATTAGAGTAGTGTAGCATGTTACTGCTTTCCGTTATTCCTATCCTGATGCATAGCCTGTCCTTGCTACTACTGTTGTTACCATTACCTGCTATCCTACTGCTTAGTATAGGATGCTAGTGTTCCATCAGTGGCCCTACACTCTTGTCCGTCTGCCATGCTATACTACTGGGCCGTGATCACTTCGGGAGGTGATCACGGGCATATACAATATACTTTACACAGTTACCTTACCTGTGATACTGTTCGGAGATGGGGGCTGAAGGGGCAGGTGGCTCCATCCAGGTAGTGGTGGGCCTGGGTTCCCGACGGCCCCCGACTGTTACTTTGAGGCGGAGCGACAGGGCAGGTTGAGACCACCTAGGAGAGAGGTGGGCCTGGCCCTGGTCGGCGTTCGCAGATACTTACACGTTTAACGAGACCTTGGTATTTGATCTGAGTCTGGCTACTGGCCTATACGCACTAACCATCTACGCGGGGACAGTTATGGGCACTCGACGTCGTGGTATCAGCCGAAGCCTTCGTGACGTCAGCGACTGAGTGGCGCGCGCCGGATTGGACTGTAAGCCTGCTCTTGTATTAAGGGGGCTAGTTCTGCTTCCGGCCGCGTTTGCAACGTGCAGGTGTGCAAAGGGCGATGGGCCCAGACCCCTGCGCCATAGGATTTAGACCGGCGTGCTGACCTCTCTGTTGTGCCTAGGTAGGGCTGCGACATGTTGATCTTCCGAGGCCGGGCATGACCCAAGAAAGTGTGTCCGGCCAAATGGGATCGAGCGTGTTGGGTTATGTGGTGCACCCCTGCAGGGAAGTTAATCTATTCGAATAGCCGCGATCTTCGGTAACAGGATGACTTGGAGTTGTACCTTGACCTTATGACAACTAGAACCGGATACTTAATAAAACACACCCTTCCAAGTGCCAGATACAACCGGTGATCGCTCTCTCACAGGGCGACGAGGGGAGGATCATCGGTTAGGATTATGCTATGCGATGCTACTTGGAGGACTTCAGTCTACTCTCTTCTACATGCTGCAAGACAGAGGCTGCCAGAAGCGTAGTCTTCGAAAGGACTAGCTATCCCCCCTTATTCCGGCTTTCTGCAGTTCAGTCCACATATGATACCCTTATTCCATTTGATACCAATGCATACATATGTAGTATAGCTCCTTGCTTGCGAGTACTTTGGATGAGTACTCACGGTTGCTTTCTCCCTCTTTTCCCCCTATCCCTTCTACCTGGTTGTCGCAACCAGATGTTGGAGCCCAGGAGCCAGACGCCACCTTCGACGACGACTCCTACTACACCGGAGGTGCCTACTACTACGTGATGCCTGCTGACGACGACCAGGAGTAGTTTAGGAGGATCCCAGGCAGGAGGCCTGCGCCTCTTTCGATCTATATCCCAGTTTGTGCTAGCCATCTTATGGCAACTTGTTTAACTTATGTCTGTACTCAGATATTGTTGCTTCCGCTGACTCGTCTAGGATCGAGCTCTTGTATTCGAGCCCTCGAGGCCCCTGGCTTGTAATATGATGCTTGTATGACTTATTTTATTTGTAGAGTTGTGTTGTGATATCTTCCCGTGAGTCCCTGATCTTGATCGTACACGTTTGCGTGTATGATTAGTGTACGATTAAATCGGGGGCGTCACAGATAACCTCGACGCCACCCAGTACTGGGGCGGGAGTTCGGGAGTATTGCCATAACTCATATAACAGATGCTTTTCGAAGGTTGAGGTAAATGATTTCCGAAGTTTACTTGGTTATGTGTTGAAGGATGGATACAGCTGGATGTAGGATTTGCTAGCTTTGGGTGAGATATTATGCTTCCCCTGTATCCCCAACACCTGATTGCATAACCGGAAAGTTTCGGGATTTTATAAGTGGGAATTCAAGTAGATCCAAGGATATCTTTCCGACAGATGTATGATATGAAATTGGGGTTCGACGTCTAGTGGTCCGCCTATCCACGGTTGGTTTTACAGTCTCGTTGTGTCTTATAGAGTCCTTGGCTATGCTGACTCGGGGACGCTTCGTATGTCATGTGCACTGCCTTGTACATGATGGTGCTGTACGATCGAGCCCGTGTGGGCCCCACCACGAAAACTTCGGACGAAATCTCTAGCATATGTTTGTTCCGGCTTATTTTGCAAGCCAATCCTTTTTTTTGTTTTGAGTTGTGGTATTCGAGTTGCTTCAGTGTCAAATGTTGATTCCATACCTTGCCTAAGCGGTGTTCTCATATTTCTATGTGAATACTAATCCTTCATGATAATCAAGATTGTCATGTCAATCCTTTTCAACTGGCGTGTTTCTCTTCAAGTGGATCCGTTCATTTCAACATCCGCAAGATCAATTCTAAGTTTCTCAACGGTGTTCGTTTCATCCATTCCAATTTGTCTTTGTTTTCCCGCCCTCCCTCCCTTTGTTTCTTCAAGGACTCAGATTTCTTATTCAAGTATCCTTTTATTGATGGGAAGCCTCTCCATTCTTGCCGTCAATGTTCTTATCCGGTGATTCTAAAGAAGATACTAACGGAGCTTCAAGTTATCATTATTCGTTCTCTTTCTTCTCCGGTGGATTCAATTCAAGCTTTTGGTGTGGATCATATCCCTTTTTCCTCGTTTCAAATGCCTTCTCATGCCATTGCACCTCATAATCATCCACTTCTCGCTATTCTATTGTTCCGGAGTGTTGAAGATATCTCAGAAGGCTCGTCTTGTCATCCAAGATCCGTTCAATCTATTTCGAGGTCTTATCTTATTCAAGCCATTTAATTCAACCGGTGCTATCTCCTTTTCAAGTAATTATTTCAACGGTGTTTCTCTTGAGTGGGCCCATAACCCACATGTCTTTTCCCAGGATCTTACCCGACTCTTCTAATTTTACCGGAGCTATTCTCAAATCTTTCAAAGTTTGACGCAAGAATGAATTGTCATTAGTCATATGTCTTTCTCCAAGATCTGTCAAATTCTTTTCACCGTTGGCTCAACCTTTCTATTCGTCATCCCGGAGTATCTCAACAATTCATGGTGGTGTTTCTCATCGTCATTCTCTGCATTTGATGACCGAAGAAGAGTTCTTCCTTCCATATCTTACCCGTTCTATCAAAGATTCGTGATTCTAGCTTGATGCCATACTCTCATAATTGTTTTGATTGTGATAATTCTTTTCATCCTTTCGGAGCAATCCAGGAGTCTTTTCAGTCTGATTCTTCGGAGGCCATCATTTCGGGATTATTCATTCTAGCTTTCAGCTCTCATCCTCCAAATCTTACCGGTGCATCATTCAAGTATTATCTAAATCAGCGCGTGATCTATTTGTTTCTCATGTATCAAATTCCCTCAAGTATCTTCATTCGTTTTCCAATTCTTTCTGGTGATTTGTGCTTTTGCTATTTCCTTGTTCAATTCTTACGGTGGTTCTTTCAAGAGTTCTTTTCCTTCGTTATCACATAGATTCATTCGTTGTTTCCAAATCCTACCGGTGGTTCGTTGAAGACCTTCCCAAGTTGCAATATATCTATCTTCATCCTTGCTACGAGAATAAGTGGTATGCCAAATCCATTGCTTGTCATCAATTTAAATTGGAGAAGGATACGCATAACGTAATTCTTATTCTTGTTTCATCCAAGTGATAAATTCCTTCCTTCGGAGTTTGTTCATGATGAATAAATTCTTGATTTTCTTTTGTTCATCTTTTCTTTCTCGGAGTTCCAAGCTCTAATTATCATGGAGATTCATCTAAATCATTGCAAGGTTTCACCTTGTGTTTTCAACTTCTCCTTCACTTCTTTTTGATCATTCTTTTATTACCGGAGTTTCTCACGAAGGCACTACATGATGGGGATCAAGCATTATTCATCTTGCATCCCAAAGTCCAATTTGTTCTATCTTATCATTGGACTTCATGTTTCATCATTCACATGTTGTTAAGAATGAGGTATTTTAAATCCACCAATCTCTTCATTCGAGTTATCTTGGGTTATATTTCACCTAAAGATTTCCCTAAGGATTGTTGCTTTTATGGTGCTTATAAATGACCCAAGGCCTTCATTTATCCTTCCGGTGAGATAAGCTTCTCATCTCCTTGTTCATATCAATCCAATCTATTATTTTTCGTTAGTGGCAGAATTTCACCTCATAGCTTTGAGATGTTTTCCATAAGCCCACAACAAGCTTACCCTTTTCGTTGTTGGTTTTCCAACAACTCCGTTCGACCCTTCTCCTAAGGATGCCTTTTCAAACTCTTTTGTGACAGAAGTTGGCTTTTTCTTCTCCATTCTTTTATTTCAATGATCCATCTTCTATTCTCTCTTCCGGAGGCATTGTGATGTTGCTCTTTTCTCTCATCATCTCGAATGGTGAGGATCGTGTTCTTTTCGTGCTTATCCATTTATCCAGAGTGTTGTGTCCTCTGCTCAAGTCCTTTTCATCCTATCAAGCCTTGCATCTCTTTTCAACCGGACTGATGTCCGAATTTGTTCTTCCTTGTTCCTCTTTCCTAACGGAGTGCTTTCAACTTCGTTCATCTTCGTTGTATTATTTCTTTCAATTTGCTCAACCTCTCAAGGTTCTTTGGCTTCACTCGTTTGTCAAAGAAGCAACTTAGTTTTACCTCTCATCTTCCTCTTCCTTTTCCCTCCGGTGACATTCTAGATCTCGGGACGAGATCCTCTCGTAGTGGTGGAGTGTTGTAACGCCCCGAGACCGATGTGCCAGGTGTCTTCCAGTTATTCGCTGTTGTTGCCATGTCATTTGCTTGCGTGTTGTTTTTTGCCATGTCATCATCCGCATTGCATCCTCATGTTTTAAAAACTTGCATCCGTCCCGGTCTCCTAGTTCTCTCCGTTGTCCGTTCTGAGCCCAGACACACTCGCACGCGCCCGCGGCACGTTCGGATATTATTTTATAAGTGGCCAGAAAATGTTCTCGGAATGGGTTGAAACTTGGCGTGCGGCCTTATTATAGTGTAGACAGAGCGCCTGTCAAGTTTCGTCGCATTTGGAGCTCGTTTGATAGCCCAACCGTTAAAAATATAGCGGCATTATAGCCGGTCTATCGTCGGACGTTTCCGGTCTCCGAAAAACCTTGCCGGGTTGCATTTCCCACTCTCCTCTCAGCCCAATCCCCTCTACACAGCCACCTGCAGCCCACCTAAAACCCCCTCCGCTCCAGACCACCAGATCGAGATCCGATGCCCGAAAACGGATGATAGTTCCCCTAACCCTAGCCCCTTGCTATTTATAGACCCCTCCTTCCATTTTTGGGCATCCCTAGCCCCCCACCTACCTCTAGCCGCCTCCCACCTCTATTTCCGCGCCGCACCACCCCTGCCTCGCAACTTGTCGCCGCCCCTACGTCCAGCCGCCGCCAGCCACCACCAATGCAACCTTCCCCGACCAACCCAGCGGCGCCACGTCGCCACCTGACCGCGCCCGCATCCAATCCCCTCGCGCCATGCATCTCAGGCCTCCTCCTCCACCACGCAGGCCCATCCGAGGCCCGCCCCGGGCCGACCTGGGCCCGAGGCGCCCGCGCCTCGCCGCCGCCCGTCCCTAGTGCCCATTGCTCGACCCCCGTTCATCCCACTCGTCCCTGTTCGCTCCACTGCCGCTCGCCGGATTTTGCGCCTCGCCGGCGACCGCGTCGGAATCCGCCGACTCGCCGGACTCCACGTGCAGGCCTGCCTCGATGCCCCCTCTCCTTCCCTTTTGTCTCGCCCTCGCCCGTTCACCATCTCCCTCTCTCTTGCAGGAACTCGGGAGCTCGAAGCCATGACCGCCGCCACCTCGGATCCTTCTCATTTGTCGCCTGAGCTCCGTCCACCGCTGCATCGCCCGGATTCGGTCGCGCGGGACTGGATCCATCTATTCCCGCTTCGTCTCTAGCCCCAGTTGCCTCCGAGCACCCTCCCTCGTCGCCGGAGTTCACCGGCGTCGTCAGCTTCAGTTCCCTACTCCAGATCGAGCGAGCGAGGAGACCGCGCGCGTTGACCCCGCGCTCAAGGCCCGCCTCCAGCGTCATCGTGGGCCGCGTGAGCAAGGCCTAGCCCAGCCACTGCTAGATCCTAACCGCACCACCGAACGGGCCAAGCCCATGGGTGAGCAGCCCCAGCCCTCTCTTGTGCACTATGGGCCCAGTCAGTTTCAGCCCATGTTGTTTTTTCCCTGAACAAATTTGTCTATTATCCAGTGTAAAACAGTTTTACAGAAAACCCCTTGTTGTTCATGCATATCATAACTCAATAACCGTGCATCGGTTTAAAATGATTTATATATGTAACTTGACTAGAATTTCATCTAGTTTCATAATATCCAACTTTCATGCATGTTTGAGATGTTTAACTTGCTGTTTGCATTAAATTTGCTCTATGGACATGCCAAAATGCTTTAATTCATAACAAATTAACCGTAGCTCCAAACTTAACAAACTTTATATGTATTTGGGGTATAAAAATGCCTAGTTTAACATGGTGGCTCTACTTTGCATGTTTAAAAACTCTAAAATTGTGTTTAGGGCAGAACAGTACCAAACCTAAAATATGCACATGAGGAGTTTCCGGACTTGCTGTTTTGTTGTTCCGGCCTCATTTAAACTTGCCTAAATGTGTAGTTTTCATTTTCTTCACCTCTTGCCATGTTAATCAACATTTAATATTATTGGGTACATAAATGAGATCGAACTAAACAACTTGAATGTGGTGTTCCGTCAATATGCAACTCGTTGCATATTGAGCTCCACTTAATTTGTAGGATTGTTTGTGCACTTTTCCATGCCATGTATCATTAAACCGGACATGCATCATACTTGGTTGTGCATCATGCCATGCTTATGTGGTGGTTGTTTACTATGTTGTTTGTTCCTTTCCGGTGTTGCTTCTTCGGGTTAGTTCCGATAACGTCGCGTTTGTGAGGATCCGTTCGTCTTCGTCTGTTTGTCTTCTTCTTGGACTCGTTCTTCTTCCTTGCGGGATCTCAGGCAAGATGACCATACCCTCGAAATCACTTCTATCTTTGCTTGCTAGTTGCTCGCTCTATTGCTATGCCTATGCTGTGATACCTACCACTTGCTATATCATGCCTCCCATATTGCTAAGCCAAGCCTCTAACCACCTTGTCCTAGCAAATCGTTGTTTGGCTATGTTACCGCTTTGCTGAGCCCCTCTTATAGCGTTGTTAGTTGCAGGTGAAGATTGGAGTTTGTTCCTTGTTGGAACATGGATATTTGTTGGGATATCACAATATCTCTTATTTAATTAATGCATCTATATTCTTGGTAAAGGGTGGAAGGCTCGGCCTTATGCCTGGTGTTTTGTTCCACTCTTGTCGCCCTAGTTTCCGTCATACCGGTGTTATGTTCCTTGATTTTGCGTTCCTTACGCGGTTGGGTTATAATGGGAACCCCTTGACAGTTCGCCTTGAATAAAACTCCTCCAGCAAGGCCCAACCTTGGTTTTACCATTTGCCACCTAGCCATTTTTCCCTTGTGATGAAGACATGTACCTAGGGTAGGGACACGGACCTGACCGAAGAGTCCTATTCTAGGACACCCCTGGGAGAAATCACCTTTCAATCGACTTGAAGGCATCTCACTCGACAGGTTCAAGACACTCGACCAAGAAGCTATCACTCGACCATGAAGCCAACCACTCGACCGCCGGGAGATCTATAGTCACTCCGCAGGCAAACGGTCAGCTGTTAAGTAGTCTTTATGGTCATTATAGCTCTTTATTAGGGGCGTTACCAGTAACGCTCGACCTTAAATGTACCTTAAACCCTGCATTACTGGGGGCAGGAGGGAGCCGGCGAACTCTATATAAGCCACCCCCTCCTCAGTAAGCAGGGTTCGCACCCTGTAATCTATACACGCATAATCCAGTCGACCGCCTCCGGGCTCCGAGACGTAGGGCTATTACTTCCTCCGAGAAGGGCCTGAACTCGTAAACCTCGCGTGTAACAACTTCCCAATAGCTAGGATCCAGCCTCTCCATACTCACCCCCCTACATCACTGTCAGAGTTAGAACCACGACAGTTGGCGCCCACCGTGGGGCCGGAATCTTACCGCTTAGTTGGAGAAGTTGTGATTTTTTCTCGATCTCTTTGATCATGTTTTCTTGCGGAGTTTTGGTGGAGGACCGCGAGATCCGTCTCGGCACGCTCACCTTCATCATCGACAACTCCGCCTGGCTTCAGGAGGCACCGCTCGACATCGACGCGCTCCCCGCCCGCGGTGCGACACATTTCCGCGCATGCGTTCGTGGCGTCCTCCTGCGGCAACCGTTGACCCAATATGGGTCGGCCCCCGTATCGTCTCCCCGCCCTTTCTCCCGCCAGCGCAAGCGCTCCGGTCGGTCAAGACTTCAGCGGTGGGTGAGGCACGCCGTGGCCCGCCAATCGGCAGCCCCACAAGTCGCGGCGATCGAGCCCGTCGAATCCCTCTACGGCCTGTTCGACCTGTCGACTGGCTCCGTGGAGACCGCATCCGAGTGCGACAGCAGCGATCCAGCGGCTGAGGTTCTGGCGGTCGATGGAACACACAGTCCCCCTGGTTTCCCTCGCACTGATGGAGGCGCGGGTGGGGGCGATCCGTCGCATCCCCACGACGAGTATCTCCCCGAACCTCTCACGTCATTGCAGCGAGAGGAGCTTCGCCGCCGGAACATGGACGCGCTCCGCACTCCTATCGTCGGAGAGACCCCCGAGGCCCGGGCCTTGGAGGACGCGCGTTTGGCCAACTTGGCCGAGCGCACTCGATGAGCAAGCGCGTCAGCGGGCTCCCGAGTCTAGTCGATGCCAGCTCTTCCCGCCGACGCAGGTATATCGAACCCCAGTTCAGAATCTGGCCGCCGCGGCCCGTATAGCAGAATCGATTCAGCCCTCCCAGTCGGAGGCTGGCAGGGGCTTGTTACAGATCAGAGCATTGCTCCGGGCGGCGGGAGACCAGAATTCCGCTGTCTCACAGTCGCGGAATAGGATCCACAGTCGGTCTGTCGCAACAGATACAGTCGAGTCAGCTCACAGCCCGAGATCGCCCCCGAGGCGTGAGGGACGTGGTGGCCAGCATGATCAGTACAGGAGGAATGAGCAGTATGATCACCGATTCGACCGTGATGATCGACGTCGAGTGCCAACCCCTCCCCCGAGGAGTGGGTCATATGCGCCTCGACGGCAAGATGACAGACGCCCTCATAGTGTTGGGCAGAGGATTCCAGTCGACCCCAGAGACCCAGGCTTTGATGCGAGATCCATCCTTGTTCAAGGTTTGGTTGACAGGAACAGAGCTCATCGAGAAGGCCACAACAGAGATGCGCCTGCCAGCAGCAGAGTACGTGCTTCAGGGCCAGAGTGTTTCAGTCGAGCCATCAGAGCCGCAGTGATACCTCCCAATTTCAGGTTGGCGACTGGAATCGGCAAGTTCACCGGTGAATCTAAGCCTGACACCTGGCTCGAAGATTACCGAGTGGCTGTACAGATTGGCGGTGGCAATGACGAGGTGGCCATGAAGCATTTGCCTCTCATGTTAGAGGGCTCGGCCAGAGCATGGCTAAATCAGTTGGCACCCAGCAGCATTTACACTTGGGAGGACCTCTCCCGAGTGTTTATCACAACCTTTGAAGGAACATGCAAGCGACCTGCAGGCCTAACCGAGCTGCGGTCTTGCGTGCAGAAGCCAAATGAAACTCTGAGGGAATACATCCAGAGGTGGATCACGCTGCATCACTCGGTTGAGAACGTGCCAGACCATCAAGCAGTTTGTGCCTTCAAGGAAGGTGTTAAATACAGAGAGTTGAATCTGAAGTTCGGTCGAACTGGAGAAATGTCTCTGAATCGGATGATGGAGATTGCCACCAAGTATGCTAACGGAGAAGACGAAGATCGACTCCGGAGTGGCAAGCAGAAAGCAATCGCCCAGGAAACTGGAGGCAATTCCAGTCGGAAGCAGAAGCGGAAGGCCGAGCCAGCCGCTCCTGGAGAGGCCCTGGCCGTAGCCCAGGGAAACTTCAAGGGAAAACCCAAGGGCACCTGGAAGTCCAAAAAAAGTCAAAGATCAAGACGGAAATGATGTTTTGGATCTGCCATGTCACATCCACACCAAGAAGGATGAAGAGGGTAATTTTATTTACCCAAAACATACCACTCGACAGTGCCGGCTCCTGATCCAGCAGTTCCAAGGAAAACAGTCCAAGGATAAGGAAAAAGAGTCGGACAGAGTCGAGGACAAGGAAGACAGTGACGATGGATACCCCCAAGTCAATTCCACCCTGATGATTTTTGCCGATGTCGAAAGCAAAAGTCGACTGAAAGTCATTAACGAGAGGTGAACATGGTTGCCCCGGCAACACCCAGTTACCTGAAGTGGTCTCAGACTGCCATCACATTCGACCAGTCTGATCACCCGACGCACATTGCCACCCCTGGGAGGCAAGCTTTGGTGGTCGACCCAATTGTTGAAGGCACTCGACTGACTAAAGTCCTGATGGATGGAGGCAGTGGCCTGAACATACTGTATGCTGAAACATTGAAAGGAATGGGCATTCCGATGTCCAGACTCAGCACCAGTAACATGAGTTTCCATGGAGTCATTCTTGGGAAGAAAGCCCAATCACTCGGCTAGATCGCTCTTGATGTGATTTTCGGTGATTCAAAGAATTACCGCAAGGAAAAGTTGACATTCGAGGTCGTGGACTTCCAAAGTGCTTATCACGCCATTTTGGGCAGGCCAGCTTATGCATGCTTCATGGCCCGGCCATGTTACGTGTACCTCAAACTGAAGATGCCTGGCCCCAAAGGTGTGATCACTGTCACAGGCAATCGGAAGAAGGCGGAAGAGTGCTTTCAGAAAGGCTCAAAGATTGCAGATGCTCAGATGGCAGTGGTCGAGCTGCAAGAGTACCAAAAGACTGCCGACCCAAGCGAGTTGCTACGAGCCAAGAAGCCTGCTTCAGAATCAGCTTTTCAGTCGTCCGGTGAAACAAAAATAGTCGATATTCACCCGACCAACCCCGATGCTGCCCCGACTCACATCTCAACGACGCTTGACTCCAAATAGGAAGAAGCGCTCATCCAGCTCCTCCGTGAGAACTGGGACATCTTCGCATGGAAACCCTCCGACATGCCTGGAGTTCCCAGAGGGCTGGCTGAGCACCGTCTACGGGTCGACCCAAAATTCAAGCCTGTGAAGGAACACCTTCGACGGTCCGCCGTCCAGAAGAAGCAAGCCATTGGCGAGGAGGTGGCTCGGCTCTTAGCAGCAGAGTTCATCCGAGAAATTTACCACTCCGAGTGGCTCGCCAATGTCGTCATGGTCCCCAAGAAGGACAAGTCACTTCGCATGTGCATTGATTTCAAACATATCAATCGGGCCTGCCCGAAAGATCATTTTCCTCTCCCTCGCATCGACCAAATAGTCGACTCGACTGCGGGGTGCGAGAGATTGTCTTTTCTAGATGCTTATTCCGGGTACCATCAGATCCGTCTGTATGGACCCGACGAAATCAAAACAGCTTTCATCACCCCATTCGGATGCTTCTGTTATGTCACTATGCCGTTCGGCCTCAAGAACGCCGGAGCCACGTTCATGAGAATGATTCAGAAGTGTTTACTCACTCAAATCAGTCGGAATGTGGAGGCATACATGGATGATATTGTGGTCAAGTCACGCAAAGGTTCCGACCTGCGAGCTGACCTTGCCGAAACCTTTGCCAACCTCAGGAGGTATGATATCAAGCTCAATCCATCAAAATGCACATTCGGGGTTCCAGGCGGAAAGTTACTCGGTTTTCTCGTTTCCGAACGAGGGATCGACGCCAATCCTGAGAAAATTGGCACCATACTCCGGATGAAGCGTCCTGTACGCGTGCACGATGTCCAAAAGCTTACAGGCTGCTTGGCCGCTTTAAGTCGATTCATTTCTCGCCTCGGTGAAAAGGCGTTGCCTCTCTACCGACTGATGAAGAAGTCTGACAAGTTCGAGTGGACTCCAGAAGCTGACGCAGCGTTTGCAGAACTCAAAGCTCTGCTCTCCACCCAGCCAGTGCTTGCTGCCCCAATCAGCAAAGAGCCTCTGCTGCTGTACATTGCGGCCACGGGACAAGTTGTCAGTACAGTACTCACGGTCGAGCGGGAAGAAGAAGGAAAGGCCTTCAGAGTTCAGCGCCCAGTCTATTATCTGTCTGAAGTTTTGACCCCTTCAAAACAAAGATACCCTCACTACCAGAAGCTTGTATATGGGATTTACATGACCACGAAGAAGGTTGCACATTACTTCTCTGACCACTCCATTACAGTCGTCAGTGATGCCCCACTGTCAGAGATACTGCATAACAGAGATGCAACTGGTCGAGTGGCCAAGTGGGTGATTGAACTCCTTCCCTTAGATATCAGGTTTGAGGCAAAGAAGGCTATTAAGTCCCAAGCAATCGCAGATTTCGTCGCCGAGTGGATTGAACAGCAGCTTCCGACTCAAGTTCACTCGGAGCACTGGACCATGTTCTTCGATGGATCTAAGATGCTGAATGGTTCCGGTGCTGGGGTAGTTCTAGTCTCCCCCCGATGAGAAAAGCTCAGATACGTCCTCCAGATTCACTTTGATTCCTCCAACAATGAAGCAGAGTATGAAGCACTTCTGTATGGGTTGCGCATGGCCATTTCACTCGGCGTCCGTCGCCTCATGGTCTACGGCGACTCAGATTTGGTGGTTAATCAGGTAATGAAGGAGTGGGACGTCAGAAGCCCGGCTATGACTGGTTATTGCAATGCAGTGAGAAATCTAGAAAAGAAATTCGAGGGGTTAGAGCTTCATCACATCCCCCGACTCAAAAATCAAGCAGCCGATGATCTGGCAAAGATAGGCTCCAAGAGAGAAGCCATTCCCAGCAATGTGTTTTTGGAGCACATCCGCTCGCCGTCAGTCCAGGAGGATCCTTTCACAGAAGAAGCCCCACAACCGAAAAGTGCCACAGATCCGACTGAAGTCGAAGTTCCTGCTGTGGTCGACCTGATCATGGAAGTCTTGGCCATCACTCCCGACTGGACGATACCATACATCGCGTATATCCTAAGGAAAGAGCTCCCAGAGGACGAGGAAGAGGCTCGACAGATCGTCCGCCGATCCAAGGCCTTCACAGTCATAAAGGGGCAGTTGTACAGAGAAAGCGCGACTGGAATCGGTCAGAAGTGCATAACTCCAGAAGAAGGTCAGATGATCCTTGATGAGATCCATTTGGGGACCTGCGGTCACCATGCGTCCTCCCGAACCATTGTGGCCAAAGCATACCGGGCGGGATTTTACTGGCCAAGAGCAAATGAGATGGCAAAGGAGATAGTTGACAAGTGTGAGGGGTGTCAGTTCTACTCCAACATGTCCCACAAGCCCGCATCAGCCCTGAAGACCATTCCACTCGTCTGGCCCTTCGCTGTCTGGGGACTGGACATGGTCGGTCCTCTGAGAACAGGCAGGAGCGGTTTCACCCATGTGCTTGTGGCAGTCGACAAGTTTACCAAGTGGATTGAAGCTAAACCCATCAAGAACCTCGATGCTGGCACTGCTATTAGTTTCGTCAGAGGACTAACATTCAGATATGGAGTCCCTCACAGCATCATCACTGACAATGGGTCGAACTTCGATTCAGACCAGTTCAGAGCCTTTTGCGCCTCTCAAGGCACTCGTGTCGACTATGCGTCAGTCGCCCATCCCCAGTCGAATGGACAAGCTGAAAGAGCAAATGGTCTGATCCTCAAAGGACTAAAGCCTCGGCTAATGCGTGATCTCAAGCATGTAGCAGGTGCCTGGGTCGACGAGCTTCCGTCAGTTCTGTGGGGATTAAGGACCACCCCTAACCGGTCGACTGGAAGGACCCCATTCTTTCTTGTTTATGGAGCCGAAGCCGTTCTGCCAAGTGATCTCCTTCACAACGCTCCCCGAGTCGAGCTTTACACCGAAGATGAAGCAGAACAGGCTCGGTAAGATGCAGTAGACCTCTTGGAAGAAGAAAGAGAGATGGCCATGATCAGATCGACCATTTATCAGCAAGACTTGCGTCGATTCCATGCCCGGCATGTGAAGAGTCGAGCCTTCCAAGAAGGAGATTTGGTCCTCCGAGTGGATCAACAGAAACCACACAAGCTTGCTCCTACTTGGGAAGGCCCCTTCATCATTACCAGAGTCCTCCACAACGGAGCGTATCACCTCTACAATGTTGATCGCCAGATTGACGAGCCGCGAGCTTGGAATGCGGAACTACTCCGCCCCTTTTATACTTAAGTTCCTTCCCATAAAGATGTAATAAGAGAAACTTTCGCAGTTCAGTTTTATCAAAGTCAAGAGTATTGCTGTCACTTCTGTTTACATGCGAGAACCCCCAGTGGGTGACTTAGCCGCGAACCCGTTTCGCCTAAGTTCAAAAAAAAAATCCTACCGAGTGGAGAGCAAACCTCCCACTCGGGGCCTTAGCTGCAGTCCAGCACTCGCCTAAGTTCTCCTACGAAGAGACTTAGCTGCGGTCAGCACTCGCCTAAGTTTGAAAAATCCTACCAAGTGGAGAGCAAACCTCCCACTCGGGGGCTTAGCTGCAGTCCAGCACTCGCCTAAGTTCTCTTACGAAGAGACTTAGCTGCGGTCAGCACTCGCCTAAGTTTGAAAAATCCTACCGAGTGGAGAGCAAACCTCCCACTCGGGGGCTTAGCTGCAGTCCAGCACTCGCCTAAGTTCTCTTACGAAGAGACTTAGCTGCGGTCAGCACTCGCCTAAGTTTGAAAAATCCTACCGAGTGGAGAGCAAACCTCCCACTCGGGGGCTTAGCTGCAGTCCAGCACTCGCCTAAGTTCTCTTACGAAGAGACTTAGCTGCGGTCAGCACTCGCCTAAGTTTGAAAAATCCTACCGAGTGGAGAGCAAACCTCCCACTCGGGGGCTTAGCTGCAGTCCAGCACTCGCCTAAGTTCTCCTACGAAGAGACTTAGCTGCGGTCAGCACTCGCCTAAGTTTGAAAAATCCTACCGAGTGGAGAGCAAACCTCCCACTCGGAGGCTTAGCTGCAGTCCAGCACTCGCCTAAGTTCTCTTACGAAGAGACTTAGCTGCGGTCAGCACTCGCCTAAGTTTGAAGAATCCTACCGAGTGGAGAGCAAACCTCCCACTCGGAGGCTTAGCTGCAGTCCAGCACTCGCCTAAGTTCTCTTACGAAGAGACTTAGCTACGGTCAGCACTCGCCTAAGTTTTAAAAATCCTACCGAGTGGAGAGCAAACCTCCCACTCGAGGGCTTAGCTGCAGTCCAGCACTCGCCTAAGTTCTCCTACGAAGAGACTTAGCTGCGGTCAGCACTCACCTAAGTTTGAAAAATCCTACCGAGTGGAGAGCAAACCTCCCACTCGGGGGCTTAGCGGTAGTCCAGCACTCGCCTAAGTTCTCCTAGAAGAGACTTAGCTGCGGTCAGCACTCGCCTAAGTTTGAAAAATCCTACCGAGTGGAGAGCAAACCTCCCACTCGGAGGCTTAGCTGCAGTCCAGCACTCGCCTAAGTTCTCCTACGAAGAGACTTAGCTGCGGTCAGCACTCGCCTGAGTTTGAAAAATCCTACCAAGTGGAGAGCAAACCTCCCACTCGGAGGCTTAGCTGCAGTCCAGCACTCGCCTAAGTTCTCCTACGAAGAGACTTAGCTGCGGTCAGCACTCGCCTAAGTTTGAAAATCCTACCGAGTGGAGAGCAAACCTCCCACTCGGGTGCTTAGCTGCAGTCCAGCACTCGCCTAAGTTCTCTTACGAAGAGACTTAGCTGCGGTCAGCACTCGCCTAAGTTTGAAAAATCCTACCGTGTGGAGAGCAAACCTCCCACTCGGGGGCTTAGCTGCAGTCCCGCACTCACCTAAGTATGAAACACTTCTCAAGGACGACGAGGGGCAGGTCGACCGCCACCTTCTCCTTCGGAGCTGCACCACAGACACAAAGTTATTTCGAGTGAAGATCAAATAAAGCCTAAAATATCCGAGAGACCTCAGATCGAAGTACTCGAGCCCACAGCTCGGCAGATTTTAACTGTTACACTTCCACTCGGCATTCCGAGGCAAATTTAAGGCAGAGTTTAACGGATTACAAAATACACTCGGCATCCCGAGGCAAGTTTTTTCATTCCTCAGGAGGAGGAGGACTGGCAAGGGCGACAAACTCATCCAAGTCGATCCCATCCGCGATGCGGGTAGCAGCAGCAATAAATGTCTCCATGAAGTCCTAGAAGTTGTGCTTCCTCGTGTTGGCAACTTGGATGGCGGCCAGCTTCTCCTCCCGCACCTCCTTGCAATGGACGCGGACCAGAGACAGAGCCACGTCGGCACCACACCGAGCTGAAGACTTCTTCCACTCTTGCACTCGGTCAGGGATTCTGTTGAGTCGAGTCATCAGAGACTCGAGATCGTTCTGGAGCGTGGACTCTGGCCAAAGCGTCAGGTCGATCCGCGTCATGGCGACCTTCAGTCGAGCCAAGTAATCCACGACGCCGTCAACGCGGGATTCCAGTCGGAGCAGGTTCATGGCAGCTTCGTCTTGCACCGGAGAGTTGATTGGATCCAAACCTGTTTCGATCCGCCCGGTCTCCTCTTCGAAGTTATGGCAAAGTTCTGCATGCACGACCCAAAGATAAGTCAAATTTCATAAAACTGAGTCGACACAAAAAGAACCAGTCAGAACTGATTGTGCACCTTCGAGCTTGATGTACAGCTTCTTGGCAAAGCTCCTCAAGTAGCTCTCCAGGTCGTCTCTCCTGCGAGCGATGCTTTCCATCTTCTCGCTCAGGGTGAGGTGCTCCTTCTTCCAACGCGAACACTCCCTGTTGGCTTCCTTCATAGCGGTCTTCAACTTGGTGTTCTCCCCTTCTAATTGGTCGACCGAAGCCAGCTTCTGCGCGGCCAGAGCG
The DNA here is from genome assembly GCF_056163025.1 of Triticum urartu. Taxonomy (NCBI): domain Eukaryota; kingdom Viridiplantae; phylum Streptophyta; class Magnoliopsida; order Poales; family Poaceae; genus Triticum; species Triticum urartu. The sequence goes on along the minus strand of NC_141879.1, from coordinate 75,194,830 downwards.
GTCTTGTCATCAGCCTCCTTACGGGCAACAGCCAAGTCCTGATCCTTCTTCGCCAGAGCTTCTTTCAGTGTTTCTGCAAAAATAATGATTGAGTCGAAGAAAGCGAAGAGATACTCAAGCCTGAAAACTAACCAGTCGACAAAGGCGTCTTACCTGCAGCGCCGTCTCTGACCTTCTGCAGCTCCGTCCTGGCCAGCTCCAGATCGAGGTTCATTTGAATTTGCTGCTTCTCCAGGTCAGCCAAGCGGGTTCCAAGATCACAGGACTTCTGAAGTCGAAGGGGAGGAGTTGCAACCTCAGTAAAAAAAAAGAAAAAAAGAAGAAGAGCAACAAAGACAATAAATACTAAGACTACGGTCGACTGCCAGCAGTCCACCATAGTCTCGGGGACTACACCCAGTGGGTGCACTTAGCGTGCCCCCACCGGTTCCTATCCCACCCGACCGACCCCTGAAGTCGAGTCAAAGACCACCCGACCGACCCCTGAAGTCGAGTCAAAGACAAGTTGCTTCCGAGCAGCTGAGAGACAATAAGCCTACACCCAGTAAAAAAAGAGAGAGAAAGACGTCGACTGCCCGCAGTCGACTTCCATTCGACATGGCCCGATCAGACAGAGCGAAGAAACTCAACTACGACTCAATTTAAAGACTACAGCCGACCGCCAGCAGTCGACCGTAGTCTCGGGGACTACACCTAGTGGGTGCACTTAGCGTGCCCCCACTCATTCAAAAAAAAACACCCAGTGGGTGTACAAACTTAAAGATCTTCGGAAAAGAGATTCTTCAAAGAACATACCAAAACAGACCAAGTGTTGAAGTCGACTGACCTGGACATTGCTCTGAAGAGCCGAGCTTGCGTCGTAAGCCGCCTGGCAAGCCTCCCGAGCCACTTTTACCTGCTCCATCATGACTCCAGCCTGGCGTACAGCCTCCTTCGCAGCAGCCGCTTGGTCCTCAGGGACGGGGTACGCAGCAAAAAGCGAAGACGGATCTGCAGTCGACGTTGAAGGTTGCGCACTCGTCAAAGGAACAGCGAAAGTCACGGAAGCCCGAGTGGGTTCGCCATCATCCCGAACTGCAGCCTCAGGCGTGGGAGTGGATTGCGGAGCCTTGCCAGCCAACACCTTCTTCTTCCTCTTCACCCTCAGTGGTGTGTTGTCATCGTCGTCGTCCGGGAGGTCGATAACATGAGGAGGAGCTGCAAGGAAAACATTCAATCGACCAACGCTTCAGTCGGCTCGTAAGCAGGACGGCAGTGATCGTACCAGGGTTGGAGGTGACAGCGTCCTCCATCTCTTGGTCGTCGTTCCTGGCGGAGACCTCAGAAGTTGCACCACTGCAAATCTCGAAAGTTAGTCAGTTGGCCCAGTGAATCGACCAAGGATCCGTCCACAGTCGACAAAGGAAAGCAAGTGTTGTTGTTACCCCAAAATGGTGGGAACAACTATCTTCATTTTGGGCAAGGCCTTGGGCGGCTTAGATGGCGCCGTTCGTGGGTGCTTGGGAGCCTTCCCGGTCGGCGGAGGAGAAGAAGTCCGAGGGCGTTTCGACGACTGCCCAACAGGAGCGGCCGCCTTGCCACGTTCCTGCGCTGGATCGTGGGCGAGCTTGGACCGTCCCTCCGGGCGGGAGGGTTCAGCCTCCTCCTCCTCCTCACTGGAGAAGATGTCGTCGCCCTCCTCTCCCTCACCGTCGGACTCCCACTCGACCTGGTCGTCCCCACTCTCGCCTCCGCTCCCCTCACCTTCCTCGGTCGGCCCTTGTGCCCCGTTGGGCGTCGAGTACATCTCAGTGGTAGCCTGGAGGACAACGGACAGGACGAAAGTCAGTCGAATTACACAAAGAAGACTAATACAGAAGGCCAGATATCCGACACAAAGACATACCTGATCCACTTCATATGAGTTGTCGAGTGGAATCACCCTTCTGGCTCCTCGGGGGTTGTCTTTGCTCCCCGTGATGCTTGACAGCCACCCCTCCAGAATCTCATCGGTGACCTCCTCCGGGTGGATCCGAGTGGTGTCGTCAAGGCCAGAATACAGCCACATCGGATGGTCTCGCGCCTGGAGCGGTTGGATGCGCCTCTGGAGAAAGACCTCTAACAGGTCCATCCCAGTCACCCCCTCACGGACAAGTTCAACCACTCGACCCGCCAATACCTTGACTTGGGCGCTTTCCTCCGGCGTGACCTTCAGAGAGATAGGCTTCTCGGCTCGGTCGAGTGAAAAAGGAGGAAGACCGGTCGACTGCCCGGGGGTCGCCTGGTCTTGGCAGTAGAACCAGGTCGACTGCCAGCCGCGGACCGACTCCGGGAAGGTGATAGAGGGGAAACAGCTCTTCCCCCTCGTCTGGATCGCCAGACCCCCGCACAACGGGATGACTTGCGTCTTCTCGTCACTCGACTTGGCCTTCTTCACCGACTGGGAGCGGCAAGTAAAGATATGCTTGAAAAGCCCCCAATGCGGACGGCAACCCAGGAAGGCCTCGCACATGGAAATGAACGCGGCAAGGTAGACTATGGAATTGGGGGTAAAGTGATGGAGCTGCGCTCCGAAGAAATTCAAGAAGCTCCGGAAGAATGGATGGGGAGGCAGAGAAAACCCTCGGTCGATGTGGGTGGCGAGGAGCACGCACTCACCGTCGCGGGGTTGCGGCTCAATCTCCCTCCCCGGGAGACGCGCGGCCTCGTGGGGAATGGCTCCTCCCTCGACCATGTCGTCGAGATCTTCCTGCCGGAGCACCGATGGCATCCAATCACCCTGAATCCAACCCTTGGGCAGGGTGGTCCGGGAGGAAGATCCACCTCGCGAAGACTTCTTTCCTTTCCCCGCCGCCGCCGCCTTCTTCGCGCGCTCCAAAGCAGTGGTCTTGCCCTTCACCATCGTCGCCGGCGAGGTCTCGCACGGGCTAACGGCGCTAGGGTACGGCCGAGGGTCGCAGGAGAGCTGGCGAAGGAAGAAAGAAAGAAGGAAGCAGAAGAGAAGCGCGCGGCTTGGAAACCCCGAGCCGACAACTTATAAGGGGCTGCTCCTGAGTGACTGACAGGTAGGCCCAGGCAGCCCAGTCAAATCCCGCAACAGACGCGCGCGCGGTACGTGGCAAAAAAGGCGACGCGAGGATCGAGGAGTTTCCGCTTTTTCACTTCCGATTACTGCGGCTACTCCCGTCCCGCGCACTTCCCAAAATCCAAATCCCGTGAGATCCGCGGGCCGCAGAAGCACTTGCCAAAAACAGAGTATCCCGCTCGTACCGGCACTCAGTATGGCACAAACAAAGAAATTCACTCGACGGAAGGCCTGGAATGGATCAAGGCGACTGAAAAAGGTTGGCAACGTCATCCGTGACGATTGTCCCGAAACGAGGCTCTCACATAGCCCGAAGAACCGGTCGGAAAGATCTCCAACTCTTTCCCCACTCTAACCTCGATCCATTCGGGGGCTAATGATGAAGACATGTACCTAGGGTAGGGACACGGACCTGACCGAAGAGTCCTATTCTAGGACACCCCTGGGAGAAATCACCTTTCAATCGACTTGAAGGCATCTCACTCGACAGGTTCAAGACACTCGACCAAGAAGCTATCACTCGACCATGAAGCCAACCACTCGACCGCCGGGAGATCTATAGTCACTCCGTAGGCAAACGGTCAGCTGTTAAGTAGTCTTTATGGTCATTATAGCTCTTTATTAGGGGCGTTACCAGTAACGCCCGACCTTAAATGTACCTTAAACCCTGCATTACTTGGGGCAGGAGGGAGCCGGCGAACTCTATATAAGCCACCCCCCTCCTCAGTAAGCAGGGTTCACACCCCTGTAATCTATACACGCATAATCCAGTCGACCGCCTCCGGGCTCCGAGACGTAGGGCTATTACTTCCTCCGAGAAGGGCCTAAACTCGTAAACCTCGCGTGTAACAACTTCCCAATAGCTAGGATCCAGCCTCTCCATACTCACCCCCCTACATCACTGTCAGAGTTAGAACCACGACACCTTGGGTCGGCCAACCCAAGGGTCATCTTTATTTTACCCCCCGGGCCAGTGCTCCTCTGAGTGTTGGTCCAAACTAGAGCCCCTTGCAGCGCCACCTCGGGGAAACTTGAGGGTTGGTTTTAGTTGTACGGATTGCTCATCCGGTGTGCCCTGAAGAAGAAGAACTAGAGATTTCTTGAGGGTGACTCCGCCAACATACTTCACTCACATCATTTTGGCAAGAACAAGTGCAAACAACTTCCACATCTTGCACTAGTTTAAGGAGTCACAAACCCTCTTGTTGGTAAGACAAGGGACAAGGTAAGCTAATTCTTCATGGACATCATCTTGTGTGTACTTCACTCTATGTCTATGGATATCCTTGTTCGTTCCTTGTGGGACTAACCCACGTAGGTATTGAAAGTGCAACTCACTCCAATGGATTTCTCCAAATGATCTACATCAACATTGAGCATACAAATCTTCAACATCTACATGAAGTCATTATCGACAAAACCCAAGGTTAGTTCACCCCTCTTAGGGGGGATATCACATCTAGGGGGAGCTTTACTCTAAGAATTGAGCTAAAGAAACTCTAATGGTGTGAACACAACAATGCTTTACGTAAAAGTGGTAACCCCACTTGTGCTTAAACGATGAGTATGACCTATGATCAAATGTTCTCATTTGACTCCTATGTCAATATACTCATATATAGATGACCTAGTCATCGCCAATTGCTTGATAGATGCTAGAGTGTTTGTGCATGTTTTGCCACATATTTCATTGGCCATTTTATAATCTGAGCATGTTGATTGCATATTTTTTCCCATTCGAGGACATCCATTTGTTGCTTTGATTGTTTGGCTCTTCTTATTTTGCCAAATGGATGGACAAGAATGACTAAGAACTTCCTCTAGCTATCTATGCTTTTCTCGTCTTAGACTCTATTCATGCTACATCACAAAGTTTGATCAAGTCAGATTCGAACCCTCTGGGTGAGGAGGACTCGGAGTCACAGATTTGTCATAGACTTAAACTTCCAAAACCTCTCTGTGCATTTTGGTCTGACCGATTCATCCTTTTCAGTCATACCGATTTTACTGGGTGGATTTAGGTTTTCAATCTCAGTGCAACCGATTAGAACCATTCGGTCACACCGAGTTGCAGTAACCGCTTGCGATTCTGCATCTCGGTGCCACCGAGTTGTTCCACTCGGTCACACCGACAGGGTCAGGATATATATACTGACGGGTCAAAATCTGGAAATTTCTCCGAAACCTTTCGCCTGCGCATATCCTGCTCTGCCGACTCGGGTCTCTGGATCGTCCTCTTGTCGCCAGTGACCTCCCGCCGCCGGTCTTCGTCGCCGTCAATGGAATTCTCACCGCCGTTGCCACCGTAGAGAGCTCATCGCCGAGTTGCACATATATGTTTCTAAGAAGCCCCTATGGGTTGAACATATGCCTTCTCTAAACTGTGGGAACTCGAAAGTTTTCACGAGTCATGCACTTCTGGTATCTTGCCAGATAAAATTTCAACACTACAACTTCCTCGAAAGTGAGAAGTGAGAAAGGGTATGCATTGGAGAAGTGGGAGTCGACCTTGAACTTTGTGTTCATGCCCATGGACATGATGTAGATCTTACCATTAAAGCTTCTCTTTAATTAATTATTCCCTTGGTAGAAGTTCATCTTATATCTGGGATCTGGCCTTCTGCAATCGTGGTTCCGACCATGTTCTTCTCTGATCCCATTTCTCGGGCAAGTTTAAGCACCTGTCTTCTATAGAGCAATACCCCAGTCCAACCTCTACTTTGATCTGTCGTCGAGTATTACCCTCCTGGTACCTCGAGATTGTCATGGAACTGCATAGCTTCTTATGAGTTCTTCATCAAGTGCTACATTCCCACTGATTCCAAGTTTTCACGGGCTCTGAGTCATTAAACACTCAAAAACACAGATAACTGAACCGAGTCTGCACTACGGTTCAAGGACACTTGATAATCTTCTTTAAGTACGAGTTTGTACCCGACCACGCCATTCCTAGCCTGTATGGCTATATCATTGTCGTGGTGATTTTAACTGTGCTACCTGGTCCTTATTCTCGGAGCACCACTTCGACGATGAGCTAAGCTTACGTCGATTTTCCTTGTCAATCATTTCACCTTGAAAAGCAAGCTTGATTTCGAGTTTGTGTCGTACTCATGGTCCCAAGAACGTTTTGCTTCATCATCATTTGACTTGATGTCATCGCCAACCGATTACATCTTCATGAAATCTCTCGACAAATGTGTCATGGTCATCATCAACATCCTGAGCTCTTCCAAGATATATATCGAATTCTTGATGAGAAATACCATCCTCGCCCCTCAATGGTTTGTGTTATCACCGACCACTTTATTGCCTTCCGTTCAACACAAACTTATTCGTGTTTTGTGTTGTACCTTGAGATCCTTGCTATCCAACTTATGTTATGTTCTACCTTGGAGTATTGCTATCTTTTAGGTCAAGAATGTCATGGGAAATTCACCACCCTTAAGAATTCTTGATACAAGTGATACTTATTAACATCACCATTCTTTTCTTGGTCCCCGTGTTGTTTCTAACCGGAATACCGACAAATGGTCTGTGATGTGTAAATTCTAAACTTCTAGCAACCCTATTGCTTTGAAGTTAATGGTCTACAGTTTCATTCTAAGTCTATTGCTTATTGAATCATCATTCGAACATTGATCGTGCTACCTAGTCCAGATTCCTGGGTGCACCCTTCTATCATTGTTCAGTTGTGTATGTTCCCCTCGAGCATACATCATTATATCATTTGATCCGACAAATGATATTTCCTTGTTCACATAATTGTGGAAATCAATCCTTTGGAAATCTCGATGATTTGTTGCTGAGCCTATCAGCCACCTCCTCATCCTCTCCTTCGTTTACTGATGAACTCTTGTTTCAGAACCCGCTTCCATTGTTCATTTCCCGAGAATCTTACGATGTCTTCTCGTCAATTTGTGTTGCACCTTTTCTTCTCAGACATTCTGAGTCTGATGTATCCTGACACCAATCGGATCTGAATCTCGGTCAGATATGATGGTTGGAACATATTTCCAAGAGTTATAACCTTGGTCTTATGTGACCCGGTAAGGTGATGTCGTGCCTAGCACACCTGGCCGGTTGGCCCTATTGTTATAGATTCCTTTTCAGCAAGGTTATCCATTCGTCCATGAGGAAATTATAAGACTTATTCTACAAGTTATTCCTGATGGATCCTTTGTGTTTCCAAAGTCCGATCTTTGCTTAAAGACCTTGTCAATGCTATCTCGAAGCATGTCTGTGGTACTTCGATTTTCAACAAGAACGTTTGAAATCCAATGCTAAATGTTTCTTGCTCAATTATCCAAACACCGTTGTATGGGTAATGTCATGAAATTTCTCTCTCCCCTTACCTAAAGGGTTTTCTACCTTATGTCCTGTCTTGGATATCATGCTCTGCTTGACTTTGGGAAGGATATACCCCTGACATATGTGTTTAAACACATTTTTCTTTCCATTGTTCTGTTTAAATTTGATGATCACATTGTCCTTTCCATTGTCTTGTTTAAACTTTCTCATGGTTTATATGATCTAAGCAGTAATGATTCGCTGCTTATATAAACACCTCGGTTGTACGACTCTGTCAATAAGACCCTGTTACTATTGTTGATGACATTCTGGTAGCCACCGATGGACGAGAACCTTGCCTATTGGTCCGCCTCGTTCAACGAGCAGGAAAATGGTTCTCTTCATCCCTCGCCCTTGGTACCGACATTGTTGCCGACATAACTGATAGGCTATCCTCTGACATGCCTTGCTTGCATGATTGTGCAAGACGTCATCGCTTTTCCTACTTTTAACCCACATTGTGGGCCCATAACCCACAGTTCTACAGGATCGAAACCTGACTCTCCTATACACCCTGTTGCCAAAGTTATTCCTAGAGCTTGACTTCGAATGTAATTTGCGAGCCACCTTCCTAGTGATCAATTCTGGTATCGGACACAATACTTATTCCCGTTGCTCTGAACCCCATTCACACTCTGTTTCAGGCAATGAATGATTGCCTATCCGCTTGAAACTTCTTATTGCACCATCTTACTTTGCTCTCGATGTGTTTCATTTGTTCAACTCGAGAGATACTCATATGATCATACTTGGGAAACCCCCAGAAGATTTTCCCTTATAACATCCTATCGTTGTAGAGCTGCCCCTTACCTATTCGTAAGTACGATGGAGATCCCGAAGAAAGGATGACAATTGATCATGGTGACTTGAAGCAGTGAAATGAAGACATCAACGAAAGGGATCAACCTCTTAGAAAGGGCAGCCAAGACCGAGAAGACTCGTTAGGTTTTTCGCTACCAACACCTTCGCCCCTTACTCCACCGCTTAAATCTCGGGACGAGATTTCTTGTAGTGGAGGAGAATTGTGACGCCCGGGTATTTAAGCTACAGTAATTCTCTGCTAATGATGCCACATCACTTCGATTACTGTCGCTAATCTCGTGTTAGTTCGGAACCGATTCAAATTCAAATTCAAAATCAAGCAAACAATAAACGTTTTCAAATATTAAAACTAAAATGTTCGGAGTGAACCAAATATTGCATAGATAATTATGGTGGAGAAACCACACCTTTATAAAATGTTTAAATAATATGAGATGAATAAAACAGCAGCAAAGCAATTATTCAAATGCTTTAAAATAATAAACAATTTAAAACTATTTTTATTTCAGTGCTAAACGGTTTGTGGCAGTGGCATGAATTGTAACACTATTTTAGGTGCCACTTTTGTATTTTTGGAAACTAAAATAAAACAAATAAGAACTAAAAGAATAAATAAAAGAAAAGAGAAAATAAACAACAAAAAAATAAAAGAGACAAGGACCCCCCCCCCCCCCCCCCGAGCTGGGCCTCGGCCCAGCAGGCTACAGGGCCGCCAAGCCGGCCCAACCGCGCCCGCTACTAATCCCCTCGGGCGCCAGAAACCCTAGCCCCTCTCCCCCCACTACCCCACGACCCCCACTCTCTCTCTCGCTCGTTCCTCTCCCCTCCCGTGATCCAGATCGAGATCGACCCAATCTCCCCGGCTGGCGCTGCCCGACGCCGCCCGGCGCCCTCCCTCTCGTTTGCCGTACCTCCCCGTCGGACTGCCCGTCCCCGACTCTCCCTCGCCGGCTCCGACGCCCCGCGACCACGCCTCTGGATGGACGCCCCGCCACCTCGCCGCTGGATGGACGCCCCGCTGCCTACCGTCGATGCTCGCCTCCCCGACCTCCTCCCCGGCGGACTCCGTCGAGCCTCGCCGGCGAACCCCTGCATCGGGGGTGAGCGAAACTCCCCTCTCCTCTCTGTCTCCCTCGCACGTGCGTCCCTAGTCCGTCGCCGTAGTCACCGTGTCTTGCTTGTCGTGCCGCTCGTGCTCCCCGTCGTGGCCATCGCCCGCATCGCCGCGGCCGTGTGCCGGAGCTCGCGCTCCAGGCAGCACGCGCCCTCCCTCCTATGCCCGCGCACGCCCCTTGTTCCCCGCATCGTCGTGTGCTCGCCCGCGCCTCCCCGCTGCCCTCTGCCGCTAGCTCCCTGCCCTGCCATGGCCTGCCTCCCCTCTCACTTGCAGCCGGCGCCCAGCCCGCCTCGCCGGCACTGGCACGCGCGCCCGCAGCGGCCGCCCAGGTTCGCCCGTTAACGGGCACCTGCCCGTCGTCGCTCTTGCGCTCGCACCCGCGGCAACCGCAGCACCCGAACCCGGTAAGGCCCAGTGGCCCTATGACAATGGGGCCCCACTCCAAAACGTTTTTTAAATGAAATATAAATACATATATAAATAATTAATTAATTAATAATTAAAATAATGAATTAATAAGTTAATTAATCTTGTTTAATTAATCTAATTAAGTAGATAGTTTAATTAAACCCTAATTAGACTAATCAGTCAATGACGAACGGGACCCACACGTCAGTTGACCAGTCAACGCCTCTGTTGACTGCTAACGTCATGCTGATGTCAGCGTGCACTGTTCTGGATAAAGATGAATTTAAATAATTAAATAAATCCTAAAAATGAATTAAATCTTTTAAAATTAATATAAAATAAACCGTAGCTCGGATGGAAAAACTTTGTACATGAAAGTTGCTCAGAACGACGAGACGATTCTGGATACGCAGCCCGTTCGTCCGCCACACACCCCTAACCTATCGAACTCGCAACTTTCCCCCCTCCGGCTCCTTTGCCCGAAAACGCGAAACACCGGGGATACTTTCTCGGATGTTTCCCCCCTTCACCGGTATCACCTCCTACTGCGTTAGGTCACCTCTAGCACCGCGTATTGCCATGTTACGCTTTGTGATGCTTTGATTGCTCTGTTATTTATTGTGTTCCCCCTCCGTTACTTCTTTCCGGTAGACACCGAGACCGGCGCCGCTGCTGGTGCCCCGATCGACTACGTTGTTGACGACCCCTCTCTCTTGCCAGAGCAACCAGGCAAGCCCCCTCCCTTGATCACCAGATATCACCTACTCTCCTCTATACTGCTTGCATTAGAGTAGTGTAGCATGTTACTGCTTTCCGTTATTCCTATCCTGATGCATAGCCTGTCCTTGCTACTACTGTTGTTACCATTACCTGCTATCCTACTGCTTAGTATAGGATGCTAGTGTTCCATCAGTGGCCCTACACTCTTGTCCGTCTGCCATGCTATACTACTGGGCCGTGATCACTTCGGGAGGTGATCACGGGCATATACAATATACTTTACACAGTTACCTTACCTGTGATACTGTTTGGAGATGGGGGCTGAAGGGGCAGGTGGCTCCATCCAGGTAGTGGTGGGCCTGGGTTCCCGACGGCTCCCGACTGTTACTTTGAGGCGGAGCGGCAGGGCAGGTTGAGACCACCTAGGAGAGAGGTGGTCCTGGCCCTGGTCGGCGTTCGCAGATACTTAACACGTTTAACGAGACCTTGGTATTTGATCTGAGTCTGGCTACTGGCCTATACGCACTAACCATCTACGCAGGGACAGTTATGGGCACTCGACGTCGTGGTATCAGCCGAAGCCTTCGTGACGTCAGCGACTGAGTGGCGCGCGCCGGATTGGACCGTAAGCCTGCTCTTGTATTAAGGGGGCTAGTTCTGCTTCCGGCCGCGTTCGCAACGTGCAGGTGTGCAAAGGGCGATGGGCCCAGACCCCTGCGCCATAGGATTTAGACCGGCATGCTGACCTCTCTGTTGTGCCTAGGTAGGGCTGCGACGTGTTGATCTTCCGAGGCCGGGCATGACCCAGGAAAGTGTGTCCGGCCAAATGGGATCGAGCGTGTTGGTTTATGTGGTGCACCCCTGCAGGGAAGTTGATCTATTCGAATAGCCGTGATCTTCGGTAACAGGACGACTTGGAGTTGTACCTTGACCTTATGACAACTAGAACCGGATACTTAATAAAACACACCCTTCCAAGTGCCAGATACAACCGGTGATCGCTCTCTCACAGGGCGACGAGGGGAGGATCATCGGTTAGGATTATGCTATGCGATGCTACTTGGAGGACTTCAGTCTACTCTCTTCTACATGCTGCAAGACGGAGGCTGCCAGAAGCGTAGTCTTCGAAAGGACTAGCTATCCCCCCTTATTCCGGCTTTCTGCAGTTCAGTCCACATATGATACCCTTATTCCATTTGATACCAATGCATACATATGTAGTATAGCTCCTTGCTTGCGAGTACTTTGGATGAGTACTCACGGTTGCTTTCTCCCTCTTTTCCCCCTATCCCTTCTACCTGGTTGTCGCAACCAGATGTTGGAGCCCAGGAGCCAGACGCCACCTTCGACGACGACTCCTACTACACCGGAGGTGCCTACTACTACGTGATGCCCGCTGACGACGACCAGGAGTAGTTCAGGAGGATCCCAGGCAGGAGGCCTGCGCCTCTTTCGATCTATATCCCAGTTTGTGCTAGCCATCTTATGGCAACTTGTTTAACTTATGTCTGTACTCAGATATTGTTGCTTCCGCTGACTCGTCTAGGATCGAGCTCTTGTATTCGAGCCCTCGAGGCCCCTGGCTTGTAATATGATGCTTGTATGACTTATTTTATTTGTAGAGTTGTGTTGTGATATCTTCCCGTGAGTCCCTGATCTTGATCGTACACGTTTGCGTGTATGATTAGTGTACGATTAAATCGGGGGCGTCACAGATAACCTCGACGCCACCCAGTACTGGGGCGGGAGTTCGGGAGTATTGCCATAACTCATATAACAGATGCTTTTCGAAGGTTGAGGTAAATGATTTCTGAAGTTTACTTGGTTATGTGTTGAAGGATGGATACAGCTGGATGTAGGATTTGCTAGCTTTGGGTGAGATATTATGCTTCCCCTGTATCCCCAACACCTGATTGCATAACCGGAAAGTTTCGGGATTTTATAAGTGGGAATTCAAGTAGATCCAAGGATATCTTTCCGACAGATGTATGATATGAAATTGGGGTTCGACGTCTAGTGGTCCGCCTATCCACGGTTGGTTTTACAGTCTCATTGTGTCTTAAAGAGTCCTTGGCTATGCTGACTCGGGGACGCTTCGTATGTCATGTGCACTGCCTTGTACATGATGGTGCTGTACGATCGAGCCCGTGTGGGCCCCACCACGAAAACTTCGGACGAAATCTCTAGCATATGTTTGTTCCGGCTTATTTTGCAAGCCAATCCTTTTTTTTGTTTTGAGTTGTGGTATTCGAGTTGCTTCAGTGTCAAATGTTGATTCCATACCTTGCCTAAGCGGTGTTCTCATATTTCTATGTGAATACTAATCCTTCATGATAATCAAGATTGTCATGTCAATCCTTTTCAACTGGCGTGTTTCTCTTCAAGTGGATCCGTTCATTTCAACATCCGCAAGATCAATTCTAAGTTTCTCAACGGTGTTCGTTTCATCCATTCCAATTTGTCTTTGTTTTCCCGCCCTCCCTCCCTTTGTTTCTTCAAGGACTCAGATTTCTTATTCAAGTATCCTTTTATTGATGGGAAGCCTCTCCATTCTTGCCGTCAATGTTCTTATCCGGTGATTCTAAAGAAGATACTAACGGAGCTTCAAGTTATCATTATTCGTTCTCTTTCTTCTCCGGTGGATTCAATTCAAGCTTTTGGTGTGGATCATATCCCTTTTTCCTCGTTTCAAATGCCTTCTCATGCCATTGCACCTCATAATCATCCACTTCTCGCTATTCTATTGTTCCGGAGTGTTGAAGATATCTCAGAAGGCTCGTCTTGTCATCCAAGATCCGTTCAATCTATTTCGAGGTCTTATCTTATTCAAGCCATTTAATTCAACCGGTGCTATCTCCTTTTCAAGTAATTATTTCAACGGTGTTTCTCTTGAGTGGGCCCATAACCCACATGTCTTTTCCCAGGATCTTACCCGACTCTTCTAATTTTACCGGAGCTATTCTCAAATCTTTCAAAGTTTGACGCAAGAATGAATTGTCATCAGTCATATGTCTTTCTCCAAGATCTGTCAAATTCTTTTCACCGTTGGCTCAACCTTTCTATTCGTCATCCCGGAGTATCTCAACAATTCATGGTGGTGTTTCTCATCGTCATTCTCTGCATTTGATGACCGAAGAAGAGTTCTTCCTTCCATATCTTACCCGTTCTATCAAAGATTCGTGATTCTAGCTTGATGCCATACTCTCATAATTGTTTTGATTGTGATAATTCTTTTCATCCTTTCGGAGCAATCCAGGAGTCTTTTCAGTCTGATTCTTCGGAGGCCATCATTTCGGGATTATTCATTCTAGCTTTCAGCTCTCATCCTCCAAATCTTACCGGTGCATCATTCAAGTATTATCTAAATCAGCGCGTGATCTATTTGTTTCTCATGTATCAAATTCCCTCAAGTATCTTCATTCATTTTCCAATTCTGTCTGGTGATTTGTGCTTTTGCTATTTCCTTGTTCAATTCTTACGGTGGTTCTTTCAAGAGTTCTTTTCCTTCGTTATCACATAGATTCATTCGTTGTTTCCAAATCCTACCGGTGGTTCGTTGAAGACCTTCCCAAGTTGCAATATATCTATCTTCATCCTTGCTATGAGAATAAGTGGTATGCCAAATCCATTGCTTGTCATCAATTTAAATTGGAGAAGGATACGCATAACGTAATTCTTATTCTTGTTTCATCCAAGTGATAAATTCCTTCCTTCGGAGTTTGTTCATGATGAATAAATTCTTGATTTTCTTTTGTTCATCTTTTCTTTCTCGGAGTTCCAAGCTCTAATTATCACGGAGATTCATCTAAATCATTGCAAGGTTTCACCTTGTGTTTTCAACTTCTCCTTCACTTCTTTTTGATCATTCTTTTATTACCGGAGTTTCTCACGAAGGCACTACATGATGGGGATCAAGCATTATTCATCTTGCATCCCAAAGTCCAATTTGTTCTATCTTATCATTGGACTTCATGTTTCATCATTCACATGTTGTTAAGAATGAGGTATTTTAAATCCACCAATCTCTTCATTCGAGTTATCTTGGGTTATATTTCACCTAAAGATTTCCCTAAGGATTGTTGCTTTTATGGTGCTCATAAATGACCCAAGGCCTTCATTTATCCTTCCGGTGAGATAAGCTTCTCATCTCCTTGTTCATATCAATCCAATCTATTATTTTTCGTTAGTGGCAGAATTTCACCTCATAGCTTTGAGATGTTTTCCATAAGCCCACAACAAGCTTACCCTTTTCGTTGTTGGTTTTCCAACAACTCCGTTCGACCCTTCTCCTAAGGATGCCTTTTCAAACTCTTTTGTGACAGAAGTTGGCTTTTTCTTCTCCATTCTTTTATTTCAATGATCCATCTTCTATTCTCTCTTCCGGAGGCATTGTGATGTTGCTCTTTTCTCTCATCATCTCGAATGGTGAGGATCGTGTTCTTTTCGTGCTTATCCATTTATCCAGAGTGTTGTGTCCTCTGCTCAAGTCCTTTTCATCCTATCAAGCCTTGCATCTCTTTTCAACCGGACTGATGTCCGAATTTGTTCTTCCTTGTTCCTCTTTCCTAACGGAGTGCTTTCAACTTCGTTCATCTTCATTGTATTATTTCTTTCAATTTGCTCAACCTCGCAAGGTTCTTTGGCTTCACTCGTTTGTCAAAGAAGCAACTTAGTTTTACCTCTCATCTTCCTCTTCCTTTTCCCTCCGGTGACATTCTAGATCTCGAGACGAGATCCTCTCGTAGTGGTGGAGTGTTGTAACGCCCCGAGACCGATGTGCCAGGTGTCTTCCAGTTATTCGCTGTTGTTGCCATGTCATTTGCTTGCGTGTTGTTTTTTGCCATGTCATCATCCGCATTGCATCCTCATGTTTTAAAAACTTGCATCCGTTCCGGTCTCCTAGTTCTCTCCGTTGTCCGTTCTAAGCCCAGACACACTCGCACGCGCCCGCGGCACGTTCGGATATTATTTTATAAGTGGCCAGAAAATGTTCTCGGAATGGGTTGAAACTTGGCGTGCGGCCTTATTATAGTGTAGACAGAGCGCCTGTCAAGTTTCGTCGCATTTGGAGCTCGTTTGATAGCCCAACCGTTAAACATATAGCGGCATTATAGCCGGTCTATCGTCGGACGTTTCCGGTCTCCGGAAAACCTTGCCGGGTTGCATTTCCCCCTCTCCTCTCAGCCCAACCCCCTCTACACAGCCACCTGTAGCCCACCTAAAACCCCCTCCGCTCCAGACCGCCAGATCGAGATCCGATGCCCGAAAACGGATGATAGTTCCCCTAACCCTAGCCCCTTGCTATTTATAGACCCCTCCTTCCATTTTTGGGCACCCCTAGCCCCCCACCTACCTCTAGCCGCCTCCCACCTCCATTTCCGCGCCGCACCACCCCTGCCTCGCAACTTGTCGCCGCCCCTACATCCAGCCGCCGCCAGCCACCACCAATGCCACCTTCCCCGACCAACCCAGCGGCGCCACGTCGCCACCTGACCGCGCCCGCATCCAATCCCCTCGCGCCATGCATCTCAGGCCTCCTCCTCCACCACGCAGGCCCATCCGAGGCCCGCCCCGGGCCGATCTGGGCCCGAGGCGCCCGCGCCTTGCCGCCGCCCGTCCCTAGCGCCCATTCCTCGACCCCCGTTCATCCCACTCGTCCCTGTTCGCTCCACTGCCGCTCGCCGGATTTTGCGCCTCGCCGGCGACCGCGTCAGAATCCGCCGACTCGCCGGACTCCACGTGCTGGCCTGCCTCGATGCCCCCTCTCCTTCCCTTTTGTCTCGCTCTCGCCCGTTCACCATCTCCCTCTCTCTTGCAGGAACTCGGGAGCTCGAAGCCATGACCGCCGCCACCTCGGATCCTTCTCATTTGTCGCCGGAGCTCCGTCCACCGCTGCATCGCCCGGATTCGGTCGCGCGGGACTGGATCCATCTATTCCCGCTTCGTCTCTAGCCCCAGTTGCCTCCCAGCACCCTCCCTCGTCGCCGGAGTTCATCGACGTCGTCAACTTCAGTTCCCTACTCCAGATCGAGCGAGCGAGGAGACCGCGCGCGTTGACCCCGCGCTCAAGGCCCGCCTCCAGTGTCATCGTGGGCCGCGTGAGCAAGGCCTAGCCCAGCCACTGCTAGATCCTAACCGCACCACCGAACGGGCCAAGCCCATGGGTGAGCAGCCCCAGCCCTCTCTTGTGCACTATGGGCCCAGTCAGTTTCAGCCCATGTTGTTTTTTCCCTGAACAAATTTGTCTATTATCCAGTGTAAAACAGTTTTACAGAAAACCCCTTGTTATTCATGCATATCATAACTCAATAACCGTGCATCGGTTTAAAATGATTTATACATGTAACTTGACTAGAATTTCATCTAGTTTCATAATATCCAACTTTCATGCATGTTTGAGATGTTTAACTTGCTGTTTGCATTAAATTTGCTCTATGGACATGCCAAAATGCTTTAATTCATAACAAATTAACCGTAGCTCCAAACTTAACAAACTTTATATGTATTTGGGGTATAAAAATGCCTAGTTTAACATGGTGGCTCTACTTTGCATGTTTAAAAACTCTAAAATTGTGTTTAGGGCAGAACAGTACGAAACCTAAAATATGCACATGAGGAGTTTCCGGACTTGCTGTTTTGTTGTTCCGGCCTCATTTAAACTTGCCTAAATGTGTAGTTTTCATTTTCTTCACCTCTTGCCATGTTAATCAACATTTAATATTGTTGGGTACATAAATGAGATCGAACTAAAAAACTTGAATGTGGTGTTCCGTCAATATGCAACTCGTTGCATATTGAGCTCCACTTAATTTGTAGGATTGTTTGTGCACTTTGCCATGCCATGTATCATTAAACCGGACATGCATCATACTTGGTTGTGCATCATGCCATGCTTATGTGGTGGTTGTTTACTATGTTGTTTGTTCCTTTCCGGTGTTGCTTCTTCGGGTTAGTTCCGATAACGTCGTGTTTGTGAGGATCCGTTCGTCTTCGTCCGTTTGTCTTCTTCTTGGACTCGTTCTTCTTCCTTGCGGGATCTCAGGCAAGATGACCATACCCTCGAAATCACTTCTATCTTTGCTTGCTAGTTGCTTGCTCTATTGCTATGCCTATGCTGCGATACCTACCACTTGCTATATCATGCCTCCCATATTGCTAAGCCAAGCCTCTAACCACCTTGTCCTAGCAAACCGTTGTTTGGCTATGTTACCGCTTTGCTCAGCCCCTCTTATAGCGTTGTTAGTTGCAGGTGAAGATTGGAGTTTGTTCCTTGTTGGAACATGGATATTTGTTGGGATATCACAATATCTCTTATTTAATTAATGCATCTATATTCTTGGTAAAGGGTGGAAGGCTCGGCCTTATGCCTGGTGTTTTGTTTCACTCTTGTCGCCCTAGTTTCCGTCATACCGGTGTTATGTTCCTTGATTTTGCGTTCCTTACGCGGTTGGGTTATAATGGGAACCCCTTGACAGTTCGCCTTGAATAAAACTCCTCCAGCAAGGCCCAACCTTGGTTTTACCATTTGCCACCTAGCCATTTTTCCCTTGGGTCGGCCAACCCAAGGGTCATCTTTATTTTACCCCCCCCCCCCGGGCCAGTGCTCCTCTGAGTGTTGGTCCAAACTAGAGCCCCTTGCAGCGCCACCTCGGGGAAACTTGAGGGTTGGTTTTAGTTGTACGGATTGCTCATCCAGTGTGCCCTGAGAACGAGATATGTGCAACTCCTATTGGGATTTGTCGGCATATTTGGGTGGCTTTGCTGGCCTTGTTTTACCATTGTCGAAATGTCTTGTAACCGGGATTCCGAGTCTGATCGGGCCGTCCTGGGAGAAGGAATATCCTTCGTTGACCGTGAGAGCTTGTGATGGGCTAAGTTGGGACACCCCTGCAGGGATTTGAACTTTCGAAAGGCGTGCCCGTGGTTATGGGCAGATGGGAATTTGTGTTGGGGAACGCAGTAATTTCAAAAAATTTCCTACGCACACGCAAGATCATGGTGATGCATAGCAACGAGAGGGGAGAGTGTTGTCTACGTACCCTCGTAGACCGGCAACGGAAGCATTGACACAACGTAGAGGAAGTAGTCGTACGTCTTCCCGATTCGACCGATCCAAGTACCGAACGTACGGCACCTCCGAGGTCTGCACACATTCAACTTGGTGACGTCCCTCGAGCTCCGATCCAGCAAAACATTGAGGGAGAATTTCATCAGCACGACGACGTGATGACGGTGATGATGTTCTACCGACGCAGGGCTTCGCCTAAGCACCGCTACGATATGACCGAGGTGGAATATGGTGGAAGGGGGCACCGCACACGGCTAAGGAACGATCACGAAGATCAACTTGTGTGTCACGGGGTGCCTCCTTGCCCCCGTATATAAAGGAGGAAGAGGGGGAGGTGCGGCCGGCCCTAGGGGTGCGCCTGGAGGAGTCCTACTCCCACGGGGAGTAGGACTCCCCCCTCTTGCCTTGTTGGAAAAGGAAGGGGGAAGGGAGAAAGAGGAAAGGGGGCGCCACCCCCCTTCCTTGTCCTATTCAGACTAGGGGGGGGGAGGGGGCGCGCGGCCTACCCTGGCCGGCCCTCCTCTTCTCCCTTATGGCCCATGTAGGCCCAATAACCCCCCGGGGGGTTCCGGTAACCCCCCGGTACTCCGTTAAAATCCCGATTTCACCCGGAACATTTCCGATATCCAAATATAGGCTTCCAATATGTCAATCTTTATGTCTCGACCATTTCGAGAGTCCTCGTCATGTCCGTGATCACATCCGGGACTCCGAACAACCTTCGGTACATCAAAACACAAAAACCCTAATTATGATCGTCACCGAACTTTAAGCATGCGGACCCTTCGGGTTCGAGAACTATGTAGACATGACCGAGACACGTCTCCGGTCAATAACCAATAGCGGAACCTGGATGCTCATATTGTCTCCTACATATTCTACGATCTTTATCGGTCAGACTGCATAACAACATACGTTGTTCCCTTTGTCATCGGTATGTTACTTGCCCGAGATTCGATCGTCGGTATCTCAATACCTAGTTCAATCTCGTTACCGGCAAGTCTCTTTACTCATTCCGTAACACATCATCCCGCAAATAACTCATTAGTTGCAATGCTTGCAAGGCTTAAGTGATGTGTATTACCGAGTGGGCCTAGAGATACCTCTCCGACAATCGGAGTGACAAATCCTAATCTCGAAATATGCCAACCCAACAAGTACCTTCGGAGACACCTGTAGAGCACCTTTATAATCACCCAGTTACGTTGTGACATTTGGTGGCACACAAAGTGTTCCTCCGGTAAACGGGAGTTGCATAATCTCATAGTGATAGGAACATGTATAAGTCATGAAGAAAGCAATATCAACAAACTAAACGATCAAGTGCTAAGCTAACGGAATGGGTCAAGTCAATCACAACATTCTCCTAATGATGTGATCCCGTTAATCAAATGACAACTCATGTCTATGGTTAGGAAACATAACCATCTTTGATCAACGAGATAGCCAAGTAGAGGCATACTAGTGACACTCTGTTTGTCTATGTATTCACACATGTATTATGTTTCTGGTTAATACAATTCTAGCATGAATAATAAACATTTATCATGATATAAGGAAATAAATAATAACTTTATTATTGCCTCTAGGGCATATTTCCTTCAATTTGTTAATGTCCGGTTGTAGAGAACTTGACACTTAACTTAATTAAAATGCATCAACCGCGTGTGTAGCCGTGATGGTCTCTTTTCGGCGGAGTCCGGGAAGTGAACACGGTGTTGGAGTTATGCTTGAACGTAAGTAGTTTCAGGATCACTTCTTGATCACTTCTAGTTCACGACCGTGCCTTGCCTTCTCTTCTCGCTCTCATTTGCGTATGTTAGCCACCATATATGCTAGTGCTTGCTGCAACTCCACCTCATACCTTTTTCCCTACCCATAAGCTTAAATAGTCTTGATCGCGAGGGTGTGAGATTGCTGAGTCCCCGTGACTCACAGATTACCTCCAAAACCAGCTTGCAGGTGCCGATGAGACCGTGCAGGTGACGCAACCGAGCTCAAGGAGGAGCTCAATGAAGATCTCGTTCATTGTGTTGTTTCGTTTCAGTTGATCAGTAGTGGAGCCCAGTTGGGGCGATCGGGGATCTGTAGCATTAGGGGTAGTCTTCTTTATTTTGGTTCTGAAGTCGGACCTTGATTGTATCTGGTTGATGTAATGCTATTTTCATGTATTGTGTGAAGTGGCGATTGTAAGCCAACTCTGTACCTCTTTTCTTATTCAGTACATGGGATGTGTAAAGATTACCCCTCTTGCGACATTGCCTTCAATGCGGTTATGCCTCTAAGTCGTGCTCTGACACGTGGGAGATATAGCCGCATCAAGGGTGTTACACAAGTCCCGCCTCGAGATGGCGATGCTTCATCTCGAAAGTCCTCTCCTTATTTTTTATAGGTCAAAATGACTTATATACCAGAAGATGGGCACCGGAGGTGGGCTGGGCTGAGCACAACCCACCAGGGCGCGCCCTGGTGTCTTGTGCTCACCACGTGGCCCCTTACAATAGTTATTTTCTCCAGTATTTCTTATATATCCCATAAAAACTCCTCGTGAAGTTTAGCTCATTTGGAGTTGTGCAGAATAGGTAGCCCGGCGTAGCTTTTTCAGGTCCAGATTTCCAGCTGCCGGAATTCTCCCTCCTTGTGTGAACCTTGCATATTATGAGAGAAAATGCATTAGAATTACTCCAAAAAGCATTATTACGCATAAAAATATTATAAATAATATTAGGTAAACATGATGCAAAATTGATGTATCAACTCCCCCAAGCTTAGACCTTGCTTGTCCTCAAGCGAAAATCGAAATCGAAAAACATGTCCACATGCTTAGAAAGAGAGAGGTGTTGATAAAAACAAAATACAGACATAGAAGCATCATGTAGATTATTATAACAACAAAAAACTTAAACACAAAACTTTTATCATAGAACTTTTAACATAGACTTCTCATGCATAAGTAACAATTCATCACAACATCAAAGTATAAAGCATAAACTCTATTGGAAAACAACAAACTATGTTCTAACTCAACTTTGCAACTACAATTCATCATGTTTTCAGGAAGGGTCATGTATCGGAGCCTTTAGGAAAGTCCACATACTCAACCATATCATATAGTCTTCTATGATTGCTAACACTCACCGCATACACATGAGCAAAACGTTTCAACCGGACACATAGAAAGATAGGGGCTTATAGATTTCGCCTCCCAAATACTCACCTCAAGGGTGATGTCAACAATAATAAGTCATGCTACCCATATCCAACTGGATATATGTGCCTAGATCTTTCCTCACCGCATGATGCTTGCGACAAGAGAAAAATAAAAAGGAATAGAGAAAAAAACTTTGACTCTTGCATGAAAGTAAATACATAAAAGTATAAGATAGGCCCTTCACAGAGGGAAGCAGAGGTCGCCATGCGCTTTTTGTTTTTATGCTCAATCCCTTAGTGCAAGAGAACGTCACGTTATATTGCCCTTATAATAGCAACCTTTATAATGTAGTCTGTCGCTTTTATTCTTTGCCATCACAAGTTCGTACAATGCTCAATTTTCTCCTACACTAAATGATCTAACACCTTTAGAAGCAATTTTTATTGCCTTATTGCACCGATGACAACTTACTTGAAGGATCTTACTTAATCCTTAGGTAGGTATGGTGGACTCTTGAAAATAAGATTTGGGTTTAAGGGTTTTTGGATGCACAAGTAGTATCTCTACTTGGTGCGGAATTTTTGGCTAGCAAAGATGAGGGGCAAGCACCACATGTTGAAGGATCTATGACAATATAACTTCTATGTGAATATGAACAAACATAAATTATTACGTTGTCTTCCTTGTCCAATGTCAACAATTTTGGCATATAATATTTTGATGGTGGCTCACAATCACAAAAGATTTCCAAGATAGTGTATTTGCATGTATATCTTCTCTTCCCTTATTAACTCTTTCATGAATTGCATCATTGACCAATGCTATGTTTGTCAATCTCCAATAAAATTTTCTACTTATACCTTTCCTTATGTGATGTCATTACTTACCATAAGATTAGCATATGATCTTTTTCATTTATTTCCTTTCTTTTTTTTGAACATGAAAGTAAAGAAAACAAAACTCCAACTAAACTTTATTATATATCTCACATACAATTACAAAGATAGATCACTAAGAAAACTCTCGAAAAGAAAGGATCGAACTAAACTTTTATTCATCTAAAGCAAAAGATAACTATGGATCGAACTAAGGTAAATAAAGGCAAAAGATAGTGGAGGTGATACAATACCGGGGCACCTCCCCCAAGCTTGGCGCAAGCCAAGGGGAGTGCCCATACCTGATACTCAATTTTCTTTTGGTGATGAAGAAGGAGGTGGTGGTGATGATGTAGAGGGTTTGTCCTTCATGATCAAAAGATTTTCCAGTCTACGGATGATGATCCGGAGGAAGGTGATGTGCTCTTGCAACAAAATATTTTCACGAGTGAGGTATTTATTTTGCACACGAACCGTTTCAAAGATCCGAAAGGCTTCAATCTCAGTGTGGATAAGATGATCATAGTAAGGTTTAAGGATATCTTCTTCTTCCTCCTCGGCAGGCAGGGCTTTCTCTATCACCGGCGTTTGATCTCCGATGGCCTCCTTGCTCTTACCCCCTTTGAGAGGTTCTTCGGGCTCCTCTCTCTTCAGCTCGATCTTCATCAACCAAGCATCCTCTTCTACATTGTTGGAGGAGGGAGAATACATGATGCCTAGCTTAACAAATCTGACCGAAAATAGCAAGAAAAAGAAAACATGAGATTTCTCCATGATACGGAGGTCAATTGGTTCGGGGGGTATATAAAGATTTTTTTATCTTGGGAAACAAGCAAACGGAAGAAAAACGGAGTCCGGAAGGTGCCCGAGGTGGGCAGAACCCACCTAGGCGCGCCTGCCAAGCGCGCCCTGGTGTCTTGTGCCCACCAGGGGCGCCTTCCTGGTTGTTTATTATTTTCTTAATTTTTGTTATATTCCAAAACAGACAGAAAATATTTTTGCAGATTTTGGGGAGTCCGTTTACTTACGTATCATGTACCTCCTCTTTTTTACGATTCTGGAGTGTTCCGGAAGGTTTATTTTATGTGTTCTTCCGGTGTCATATTTTGGATAATATTGCTTTCAACATTAATGGGCGTACCTGAGATATAATGTTTTATTCATTGCCCATTAACAACCTTCGGGTTAGTACCTTCGGCATTATTTATTTTGATGGCTCCAGATCGATAAACCTCCTCGATAACATAGGGTCCTTCCCATTTGGAGAGGAGTTTTCCTGAAATGAATCTGAAACGAGAGTTGTACAAAAGAACATATTCTCCAACCTCGAACTCACGCTTTTGGATTCTTTTATCATGCCATCTTTTAAATTTTTCTTTAAATAACTTGACATTTTCATAAGCTTGGGTTCTCCATTCATCTAGTGAGCTAATATCAAATAACCTCTTCTCACCAGCAAGTTTGAAATCATAGTTGAGTGCTTTAATTGCCCAATAAGATTTATGTTCTAAATCAAGAGGCAAGTGACAAGATTTTCCATAAACCATTTTATAAGGAGACATACTCATAGGATTTTTATACGTTGTTCTGAAAGTGCAACTAATCCCTGGGTGGTTTTGGTAATTCTTAACAACATATAGCTCATTGAACTAATACACTTTCAAGATGATCATTTCAGAAAGTTCAATGATTGGCATGGCATGGACTAGATATGTGGACCCCTCAAAATGCTAAGGACACATATTGGCTCAAGCCCAAGACTCTACATTTTCATTTTAGTGATCCAAGATCACATTGAGTCCATAGGAAAAGCTAATACTATTAACAGGGGATGAGGTGTTGCTTAATGGCTTGCTTGCTCAAAATGCTTAGTGATATGCTCCAAAAGCCCTCAACCACTTTCTCATATCCACATATGTCCCAAACCAAAAGTCAAACTCAGCCCCATCGATTTGATCTATCCGGCGCCACCGAGTTCTTTTGACATAGCCATAGCCAGAAACCCTAATCAGTTTGGTCTCACCAATAGGGATCTCGGTCTCACCGAGATGGGATTGCAAACTCTCTATTTCCCTTTGTAACGTTTCGGTCTAACCAAGATGAGCGATCGGTCCCACCGAGTTCGCAATGCAAACTCTCTGTTTCCTTTTCGTAATGTTTCGGTCTCACCGAAATGAGTGATCGGTCCCACCGAGTTAGCCTGACCAACTCTGTGTTTGCCTATTACAGAAATCGGTCTCACCGAGATTACGTTATGCCCGAACCCTAATGAAATCAGTCCCACCGAGTTGACATGTCGGTCCCACCGAAAATCCTAACGTTCACATTTTGAACTAAATCGGTCTAACCGAGTTTGAGTATTCGGTCCCATCGAGTTTGGTAAATTGTGTGTAACAGTTAGATTTTGTGTGGAGGCTATATATACCCCTCCACCTTTCCTCCATTTGTGGAGAGAGCCATCAGAACATGCCTACACTTCCAACATTCATTTTCTGAGAGAAAACCACCTACTCATGTGTTGAGACCAAGATATTCCAATCCAACCACAAGAATCTTGATCTCTAGCCTTCCCCAAGTTTCTTTCCACTCAAATCATCTTTCCACCAAATCCAAATCTGTGAGAGAGAGTTGAGTGTTGGGGGGACTATCATTTGAAGCACAAGAGCAAGGAGTTCATCATCAACACACCATCTATTACCTTTTGGAGAGTGGTGTCTCCTAGATTGGTTAGGTGTCACTTGGGAGCCTCCATCAAGA
This sequence comes from Triticum urartu, assembly GCF_056163025.1. Lineage (NCBI taxonomy): Eukaryota > Viridiplantae > Streptophyta > Magnoliopsida > Poales > Poaceae > Triticum > Triticum urartu. Next base: position 75,169,501 of record NC_141879.1, on the reverse strand, counting down.
TTGTGGAGTTGAACCAAGGAGTTTGTAAGGGCAAGGAGATCGCCTACTTCGTGAAGATCTACCCAAGTGAGGCAAGTCCTTCGTGGGCATTGGCCATGGTGGGATAGACAAGGTTGCTTCTTCGTGGATCCTTCATAGGTGGAGCCCTCCGTGGACTCGCGCAACCGTTACCCTTCGTGGGTTGAAGTCTCCATCAACGTGGATGTACGATAGCACCACCTATCAGAACCACGCCAAAAATCTCTGTGTCTACATTGCGTTTGCTCCCTCCAAACTCCTCCCCTTTACCTTCATATGCAATGATTTACATTCCGCTGCTATACTCTTATATTTGCATGTGTAGGTTGATTGCTTTACTTGTGCTAAGTTGCTAAAATCTGCCAAGACTTAAAATTGGGAAAAGGCTAGATTTTTATTTGGTCAAGTATTCTAATCACCCCCTCTAGACATGCTTTCGATCCTACAAGTGGTATTAGAGCTTTGGTCTCCATTTGCCTTGATTTCCATAGCTTTCGTGATCATAGCCTTGGTTTCACAACCTAGGAGAGTATGGCATCTAGCGAGCGAAATTACCACCGTAGAGGTCCTTACTTTGATGGTACTAATTTTGCTAGTTGGAAGCATAAGATGAAAATGCATATTCTTGGACATAACCCCACCATTTGGGCTATTGTGTGTATTGGCTTGCAAGATGAATTCCTTGATGGTAGAGAACCGAATCGTGAAGCTACCGCGGAAGAATTGAAGATGCTGCAATACAATGCTCAAGCTTGCGATATCCTCTTCAACGGATTGTGCCCAGAAGAATTCAACAAAATCAGCCGTCTTGAGAATGCAAAGGAAATTTGGGATACTTTGATTGATATGCACAAAGGTACCGAATCCATCAAGGAATCGAAATTGGATGTGCTTCAAAGTCAGCTTGACAAGTTCAAAATGAAGGATGGTGAAGGTGTAGCTGAAATGTACTCTAGGCTTTCTCTCATCACAAATGAGATTGCCGGCTTAGCAAGTGAAGAGATGACCGACAGATTCATCATCAAGAAGACCCTAAAAGCCTTGGATGGAAAATATGGTACCGTGTGCACATTGATCCGAATGATGCCCAACTACAAAGATCTCAAGCCAACGGAAGTCATTGGTAGAATTTTTGCTCATGAGATGTCACTCAAGGATAAATAAGAGCTTCACAACAAGTCTAGTGGTGCTTACAAAGCCTCATGTGATGCTCCTGCATCATCAAGTGAGAAACAAGCCTTCAATGAAGAATTGAGCCTAATGGTGAATACCTTCAACAAGTTCTACAAGAGTAGAAGCAAGGAAAGAAGTTCCAAGTCAAGGTCCTACAATGATAAAAGATCTTCTAGTCGTGAGCGTAATTGCTACAATTGTGGAAGACCCGGACACTACTCCAATGAGTGTACGGCTAACTACAAAAGAAGAGAAGATTCACCTAAAAGGAGAAGTAGAAGAGAAGAATCACCTCCAAGAGAGAGAAGGAGTAGAGATGATCGTTATGAACGAAGAACCTCTCGCAGAAGCAAGGATTCAGAAAGGAAGGACAAGTCATAAAGGGGCTACACAAAAATAAGACATCAAGCTCACGTTGGTGAATGGGTATCCGGCTCCGACTCCAACCATCACTTCGAGAGAAGTTATCACTCCGACTCAGAATATACTCAAGATGAAGGTGTTGCCGGTCTAGCACTTGTGTCAACCAACTCCTATGACATATTTGACTCACCAAATGAAGGAATTGGAAGATGCTTCATGGCAAATGGACCAAAGGTATCACACCCCAAGTATGTTGACTTCAATAGTGATGAAGATGATTTGCTAGGTGATGATGATTTACTTGTTGACAACTCTATCGATGAAAACTATAATGAACTTGCTATTAATCATGCTAATCAAGATAAAGCGAATGACGATGATAAGAAGGAGATTGAGCGTCTAACTAAAGAATTAAACACTCTTAAGTTAGCTCATGAAACTACCTTGGAGATCATCGAGAGCTTTTAAAGACTCATTAGAGGCTATGCTTTGAAAAGCTCAATCTAGAGCAAGAGCATGGGTTCTTAAAAGCAATCAATGATGATCTTTGTAAGAAAAGTTCTTCATACATTGCCAAGTATTTACTCTTGTCTACTTATATGCCACAAGTAAAATCTAGTAATAAGAGCAAGAAATATTCTTCTTCTAGTAGTAACAATAATCATGCTAAATCCAATGTTGTTGCTTCTAGTAGTTCTCTTAATTCCACTAATGATTCTCTTAGCCAAGTTACACTTGAGCAAGAAAATAGCTTATTGAAGGGAATTAAAGAGAAATGTGTTTACAAGAGCCTTGCCAGAACTAAACAATTTTAGGAAATTGTACGCAAGGAAGGAAGGCACCGGAAGAATCAAGGTGTTGGTTTTGAACGAAAGTTCAACGCCAATGGAGTTGAGTGGGAAGAAGATCAATACCCCAAGACGAAGTTTGTTCCTCAACAAGAGAAGTATGATCCTACTTATTTCAAGGGAACACAAGATCAAGATGATCTTCCACCACAAGACCACAAGAAAAAATGCAAGGACAAGCTTCAAGAGGAGATTGAAGCATTTGAAGAAGCTCCCAAGGCCTTGGCTAAGTGGGTTCCCAAGACTACATCAAGTTCTACTTCATCAAGTACGACTACAACTCCAAGGATTCCCATCAAGTTGATGTGGATCCCGAAGAAGAAGAACTAGAGATTTCTTGAGGGTGACTCCGCCAACATACTTCACTCACATCATTTTGGCAAGAACAAGTGCAAACAACTTCCACATCTTGCACTAGTTTAAGGAGTCACAAACCCTCTTGTTGGTAAGACAAGGGACAAGGTAAGCTAATTCTTCATGGACATCATCTTGTGTGTACTTCACTCTATGTCTATGGATATCCTTGTTTGTTCCTTGTGGGACTAACCCACGTAGGTATTGAAAGTGCAACTCACTCCAATGGATTGCTCCAAATGATCTACATCAACATTGAGCATCCAAATCTTCAACATCTACATGAAGTCATTATCGACAAAACCCAAGGTTAGTTCACCCCTCTTAGGGGGGATATCACATCTAGGGGGAGCTTTACTCTAAGAATTGAGCTAAAGAAACTCTAATGGTGTGAACACAACAATGCTTTATGTAAAAGTGGTAACCCCACTTGTGCTTAAACGATGAGTATGACCTATGATCAAATGTTCTCATTTGACTCCTATGTCAATATACTCATATATAAATGACCTAGTCATCGCCAATTGCTTGATAGATGCTAGAGTGTTTGTGCATGTTTTGCCACATATTTCATTGGCCATTTTATAATCTGAGCATGTTGATTGCATATTTTTTTCCCATTCGAGGACATCCATTTGTTGCTTTGATTGTTTGGCTCTTCTTATTTTTCCAAATGGATGGACAAGAATGACTAAGAACTTCCTCTAGCTATCTATGCTTTTCTCGCCTCAGACTCTATTCATGCTACATCACAAAGTTTGATCAAGTCAGATTCGAACTCTCTGGGTGAGGAGGACTCGGAGTCACAGATTCGTCATAGACTTAAACTTCCAAAACCTCTCTGTGCATTTTGGTCTGACCGATTCATCCTTTTCGGTCATACCGATTTTACTGGGTGGATTTAGGTTTTCAATCTCAGTGCAACCGATTAGAACCATTCGGTCACACCGAGTTGCAGTAACCGCTTGCGATTCTGCATCTCGGTGCCACCGAGTTGTTCCACTCGGTCACACCGACAGGGTCAGGATATATATACTGACGGGTCAAAATCTGGAAATTTCTCCGAAACCTTTCGCCTGCGCATATCCTGCTCTGCCGACTCGGGTCTCTGGATCGTCCTCTTGTCGCCAGTGACCTCCCGCCGCCGGTCTTCGTCGCCGTCAATGGAATTCTCACCGCCGTTGCCACCATAGCGAGCTCATCGCCGAGTTAGGGTATGAGTTTGAACCTTTGTGCAATCCTTACCTCTAATTCTTAGCAAAAAGTCAATGCTATGTTTCTGACCACGTATGAGATCAACCTATCTAGCAAAACTTCCTTTAGGTTAGTTTTGATTTGAAAATTTAGGGCTAGGTTTCCGCCGAACTCATCTCGGACCGACCGAGTTGTAGAAATCGGTCTCACCGATTTGGCTTAGGCCATTGCACTTGTAACTTTTAGCCTGACCGAAACTTGCAAATCGGTGTGAGCGAGTTCAACTCTCAGTGAAACACTAGCAATCTCGGAGTCACCGAACTGTGTCTCGGTCTGACCGATTCCACTAGTTTAGACTCCAAAGTTGCTTCGGTGTCACCGAGTTTAACAAATTGGTAGCTCCAAAATGCTGTCTGTGGAAAACTAAAACTAAGTTTTTGACTCATTTGTTTTGCAAAATCTCTGCAATTTATGATGCTCATCCACTGACGAAGCTATGTACCTAGGGTAGGGTCATAGGCCTGACCTAGACTACCTCCCCAAGGACATCACCCTAAAGCCAGCAGCATTCAAAGGGTACCATCATCCACTCGACCAGAGACATTCCACTCGGAAGGATCAATGTCACTCGACCGTCACAGAAGTCACTCGGCAAACAGAAGATCTGAAGCCACTCTACACAACAACGGTCGGGCGTTTACTCATAGCCTTAAGTACCATTTATGGCAATTTAATACGGACATTACCTGTAACGCTCCACCTTTATGTACATTGAACCCCGCATAACAGAGTGGAGCTGGGGTCCTGGCGCACTCTATATAAGCCACCCCCTCCTCCAGGATAGGGGTTCGCATCTTTTGTAAACACACCACGCATATAATCCAGTCGACCACCTCAGGGCATCGAGACGTAGGGCTGTTACTTCCTCCGAGAAGGGCCTGAACTCGTAAACTCATGTGTACAACTACTCCATAGCTAGGATCTTGCCTCCTCATACCTACCCCCATTCTACTGTCAGTCTTAGAACCATGACAGTTGGCGCCCACCTTGGGGCTGGTGTCTTAGCAGTTTGTTGGAGAAGTTGCAATTTTTCTGATTCCCGTCATCATGGTTTCCGGCGGAGGATTGGCTGAAGGCCGCGAGATCCGTCTCGGCGCGCTTATCTTCATCGCCGACGACTCTGCTTGGCTCCACGAGGCTCCACTCGACGTCGAGGCGCTCCCCGCCCGGGGGGCGACGCACTTCCACGCATGCGTCCGCGCGTCCTTCTTCGGCAGCCGTCGACTCAGTATCAGTCGGCTCCTATGGCAACCTCACTTTCCGTTGCTCGCCGGCGCCAGCGATCGGGTCGATCGCGGCTTCAGCGGTGGGTGAGGCATGCGGTGGCCCGCTGATACGTCTCCAACGTATCTATAATTTTTGATTGCTCCATGCTATATTATCTACTGTTTTGGACTATATTGGGCTTTATTTTCCACTTTTATATTATTTTTGGGACTAACCTATTAACCGGAGGCCCAGCCCAGAATTGCTGTTTTTTTGCCTATTTCAGTGTTTCGAAGAAACGGAATATCAAACGGAGTCCAAACGGAATGAAACCTTTGGGAACGTGATTTTCTCACCGAACGTGATCCAGGAGACTTGGACCCTACGCCAAGGCATTAGAGAGGCGGTCACGAGGGTGGGGGCGCGCCCTAGGGGCGCCCCCTGCCTCGTGGGCCCCTCGGTGCTCCACCGACGTACTCCTTCCTCCTATATATACCTACGTACCCCAAACGATCAGAACAGGAGCAAAAAACCTAATTCCACCACCGCAACTTTCTGTATCCATGAGATCCCATCTTGGGGCCTGTTCCGGAGCTCCACCGGAGAGGGCCGCCATCACGGAGGGCTTCTACATCATCATAGCCCCTCCGATGAAGTGTGAGTAGTTTACCTCAGACCTTCGGGTCCATAGTTAGTAGCTAGATGGCTTCTTCTCTCTTTTTGGATCTCAATACAAAGTTCTCCCCCTCTCTCGTGGAGATCTATTCGATGTAATCTTCTTCTTTTTGCGGTGTGTTTGTTGAGACCGATGAATTGTGGGTTTATGATCAAGTCTATCTATGAATAATATTTGAATCTTCTCTGAATTCTTTTATATATGATTGGTTATCTTTGCAAGTCTCTTCGAATTATCCGTGTGGTTTGGCCAACTAGATTGGTAGTTCTTGCCATGGGAGAAGTGCTTAGCTTTGGGATCGATCTTGCGGTGTCCTTTCCCAGTGACAGAAGGGGCAGCAAGGCACGTATTGTATCGTTGCCATCGAGGATAACAAGATGGGTTTTATTTCATATTGCATGAATTTATCTCTCTACATCATGTCATCTTGCTTAAAGCGTTACTTTGTTTTTAACTTAATACTCTAGATGCATGCTGGATAGCGGCCGATGAGTGGAGTAATAGTAGTAGATGCAGAATCGTTTTGGTCTACTTGTCACAGACGTGATGCCTATATACATGATCATGCCTAGATATTCTCATAACTATGCTCAATTTTGTCAATTGCTCAACAGTAATTTGTTCACCCACCGTAGAATACTTATGCTCTTGAGAGAAGCCACTAGTGAAAGTTGTGGCCCCCGGGTCTATTCTCATCATATCAATCTACATCACTTTAATCTTGCTTTGCTTTTTTACTTTGCCTTTACTTTTTACTTTGCATCTCTATACCAAAAATACCAAAAATATTATATCTATCAGATCTCACTCTCGTACGTGACCTTGAAGGGATTGACAACTCCTAATCGCGTTGGTTGCGAGTAGCTATCGTTTTGTGCAGGTACGAGGGACTTGAGCGTGGCCTCCTACTGGATTGATACCTTGGTTGTCAAAAACTGAGGGAAATACTTACGCTACTCTGCTGCATCATCTCTTCCTCTTCGGGGAAATCCAACACAAGCTCAAGAGGTAGCAACAAGGATTTCTGGCGCCGTTGTCGGGGAGGTTCGCGCAAGTCAAGATTTGACTCCCGACAATGAGCCATTTCTGGCGCCGTTGCTGGGGAGTCTATGAAGGAAATATGCCCTAGAGGCAATAATAATGTTATTATTTTATTTCCTTATATCATGATAAATGTTTATTATTCATGCTAGAATTGTATTATTCGGAAACATAATACTTGTGTGAATACATTGACAAACTAAACGTCACTAGTATGCCTCTACTTGACTAGCTCGTTAATCAAAGATGGTTATGTTTCCTAACCATAGACATGTGTTGTCATTTGATTAACGGGATCACATTATTAGGAGAACGATGTGATTGACATGACCCATTCCATTAGCTTAGCACCTGATCATTTAGTATGTTGCTATTGCTTTCTTCATGACTTATACACGTTCCTATAACTATGAGATTATGCAACTCCCGTTTGTCGGAGGAACACTTTGTGTGCTACCAAACGTCACAGCGTAACTGGATGATTATAAAGGAGCTCTACAGGTGTCTCCAAAGGTAAATGTTGGGTTGGCGTATTTCGAGATTAGGATTTGTCACTCCGATTTTCGGAGAGGTATCTCTGGGCCCTCTCGGTAATGCACATCACATAAGCCTTGCAAGCATGGCAACTAATGAGTTAGTTGCGAGATGATGTATTACAAAATGAGTAAAGAGACTTGCCGGTAACGAGATTGAACTAGGTATTGAGATACCGACGATCGAATCTCGGGAAAGTAACATACCGATGACAAAGGGAACAACGTATGTTATTATGCGGTCTGACCGATAAAGATCTTCGTAGAATATGTGAGAGCCAATATGAGCATCCAGGTTCCGCTATTGGTTATTGACCGGAGACATGTCTCGGTCATGTCTACATTGTTCTCGAACCCGTAGGGTCCGCACGCTTAAGGTTTCGATGACAGTTATATTATGAGTTTATGAGTTTTGATGTACCGAAGTTAGTTCGGGGTCTCGGATGTGATCACGGACATGACGAGGAGTCTCGAAATGGTCGAGACATAAAGATTGATATATTGGACGGCTATATTCGGACACCGGAAGTGTTCCGGATGATTTTGGAGAAAACCGGAGTGCCGGAGTGTTACCGGAACCCCCCCGGGAGAAGTAATGGGCCTCATGGGCCCTAGTGGAGAGAGAGAGGGGCGGCCAGGGTGGGCCGCGCGCCCCCTCCCCCTCTGGTCCGAATTGGACTAGGAGAGGGGGGGCGGCGCCCCCCTTTCCTTCTCCCTCTCCCCCTTCCTTTCCCCCTCCTAGTAGGAGTAGGAAAGAGGGGAGTCCTACTCCTACTAGGAGGAGGACTCCTCCTCCTTGGCGCGCCCTAGGGCCGGCCGGCCTCCTCCCCTTGCTCCTTTATATACGGGGGCAGGGGGCACCCCTAGACACACAAGTTGATCCACGTGATGGTTTTCTTAGCCGTGTGCGGTGCCCCCTTCCACCATACTCCTCGATAATATTGTAGCGGTGCTTAGACGAAGCCCTGCGACGGTAGAACATCAAGATCGTCACCACGCCGTCGTGCTGACGGAACTCTTCCCCAACACTTTGCTGGATCGGAGTCCGGGGATCGTCATCGAGCTGAACGTGTGCTAAAACTCGGAGGTGTCGTAGTTTCGGTGCTTGATCGGTCGGGCCATGAAGACGTACGACTACATCAACCGCGTTGTCATAATGCTTCCGCTGTCGGTCTACAAGGGTACGTAGATCACACTCTCCCCTCTCGTTGCTATGCATCACCATGATCTTGCGTGTGCGTAGGATTTTTTTTGAAATTACTACGTTCCCCAACAGTCTACGCAAAAAGTCAACATACCAAGTACCCATCACAATCCCTATCTCTCGCATTACATTATTTTCCATTTGCCTCTCGTTTTCCTCTCCCCCACTTCACCCTTGCCGTTTTATTCGCCCTCTCTCTCTCTATCCTCCCTCTCTATTTTCCTCTTTTTGCCCGCTTGCCTTTTGTTTGCTCGTGTGTTGGATTGCTTGTTTGTCGCGATGGCTCAAGATACTACCAAATTGTGTGACTTCACCAATACCAATAATAATAATTTCCTTAGCACTCCGATTGCTCCTCTTGCCAATACTGAATCTCGTGAAATCAATACTGCTTTGTTGAATCTTGTTATGAAAGATCAATTCGCCGGCCTTCCTAGTGAAGATGCCGCTACTCATCTGAATAGCTTCATTGATTTATGTGATATGCAAAAGAAAAAAGATGTCGATAATGATGTCATTATTGAAGCTATTTCCTTTTTCGCTTAGAGATCGTGCTAAAGCTTGGTTTTCGTCTTTGCCTAAAAATAGTATTGATTCTTGGAACAAGTGCAAAGATGCTTTTATCTCTAAGTATTTCCCTCCCGCTAAGATCATCTCTCTTAGAAACGATATTATGAACTTTAAGCAACTTGATCATGAACATGTTGCACAATCTTGGGAGAGAATGAAATTAATGATACGTAATTGCCCTACTCATGGTTTGAATTTGTGGATTATTATACAAAATTTTTATGCCGGATTGAATTTTGCTTCTAGAAATCTTTTAGATTCGGCCGCGGGAGGCACTTTTATGGAAATCACTTTAGGAGATGCTACTAAACTCCTAGATAATATTATGGTTAATTATTCTCAATGGCATACTGAAAGATCTTCTAATAAAAAAGTGCATGCGATAGAAGAAATCAATGTTTTGAGTGGAAAGATGGATGAACTTATGAAATTATTTGCTACCAAGAGTGTTTCTTTTGATCCTAATGATATGCCTTTGTCTACTTTGATTGAGAATAACAATGAATATATGGATGTGAATTTTGTTGGTAGGAATAATTTTGGTAACAACGCTTATAGCGGGAACTTTAATCCTAGGCCATATCCTAGTAATCCTTCTAATAATTATGGGAATTCCTACAACAACTCTTATGGAAATTATAATAAGATGCCCTCTGAATTTGAAAATAGTGTTAAAGAGTTTATGAATTCACAAAAGAATTTTAATGCTTTGCTTGAAGAGAAATTTCTTAAAGTTGATGATTTGGCTAGGAACGTTGATAGAATTTCTCTTGAGATTGATTCTTTAAAGCTTAGATCTATTCCTCCTAAGCATGATATCAATGAGTCTCTCAAAGCCATGAGAATTTCCATTGATGAGTGCAAGGAAAGAACCGCTAGGATGCGTGCTTCCAAAGATGCCTTTATTAAAGCGTGTTCTTCCAATTCCTATGAAAATCAAGATGAAGATCTAAAAGTTATTGATGTGTCACCTATTAAATCTTTGTTTTGCAATATCAATCTTGATGAAACTGAATATGATCTTCCTTTACCTAGAAGGCGTTCTAAAAATCCGGAGTATCTAGATCTTTATGATGAAATTGATGAAAGTGGGATTGAAAGAAATAAAAATCTAGATGTTGCTAAACCCACTATATTGGATTTCAAGGAATTTAATTATTAAAGTTGCTCTTTAATTGATTGTATTTCCTTGTTGCAATCCGTGCTAAATTCTCCACATGCTTATAGTCAAAAGAAAGCCTTCACCGAACATATTGTTGATGCCTTGATGCAATCTTATGAAGAAAAACTTAAGTTGAACGTTTCTATCCCTAGAAAACTCTATTATGATTGGGAACCAACTATTAAAATTAAAATTAAAGATCATGAGTTTTATGCTTTGTGTGATTTGGGTGCTAGTGTCTCCACTATTCCCAAGACTTTGTGTGATTTGCTAGATTTCCGTAATTTTGATGATTGCTCTCTAAACTTGCATCTTGCGGATTCTACTATTAAGAAACCTATGGGAAGGATTAATGATGTCCTTATTTTTGCAAATAGGAATTATGTGCCCGTAGGTTTCATTGTTCTTGATATAGATTGCAATCCTTCTTGCCCTATTATTCTTGGTAGACCTTTTCTTAGAACGGTTGGTGCGATTATTGATATGAAGGAAGGGAATATTAGATTTCAATTTCCATTAAAAAAGGGCATGGAACACTTTCCTAGAAAGAAAATAAAATTGCCATATGAAACTATCATGAGAGCCACTTATGGATTGCCTACCAAAGATGGCAATACCTAGATCTATCCTCGCTTTTATGCCTAGCTAGGGGCGTTAAACGATAGCGCTTGTTGGGAGGCAACCCAATTTTATTTTTATTCCTTGCTTTTTGCTCCTGTTTAGTAATAAATGATTTATTTAGCCTCTTTTTTGGTTTTTTTGTGTTTAATTAGTGTTTGTGCCAAGTAGAACCGTTGGGAAGACTTGGGGAAAGTCTTGTTGAACTTGCTGTAAAAAAACAGAAATGTTAGCGCTCGCGAGAACTGCTGTCATTTTTATTTGAAGAGTGATATTTAGTTAATTATTTTTGCAGATGATTAATAGATAAATTCCTCACGTCCAGCAATTTATTTTAGAATTTTTTGGGTTCCAGATCTTGCGCTAGCTACAGATTACTACAGACTGTTCTGTTTTTGACAGATTCTGTTTTTCGTGTGTTGTTTGCTTATTTTGATGAATCTATGGCTAGTAAAATAGTTTATAATCCATAGAGAAGTTGGAATACAGTAGTTTTAACACCAATATAAATAAATAATGATTTCATTACATTACCTTGAAGTGATCTTTTGTTTTCTTTCGCTAACGGAGCTCACGAGTTTTCTACTTTAAGTTTTGTGTTGTGAAGTTTTCAAGTTTTGGGTGAATTCTTTTGATGGATTATGGAACAAGGAGTGGCAAGAGCCTAAGCTTGGGGATGCCCATGGCACTCCCAAGATAATCCAAGGACACCAAAAAGTGAAAGCTTGGGGATGCCCCGGAAGGCATCCCCTCTTTCGTCCACTTCCATTGGTAATTTACTTGGAGCTATATTTTTATTCACCAACATGATATGTGTTTTGCTTGGAGAGTCTTGTATTATTTTTGTCTTTGTGTTTTAGTATGCCACAATCATCCTTGCTATACACACCTTTTGAGAGAGCCATACATGAATTAAAATTTGATAGAATACTATATGTGCTTCACTTATATCTTTTGAGCTATGTAGTTTTGCTCTATGTGCTTCACTTATATCTTCTTGAGCTAAGTAATTTTGCTCTATGTGCTTCACTTAGATTTTTTGAGCACGGTGGTGGATTTGTTTTAAAGAAACTATTGATCTCTCATGCTTCACTTAAATTATTTTGAGAGTCTTAATAGCATGGTAATTTGCTTAATAATAACACACTTGGTATTCAAGATTTGTGAAACTTTCTTTTGAGTGTGTTGAATACTAAGAAAAGTTGGATGCTTGATAATTTTTTTGAGATATGGAGGTAGTAATATCAAAATCATGCTAGTAGAGTAATTGTGAATTTGAGAAGTGCTTGAGTTAAAGTTTGCAAGTCCCGTAGCATGCACGTATGGTAAACGTTATGCAACAAATTTGAAACATGAGGTGTTATTTGATTGTCCTCCTTATGAGTGGCAGTCGGGGACGAGCAATGGTCTTGCTTGATTAATATTGATGGAGGTAAAACCCTATGTCCTGCTTGATTAATATTGGTGATATGGGTAGTACAAGAGTAGATCTACCACGAGATCAAGGAGGCTAAACCCTAAAAGCTAGCCTATGGTATGATTTTTGTATGATGAAGTTGTCCTACGGACTAAAACCCTCCGGTTTATATAGACACCGGAGTGGGTTAGGGTTACACAAAGTCGGTTACAATGGTAGGAGATCTTGAATATCCGCATCGCCAAGCTTGCCTTCCACGCCAAGGAAAGTCCCATTCGGACACGGGACGGAGTCTTCAATCTTGTATCTTCATAGTCCTGGAGTCCGGCTGAAGGTATAGTCCGACTACCCGAACACCCCCTAATCCAGGACTCCCTCAGTAGCCCCTGAACCAGGCTTCAATGACGACGAGTCCGGGGCGCAGATTTTCTTCGGCATTGCAAGGCGGGTTCCTCCTCCAAATTCTTCATAAAAGTTTGTAAACACCAAGAGTAGTGTCCGACTCTGCAAAATAAGCTTCCACGTATTGCCATAGAGAGAATAATATTAACACAAATCTAATCTGCTGACGTATTCCGCAGCGTGACATCACACTACGGCCAAGCCTTTATTCAAATCGTTTTCACTTCTCCACCTCAGCGTGTTTTGCGAGGCGGTTTCCTTGGCATGTCTTGTCAAAGCAGAGATCGTGTCCCCTTTATTTACGGGATTCTCATCAATACGGACGTGGGTAACCCAATCGTGCCCATTAGCATGTTTTCTCGATTAGAGGCGAGTCCCAAACAGTTACGGGGAGGGCTCCTGGTATTCAACCTCTTATAAAGAGACCAAGGCCTTACTCCTTTTCTCCAATCTCAAAACAAGTTCTCCTGTTGCCTTGAGTTCCAACACCCTAGGCTCCAGATTCCAGGCACTTCGGACTTTCGACAATGTCCGGTTCCGACCTTCAAGGCTGATGGATGCCCTCCTCCGTCACGGAGGAGGACGTGCTAAGGTTGAGAGAGGCTAAGTTTTTGACCGCCGAAATTTCGCATAGGTTGCCTGCTCAAAGGCAGGCTATTCCCAGTCCCCAGCCTGGTGAGAGCGTAGTGTTCATGTCTCACTTCCTTCGGGGTTTAGGCGTCCCGATGGATCCCTTCGTGAGGGGGCTGATGTTCTATTATGGGCTGGAATTTCATGACCTAGCTCCGGAGTCCATCCTCCACATTTCCTCATTCATCATTGTGTGCGAAGCGTTCCTCTATGTTACTCCTCACTTCGGATTATGGCTGAAGACTTTTGGAGTGGAGCCAAAGATGATCGAGGGACGGCACGCAGAGTGCGGAGGTGCTGTCATAAGTAAGAATGCCGATGCTCCATGGCCGAGGGCTCCTTTCAAGAGGAGCTCGGCTTGTGGCAACGAGAGTGGTTCTATATCACCGCTCCCAGGAGCGCCAAGTGGGTGGCGCCTCCTGCCTTTCGCTCGGGTCCCCCACCACGGCTAGCGTCATGGGTCAACAAAGGATTAGATTGGGGGTTATCCAAAGACGTGCCCCTGTTGCAGGGCCGCATTAGGGATCTCTTAGAAAGAGACCTCAACCTGGTCAAGGTGACGCAGGTCATGCTGATTCGCCGAACATTGCTCGGCAAACATCGCTCCCTTCGCCTGTGGGAGTTTAATCCGGAGGGACCACGAGCTCTCCAGCATTTTATGGGCGCAACGCCCGTGGAGATGTATAAAATGTTCTTCGGATCACAAGCAATGTGTCCGGATTTGACCGAGGACGCAGGTTTAAGCTGCAATCTCCCGGATACTCAAGTAAGTAACCTTGTGCCCGGACTCGCTATCCGTAAAATTGTCCTAGACTCGCCCCTAAAAGAGCTGTCCTTTTAAATAGGAGTGGGTAGCGAAGGCGAAGCTGATCAGGTGTCCGGCTCCCCTTCCTGAGACCAGGCTGGATCCCGTGCTAGTCAGGATGTTGAAGATCATGCCTTTGGAGGGAAGTAAGGGGGAGGACAAGGAAACTATGGCCTCCTCGAAGGAGGCTTCTCGGAAGGGAGGAACCGACAATTCCTCTCCTAGGGGGAAGAAGAGGGCCGCCTCTGACGACCCGGAGACCATGGCCTCAAAGCGGGGGAAGAAGTCCTCGTCAGAGGGTCCGTCGCCGGGGAGATCCCTGGCCGAACTACGCCCCCAAAGGGATCAGCCCTCCAGCGAGCCGTAAGTAGAGAAAGATTTTCCTTTAGAGGGATGAGAGAAATCCTTACTTTTTATCTGAGAAGATTAACCGAAATTTTACCTTGTAGCTCGGACCTCAGCCCTTCGCAGCAGAGCTCGTCTTCGGGGGATCTTCTTCCGGAGATGATGGAGAGTGGAACGCCTCCCCCTGCCGTACCGCCTAGCGAGGCGGGCGACCCTGAGGTGTCGTCGTGGAGGGTTTCTCCGAATCCGGCAGGGGTGGAAGGTAGCCATATGGCCCCCCAAGGTTCTCCGCGTCCTGCCTTCGATGGAGGTCATAAGACGAGTCCGGCACCGTCTGGTGCGCGGTCGGAGGAGTTGATGATTCTGCTGGGGCGAGCTTCTATCTCAGAGGAGCACCGTGCATTGATGGGTATGGTGATTGGAAGGATTTCGTCCGTGGAAAGCGGATTGCACGAGGCCATCAGAAGTTTGCTGACGGGTTTTGAGGTACGTTTGATAATGTACTTCTTTGTCAGTTGCGCATAAACAAGATGCGCCCTGTGTAGATAGTAGCCCCTGAGACTCTATGCGTTGTCAAAATTGACGGCGCGCAGAGGATCATAATCCCAGGTCTAATTTTCGCCTTTGTATATAGGTGGCAAAGTGTCCAGAATCGAGCCGAACTGATGATTTTGCCGAACTAAAGCGACAACTTGACGTGGCAGATGCTGACATCGCGCTCGTCAACGAGCGACTTGATGATGCTCAAGGTATGCAATTCCTCGGGTGGCATCTGGTAAGAGGAGCTTTTATGCCAGTATCTTACAATGTGTGTGCTTGACGCAGATGGTGCGGCCGCCGTGGAGAGTCTCCGGGCAGAACTTGCCCGAGCTAAGGAACAAGCCAGGACAAGTGATGCGGCTGCCGAAAAGGCACTTGAAGAGCTGAGAGCCGAACAGGCTGCTCACTGCCGAAGCAAGAAGGAGATGGCCGTGAAGTTAAAAAGCGCTGCTGACCGTTGCAAGTCTCTTGAGAAAGAAGACCGGGCGAGACAAACGGACTTAGAGAAGGCCGTTGTTGATGCCAAGGACGCTCGCTCTGCGATGAGAGCTGCAAAGG
Source organism: Triticum urartu (assembly GCF_056163025.1). Taxonomy (NCBI): domain Eukaryota; kingdom Viridiplantae; phylum Streptophyta; class Magnoliopsida; order Poales; family Poaceae; genus Triticum; species Triticum urartu. The sequence continues at coordinate 75,153,784 of NC_141879.1, read as the reverse complement.
AGGAGCTGCGTCAGGCCGGACAGATTGCGGCTGGAAAGCCCTTTATGCTGCGGAGGAAGTTTGGCGATCCGAAGTTTGCTCCGTTGGACCGGATGTGGAGTGCGAAGGACACCTATCTGGATTTGGCAGCGAGTGCTGCTGATGCGACCGAACACTTTCGAGATCAAGAAGATCGCGAAGTGGAAAGGCTTTTCTGGTCGCAGTTCCACAATCCAGAGCGTCCACTGGCAGTGGATGATCGTCTGGCTCAATGGGCCAAACTGAATAGATTGTCCGGACTCGCCATGAAGTATGTCATGGGTCATCTGTGGCCGGGGAGATCGGAGCCGAAGAGTTATTTCGGCTTGGTGCAGCAATTCCTTGGCGCGGTGCCACGTATCGATGCGATGAAGAGGTCAGCATGCATAGAGGGCGCACAGATGGCTCTTGCCCGTGTCAAGACATACTGGGCAGAGATGGAGACCACCGTTGTTGCATCCCGAGATTCGGACCAAAGCCGAGTACCCGCCGAGCACTATTTTCAGGTAGTCCTTGAAGGCGCTCGTGTAATAGAGACGCAGTGCTCGAAGGATGCTATGTTCTGATAGCATATGTAATTATGAAGCAATGTTTTGATGAATTGTAGTAGCCTTTTATACTTGTGCCTACAAGTATGTGGAACACCTCCTGTGCAGCCGTTTTAAGATATACATACAAAATCTGAAAGATGGCAGTCATTGGCTTCAGCCCCCACGCACATAGTGCGGGGGTGCTCGCAGAAGGCGCATTTTCACACTTAATCCAATGTCTTGGTCCTACAAAGGAGGTGATAGCGCAACGAGCTAGGCAACTGGACTATAATGCTTTAACACTTCCACTTAGCCGTAGGAGCTTGACAATGGGACTATTTAGGTAGCCCCTGGTGGCGACTGCGCTCGCCTGAATTCGGGACGCGTATGTGCCTGGCCGGGAAACGGCCCTTCGTTAATGCAGGGGAATCCTATAGATTCCGGAGAGTCATCGAGTGGTTGACCAGTCTCACGCCATATCATGACAGTCGATTTTCGGCTTTCTCTACTGAGGTGCTCGCCTGGCCGAACCAGGGCACAATCGCAGTAGTTCTCCTGGTGCTGCCTTAGTCGATAGAGAGGAACGTAAGGCGGCCGAACATAGGAGCCGGGCAACCCAACATTTGACCAAAATCATGACTCGGAGCTGATGCATATAAGGCCAAACTCGCGACGCCGAACACTCCCTAAGGTATTCGGTCTTTATGAGAGCGGGCTAAGTAATGCTCTAAGGTATAAGCCCCTAGTGTCCAGGTACGTGCAAGAATTCTGACGTGGCCACATGCCAAGACGCCAGTCTCCTCCTTGGTCATAGAACCAGGGGATGTGTATCAACAAGAGACAGTAAAACAGGTTTACGCAGGGTCTTAATCTGAAAAGAATCCTTGGAACGGGTCCCTACTGCACGTCTGCGCCCGTGTCTCCGTTGTGCCGTATCCTGGACGGGCGTAGCACGACGTTCATCTGTAAAAAAGAGAGCAACTAAGTTGAAAAAGGGACGTGCCGAACAAAAGTTATATGAAATAAGAAAAGTGTAAAGTAAAATATGGAAAATTGAGCTTTATTGTCTCTTATTTTATACGTGTGAAGCCCCTAGTGCAGGGGTATATGGCCACTAAGCCTTTATCAACGATACTTTTGTGCCGGACTCGTCTATCCGTGTCCGTGGTCTTAATGACCTGTTCCGATGTTCTGGCTGGTGAAGCCATTGTATTGTGGGGCTGTTAAAGCGGCCGCACAATCCTCCGCTTGGGGGAGGCGCCCTTACTGCTTCCCCGTTAAGGAGATGATGCCGCGTGGACCGGGCATCTTAAGCGTAAGAGATGCATAATGCGGTATTGCGCTAAAGAGGGCGAAAGCTTCGCGTCCCAGCAGTGCTTGATAGCGACTTGAGAATGGGATGATGTGGAGAGTCAGCTTTTCGCGACGGAAGTTATTGGCAGAGCCGAAAATAACCTCGAGCCAGAGAAAACCCATGCAATGGGTGTCCGGACCTGGCGTTACTCCTTGAAAGGAGGTTTTGCTGTGGCGAATTCTTTTTGGGTTGATCCCCATGTGGCGGATTGAGTCTTGATATATCAGGTTGAGTCCGCTGCCACCGTCCATAAGGACTTTTGAAAACTGGAGTCCGCCAATTATTGGATCGAGTACCAGGGCAGTCCAGCCTGGGTTCCTAATACTTCTATAATAATCCAGATGATCGAAGATGATTGGTTTTGACAACCAGTGGCGGGATTCCTTTGGGATAGACCGTGGGGCGCGTACCTTTATGGGCGCCGCATGTTTTGTTATGTGGAGTAAGTTTACTGTTTTTACTTCTTGTGGGAAATTCTTTTGTTTCCCGGTACTCTGCTTTTGGGGTTCGTCCTCGTCTTCGCTTGGTGTATCGAGCCCCTTGTGTTCGGCGTTGAGTCTGCCGGATTGTTTCAAAACCCATCAATCTCTGTGGGTATGGTTAGCAGGCTTTCCAGGAGTACTGTGTATTTGACATATCCTATCCAGGATTTTGTTTAGATTGGATAGGTCGTCCCTGTTATCTTGGAGGGGCGCCTTTTTTTGATTCTGTCGTGAGCTTTTGAATCCGGCGTTAACTGCCGTGCTCTTCGGACTTTTTTCCTTAGTCCGGCGACGGTCCTTATTGCGTCGCGGTTTTTCGTTTCCATCCCTAGTTTCAGATGTACTTGGGTTGCTGGTGCTGCATCTTGCCAACCAGCTATCCTCTCCTACGCAAAAGCAGGTCATGATGCTTGTTAGTGCAGACATTGTTCTTGGCTTTTCTTGGCCGAGGTGTCTGGCGAGCCATTCGTCTCAGACATTATGCCTGAAAGCTGCTAAGGCTTCAGCGTCCGGACAGTCGACTATCTGATTCTTTTTAGTAAGAAATCTATTCCAGAATTGCCGAGCTGACTCTCCGGGCTGTTGAGTTATGTGACTAAGATCATCTGCATCCGGAGGGCGGACATAGGTCCCTTGAAAATTTGCTCGGAAAGCGTCCTCGAGATCTTCCCAACTTCCGATTGTGTTTTCAGGAAGGCTTTTAAGCCAATGCCGGGCTGGCCCTTTAATCTTGAGGGGTAAGTATTTTATGGCGTGGAGGTCATCTCCTCGAGCCATATGTATGTGGAGGATATAATCCTCGATCCAGACTCCAGGGTCTGTTGTTCCATCATATGCCTCTATGTTTACGGGTTTGACTCCCGCTGGAAATTCATAATCCAGGACCTCATTGGTGAAACATAGGGGGTGTGCGGCACCCCTGTATTTGGGTGTGCCATATTCTGATAATGGCTTTATTGCATTGCTTACGAGAGCTTGCTTTCTTGGCCCGTAAATGGACCTGGCTGGGCCATGATGTGAATGCTTAAGTGGGTCGCATACCGGCTTAAGTGCGGCGCTGCTTGCCGCTTTAAGCTGGCCCTGGGGTCATCTATCCGACCGTGTGGCTTTCTTACTTTTTGAATGCGAGGGCTCTAAGGCCTCCTCGTCGAATTCAGGCAGTAGTTTTCTCCTCGGATAGCTTTTAGTGCGGCGGCCGCCGCCGTATTTGTCTGCGGTATTGATTACTTTACTCCATCTGATCCTGAGTGCATCTTCCGCAGTCTTTAGCTTCCGCTTCTGCTTTTTCAGGCTGCGTGCGGTTGCAACGAGCCGTTTGTGGAGGTTCTTCTGCTTCGTGGGCTTGTCCAGCGTAGGGTCGTCCGGAATGCCATTTTCGCCGGGGGAGGAATGTTCGGTTTCTCTATTCGGGTTGTCTTATTGGGACGGTTGCTCTAAGGCATGCTCGTCGTCTACCGGCTCATCCTGCTCTATGGGTGGGTCTTTATCGAGGCGGGGCTTAGGTCGGCGTTTACGCCGACGCTTTGATTGTTTTTCGAGAGATCGATCCCCCTCCCCGTTTTCCTCGTTGTTGCTTCCTTTAGGGGTATCCACCATGTACACATCGTGAGATGAGGTGGCTGTCCAATGCCCTATAGGCGTTGGTTCTTGGTTGTCTCCTGCATCGTCGTCCATACCGTCGATGTCTTCGGAGTTGAAGTCGAGCATGTCGGTTAAGTCATCGACAGTGGCTACGAAGTGGGTGGTGGGTGGGTTTTGAATTTCTTCATCGTCCGTATCCCAACCTTGCTGACCGTAGTCCGGCCAGGGCTCTCCTGATAAAGAGAGAGACTTTAGAGAATTCAGGATGTCGCCGAAGGGCGAGTGCTGAAAGATGTCCGCGGTGGCGAACTCCATTATCGGCGCCCAATCGGATTCGATCGGCAGGGGCGCGGGGGGCTCAGAGTTCGGAGAGGAATCCGGCTCCTCGGAGTCACGGGCCATGCGGAGTGCGGGGCTGGAGTTCGGCTCGATCGCCTCTGAGATCACAGCCCCTGAGGAAGCGTCCAACTGCTGATCCTCGATTGGCGTAGTGGGCTCCGAATCAATGGTCGGAACCGATGCGTGTGCGGCCTCCAAAGCGCTGTTCGGCGGCAGAGCTATATCATGCCCATCGAGACAGTGCGGCACGCTTGGCTGTGGCTCGAATCCGTCGAAGATCAAGTCCCCGCGGATGTCAACCATGTAGTTTAGGCTTCCAAACCTGACCTGATGGCCAGGGGCGTAACTTTCGATCTGCTCAAGGTGACCAAGCGAGTTGGCCCGCAGTGCCAAGCCACCGAAGACGAAGATCTGTCCGGGGAGAAAAGCCTCACCCTGGACTGCATCGTGGTTGATGATCGAAGAAGCCATCGGGCCTGAAAGCGACGACACAGAGGAACTCTCAATGAAAGCACCAATGTCGGTGTCAAAACCAGCGGATCTCGGGTAGGGGGTCCCGAACTGTGCGTCTAGGCCGGATGGTAACAGGAGACGAGGGACACAATGTTTTACCCAGGTTCGGGCCCTCTTGATGGAGGTAAAACCCTACGTCCTGCTTGATTAATATTGATGATATGGGTAGTACAAGAGTAGATCTACCACGAGATCAAGGAGGCTAAACCCTAAAAGCTAGCCTATGGTATGATTGTTGTATGATGAAGTTGTCCTACGGACTAAAACCCTCCGGTTTATATAGACACCGGAGTGGGTTAGGGTTACACAAAGTCGGTTACAATGGTAGGAGATCTTGAATATCCGCATCGCCAAGCTTGCCTTCCACGCCAAGGAAAGTCCCATCCGGACACGGGACGGAGTCTTCAATCTTGTATCTTCATAGTCCTGGAGTCCGGCTGAAGGTATAGTCCGGCTACCCGAACACCCCCTAATCCAGGACTCCCTCAGATGGCTTGTAGATTTTTGCAATAAGTATATGAGTTCTTTATGACTAATGTTGAGTCCATGGATTATACGCACTCTCACCCTTCCATCATTGCTAGCCTCTACGGTACCGTGCATTGCCCTTTCTCACATCGAGAGTTGGTGCAAACTTCGCCGGTGCATCCAAACCCCGTGATATGATACGCTCTTTCACACATAAACCTCCTTATATCTTCCTCAAAACAGCCACCATACCTACCTATTATGACATTTCCATAGCCATTCCGAGATATATTTCCATGCAACTTTCCACCATCTAGTTTATCATGACACATTCATCATTGTCATATTGCTTAGCATGATCATGTAGTTGACATAGTATTTGTGGCAAAGCCACCATTCATAATTTTTTCATACTTGTCACTCTTGATTCATTGCATATCCCGGTACACCGCCGGAGGCATCCATATAGAGTCATACTTTGTTCTAGTATCGAGTTGTAATCATTGAGTTGTAAATAAATAAAAGTGTGATGATCATCATTTAATAGAGCATTGTCCCAAAAAAATGAAGTCCCAAAAAAAGGAAGGAGAAAATAAATAAAAAGGGGCAATGCTACTATTCCTTTTTCCACACTTGTGCTTCAAAGTAGCACCATGTTCTTCATATAGAGAGTCTCTTGAGTTATCACTTTCAAATACTAGTGGGAATTTTCATTATAGAACTTGTCTTGTATATTCCAACAATGGGCCTCCTCAAGTGCCCTAGGTCTTCGTGAGCAAGCAAGTTGGATGCACACCCACTTAGTTTCTTTTGTTGAGCTTTCATACATTTATAGATGTAGTGCATCCGTTGCATGGCAATCCCTACTCCTTGCATTAACATCAATTGATGGGCATCTCCATAGCCCATTGATTAGCCTCGTTGATGTGAGACTTTCTCCTTTTTGTCTTCTCCACATAACCCCCATCATTCTATTCCACCCATAGTGCTATATCCATGGCTCACGCTCATGTATTGCGTGAAAGTTTATGAGTTTGAAATTATTAAGGTATGAAACAATTGCTTGGCTTGTCATCGGGGTTGTGCATGATGAGAGCATTCTTGTGTGACGAAAATGGAGCATGACTAAACTATATGATTTTGTAGGGATGAACTTTCTTTGGCCATGTTACTTTAAGAAAACATAATTGCTTTGTTGGTTTGCTTGAAGTATTATTATTCTTTATGTCAATATGAACTTCTGTCTTGAATCTTCCTAATCTGAATATTCATACCACAATTAAGAAGATTTGCATTGAAATTATGCCAAGTAGCACTCCACATCAAAAATTCACTTTTTATCATTTACCTACTCGAGGACGAGCAGGAATTAAGCTTGGGGATGCCTGATACGTCTCCAACGTATCTATAATTTTGATTGCTCCATGCTATATTATCTACTGTTTTGGACTATATTGGGCTTTATTTTCCACTTTTATATTATTTTTGGGACTAACCTATTAACCGGAGGCCTAGCCCAGAATTGCTGTTTTTTGCGTATTTCAGTGTTTCGAAGAAACGGAATATCAAACGGAGTCCAAACGGAATGAAACCTTCGGGAACGTGATTTTCTCACCGAACGTGATCCAGGAGACTTGGACCCTACGCTAAGGCATCAGAGAGGCGGTCACGAGGGTGGGGGGCACGCCCCCTGCCTCGTGGGCCCCTCGGTGCTCCACCGACGTACTCCTTCCTCCTATATATACCTACGTACCCCCAAACGATCAGAAAAGGAGCCAAAAACCTAATTCCACCACCGCAACTTTCTGTATCCATGAGATCCCATCTTGGGGCCTGTTCCGGAGCTCCGCCGGAAGGGGCCGTCATCACGGAGGGCTTCTACATCATCATAGCCCCTCCGATGAAGTGTGAGTAGTTTACCTCAGACCTTCGGGTCCATAGTTAGTAGCTAGATGGCTTCTTCTCTCTTTTTGGATCTCAATACAAAGTTCTCCCCCTCTCTCATGGAGATCTATTCGATGTAATCTTCTTTTTGCGGTGTGTTTGTTGAGACCGATGAATTGTGGGTTTATGATCAAGTCTATCTATGAATAATATTTGAAACATCTCTGAATTCTTTTATGTATGATTGGTTATCTTTGCAAGTCTCTTCGAATTATCCGTTTGGTTTGGCCAACTAGATTGGTAGTTCTTGCCATGGGAGAAGTGCTTAGCTTTGGGTTCGATCTTGCGGTGTCCTTTCCCAGTGACAGAAGGGGCAGCAAGGCACGTATTGTATCGTTGCCATCGAGGATAACAATATGGGGTTTATTTCATATTGCATGAATTTATCTCTCTACATCATGTCATCTTGCTTAAAGCATTACTCTATTTTTAACTTAATACTCTAGATGCATGCTGGATAGCGGTCGATGAGTGGAGTAATAGTAGTAGATGCAGAATCGTTTTGGTCTACTTGTCACGGACGTGATGCCTATATACATGATCATGCCTAGATATTCTCATAACTATGCTCAATTCTGTCAATTGCTCAATAGTAATTTGTTCACCCACCGTAGAATACTTATGCTCTTGAGAGAAGCCACTAGTGAAACCTATGGCCCCCGGGTCTATTCTCATCATATCAATCTCCATCACTTTAATCTTGCTTTGCTTTTTTACTTTGCCTTTACTTTTTACTTTGCATCTCTATACCAAAAATACAAAAAATATTATATCTATCAGATCTCACTCTCGTAAGTGACCGTGAGGGGATTGACAACCCCTAATCGCGTTGGTTGCGAGTAGCTATCGTTTTGTGCAGGTGCGAGGGACTTGAGTGTGGCCTCCTACTGGATTGATACCTTGGTTCTCAAAAACTGAGGGAAATACTTACGCTACTCTGCTGCATCATCCCTTCCTCTTCGGGGAAATCCAACGCAAGCTCAAGAGGTAGCACCCGCCAATCGGCCACCCCAGTAATCACGGCGATCGAGCCTGATGAAACTCTCTATGGCCTGTTCGATCTGTCGACTGGCTCCGTCGAGACTGCATCCGAGTGCGACAGCAGCGACCCCACGGTGGAAGTTTTGATGGTCAATGGACCACACAGTCCTCCCGGCTTCACCCGTGAAGACGGTGGTGATGGCGTCGGCGACCCATCACATGCCCATGAGGAGTACCGCCCCGAACCCCTCGTCGCAGCGGAGGGAAGAGCTTCGCCGCCGTAACGTGGATGCGCTTCACACTCCTATCATTGGAGAAACCCCCGAGGCCCAGGCCTTGGAGGAGGCGCGCCTGGCCAACTTGGCTGAGCGCACTCGACTGGAGAACCTCCAGCGCGCCCTCGACGAGCGTGCCCGGCAGTGGATTCCTGAATCTAGTCGACGACAACTTTTTCCACCTCCGACTCAGGTATACCGAACTCCGATCCAGAATCTCACAGCTGCAGTTCGAATAGCAGAGTCAATTCAACCTTCCCAGTCAGAAGCTGGCCGAGGTTTGATGCAGATCCGGGCTTTGCTCCGGGCAGCGGGAGAGCAGAATACAACATCATCTCAGTCGCGGAATAGGATTCATAGCAGATCTGTGGTGGCAGATACTGTCCAATCCGCTCACAGCCCAAGATCGCCTCCGCGGCGTGAGGAACATGGGCACCGGCAAGATCAGTACAGGAACCGTGAGCAGTATGATCATCGACTCGACCATGATGACCGTCGTCGAGTGCCCACGCCTCCTCCAAGGAGTGGGTCATACGTGCCTCGGCGGCAAGATGACAGGTGCCCCCACAACGGCGAACGAAGAATTACAGTCGACCCTAGAGAGACAGGCGTCATAATCACGTGACAGTCATCAGACTTTAGGTTCTAGAACTTTTTCTCTGCCATATTTATTATTCCCTTTATATTCGACGAGAAGCCAAACAGTACCTTCATACTGAGCAGACATTCAAAGAAGATTTCCTTCTCTTCTTTGGTAAGAGCGTAGCTGGCATGACCCTGACGTATGTCGTCTTTTCCGTGCATATGTTGCTGGTCCTCCTGTGCCTCCAGTGTATCTTTTGTCTTCCCATACACCCAAGAAGCCAAGCAGGGTCACACAAAGATTCTTCGTCACGTGCATCACGTCGATTGCGAAGCGGACCTCTAGGTCTTTCCAATACGACAGGTCCCAAAATATAGATTTCTTCTTCCACATGGGTACGCGTCCGTCAGCGTCATTCGGAACAGGTTTTCCGCCAGGACCCTTTCCAAAGACTACCTTCAAATCCTTCACCATATCATGTACATCAGCACCAGTATGGTGGCGAGGCTTCGTTCGGTGATCCGCCTCACCTTTGAAATGCTTGCCTTTCTTTCTTACGGGATGCCTGCCCGGAAGAAATCGACGATGTCCTAGGTACACATTCTCCCTACAATTACCCAAATATATACTGTCGGTATCATCCAAGCAGTGCGGGCATGCGCGGTATCCCTTATTTGTCTGTCCTGAAAGGTTAGTGAGAGCAGGCCAATCATTGATGGTCACGAACAACAACACCTTTAGGTCAAATTCTTCCCCCATGTGCTCATCCCACGCACGTACACCTGTTCCATTCCACAGCTGTAAGAGTTCTTCAACTAATGGCCTTAGGTACACATCAATGTCGTTGCCGGGTTGCTTAGGGCCTTGGATGAGCACTGGCATCATAATGAACTTCCGCTTCATGGACAACCAAGGAGGAAGGTTATACATACATAGAGTCACATGCCAGGTGCTATGGTTGCTGCTCTGCTCCCCAAAAGGATTAATTCCATCTGCGCTTGACCAAACCATACGTTCCTTGCGTCACGTGCGAACTCCTACCTGTACTTTCTCTCGATTTTTCTCCACTGCGACCCGTCAGCGGGTACTCTCAACTTTCCGTCTTTCTTACGGTATTCTCTGTGCCATCGCATAGCCTTCACATGCTCTTTGTTTAGGAACAAACGTTTCAACCGTGGTATTACAGGAGCATGCCACATCACCTTGGCAGGAATCTTCTTCCTGGGGCGCTCGCCCTTGACATAACCAGGGTCATCGCAGCTGATCTTATAGCGCAATGCACTGCATACCGGGCACACGTTCAAATCCGCGTACTCACCATGATAGAGGATGCAGTCATTAGGGCATGCATGTATCTTCTGCACCTCTAACCCTAGAGGGCAGACATCCTTCTTTGCTTCGTACGTACTCTCAGGCAATTCATTGTCCTTTGGAAGCATCTTCTTTAACATTACCAGCAACTTGCCGAATGCCTTGTCAGATACACCATTCTCTGCCTTCCATTGCAGTAATTCCAGTGTGGTGCCCAGATTTTTGTTGTCAGTTTCGCAATTCGGGTACAAAAATTTATTGTGATCCTCTAACATGCGCTGCAACTTATTCTTCTCCTTTGCACTTGCGCAGTTTCTCTCTGCATCGGCAATGGCCCGACCTAGATCATCAGTTGGCTCATCTAATGCCTCTTGTTCAGCTTCTTCCCGCATTGCCGGCTCAGCTTCTTCCCCCATTTTTGCATCATCGTATTCAGGGAACCCATGGCCAGGATAGCTATCGTCATCCTCTTCTTCTTCATTTTCTTCCATCATAACCCCTCTTTCTCCGTGCTTGGTCCAAACAATATAGTGGGGCATGAAACTGGACTCAAACAGGTGGACGTGAATGGTTCTTGCGTTAGAGTAATTGTGATCATTCTTACAACCAGCACATGGACAAGGCATAAAACCATCTGCCCGCTTGTTTGCCTGAGCCGCAATCAGAAAAGTATACACGCCCTCAACGAACTGGGGAGAGCATCGGTCATCATACATCCATTGCCGGCTCATCTTCATTACATAACACCGAATAGACCAAATTAATACAAGTTCATACATAAAGTTCATACAATACTTATTCTCATAAAGCAAACATATAAATAGCTCTCTAGATAAAGAATTTAAATGCAACAACAAATGCGATCAAGATCGCAACTAAGGTAACAATTGATCCAACAGCATAATGATACCAAGCCTCACTATGAATGACATATTTTCTAATTTTTCTGATCTTCAAGCGCATTTTCTCCATCTTGATCTTGTGATCATCGACGACATCGGCAACATGCAACTCCAATTCCATCTTCTCCCACTCAATTCTTTTCAATTTTTCTTTCAAATACTCGTTTTCTCTTTCAACTAAATTTAGCCTCTGGACAATAGGGTCGGTTGGAATTTCCGATTCACATACCTCCTAGATAAAAATATCTATGTCAATTTGATGGGCATAATTTGTCATAAACATGAAATGCAACAAAATAGTTATAAAAGAAATATACCACATCCGAATCATAAACCAGACAAGGGCCGGCGGGGACGGATATCAAAACCATGGCACTATGAATAACAAACAACATACAGGTAAGATAATTATACAAGTAACTATATATCTAAATCACACAAACATGATTTTTTTATATAAAAAAGATAAGAACAAGAGGGATCACCCCACAAGGTGGTGCCGGCCACAAGACGGTGCAGACAATCAACGGTGGTTAGGACGGAGACGGGAAGGCACTAAGTAAACCACACCTACATATGCAAACTAAGAGTTATTTTGAGCTCAAATTGCATATAAATCAAATAAACTACCACATATAATTCCTCCCAAATTACTAAAACCCACAAATTAATGACTATATAAAGCATTGCAAAAGCTAATCTAGCAATGAGAGATGAAAGGACAAAGTTGCTTACCTTTGTGATCACTTGAATGGATGGGGGCCTTCAAATCTTGACAAAATTTGGGAAAAATTTGAGATGAGCTCGAGGTAGAGGGGGAAGAACAGAGAGGAGAGGGGAAAGGGAAAAAACAGAGCGAGCTCGCTCGCGGGTGGAGGAAGGGTTTATATAGGACGACCTTTAGCAACGGTTCGTGCCACGAACCGGTACTAAAGGTGCTGGAGGGGCCCCAGACTGACAACATCCTGCCACCACTCTCTTTAGTACCGGTTCGTGGCACGAGCCGGTGCTAAATATTCGCCACGAACCGGTACTAATGAGAGCGGCCCAGCTAGCCGTTGGAACCGGCACTAATGGTCACATTAGTGCCGGCTCAATTACAAACCGGGACTAATGAGCTGAACATTTGACCCTTTTTCTACTAGTGATAGAACGTGTGCCAACAAAGCTTTTTCCTTATGTGATTGGTGGAAACTAATAACTGCCCATAGATCATGTGAGTTGGGAAACAAACCATTGATTTAAGGAAGCAAAATAAATCTTAGAAAATTAATTCAAGATTTTAAAGGAAAATAATCAATCTAGCGAAATTTGTATCCAATGTTAGCAAAATTTACTTCCTTTGCAACTGAAAAGACACCAAAGAGTTTCGTCTCTATTCATTTGCATTGCACCAAAACTCACTCCAATTTTGCCTCCACATCAACTCAAAATTAACATGCTTCATTGGTCCGCATAACATGTTTCCAACGACCTAAATATTTGCTTCATTCCCATCTCCAAAATCATAGGCTTCATATTCTCATATTACATGTATTCTGTATTCACCATAATATTAGCTTCAAGTCTGGTATCCATGTGCTTGCTTCCTTACGTTCTTTATTATACAAGCTCGTAGCCACTGCCGACCGAAGGTGTGTTGTGAACTAACACGGTGAAGTTGTTGATGAGATCAGACCGGGTAATTAAATTAAGATTTTAAATTATTTTCCTTCAAATATTTATTAAATGTTTTTAGAAAAACCTTTAATTACAGTTTTCAATTTTGTCCCTTATTATTTATTAGTTATGTTAAAAACTTAAAAGCAGTTTTAATTACCTACCTAAATTATGGTTTTAAATATATTTTCCAAACTTAGCATAGATGCTTACTATAGGCAGGCCCACCTGCTAGCAAAAGTTGTGGTCATTTCAAGAATGTCCCAAAAAACAACATATGCAACGTAGGTTGTCCGGGTAGGCCAAAAGGCTCCGTTTGATAGCACGTTGTTTCTCAACATCCATCAAATGAACCTAATTTTCTTTATTGGCTTGTATGACCAATTCAAGGCATCATGGCAAATTGTTTTATTTTTCAACAAATTTTGCATTTACTAGAGTTTTCTTGGTTAAAAAGACCGATAAATGGTCAGGCGTATCATAGCTTGCATATGGTGTTGGAAATTGTGCAAACCAGGCATGAATTCCTACCTATTTCTAGAAGTTGGGGTCATTTCAAGAATTTCCAAAACTAAACCATGTTCAACGTAGGGTGTGCAGGTAAGGCAGAAGGCTCTATTTGAGAGCTCGTTGTTTCTTGACATCCTTGAATTGGCCCCAACTTCAACCGAGGGTGTGTCCACCTTCTTTCAAAAGTTGGGTTCATTTCATGCAAGTCAAAAAATATACCGTGTTGAACTGAGGGTGTTTGGGTAGGCGAGAGCAGTCCAATTGGGAGCACTTTGTTTCTCTACATCCTAAAATGGCTGCAGCTTTTTCTTGGTCTTGTATGGCCAATCAAGGCACCATGCCAAGCTGTTTCAGCTTTCGAAAATTCTTGCATTTTCTGAAGTTTTCTCGATGAAAAATGCCCGGACGTGATGCAACTTTCACACGGTGTCGGAATTCGTTCAAACATGGCATAGATGCCTACCATGGGTATGCTCACCTGCTTGCAATAGTTGGGGTCTATTCATGCATGTCCAAAAATAACCATGTTCAACAGAGGGGGTTCGAGTAGGCCAAAACGGCCCATTTAAGAGTCCATTTTTTCATGGCCTTGTATGACCGACTCAAAGCGCCATGCCAAGTTGTTTGAGTTTTCGACCATTTTTGTATTTTCTGGAGTTTTCTTAGTGAAAAAATTGCCAATAAATGGCCAAACGTGATGAAACTTGCATACAGTGTAGGAATTCATTCAAACATGACATGAATTCCTACCATGGGCATGCCCACCTGCTGACAAAAGTTAGATCATTTCATGCATGTCAAAGAATAGACCATATTCAATGGAGAGTGTTCGGGTAGGCGAGAAGGGTCCGTTTGAGACCATTTTTTTCGGCATCCATCACATGACCCAAATTTATTCCATGATCTTATATGCCCAATTCTAGGCACCATGCCAAGTTGTTTGAGTTTTCAAAAACAAATCCTTTTCTGGAGTTTTCTTGGTGAAAAAGGACCGATAATGGTCGGACATGTCGCAACATGCAAACGATGTCGGAAGTCGTTCAAAGCTGGCATGGATGCCTCGTGTGTCCGTACTCCGTACTAGGCTGCTGAAAAACGTTGGGGTCAATTATCCATAGTTCAAAAAACCACTAGTTGAGAGGAGTCTGCTAAACTAGGCCAGACGAGTCCCGTGAGCATGTAGTTTTTCCCAATTTGAAAGCTTCTGTTATTTGTAACTTATGCCATTATCAACCAACATGAACATTTTGTTGTGAACTAACCATCTCTTGAAATTTGCGAATAATTTTCAAATTTCAATTTGTGTATGAAAGTTTTACAAGTTTGAACACCTTTTCCACAATAGATAACAAATTCCCAACAATTGATGAAAATTTGAACAAAAATAGGAAACAACGTACCTTTCTATAAAATTTTCAATTGTTTTGAAACACAAGCATTTATTCTATTTGTGTACAAAATATTCGAAAACACAAACATTTTCTGAGATTCCAGAATATTTTTAAAAAAATCTAAAAAATATTTGAAAACAAGAACATTTTAGGGCATTCCAAATAATTTTCCAACTTTTTGAACAAGTTTAAAAAAGAATTAACAAAAGTTAGAAAACAATGCTTAGCCGTTGGCTTAACTAGGGGACGGCAATGATCCCATCGGGGGCCTGTTGGGGGAAACTCTATTTGATGACTATTACGTCAAACAGTCGTTGTTTCTCACACACCCAATCGATACGAGTGAACATGAGGCAGCCCTTTTTAATCTGCTCGTTGCCTCTGCAGATGCCGGTTTTTAGAACCTTTTAGATGGTTTCTGGCCGACTTTTACCTGTTTCGGGAATGTTTAAAAAGGTTCATGAATCTTTTTGTTTTTCAACATTGCAAACTTTAAAAAATGTTCAACATATTTATTTATTCATATTTTACAAAAAAGTTTGAAAATACCAAAAAATGGTCGAACTTTCAAACAAGTTTAAAGTTTCAAAATAGTTTGTGTTTTAAAAAATTGTCAGAATTTTAAAAAATGTCTCATTATTTTAAATTGGTTCGGAGTTTATAAATGTGTTCCTCTTTTCGTAAATTTTGTTTACAATTTGGAAAAATGTCCGCGTTTAAATAAAGTCACGTTCTAATATCCAAAAATATGGTCAAATATGTCATTGGTCATAGTTCTTAAAACGCCGCGCTGCCAATTGGTCAACATGGTTGTGTCATTCTAGTGGTTGTGCTCGATTGTGTTACTGTGGGAGGTCTTATGTTCGATTTTAGTTCAAAGCAGCATTTTTTTAGGATCTTCCACCGGGCGACGTATTTCGTAAAATGACCATCCTACCCTTTCTTATAAAGAGGTATGAACAGATCTGGTCCGTTGATGTGTCTAAGGGGATTGTACTGAAGAAGAAGTGTCCAATTTCATTGATTTGTCCGAAACAATTTTGGAAATTTCGACCATTTTGATAGTGAGCGAAATTTTTTGCACTTCGAAATCGTAAACCTCGGTTGCTTGTATCTTACACGTCGCTATTAGCATTCTCACAACACCGTACCATATGGACATGCTTAATAATTACTCCCTCCGCTCCCAATATTAGATCGGAGGGAGTACTTTGTTTTTTCAGATTTTTATTTTTTGATAAAAGATTTCCAGTATCATAAACCACCATTGTGTTGTTACAACCACTACACAGGAAACAAGCAGAAACTAGGGTATCATAGGGCACCTAAACAGACAAGCTGATCATGGTCTAAGAGAAGCTCAACAAGAGCTCCAAACCACCATCAGCTAGTAGTACCCAGGAAAGGAGAAGCAACATTTAAGACGTCTCTTATACTACTAGTACAGACAGCCAGCGAGTCCAGCGACAGCATGATCAAGTACATAAAGATAGCTATTATTACAGACCAACCAGTGAAGATAGATAGGTAAACAGGAGCTGCAAGAGCAAGAACAGCAATAAGCCAAAAGGAAGGAACTTCTTCTTCGTTCACAGGCGCTCCATCTTCTTTTTTTTTTGCCAGGATTTTTTAATCTCCACCAGCTTCACTTTGTTTCGACAGATAGTAGTCGTTTCTGGAACGCCTCACCAAATTTGAACGATAGATAGGTAGATACGGATAACATGAATGCTGGTAGCCTTGTAGTAGCGCACAGCGAAGTGCTAATTAATTTTCTTGAGGTTGCTGGTAGCCTGAAGCACCATGGTCTCCATGGTAAAACCCGGTCCAAACCCCACCATGGCCCCCCACTCAGCCCACTCTCCTTCCTCCTCCATTCGGCGGCGTTGCTCGTCGAGCACGAAGATGATGGTGGCGCTAAGCATGTTCCCATATTCTCGCGCAACGGTCCGGCTGGCCATCAGCTTCCCGGGCTCCAGCAGGAGAACCCTCTCAATCTTGTCCAAGATCGCCATGGCACCCGGGTGCACCGCCCAGAAGAGGTCATTCCATTTGACCTCGATGCCAAGTGGACTGAAGACATCAAGTAGACACTGTTTAATGTTGTCGGCCACCAGGTTTGGCAGTTTGGTGGAAACATTCCCATCAAGGCCGCATGTCTTGAGCTCCGCCGTCACCACTTGCAAGGTGTCCGGTACCACGGTCTGCGACGCAGACACCATCTCGAAGAGCGGGCGCTCGACAGGCTCCACGGCGTCGGCACCGACGATCACCGCGCCCGCCCCGTCACCGAACACCGTGTTCCTGATGAGGTTGTTCACCCAGTCCTCCCCTTCGGTGGGGCCACGGAAGCCGGCGACGCTCATGAGCTCGACGCAGGCGACGAGGACGCGCGCGCCGCGGTTGTTCTCGGCAAGGTCCTTTGCCAGGCGCAAGGCAGCGCAACCGGCGAAGCAGCCGTTGAGCTGGAGAACCGTGCGGCAGACGTTGTGGCGGAGGCCCAGAAGGGTGGCCAAGGGGACGTCGGCGCTCGGGCTTCCGGCTCCAGAGTTGGTAACGACGACGAGGTGGGTGATGTCGGTGGCCGGGCGCCCCCAGCTGGCGATGGCCTTGGTCGCGGCTGCCGCAAGGAGCTCCGGAGCAACGACGGCAACGATGGCGAGGCGTTGCTCGAGGGATGGCGTCGCGCGGTCGATGAACTCGGGATGGGCGCTCATCATCTTGTCCGTGTTGTGAACGAAACGCCACTCGTTGCCCGTTAGCCTGCCTGGTTTAATCAGGACAGCGATGAAACATATATAGCAGGTCTGGCGAATCAAACCCAACTTTTATACTAAATCAGCGAGAATTAATATGGAACGGACGGAGTGGTAGTTTGCATGTAAGCTTACATATCATGTTGAGTATGGGTTTCTGCTGCTCCGCGAGGTGCTCGCTGTTGGTGACACGGAAGTAGTACTCGGGGTACTCGTCCTGGGACAAGCGGTGCTGCGGGTTCGCCGTGCCGATGGCCAGCACGGCGGCGGGTCCATCAGCACGTTGCAAGCGCCGGATCTCGCGAGCGTTGGCCATGGTGTCCGATCGGAGCTGCCGCCCACTTCCACTTGTACCTGACCTACAGGAAGGATGGAGAAATCTATTAGAGCGGGTGAAGATCGAATGTAAAAGCCCATATCTTCTATTAGTGTCACAATACATATCACTACACCTACAAATGGAGTGTTATTTGTTACACCTTATGTTTCTGTAATGGTAATAACAAAATAAATATAATAAGAGTTTCCCACCTGTCGCATTCCTCTTCTATGATTAACTGCAGGAATGTTCTTTGTCGGTTGCTTTCGTTTCATATTGTCCGATCTAATGCAACGTATTCTCTTGTCTAATAAAGACAGATCGTTGGTCTCAAAGAAGGTAATTAATAGCTGACAATGGCCCTAATAGTCTGCTAAGTACATGGATGTAATACTTTAGCGCTTACAATTACTATAGCTAAACTAAAGTTCCATTTTCCCTCCCATACTAATATATAATGATTAAATAATTGTAAAACGTTTCTATAGAAAGCATCCCAAATAATCATATATATCTTCAAAGTTCATTACAAAATGTTACATTACACAAGGCATTTATTGCTAGTCATTGTTGAAGAGACAAATCAACATACAAGCAGGACCTTACTTACTTCCCTGCTTGTGTGCACGCTTTCCAAGTTGAGGATACCGGTCGAGTATTCACTGGAATGGAGGCGAAAGGAAATGAGGTAGAAGACCGAACAATGGTTGTGTGTGTCGAGAGATGCGAGGGATGGAGGAGGAGGTGACCAGTATTTAAGGACAGGACAAGAGGAAGACTGGCGCGTGAACAGGGGTAGCATGATGTAGATGTAGCTCAATGCCCTTGACGTCCAGCAGTACCAATGTCAGCAATTACTAATCAAATGTTTGGTTATTCCGAATAGTCCTGACTATCTACTACAATAAGGTTTTCTCGGCTGCGGTAACGGAGGGGTGATGATTGACTCGCTCCAGTGATCATAGTTGTTGCTATGTGGTCTATGGATTTGGATGTAATTTTTGTTACTTGAGTATTCTTTATACTGCACTGGCAGTTGATGAATACACCAGAAGTATTTCTCGGAAAAAAGAAATATGAGTATTTTCATTCTCTGTCTTTCACTTATACTTTCTCTCAAAATAAGTGTCTCAGCTTTGTATTAAATTTAGTACTCCCTCCATTCATTTTTATAAGTCGTTTCAGACAACTAAAATGAGTTACTTTGCATCTTGTCTGAAATATCTTCAAGACCTTAAAAAAATAAACAGAGGAAGTACAAAGTTGTATTAGAGTTGAGACACTTATTTTGTGACGGTGGAAGTATATGATTTGAAAGAGATCAAGTGGTGTTGTAGTCTGCCAATTATTGACGCGTTGCATGGTCAATTTTCATTAACTTTCTGTTAGATCTGGTTCTTTATTCCTTGCAGCTATCCGTATACATCGACTATTTATAGCAATGCTTGGCCATCCGTCCCATTTAATACCGGATGGAAAGGACCATCTGTTTGTCGTTGTCGGGTGACCACCTGCTGCTGTTTTCGTTTAGCTCTAGCACTCGTTAACCTTTTTTTTACGGGGGGCTCGTTAACCTTTTCTATTTCTCATTATAATTACTAGCAAACATGCCCATGTGTTGTAACGGGAGAGAATAACTTGACGTGCTTCGCTGCGAAGCAAATGTCAATTATCCTAATTAGGTTTGTCAGATAGGACATAAGTTTGATGATGACAAAAGTGATGAATCAATTAAACAATGGAATTCTTTATGGGTCTAGTTCGAAACACATGAATCCTAGTCAATAAATCGGGTTAGCAACTATGTCTTTAGAATACCGTACTGATAATAAAAATACAATACATACAGTGCTTATTTTGATTTACTAACATCAGACAACAAAAATATGGTATACTTTGTCCGACGTCTAGGCATATATGCTTTTGCTGTGTGTGATAACCATAAAGTCCTTGCACTATAAATGTTCTATGTTCCTGTTCTGTTACAATATATCCAGCAGTTGGATCTTTGCTTAGTATATTGTGCCTCAATTCACGGTAAAATGTAATTTGCTCTATTTTAGCCTTCTTTTATTCTAGCTGCATATTTGTATACTTTTGCTTTTCTAGTGCGCATTTTTTTTGCCTCTGTGCTGGCTCCGTATTTGCCGATTGGTTTATGATGCACTCATATGAACCGGCATAACAATGCCTGGAGACAATTTATTTTTGTAGGGCATGTAGGCTATATGTATTCGACGTATATGTTTTAACCTGTGTATGTATATTAGTCTTCCAATTTTTCGTGTGCTGGCAGTCGGTCTAGTCGATCAGTATAAGTTCATGAGAGACACATCCAATCTCGTAACAGAAATATCTTATCATCAAATCCGAATACATGTGCATATAGGTTTGGAGAACAAACACATGCATGCATGCTAACATCGTCCGCGCATGTGTGATGGACTCGGAGATATTTACCCGTCCGTGAATGATCCAAACCCAATCAACTCCAAATAAACAGTAAAAACATTTACCAGTGGACATGTGTGCAGGCTGACACGTTATCTCCCAAAGTTTCACGTTGGTTGATTGCTTTTCTTGTTGTTGACATGGGCATTGGCTTATTGCTGCAAGCAACCAGCCCAGCCCCCTTGCGGGTGGTCCACTGAGTCATATGGACTGCCCAAACGACTTGATTCAGCCGGTTGTAGACAACGAACGCATCAGCCCCACTAAGACTAGTCACAATGGGAGTAACTTGACTAGTAATATCACATATTTCAATACAAGATTGCTTATGTGGCAGCTAATTAATGAGGAGAGAGGGGTTTGTGGTAACTTAGCTGTAACATCACACATTTCAAGACATAATGAGTCTATAGTCTAATAAATGAACTCTTTTATGATACCACTCATATGTTACTACCCACTATGGAGGTAGTAACATAGACTAGTAACATCAACAAGTTACTACTCTATGTTACTCCCCACTGTGAGCAGTCTAAATAAAAAATGAACGCATCACCCGTCGTGCGCATATTATGGGTGTCCGGCGGCCCCACGAACCGCTGTCTCTAAATGATCTTATCTTCTCACCGAGTCGTGTTGGTGCGGACGGCCCTAACTGATGCACTTCTCCTTTTTCTATTTGTGAAGATTTTTTATTGGCCCAAGTAACAGAAATTCTGGCTCATACGTGAGTTACGAAGGGCTACCAATTTTTTGCTAGACTGGCGTACGGAGGAACAAAAATTAGGGCGTAACATAAGTACCATTTCAGATATAGAAAATAATATAGATGGATGACGGATGGATGAAAATGGACAAAATTACAGTGATAAGAAGCAATAGCACTTTTATTAATAGGTATAGATATAGATAGATCAGTTAATTGATGGTAAAGTCTGCATTAATTAATGGTCTTGTTTTTCTTTTGAGCCGAAATTAATAGTCTTGTTCTCAGCCATTGTGTAGCCAAATGGTGTCCTTTTACTAGTAGTGCATGAATGATTGAAGATGCACTTCAATCATTTTGCATTTCACAACACGTAAAAATAAACACGTCATGCATTTCACAGCAGCTTTTCACGTCATGCATTTCACAGCAGCTTTTCGTGGAATGTTTTCTCTAAGTGCATGGAGCAAATGGGTTTTCAAACCTTTGTAGCATTCTCTCCTCAGCTCAACGCATCTCCAACGCCGACCCATAAATTCCTTCGATATTTGTTCTTTTTTTGTCCGGATGTTTTTGTCCGGATGTGATCCGCGTACATGATACGAGAGGGAGCTATCCAACACTACTACAAAGTATCCGGCTAGGAGAAGAAAAAATAGGTGAGGACCATATATGTGATGGGCTATTTATGATGTGGTGTCCGGTTGGAAGGAGAGGGGGGAGAGAGGGACCATGCATGTGAAGAGAGAGAAAAGAGAGAAGGACAACGCGATGGCTTTTGGTGGTCAAGTGGATGTCCGGACTCCGATATAGCTCCTCCTGTTTATGTCCGATTTGTTGAATAAGGACGTCCAACCACTTCACAGATCGATGCAGAACCACATTAATTGTAAAAATGAACAAAAATGTCCGATCGGACGAAAACCGGAGTTTTGTAGGTATTTCTTAGAGATGCCCTCAAAATGATGATTAAAAAAAACAGTCCCCACTTGAGTAGTGTAATATACTCCTAAGAAATTCTGCTTAGTTGTACGGTCCTTGGTCCACCTGTCTATCCATATTTGCATGCTATTAATAGCATCACTAACGCTTATCGCGATAGGAACAACTACCCCTTTGTCGCACTTATTATCCATGACCACCAGCCCAACTAGCTAGGTCTATTTTTGGACAGGCTGCTAGCTTACTCAATTTATTTATTTGCGGCATTTTTTGGATTTATTCATCGCCGGTTATGCAATGGCAGCACCAGGAATATAAAAATAACAAAAATTACATCCAACTTCACAGACTAAGATTCTTTCTCCATTCCATTTTTTCCAGGCGGGGCAAGGAAAAACCAGCTTCCTGCTCAAAAAAAAAAATCACCCGAAATATTAAGTGAATTTCTAATTTAAAAAGTATTCCCTGTAAACAAATGTAGGACCTTGTGGCAATTTATACTAAACTGCAAAAACATTTTACATTTATGTATGAACGGAGTATTAGTCTTAAAATAGAGTACGTTTAACACAACACATACATAAGGTTTTTTCTTGTCCCAACGGTGTAACACCCACAATGCGGCTATATCTCCTACGTGTCGGGGCATGACTTAGAGACATAGCCGCATGGTAGGCTTCTCGAAAGAGGGGTAATCTTCAGACTATCCCATGTACTGAATAAGAAAGGGATAAAGAGTTAGCATACAATCGCCACTTCACAAAAATACAAGTTAAACATACATCATTCAGAATACAATCAAAGGTCCGACTACGGAATTAAAAAAAAGAATACAACCCCAAATGCTAGATTCCTGATCGACCCAACCGGGCTCCACTACTGATCAACAGGAAACGATACAACACAATGGACAAGATCTTCATTGAGCTCCCACTTGAGCTCGGTTGCGTCATCTGCACTGATATCATCGGCACCTGCAACTGTTTGGAAGTATATGTGAGCCACTAGGACTCAGCAATCTCATACCCGCGAGATCAAGACTATTTAAGCTTATGGATAGGAAAAAGGGTAGTGAGGTGGAGCTGCAGCAAGCACTAAGCATATATGCTGGCTAACATACGCAAATGAGAGCGAGAAGAGAAGCAACGCAACGGTCGTGAACTAGAAGTGATCAAGAAGTGATCCTGAAACTACTTACATTCAATCATAACACAAGAACAGTGTTCACTTCCCGGACCCCGCCGAGAAGAGACCATCACGGCTAAACACGCAGTTGATTCATTTTAATTAAGTTATGTGACAAGTTTTCTACGCCCGGACATTAACAAATTCTCATCTGCCACATAACCACGGGCACGGCTTTCGAAAGTTTAAAACACTGCAGGGGTGTCCCAACTGAGCCCATCACAAGCACTCACGGTCAAGGAAGGATATTCCTTCTCCCAGGAAGACCCGATCAGACTCAGAATCCCGGTTACAACGCATTTCGACAAAGGAAACAAGACCAGCATGACCGCCCAATGCGCCGACATCCCGATAGAAGCTGCACATATATCGTTCACAGGGCAACACCGGATTGTCCAAACTTCTGGTAGGCCAGCCCAGAGTTGCCCCTGGTGGCCACCGGCGGCTGACAGGCTCGGACCAACACTTAGACAAGCACTGGCCCGGGGGGGGGGGGGTTAAAATAAAGATGACAGTTGAGTCTGCAGAACCCAAGGGAAGGTGATAGGTTGTTAAGCAAATGTAAAACCAAGGTTGGGCCTTGCTGGAGGAGTTTTATTCAAAGCGAACTGTCAAGGGGTTCCCATAACACCCAACCGCGTAAGGGACGCAAAATCAAGGAACATAACACCGATATGACAGAAACTAGGACGGCAAGAGTGGAACAAAACACCAGGCATAAGGCCGAGCCTTGCACCCTTCACCAAGTATATAGATGCATTAAAGTAAATAAGAGATAATAATGATATCCCAACAATATCCATGTTCCAACATGGAACAAACTACATCTTCACCTTCAACTAGCAACGCTATAAGAGGGGCTGAGCAAAAGCGGTAACATAGCCAAACAACGGTTTGCTAGAAAATGTGGGTTAGAGGCTGACATGGCAAAATGGGATGCATGATATAGCAAGTGGTAGGTAACGCGACATAGCAATAGAGCGAGCAACTAGCAAGCAAAGATAGAAGTGATTTTGAGGGTACGGTCATCTTGCCTGAGATCCCGCAAGGAAGAAGAATGAGTCCATGAAGAAGACAAACGGACGTAGTCGAACGAATCCTCATAAACGCGACGTTATCGGAACTAACCCGAAGAAGCAACACCGGAAAGAGGCAAACAACATGGTAAACAACCATCACATAAGCATGGCATGATGCACAACCAAGTATGATGCATGTCCGGATTAATGAGGCATGGCATGGCAAAGTGCACAAACAAAACTACAAATTAAGTGGCGAAACACCACGTGACTTATTTAGTTCTCTCTCGTTTAGGTACTCAACAATATTAAATGTTGGTTAGCATGGCAAGAGATGAAGCATATGAAAACTACCTATCTAGGCAAGTTTAAATGAGGCCGGATATAACAAACAACAAATCCGGAAAATCCCCATGTGCATTTATTAGATTTGGGTACTGTTCTGCCCTAAAGCATATTTTAGAGTTGTTTAACATGCAAAATAATGCCACCATGTTAAACTAGACATTTTTCTACCCCATTTACATATAAAGTTTATTAAGTTTGGAGCTACGGTTATTTCGTTATGAAATAAAGCATTTTAACATGGCAATTAAGCAAATAAAAGCAAACAGCAGTTTAAACATTTTAAACATGGTTGAAAGTTGCATATTATGAAACTAGATGAAAACTAAGCATTTTTCATATATAATGTTTTTACATATGATGCACGGTTGTTGAGTTTTAATATGCATGGAGTTTAGGGACTTCACTATAAAACGCGTCCTCTGGAATAAATAGGAAAATCGTAGAGAGGGGAAAAAAAGGAGATGGGCCGAATCTGGCAGGACTGGAAGTGCACAGGGATCTGGGCGGCTGCTCACCAGCGTGGCCACTGGGCCAGCGCGAGCTGGGTCTAGCCCGGTCGGTGGGGAATGCAGGCTGGACTGGCGCGGTGCTGGGCCTCGTAGGCAAATCGAAGCGGGGGAGCACTGCGCCCTATGCGTAGCGGTCAACGATGATGAACAACTCCTCCTGCTCGAAGCAGAGGCGGGAACAGGCGCGGCGGTGGCGGTGGTCTGGCGAGGACGTCGACGGGGCAAGGCGGGAAAGACCTGGAACGGGCAGATCGGCGCGTGGGGAGCTCGGATCCGGCGACGGACGCGGTCAACGGTGACTGCCGAGGCCGAGGAGGCCGACGACGAGCTTGGCAGTGGCTCCTGCAAAAATGGCGGCGGCGCATGGCTTAGAGAGGGAGAGCACGAGAGAAAGGGGATGGGGAAGGAGTAGGGCGGCGCAAACGGCCTGCTGGTGCTCGTTGGCGGCGTCTCAGGTGGCCGGCGAAGCGAGGCAAATCGAGAAGGCAGCGGGGCTCTGGATCAAGGGGCTCCTCCCCTCGAACTAGTCGGGACCGAGGAAGTAGGAGGCATGGGGCGAACGGGCCCAGGGCGGCCCGGGGCGGGCCTCCCGTGGACTTCACGGGCCGCGGCAGTGGGAGCCGGTTGGGGGCGACGTGGCCGACTCTTATTGGCTGCGGCGGGCGCTGAGGGGTGAGGTGGCGGTCCAGGATTGGCCCTAGGGCGTGGCGGCGGCGGCGACAAGTGGAGGCGGCGGCGACAAGTGGAGGCCAGGGAGGGGTCGGTGCTGAAATTGAGGGGGAGGGGGCTAGAGGTAGGTGGAGGGCTAGGGATGCCCAAAAAGGGCATGGAGGGGGTCTATATAAGGCAAGGGGGCTAGGGTTAGGGGGTTTGACGCCGTTTCGGATCTGTTCCATCTCGATCGGATGATCCGGAGCGGAGGGAGGTTAGATAGGTGGGCTAGTGGGCTCTGCTAGAGAGAGATGGGCTGAGAAGAGAGGAGAGAGAGAGTCCCGACAGCAGCTTCCGGAGACCGAAAACGTCCGACGATAGACCGGCTATACTGCCGCTGCAAGTTTAACGGTTGGGCTATCAAACGAGCTCCGAATGCGATGAAACTTGGCAGGCGGCCTACCTACAAGATAACAAGACCACACGCCAACTTTCAACCCATTCCGAGAACATTTTCCGGCCACTTATAAAAATACTATTCCGGACATGCCGCGGGCGCGTGCGAGTGTGTCTGGGCTCAGAACGGACAACGGAAGGAACGGGGAGGCCGGGACGGATGCAAGTTTTAAAAAACATGATGATTCAATGCACATGATGACATGGCAAGATGCAACACTCAGGCGAAAGACAAGGCAACAACAGCGAATAACTGGAAGACACCTGGCGCGTCGGTCTCGGGGCGTCACAACACTCGACCACTAGAAGAGGATCTCATCCCGAGATCTAGGATGGCACCGGAGGGAAAACGGAAGAGGAAGAGGTAAAACTAAGTTGCTTCTTTGACAAATGAGTGAAACCAAAGAACCTTGCGAGGTTGAACAAATTGAAAGAAAGAATACAACGAAGATGAACGAAGTTGAAAGCACTCTGTTAGGAAAGAGGAACAAGGAACATTACTAGAACCTTGTAGGTTTGAAAGACATAAGAAAAGGGTTGCAATGGACAAGACGTACATGCAAGCACTCCGGTAAAAACAAGATGGAGAAGGAACGATAAAGATCAATTACGACAACACTCCAGTTAAAACAAGATAGAGAAGGAATAAGAACAATATAATTTGGACATCACTCCGACTGTAAATGGAAGGAATTGAACATGAACTTGACAAGATGAGAAGATACTTGATGAAATCAACAACACACTACCTCCGGAACTATTGAAAAGAAGGCACAAGGGGTAAGAAAGATTTTAGACAGCACTCCGGTTGAGAAGGGAGGTATAACTTGATAAGATGAGATAACTTGAATGAAGGACACGACACTCCAGTTGAATGGATTAGCAAAGGAAAGAACATGATCTTTGACAAAAATGGAATGATGGGTCGAAGAGTGAAACATCACAATGCCTCCGGAAGAAATAATAGAAGATAGATCATTGGAATAAAAGAATGGAGAAGAAAATGATAACTCCTCCCACAAATGAATTTGGAAAAACATCCTTATGAAGAAGGCTTGAACGGAGTTGTTCAAAAATGAACAACGAAAACAATAAACTGCTTGTGGGCTTATGAAAACATCTCAAAACTTGAGGTGAAATTCTGCCACTAACGAAAACAAGATTGGATTGATATGAACAAGGAGACAAGAAAATTATTTCACCGGGAGGATAAATGAAGAACTTGGTTCATTTATGAGCACCATAAATAGCAACAATCCTTAGGGAAAGCTTTAGGTGAAATATAACCCAATATAACTCCAAAGAGGAGATTGATTGGTTGAGAAGAGCTCATGCTCGAAGAAATTGATGGGTTTAGCTATCTCATTCCTTACAACTTGTGAATCATGAGACATGAAGGAAATTGTCAAGAATGACATAACACCACTGCAAGAGACAAGATAGAAAGAATTGCGCTCTGGAATGCAAGATGAAGAATGCTTGGACTCCACAAAACAAAACATGTGTTGAACACCATGTTTATTTTAGAGTATAGTTTGGCGGAACTTAACTTCGAGAGAAATCTTGAAGAACAATTGAAGAATGAAAAGAATCCTTGACGAACGACCATATAGAGCCTCCATGAAGAACTCCAGTAATAAAAGGATAATGAAAAGAAAGAGAAGTTGAAAACACAAGGTGAAGCCTTGCGATGATATAATTGAGAGAGCTTGGGACTCCAGGAAAAGAAAATATGAAACAATTGAGACCGAGAATTTATTCATCATGAACAAACTCCGGAAGAATGGATCTATCATTTGGATGAAGCAAGATTAAGAATTATGTTTTGCGTATCCCTCATAAATATAAATTAATGACAAGCAACGGATTTGGCATACTACTTATTCTCGTAGAAAGGATTAAGAGAGATATAGCGCAAGCTTGAGAAAGGTCTTCAACGAACCACCAGTAAGATTTAGAAAGCACGAATGCATTGATACGGTAACGAAGGAAGATAAATCTTGAACGAACCACCGTAGGGATTGAAAATGACCGAAGAAAATATAAAGAAACACCGGGAAGAATTAGAGAACGAAGATACTTGAGAGAAATTTAGATACAAGAGAATGAAGAGATCACGAGCTGATTAGAGAATACTTGACTGATGCAACGGTAAGATTTGGAGAACGAGAGTTGAAAGCTGAGAATGAATAAACCTGAATTGACGGCCTTCGGAGAATCAAACTGAAAAGACTCCTGAATTGCTCTGGATGGGTGAAAAGAATTCTCACAATCGAAAACCATTATGAGAGGATGACAACAAGCTTGAAATTCGCATCTTTGGAAGAACGGATAAGATTTGGAGGAAAAACTCTTCTTCGGTCTTCAAATGTTTAGAAAGACGATGAGAAACACCACCATGAGTTGTTGAGCCACTCCGGAATGAAAATTAGGAAGTTTGAACCACGATAAAAAGAATTTGAAAGATCTTAGAGAAGGACATTTGACTGATGATAAATTCATACTTACATCAACTTTGAAAGATTTGAGAATAGCTCCGGTAAAATTAGAAGAGTCAGGTAAGATCTTGGAAAAGACCTATGGGTTAAGGCCCACTCAAAAGAAATATCGTTGAACGATTACTTGAAAGGAAGGTTGCACCGGTTGATTTAAATGGCTTGAATGAGACAACATCCTCGAAAGAACTTGAACGAATGCAAAGTGGAAACACGAATCTTCGAGATATCTTCAGCACTCCGGTACAATTGAATAGTGAGAAGTGGAAGATTAAGAGGTGCACCGGCATGAGAAAACATCTGAAACGAGGAAAATGATATGATCTACACCAAAGCTTGAATTGAATTCACTAGAGAAGAAAAGAGAACGAAGAATGATGAACTTGTAGAGCATCTTCATGAGAACCACCGGATAAGAACATTGACGGAAAAGAATGGAAAGACGTCCCATCAATAAAAGGATACTTGATTAAGAAATCTGAATCCTTGAAGAAAAAGGGTGGGAGGGCGGGAAAACAAAGGCAGCTTGGGACGGAAGAAACAAACACCGATGAGAAAACTGAGATTGCATCTTGCAAATGGGAAAAATGATAGGATCATCTTGAAGAGGAGCACACCGGTTGAGAAGAAATTGAGATGACAAACTCGATGATCAAGAAGGATTAGTATTCACATAGAAATACGAGAACACCACTTAGGAAAGGTATGGAATCAACACTTGACTTCGAAGCAACTCGAATACCACAAAAAAACAAAACAAAAGATTTGGCTTGCAAAATAAGCCGGAAAGAAACATATGATAGACCCCATATCGTATCATGTGTCTTATGGAAAGATTATTCTATGAGCTACTTGAATTCCCACTTATAAACTCCCGAAACTTTCTGGTTATGCAATCAGGTGTTGGGGATACAGGGGAAGCATAATATCTCACCCAAAACTAGCAAATCCTACATCCAGCTGTATCCATCCTTCAACACATAACCAAGAAACCTTCGGAAATCATTTACCTCAACCTTCGAAAAGCATCCATTATACAAGTTATGGCAATACTCCCGAACTCCCGCCCCAGTACTGGGTGGCGTCGAGGTTATCTCACCAACAACTGCATAAAAGAGATTTTCGATGTCGGCGAACTCAGGTATTCCAGAACTGCAACGATAAAATTGTGACGACAAAACCTCGGAGCTCAACTCCTCGGGACACTGCCACAACCCCTAAATGTCAGGAGGCACCAAGACCAATGTTCTCGTCACAAAACCATCGGAACGATTACAAGATACCCGCGTGATCCTAAATTTTTTTAGTGAAATTTGAGGAGAGAAGAGTCAAAACTCTATGTCAGGAGGCCTCACCAGAGCGACGAAGGGACTGAGAAGTAAAAAGAATCCTACTCTCCGATATATATATAATC
Source organism: Triticum urartu (assembly GCF_056163025.1). Classification (NCBI taxonomy): domain Eukaryota; kingdom Viridiplantae; phylum Streptophyta; class Magnoliopsida; order Poales; family Poaceae; genus Triticum; species Triticum urartu. Next base: position 75,123,692 of record NC_141879.1, on the reverse strand, counting down.
CTAAGACTCAAAACATTTTGTTCTAGACTCAACAACGTCAGCGATTCGATCAAGCAGGGGGCTCCAAAGTCGGGGAAGGCTCTGATTACCAACTTGTAACACCCACAATGCGGCTATATCTCCCACGTGTCGGGGCATGACTTAGAGGCATAGCCGCATGGTAGGCTTGTCGCAAGAGGGGTAATCTTCACACAATCCCATGTACTGAATAAGAAAGGGATAAAGAGTTGGCTTACAATCGCCACTTCACACAAATACAAGTTAAACATACATCATCCAAAATACAATAAAAGGTCCGACTACGGAACCAAAATAAAAGAAGACAACCCCAAATGCTAGATCCCCGATCGACCCAACTAGGCTCCACTACTGATCAACAGGAAACGATACAACACAACGGACAAGATCTTCATCGAGCTCCCACTTGAGCTCGGTTGCGTCATCTGCATTGGTATCATCGGCACCTGCAACTGTTTGGAAGTATCTGTGAGCCACGAGGGCTCATCAATCTCACACCCGCGAGATCAAGACTATTTTGGCTTATGGGTAGGAAAAAGGGTAGTGAGGTGGAGCTGCAGCAAGCACTAAGCATATATGGTGGCTAACATACGCAAACGAGAGCGAGAAGAGAAGCAACGCAATGGTCGTGAACTAGAAGTGATCAAGAAGTGATCCTGAAACTATTACGTTCAAGCATAACACAAGAACCGTGTTCACTTCCCGGACCCCGCCGAGAAGATACCATCACGGCTAAACACGCAGTTGATTCATTTTAATTAAGTTAAGTGACAAGTTTTCTACGACCGGACATTAACAAATTCCCATCTGCCACATAACCATGGGCACGGCTTTCGAAAGTTTAAAACACTGCAGGGGTGTCCCAACTGAGCCCATCACAAGCACTCACGGTCAACGAAGGATATTCCTTCTCCCAGGAAGACCCGATCAGACTCAGAATCCTGGTTACAACACATTTCGACAAAGGAAACAAGACCAGCATGACCGCCCAATGCGCCGACATCCCGATAGGAGCTGCACATATCCCGTTCACAGGGCAACACCGGATTGTCCAAACTTCTGGTAGGCCAGCCCAGAGTTGCCCCTGGTGGCCACCGGCGGCTGACAGGTTCGGACCAACACTTAGACAAGCACTGGCCCGGGGGGGTTAAAATAAAGATGACCGTTGAGTCTGCAGAACCCAAGGGAAGGTGATAGGTTGTTAAGCAAATGTAAAACCAAGGTTGGGCCTTGCTGGAGGAGTTTTATTCAAAGCGAACTATCAAGGGGTTCCCATAACACCCAACTGCGTAAGGGACGCAAAATCAAGGAGTATAACACTGATATGACAGAAACTAGGGCGGCAAGAGTGGAACAAAACACTAGGCATAAGGCCGAGTCTTCAAACCTTTACCAAGTATATAGATGCATTGAAGTAAATAAGAGATAATAATGATATCCCAACAATATCCATGTTCCAACATGGAACAATCTACATCTTCACCTTCAACTAGCAACGCTATAAGAGGGGCTGAGCAAAAGCGGTAACATAGCCAAACAATGGTTTGCTAGGAAATGTGGGTTAGAGGTTGACATGGCAAAATGGGATGCATGATATAGCAAGTGGTAGGTAACGCGGCATAGCAATAGAGCGAGCAACTAGCAAGCAAAGATAGAAGTGATTTCGAGGGTACGGTCATCTTGCCTGAGATCCCGCAAGGAAGAAGAACGAGTCCATGAAGAAGACAAACGGACGTAGTCGAACGGATCCTCATAAACGCGACGTTATCGGAACTAACCCGAAGAAGCAACACCGGAAAGAAGCAAACAACATGGTAAACAACCATCACATAAGCATGGCGTGATGCACAACCAAGTATGATGCATGTCCGGATTAATGAGGCATGGCATGGCAAAGTGCACAAACAAAACAACAAATTAAGTGGAGCTCAATATGCAACTCCGTTGCATATTGACAAAACACCACATGACTTATTTAGTTCTTGATACGTCCATTCTGCATCATGCTTTTATATCAATATTTATTGCATTATGGGTTATTATTACGCATTATGTCACTATACTTATGCCTATTCTCTCTTATTTTACAAGGTTTACATAAAGAGGGAGAATGCCGACAGCTGGGATTCTGGCTGGAAAAGGAGAAAATATTAGAGACCTATTCTGCACAGCTCCAAAAGTCCTGAAACTTCACGGATGATGTCTTCCAAATATATAAAAAACATTGAGCGCAAGAACTTCACCAGGGGGGCCACACCCTGCCCACGAGGGTGGGGGGCGCGCCCTACCCCCCTGGGCGCGCCCCCTACCTCGTGGGCCCCCTGGTGGCCCTCCGGTGACCATCTTCTGCTATATGGACTCTTTCGATGGGAAAAAAATCATAAGTCATCTTCTCGGACGAAACTCCGCCGCCACGAGGTGGAACCTTGGCGGAGCCAATCTAGGGTTCTGGCGGGGCTGTTCTACCGGGGAAAGTTCCCTCCCAGAGGGGGAAATCATCGCCATCGTCATCACCAACGCTCCTCTCATTGGGAGAGGGCAATCTCCATCAACATCTTCATCAGCACCATCGCATCTCAAAACCCCAGTTCCTCTCTTGTATCCAATTCTTGTCTCCAAGTCTGGGATTGGTGCTAGTAGGTTGCTAGTAGTGTTAATTACTCCTTGTAGTTGATGCTAGTTGGTTTAATTGGTAGAATATCATATGTTCAGATCTTATATGCACATTAATACCCCTCTGATTATGAACATGTTTATGCTTTGTGAGTAGTTACTTTTGTTCCTGAGGACATGGGAGAAGTCTTGCTATTAGTAGTCATGTGAATTTGGTATTCGTTCGATATTTTGATGAGATGCATGTTGTCTCTCCTCTAGTGGTGTTATGTGAACGTCGACTACATGACACTTCACCATTGTTTGGGCCTAGAGGAAGGCGTTGGGAAGTAATAAGTAGATGATGGGTTGCTAGAGTGACAGAAGCTTAAACCCTAGTTTATGCGTTGCTTCGTAAGGGGCTGATTTGGATCCATATGTTTCATGCTATGGTTAGGTTTACCTTAATACTTTTGTTGTATTTGCGGATGGTTGCAATAGAGGTTAATCATAAGTGGGATGTTTGTCCAAGTAAGGGCAGCACCCAAGCACCGGTCCACCCACATACCAAATTATCAAAGTACCGAACGCGAATCATATGAGCGTGATGAAAACTAGCTTGACGATATTCCCATGTGTCTTCGGGGGCGCTTTACAGCATATAAGAGTTTGTCCAGGCTTGTCCTTTGCTACAAAAAGGATTGGGCCACCTTGCTGCACTTTATTTACTTTTGTTACTTGTTGCTCGTTACAAATTATCCTATCACAAAACTATCTGTTACCACTTATTTCAGTACTTGCAAAGAATACCTTGGTGGAAACCGCTTATCATTTCCTTCCGCTCCTCGTTGGGTTCGACACTCTTACTTATCGAAAGGACTACGATAGATCCCCTATGCTTGTGGGTAATCAAGACTCTTTTCTGGCGCCGTTGCCGGGAGTGAAGCGCCTTTGGTAGGTGGAATTTGGTAAGGAAAAATTTATATAGTGTGCTGAAATTTACTGTCACTTGTTACTATGGAAAGTAATCCTCTGAGGGGCTTGTTCGGGGTATCTTCACCCCGACCAGTAGAGCAAAGAGTTGCTCCTCAACCTACTGAACCTACTGAAAATGAAAATGCTTGCTTTGAAATTCCTTTGGGTATGGTAAAAAAACTCCTAGCTAATCCTTTTTTAGGAGATAGAACAAAACATCCTGATGAACATCTAATATATGTGGATGAAGTTTGTGGATTATTTAAGCTTGCAGGTGTACCCGAAGATGTTGTTAAGAAGAAGGTCTTCCCTTTGTCTTTGAGGGGATATGCATCGACATGGTATAGGCTATGTGACGATATGGAGTCTTGGAACTACAAACGATTGAAATTGGAATTTCATCAAAAGTTTTATCCTATGCATCTTGTTCATCGTGATCGCAATTATATATATAATTTTTGGCCTCACAAAGGAGAAAGCATCGCTCAAGCTTGGGGGAGGCTTAAATCAATGTTATATTCATGCCCCAATCATGAGCTCTCAAGAGAAATGATTATTCAAAATTTTTATGCTCGGCTTTCTGGTAACAATCGCACCATGCTTGATACTTCTCGTGCTGGCTCTTTTATGATGAAGACTATTGAATTCAAATGGGATTTATTGGAAAGATTTAAACGCAACTCCGAAGATTTGGACCTCGACAATGGTAAGGAGTCAGGTATGACACGTAGTTTTGATTGTGTTAAATCTTTTATGGATACCGATATTTTTCGTAAATTTAGCACTAAATATGGACTTCACTCTGAGATAGTAGCTTCTTTCTGTGAATCTTTTGCTACTTATGTTGATCTCCCTAAGGAGAAGTGGTTTATGTTGGGGAACATAGTAATTTCAAAAAATTTCCTACGCACACGCAAGATCATGGTGATGCATAGCAACGAGAGGGGAGAGTGTGATCTACGTACCCTTGTAGACCGACAGTGGAAGCGTTATGACAACGTGGTTGATGTAGTCGTACGTCTTCATGGCCCGACCGATCAAGCACCGAAACTACGGCACCTCCGAGTTCTAGCACACGTTCAGCTCGATGACAATCCCCGGACTCCGATCCAACAAAGTGTCGGGGAAGAGTTCCGTCAGCACGACGGCGTGGTGACGATCTTGATGTACTACCGTCGCAGGGCTTCGCCTAAGCACCGCTACAATATTATCGAGGATTATCGTGGAAGGGGGCACCGCACACGGCTAAGAATATGATCACGTGGATCAACTTGTGTGTCTAGGGGTGCCCCCTGCCCCCGCATATAAAGGAGCAAGGGGAGGAGGCCGGCCGGCCCCTATGGTGCGCCAAGGAGGAGTCCTCCTCCTAGTAGGAGTAGGACTCCTACTAGGAGGGGGAAAGAAGTGGGGAGGGAGAAGGAAATGGGGGCGCCGCCCCCCCTCTCCTAGTCCAATTCGGACCAGGGGGGAGGAGGCACGCGGCCCACCTTTGGCCGCCCCTCTCTCTCTCCACTAAGGCCCATATGGCCCATTACTTCTCCCCGGGGGGGGGGGGGGTTCCGGTAACCCTCCGGCTCTCCGGTTTTCTCCAAAATCACCCGGAACACTTCCGGTGTCTGAATATAGCCGTACAATATATCAATCTTTATGTCTCGATCATTTCGAGACTCCTCGTTATGTCCGTGATCACATTCGGGACTCCGAACTAACTTCGGTACATCAAAACTCATAAACTCATAATATAACTATCATCGAAACCTTAAGCGTGCGGACCCTACGGGTTCGAGAACAATGTAGACATGACCGGGACACGTCTCCGGTCAATAACCAATAGCGGAACCTGGATGCTCATATTGGCTCCTACATATTCTACGAAGATCTTTATCGGTCATACCGCATAACAACATACGTTGTTCCCTTTGTCATCGGTATGTTACTTGCCCGAGATTCGATCGTCGGTATCTCAATACCTAGTTCAATCTCGTTACCGGCAAGTCTCTTTACTCGTTTCGTAATACATCATCTCGCAACTAACTCATTACTTGCAATGCTTGCAAGGCTTATGTGATGTGCATTACCGAGAGGGCCCAGAGATACCTCTCCGTCAATCGGAGTGACAAATCCTAATCTCGAAATACGCCAACCCAACATTCACCTTTGGAGACACCTGTAGAGCTCCTTTATAATCACCCAGTCATGTTGTGACATTTGGTAGCACACAAAGTGTTCCTCCGGCAAACGGGAGTTGCATAATCTCATAGTCATAGGAACATGTATAAGTCATGAAGAAAGCAATAGCAACATACTAAACGATCGGGTGCTAAGCTCATGGAATGGGTCATGTCAATCACATCATTCTCCTAATAATGTGATCCCGTTAATCAAATGACAACACATGTCTATGGTTAGGAAACATAACCATCTTTGATTAATGAGCTAGTCAAGTAGAGGCATACTAGTGACGTTTAGTTTGTCTATGTATTCACACAAGTATTATGTTTCCGGATAATACAATTCTAGCATGAATAATAAACATTTATCATGAAATAAGGAAAGAAATAATAACTTTATTATTGCCTCTAGGGCATATTTCCTTCAGTCTCCCACTTGCACTAGAGTCAATAATCTAGATCACATCGCCATGTGATTTAACATCAATAGTTCACATCTTTATGTGGTTAACACCCATAGTTCACATCGATATGTGACCAACACCCAAAGGGTTTACTAGAGTCAGTAATCTAGTTCACATTGCTATGTGATTAACACCCAAAGAGTACTAAGGTGTGATCATGTTTTGCCTGTGAGAGAAGTTTAGTCAACGGGTCTGCCATATTCAGATCCGTAAGTATTTTGCAATTTTCTATGTCTACAATGCTCTGCACGGAGCTACTTTAGCTAATTGCTCCCACTTTCAATATGTATCCAGATGAAGACTAAGAGTCATCCGGATCAGTGCCAAAACTTGTATCGACGTAACCCTTTTACGACGAACCTTTTGTCACCTCCATAATCGAGAAACATATCCTTATTCCACTAAGGATAATTTTGACCGCTGTCCAGTGATCTACTCCTAGATCACTATTGTACTCCCTTGCCAAAATTAGTGTAGGGTATACAATAGGTCTGGTACACAGCATGACATACTTTATAGAACCTATGGCCAAGGCATAGGGAATGACTTTCATTCTCATTCTATTTTCTGCCGTGGTTGGGCTTTGAGTCTTACTCAATTTCACACCTTGTAACACAGGCAAGAATTCTTTCTTTGACTGTTCCATTTTGAACTACAAAATCTTGTCAAGGTATGTACTCATTGAAAAAAAAACTTATCAAGCGTCTTGATCTATCTCTATAGATCTTGATGCTCAATATGTAAGCAGCTTCACTGAGGTTTTCTTTGAAAAAAATCCTTTCAAACACTCCTTTATGCTTTGCAGAATAATTCTACATTATTTCCGATCAACAATATGTCATACACATATACTTATCAGAAATGCTGTAATGCTCCCACTCACTTTCTTGTAAATACAGGCTTCACCGCAAGTCTGTATAAAACTATATGCTTTGATCAACTTATCAAAGCGTATATTCCAACTCCGAGATGCTTGCACCAGTCCATAGATGGATCGCTGGAGCTTGCATATTTTGTTAGCACCTTTAGGATTGACAAAACCTTTTGGTTGCATCATATACAACTCTTCTTTAAATCCATTAAGGAATGTAGTTTTGTTTATCCATTTGCCAGATTTCATAAAAATGCGGCAATTGCTAACATGATTTGGACAGACTTAAGCATCGCTACGAGTGAGAAAATTTCATCGTAGTCAACACCTTGAACTTTGTCAAAAACCTTTTTCGACAAGTCTAGCTTTGTAGATAGTAACACTACTATCAGCGTCCGTCTTCCTCTTGAAGATCCATTTATTTTCTATGGCTTGCCGATCGTTGGGCAAATCCATCAAAGTCCATACTTTGTTCTCATACATGGATCATATCTCAGATTTCATGGCCTCAAACCATTTCGCGGAATCTGGGCTCATCATCGCTTCCTCATAGTTTGCAAGTTCGTCATGGTCTAGTAACATGACTTCCAGAACAGGATTACCATACCACTCTGGTGCGGATCTCACTCTGGTTTACCTACGAGATTCGGTAGTAACTTGATCTGAAGTTACATGATCATCATCATTAGCTTCCTCACTAATTGGTGTAGTAGTCACAAGAACAGATTTCTGTGATGAACTACTTTCCAATAAGGGAGAAGGTACAATTACCTTATCAAGTTTTCTACTTTCCTCCCACTCACTTCTTTCGAGAGAAACTCCTTCTCTAGAAAGGATCCATTCTTAGCAATGAATGTCTTGCCTTCGGATCTGTGATAGAAGGTGTACCCAACAGTCTCCTTTGGGTATCCTATGAAGACATATTTCTCCAATTTGGGTTTGAGCTTATCAAGATGAAACTTTTTCATATAAGCATCACAATCCCATACTTTAAGAAACGACAACTTTGGTTTCTTGCCAAACCACAGTTCAGATTGTGTCGTCTCAACGGACTTAGATGGTGCCCCTTTTTTTAACGTGAATGCAGCTGTCTCTAATGCATGATCCCAAAACGATATTGGTAAATCGGTAAGAAACATCATAGATTGTACTATATGCAATAAAGTATGGTTATGACGTTCGGAGACACCATTATGCTGTGGTGTTCCAGGTGGCATGAGTTTGTGAAACTATTCCACATTGTTTTAATTGAAGACCAAACTCGTAACTCAAATATTCGTCTCTGCGATCAGATCGTAGAAACTTTATTTCTTGTCATGATGATTTTCTACTTCACTCTGAAATACTTTGAACTTTTCAGACTTATGTTTCATCAAGTAGATATACTCATATCTGCTTAAATCATCTGTGAAGGTCAGAAAATAATGATACTTGTCGCGAGCTTTAATATTCATCGGACCACATACATCAGTATGTATGATTTCCAACAAATATGTTGCTCGCTCCATCGTTCCGGAGAACGGAGTCTTTAGTCATCTTGCCCATAAGGCATGGTTCGCAAGCACCAAGTGATTCATAATCAAGTGATTCCAAAATCCCATCAGCATGGAGTTTCTTCATGCGCTTTACACCAATATGACTTAAACGGCAGTGCCACAAATAAGTTGCACTATCATTATTAACTTTGCATCTTTTGGTTTCAATATTATGAATATGTGTATCACTACGATCGAGATCCAATGAACCATTTTCATTGGGTGTGTAACCATATAAGGTTTTATTCATGTAAGCAAAACAACAATTTATTCTCTTACTTAAATGAATAACTGTATTATAATAAACATGATCAAATCATATTCATGCTCAACGCAAACACCAAATAACACTTATTCAACACTAATCCCGAAAGTATAGGGAATGTGCGATGGTGATCATATCAATCTTGGAACTACTTCCAACACACATCATCACTTCACCCTTAACTAGTCTCTGTTTATTCTGCAACTCCCGTTTCGAGTTACTAATCTTAGCAACTGAACTAGTATCTAATACTGAGGGGTTGCTATAAACACTAGTAAAGTACACATCAATAACATGTATATCAAATATACTTATGTTCACTTTGCCATCCTTCTTATCCGCCAATCACTTGGGGTAGTTCCGCTTCCAGTGACCAGTCCCTTTGCAGTAGAAGCACTTAGTCTTAGGCTTAGGACTAGACTTGGGCTTCTTCACTTGAGCAGCAACTTGCTTACCGTTCTTCTTGAAGTTCCCCTTCTTCCCTTTGCCCTTTTCTTGAAACTAGTGGTCTTGTCAACCATCAACACTTGATGTTTTTTATTGATTTCTACCTTCATCGATTTCATCATCATGAAAAGCTCGGGAGTCGTTTTCGTCATCCCTTGCATACTATAGTTCATCACGAAGTTCTACTAACTTGGTGATGGTGACTAGAGAATTCTGTCAATCACTATCTTATTTGGAAGATTAACTCCCACTTGATTCAAGCAATTGTAGTACCCAGACAATCTGAGCACATGCTCACTAGTTGAGCGATTCTTCTCCATCTTTTAGCTATAGAACTTGTTTGAGACTTCATATCTCTCAACTCGGGTATTTGCTTGAAATATTATCTTCAACTCCTGGAACATCTCATATGGTCCATGACGTTCAAAACGTCTTTGAAGTCCCGATTCTAAGCCATTAAGCATGGTGCACTAAACTATCAAGTAGTCATCATATTGAGCTAGCCAAACGTTCATAACGTCTGCATCTGCTCCTGCAATAGGTCTGTCACCTAGCGGTGCATCAAGGACATAATTCTTCTGTGCAGCAATGAGGATAAAACCTCAGATCACGGATCCAATCCGCATCATTGCTACTAACATCTTTCAACACAATTTTCTCTAGGAACATATCAAAATAAACACAGGGAAGCAACAACGCGAGCTATTGATCTACAACATAATTTGCAAAATACTACCAGGACTAAGTTCATGATAAATTTAAGTTCAATTAATCATATTACTTAAGAACTCCCACTTAGATAGACATCCCTCTAATCCTCTAAGTGATCACGTGATCCAAATCAACTAAACCATGTCCGATCATCACGTGAGATGGAGCAGTTTCATTGGTGAACAACACTATGTTGATTATATCTACTATATGATTCACGCTCGAACTTTCGGTCTCCGTGTTCCGAGGCCATATCTGTATATGCTTGGCTCGTCAAGTATAACCTGAGTATTCCGCGTGTGCAACTGTTTTGCACCTGTTGTATTTGAACGTAGAGCCTATCACACCCGATCATCACGTGGTGTCTCAGCACGAAGAACTTTCGCAACGGTGCATACTCAGGGAGAACACTTCTTGATAATTAGTGAGAGATCATCTTAAAATGCTACCGTCAAACTAAGCAAAATAATATGTATAAAAGATAAACATGATATGCAATCAAAATATGTGACATGATATGGCCATCATCATCTTGCGCCTTTGATTTCCATCTCCAAAGTACTGTCATGATCTCTATCGTCACCGGCATGAAACCATGATCTCCATCATCTTGATCTATATCAATGTGTCGTCACGTGGTCGTCTCGCCAACAATTGCTCTTGCAACTATTGCTATCGCATAGAGATAAAGTAAAGCAATTATTGGACGCTTGCATCTTATGCAATAGAGAGACAACCATAAGGATTTTGCCAGTTGCCGATAACTTCAACAAAACATGATCATCTCACACAACAACTTATATCTCATCACGTCTTGACCATATCACATCACAACATGCCCTGCAAAAACAAGTTAGACGTCCTCTACTTTGTTATTGCAAGTTTTACGTGGCTGCTACGGGCTTAGCAAGAACCGTTCTTACCTACGCATCAAAAACCACAACGATAGTTTGTCAAGTTGGTGCTGTTTTAACCTTCGGAAGGACCGGGCGTAGCCACACTCGGTTCAACTAAAGTTGGAGAAACTGACACCCGCCAGCCACCTGTGTGCAAAGCACGTCGGTAGAACCAGTCTCGCGTAAGCATACGCGTAATGTCGGTCCATGCCGCTTCATCCGACAATACCGCCGAACCAAAGTATGACATGCTGGTAAGCAGTATGACTTATATCGCCCACAACTCACTTGTGTTCTACTCGTGCATATAACATCAACACATAAAACCTAGGCTCGGATGCCACTGTTGGGGAACGTAGTAATTTCAAAAAAATTCCTACGCACACGCAAGATCATGGTGATGCATAGCAACGAGAGGGGAGAGTGTGATCTACGTACCCTTGTAGACCGACAGCGGAAGCGTTATGACAACGCGGTTGATGTAGTCGTATGTCTTCATGGCCCGACCGATCAAGCACCGAAACTACGGCACCTCCGAGTTCTAGCACACGTTCAGCTCGATGACAATCCCCAGACTCCGATCCAGCAAAGTGTCGGGGAAGAGTTCCGTCAGCACGACGGCGTGGTGACGATCTTGATGTACTACCATTGTAGGGCTTCACCTAAGCACCGCTACAATATTATCGAGGATTATGGTGGAAGAGGGCACCGCACACGGCTAAGAATATGATCACGTGGATCAACTTGTGTGTCTAGGGGTGCCCCCTGCCCCCGTATATAAAGGAGCAAGGGGAGGAGGCCGGCCGGCCCCTATGGCGCGCCAAGGAGGAGTCCTCCTCCTAGTAGGAGTAGGACTCCTACTAGGAGGGGGAAAGAAGTGGGGAGGGAGAAGGAAAGGGGGGCGCCGCCCCCCTCTCCTAGTCCAATTCGGACCAGGGGGGAGGAGGCGCGCGGCCCACCTTTGGCTGCCCCTCTCTCTCTCCACTAAGGCCCATATGACCCATTACTTCTCCCGGGGGGGGGGTCCGGTAACCCTCCGGCTCTCCGGTTTTCTCCGAAATCATCCTGAACACTTCCGGTGTCCGAATATAGCTGTCCAATATATCAATCTTTATGTCTCGATCATTTCGAGACTCCTCGTTATGTCCGTGATCACATCCGGGACTCCGAACTAACTTCGGTACATCAAAACTCATAAACTCATAATATAACTGTCATCGAAACCTTAAGCGTGCGGACCCTACGGGTTCGAGAACAATGTAGACATGACCGAGACACGTCTCCGGTCAATAACCAATAGCGGAACCTGGATGCTCATATTGGCTCCTACATATTCTACGAAGATCTTTATCGGTCAGACCGCATAACAACATACGTTGTTCCCTTTGTCATCGGTATGTTACTTGCCCGAGATTCGATCGTCGGTATCTCAATACCTAGTTCAATCTCGTTACCGGCAAGTCTCTTTACTCGTTTCGTAATACATCATCTCGCAACTAACTCATTAGTTGCAATGCTTGCAAGGCTTATGTGATGTGCATTACCGAGAGGGCCCAGAGATACCTCTCCGACAATCGGAGTGACAAATCCTAATCTCGAAATACGCCAACCCAACATTCACCTTTGGAGACACCTGTAGAGATCCTTTATAATCACCCAGTTACGTTGTGACGTTTGGTAGCACACAAAGTGTTCCTCCGGCAAACGGGAGTTGCATAATCTCATAGTCATAGGAACATGTATAAGTCATGAAGAAAGCAATAGCAACATACTAAACGATCGGGTGCTAAGCTCATGGAATGGGTCATGTCAATCACATCATTCTCCTAATAATGTGATCCCGTTAATCAAATGACAACACATGTCTATTGTTAGGAAACATAACCATCTTTGATTAATGAGCTAGTCAAGTAGAGGCATACTAGTGACGTTTAGTTTGTCTATGTATTCACAAAAGCATTATGTTTCTGGATAATACAATTCTAGCACGAATAATAAACATTTATCATGAAATAAGGAAATAAATAATAACTTTATTATTGCCTCTAGGGCATATTTCCTTCAGTTTAAATATCATCCTCCCATAGAAGTAAAAGTAGCTACACCTATTAAAGTTGAAGAAAAGACTATTACTTATAATGATCCTATTGTTCCTACTTCTTATGTTGAGAAACCACCTTTCCCTGTTAGGATAAAGGATCATGCTAAAGCTTCAACTGTGGTTCGTAAAAGCAATATTAAAATATATACACCTCCTGAGCAAGTTAAAGTTGAACCTAATATTGCTATTGTTAAAGATCTCTTGTCTGATAATATAGATGGGCATGTTATTTATTTCTATAATGAAACTGCTAGAATTGCTAAACCCCGTGATAAAGATAAAACTAGACCTGTAGTAGGCATGCCTATTATTTCTGTTAAAATAGGAGATCATTGTTATCATGGCTTATGTGGTATGGGTGCTAGTGCTAGTGCAATACCTTATTCCTTATACCAAGAAGTTATGCATGACATTGCACCTGCTGAGATGGAAGATATTGATGTCACAATTAAACTTGCCAATAGAGATACTATTTCACCAATGGGAATTGTTAGAGATGTTGAAGTCTTGTGTGGGAAAACTAAATATCCTGCTGATTTTCTTGTTCTTGGTTCCCCACAAGATAGTTTTTATCCCATTATATTTGGTAGACCCTTCTAAAATACTGTTAATGCTACCATAGATTGCAAAAGGGATGTTGTTACTGTCGGTTTAGATGAGATGACTCATGAATTTAATTTTTCTAAATTTAGTAGAGAACACCATGAAGAAGAATTACCTAGTAAGGATGAAATTATTGGTCTTGCTTCTATTGCTGTACCTCCTAGTGATTCTTTAGAACAATATTTGCTAGACCATGAAAATGATATGTTTATGAATGAAAGTAGGGAATTAGATGAAGTATTCTTTAAACAGGAACCTATTCTGAATCATAATTTACTTATTGAAATCCTAGGAGATCCTCCTCCACCCAAGGGTGATCCCGTGTTTGAGCTTAAACCGTTACCAGATACTCTTAAATATGCTTATCTTGATAAGAAAAAGATATACCCTGTTATTATTAGTGCTAACCTTTTAGAACATGAAGAAGAGAGATTATTGAAAATTCTGAAGAAGTACCGTGCTACTATTGGGTATACTCTTGATGATCTTAAGGGCATTAGTCCCACTCTATGCCAACATAAAATTAATTTGGAAGAAGATGCTAAACCAGTTCGTGATCATCAATGCTGCCTGAATCCTAAAATGAAAGAAGTGGTAAGAAAGGAGATACTAAAGCTCCTTGAGGCAGGTATAATTTACCCCGTTGCTGATAGTCAGTGGGCAAGCCATGTCCATTGTGTCCCTAAGAAGGGAGGTATTACTGTTGTTCCTAATGATAAAGATGAATTGATTCCTCAAAGAATTATTACTGGTTATAGGATGGTAATTGATTTCTGCAAATTAAATACGGCTACTAAAAAAGATCATTACCCCTTACCTTTTACTGATCAAATGCTAGAAAGATTATCCAAACATACACATTTTTGCTTTCTAGATGGTTATTCTGGTTTCTCTCAAATACCTGTGTCAGCTAAAGATCAATCAAAGACTACTTTTACTTGCCCTTTTGGTACTTTTGCTTATAGACGTATGCCTTTTGGTTTATGTAATGCACCTGCTACCTTTCAAAGATGCATGATGGCTATATTCTCTGACTTTTTGAAAAGATTTGTGAGGTTTTCATGGATGACTTTTCCGTCTATGGATCTTCTTTTGATGATTGCTTGAGCAACCTTGATCGAGTTTTGCAGAGATGTGAGAAACTAATCTTGTACTGAATTGGGAAAAGTGCCACTTTATGGTTAATGAAGGTATTGTCTTGGGGCATAAAGTTTCTGAAAGAGGTATTGAAGTTGAGAAATCCAAGGTTGATGCTATTGAAAAGATGGCATGTCCCAAGGACATCAAAGGTATAAGAAGTTTCCTTGGCCATGCCGGTTTTTATAGGAGGTTCATTAAGGACTTCTCAAAAATCTCTCGGCCTCCGACTAATTTATTACAAAAAGATGTACCATTTGTCTTTGATGATGATTTTGTAGAAGCATTTGAAATACTTAAGAAAGCATTGATCTCTGCACCTATTGTTCAGCCACCTGATTGGAATTTACACTTTGAAATTATGTGTGATGCTAGTGATTATGATGTAGGTGCTGTTCTAGGAGAAAGAGTTGATAAGAAACTAAATGTTATTCAATATGCTAGTAAAACTCTAGAAAATGCTCAAAGAAATTATGCTACTACTGAAAAAGAATTCTTAGCAGTTGTATTTGCTTGTGATAAGTTTAGACCCTATATTGTTGATTCTAAAGTAACTATTCACACTGATCATGCTGCTATTAAATATCTTATGGAAAAGAAAGATGCTAAACCTAGACTTATTAGATGGGTTCTCTTGCTTCAAGAATTTGATTTGCATATTGTTGATAGAAAGGGAGCTGAGAACCCCGTTGCAGACAACTTGTCTAGGTTAGAAAATGTGCTTGATGACCCACTAACTATTGATGATAGCTTTACCGATGAGCAATTAAATGTCATAAATGCTACTCATACTGTTCCATGGTATGCTGATTATGCTAATTACATTGTTGCTAAGTTTATACCACCTAGTTTCACATACCAGCAAAAGAAAAAGTTCTTCTATGATTTGAGGCATTACTTTTGGGATGACCCACATCTTTAAAAAGAAGGAGTAGATGGTGTTATTAGATTTTGTGTACCTGAGCATGAACATGAACAGATCCTACGCAAGTGTCACTCGGAAGCTTATGGAGGACACCATGTTGGAGATAGGACTGCGCATAAGGTATTGCAATCTGGTTTTTATTGGCCTAGTCTCTTCAAGGATGCCTGTAAGTTTGTCTTATCTTGTGATGAATGTCAAATAATTGGTAATATTAGTAGACGTCAAGAAATGCCTATGAATTATTCACTTGTTATTGAACCATTTGATGTTTGGTGCTTTGACTATATGGGACCTTTCCCTTCCTCTAATGGTTATACACATATTTTAGTTGCTGTTGCTTACGTTACTAAGTGGGTAGAAGCTATTCCAACTAGTAGTGTTGATCATAACACTTCTATTAAAATGCTTAAAGAAGTTATCTTTCTAAGGTTTGGAGTCCCTAGATATTTAATGACTGATGGTGGTTCACATTTTATTCATGGTGCTTTCCGTAAAATGCTTGCTAAATATGATGTTAATCATAGAATTGCATCTCCTTATCACCCTCAGTCTAGTGGTCAAGTAGAATTGAGTAATAGAGAACTCAAATTAATTTTGCAAAAGACTGTTCATAGGTCTAGAAAGAATTGGTCCAAGAAACTTGATGATGCATTATGGGCCTATAGAACTTCATATAAAAATCCTATGGGTATGTCTCCGTATAAAATGGTCTATGGAAAAGCATGTCACTTACCTCTGGAACTAGAACACAAGGCTTATTGGGCTATTAAAGAACTAAATTATGATTTTAAACTTGCCGGTGAGAAGAGGTTATTTGATATTAGCTCACTTGATGAATGGAGAACCCAAGCCTACGAAAATGCCAAGTTGTTTAAAGAAAAAGTTAAAAGGTGGCATGATAAAAGAATACAAAAGCGTGAGTTTAATGTAGGTGATTATGTATTGCTATACAACTCTCGTTTAAGATTTTTTGCAAGAAAACTTCTCTCTAAATTGGAAGGTCCCTACGTTATCGAGGAGGTCTACCGTTCCAGTGCCATAAAAATCAACAACTTCGAAGGCACAAATCCGAAGGTGGTAAATGGTCAAAGAATCAAATATTATATCTCAGGTAATCCCATAAATGTTGAAACCAATGTTACTGAAACCATAATCCCGGAGGAGTACATAAAGGACACTTTCCGGAACGTTTCAGACTCTGAAAAGGAATAGGTATGTGGTACGGTAAGTAAACCGACTCCAAAACAGTTTTTAAGGCAATATTTATCCGTTTTGGAATATTTAGAAAAATAGAAAAATAAGCAGCAGTCCGGAAAGGACACGAGGGCCCCACGAGGGTGGAGGGCGCGCCCCCTACCTCGCGGGAACCTCGTGTGCTCTCCAGACTCTGTTTTCTTATAGGTCACGTATTTTGGTCGGTAAAAATTCATTATATAACCTCCAGGGAGTTTTGACTCCTGTATCACGCAAAAATCTCTTGTCTTTGTTTCGAGTTGTTTTTCTGACAGATTTAGATTATCATGACATCTCCAAGTGCATCCAAGGACAAGTTCTTCGAGAAGGTCATCAACCCTTACCTAGCGGAGGTGCAACGACACCCTCAAACCATTGAGATGCGTGATGGGTTGCTGCACATCTGTGATGCTGAGGGACCTAAGGGGACCGGAAGCGTGGAGACGAGGCTCGAAGCAATGGAGCAACAAGTTTTCAAGTGTCAGGGGATGGTGGAGCATGGAATGAACTCCAACTACATGACGATCTCAGAGTTCACCAACAAACACAAGTTGGATGCCGACAACATCGGGGAGACAATCTTCAAGCTTCATGAGAAAATTGAGCACCTCCAAGCTCAAATCTACGACCTGCAAAACCAAAACTGTGAGTATGAATATAGATTCAAAAGGATGAGTTTGGCTGCAGGTTTGAGGATCCCGGAGACTCGGTCATCCTTCTATGATGGTGAGCCTATGCCTTGGAAGAAGGACGACAAGCCTACGCCATCAACAACATCACCACTGTCTCCTCCAACAAAGAAGAATTGAGTATCTGGTATGGGCACCCCACTTGGCAACTGCCAAGCTTGGGGGAGTGCCCCGGTATCGTATCACCATCACTTTTATCTTTACCGTCTTTCTTAGCTCGATCCTTTTGGTAATATTTTGATCTAGTAGAATAGAAGTTCTTAGTATGATCTAGTTGTGAGTTTTGCTTTATTATCCTTCTATGTAATCGAGTCCGTGAGCTATATAATAAAGATTAGTGTTGAGTCAAGGGCTTGCTTATTTTTGCCATGATCCCAAATAAAAGAAAAGAAAAGAAAAAGAAATAAAAAGATCATGTGACTCTTATGGAGAGTAATGAGCTCACATAGAAAGAGTATGGTGAATAAAAGTTATTGAGGGTTGACAAACATAGTTTTGGTCATCGTTGCAATTAATAGGAAGTAATAAAGAAAGAGAGGTCTTCACATATAAATATACTATCTTGGAGCACTCATTAAAATATGACATGCTAAAGAGTTGACATTGGACAAGGAAGACAACATAATGGGTTATGTTTTCTTACATCTGAGATAAATTATATTATATTGGATCCTCCAACATGTTGAGCTTGCCTTTCTCCCTCATGCTAGCCAAATTCATTACACCAAGTAGAGATAGTACTTGTGCTTCCAAATGCCCTTAAACCAGTTTTGCCATGAGAGTACACCATACCTACCTATGGATTGAGTAAAATCCATCAAGTAAGTTGTCATCGGTGCAAGCAATAAAAATTGCTCTCTAAATATGTATGATTGATTGCTGTGGAGGAAATAAGCTTTATACGATTGTGTGATATGGAAGTAATAAAAGAGACATACTGCATAATAAAGGTCCATATCACAAGTGGCAATATAAAGTGATGTTCTTTCACATTAGGATTTTGTGCATCCAACCATAAAAGCGCATGACAACCTCTACTTCCCTCTGCGAAGGGCCTATCTTTTACTTTTATCTCCTACACTGCAAAAGAGTCATGGTGATCTTCACCCTTCCTTTTTACATTTTATCCTTTGGCAAGCACAATATGTTGGAAAGATCCCGGTATATCTTATATCTTATATTTACTAATTGGAGGCACCAATTAAGCCTCCACGTTAATTCTCATGAGGGTAAATTCTGACCGTTAATCCTCAGGAGGAGTAAATTCTGACCATCCAATTTGCGTGAAAAGCCATGATGAAATATCCTACCTCGCCCTCATAAATAGGTCTCCTCTCCTATCACGTTTCAAAGCCTATAATGCCGTCATAAACAGGTCTCCTCCTATGTCATTGTCAAAAAAAGGTCTCCTCATGTGTCATTGTCAAAAAAAGTCTCCTCCTCTGTCACGTTTCAAAGGATTCCCCTTCATCCCGTCAACCTATCGAGCATCCATGTAAAAAAATAAACCACGCTAGGTTTACATTAACATAGAGAATTAGCGATGTACATCTAAAAAGGAGAATTAGGGATGTGCCTCTTCTTCCAGCGACTACACCTGTATGTTTTCCTCATCAGATGCCTGGCGTAGATCTCACCCGTGGTGAGCCATATGCTGCACCCACCATCATCCTCCCACGCTCCTCGGCACCATAACTGAGGGCCATCTCCTAGGGCCGCACTCCTGAACGAAGATGAATAGATCTGGCAGCAAGGACTTATTTAGATCTGATGGACCTTCAGGTTTGCCGATTTGTTTTCCTTGGTACTTACCTTGCTGCCCTGCTTTCGATATTGGAAGATGCATAAATGATTGGATGGAAATTTTGGTGCCGATTTCGACGGTCAGATGCTTCATGTGCATTATATGGCTCCCGTGAATAAATTCAGTAGATAGAAATAAAATTAACCGTGATTATTTGAGGGATCAAGGGTGTGGCCCTGCCCTAGATGAAACAATATTAAGCAAATGAAGATATATAGTTGGCGTACCAGAGGCATAATTGCATAGCAGGCAGCACGCAAAAGAAGATTCAAGGGATCATATTATTGCAATATATCACAAACTGAAGCACACCAAGAACTCAAGGGAGCCGCAGGAAACCTGACGGAAATTATAACAGTCTCGAGCTCATGGTGAAACCTGAGAATCAAATACTTTGAAGTGGCTTCTATGCATAGGTTCTACATCAGCCAAGATATAAACCCGGTATTATATCTGTGTTGACTCCCACTGCAGAATATTTTTAGTTATTTGTCCAGCTAGAGTTCTTGCCGCTGATTTTTTAATATAATTTTGTTGCAATAAGGTATAATGTTGTGAGATATTTACTTGGAGAATGTCATGGACCATCCATTTGGTATTTGTTCTTCCAACTTTTACGTGTTGTCTAATGTAATGCACCTGAAGGAGGAATCATCATTTAGCATATGAAAGGCTAGGTGACTTTCTCTTGCATGCTAGCTGAAAGTTATTAAATACTTAGTACCTCAGATTTTCTTGGAGCTGGATAAAATTATCTAACCAGATAGCTAATTGAACATCAATTCTGGATAATTACAACACATCTTTTCAACTTCAATATAGTATGGCAAGTTAATTTGCAATAAATAAAACTTCGAATATATATATATATATATATGTGAATTCTGAATTTTGTTTACTGGCGAGTGTATTTTTGTATCTGGTAATGTCAATCACAACTATTCCTTTGCTTTTCATTCTTATATGAGGCACAATCGCTCAACTGGTGAGTTTATTCTTCCCAACTTAATGATGCATCTCCTACTTTTTATACCTGCAAGGCAGTTGTCGTAATTTCAGTAAAGAATAATTGCAGCACTGATCAACTTTTTAGATACAACAGAATAGCAAGAGTGCAGGAAAATCTGGTAGTAAAATTATATCCCGACAGAAATATCACATCTACATTTGTTCGTAATGCATTACATCCTTTTAGGCAGTGCATTTTTATCTTATGGCTACGATTTTGTAGCT
The DNA here is from genome assembly GCF_056163025.1 of Triticum urartu. Classification (NCBI taxonomy): domain Eukaryota; kingdom Viridiplantae; phylum Streptophyta; class Magnoliopsida; order Poales; family Poaceae; genus Triticum; species Triticum urartu. The sequence goes on along the minus strand of NC_141879.1, from coordinate 75,103,022 downwards.
CTTCTAATACTAAACAGAATTGTAATATGTGTTTGAGCTTTTTGGTACATCCTTTTAGGCAATGCATTACCCGTTCATGGTAAAAACCAATTTATGTAGAAACTTCAATGAGCTTTTGTTTTATCAAAACTTCAGATCATAAAGCAAACCCACTCACGATCACTTATTACAACTTCATTTTGTCCATGTACATCCTAACAGCTCATGCTTGAAGGTGTACTTCTTGTTCGAGAGGAGAGTGAGTACATAGTCAATCTCTAACTACTTACGACCAGCTTCCCTAGATGAAGCAGTACAAAACGTGCCTAGATGACCATGTGCTAAATAGTGTAACCTGAACATTCAGCTTCTGCAACCGGAACCACCGCATTCTACATGTTGTGAATCCTTTGGGTACAGTTCAAAGTTTGCAATGAACGAACATTATTGCCGTGGTTATCTTATTTACAGTTCCTATTTACTGCACCCTACATATATGCATCAGAGGTTGTGTTAATGTTTTTACTGTATACTGAGGAATACTAAATAGCAGTTTATGTGCAATTATGATGCTATACTAACATGTTATATGAATAGTTTAGTCTTCGGTTACCAAGAATTGAGTTTAGCTCACACAGTAGGAGACGAGGTGTTTTCCCAAAGGTACTCTTAGGGTTTCGCAAGTAAAATGTTTCAAATGCTTGATGATATTTTCTATGTCTTTATGCATGGGTAGTAACGAGATGCCAGAACTAAGTGAAAGAACATGCGGTGCCCCCATGTTTGGTTTTGGTAATTGATGACAATCTCTATGGACTAATGCTTTCCTTGAGTTATATTTGAAGGTTTTGTCCATAGGATTTTCTTGGAGTACATGTGTTGGTTTCAAGGAGAGTTTGTGTCGACCAAGGTGCTATTCAAGGAATTATCCAAAGATTGGTCACTTGAGAGTTGAGCTTATTGCAAGCATGTCTTGAAGAATAAGATTGTGTGATCATTCATGTTTACCTTCAAGACATCATCCAAACAAAGAGAGTTGGAAAGATTCAAGGTTGATCAAGACTAAGTCAAGAGTGAATCAAGTTGATCAACTCACAAAGAGTAGAAGATGTACCGAGAGGGATCAAGTGATCCCATGGTATGGTAAGCATTGTCCATTGCACTTTGTGTACTAACCCATGGTCTATGTGAGAGTCTATGTGGGGTTAGGTACGTGTCCATGGGCTTGCGTCAAGAGGATGATATCATACAACCCATGGGAAGGATGGCATCAAGTGGTGATCGTCATCAAGATTGCCATGTGCAATTTCAAGTGGAGAATCACGAAGAGATCAAGTGCGTGAAGCTTGCCATCCATTTGTGGTGTCAATGGACTTGTGAAGATGTGCCGAAGAGTGGCTCACCCATAGTGGAGTATGGGGGAGCAATCATCTAGTCTTCATCGACCCAACCCAGTCAAGAAAGGTGGTCCATCTTGAGGAGGACAAGATCGTCATCATCTAACTCAAGTGGATCATGTGCAAGGCAAAGGTTTGCCCTTGATAGGTTTTCTATTTTACCGGTCTCATGGTGGTAGTTGGGAGACCGGGTTATAGGATCGATAGCCGTACTATCAAGGGGGGCTCTCAAGTGAGTAGCTTGATCGTATCGTTCGTCGAGAGCTCAAACCATTGCATCCTTGCATCATGTTTCTTGGTTCTTGTTTGGTTCTATTTGTGAGTCTTAGAGCTTATGGTCATCTTGATGACAAGCTTGGTTTCATCGAAAACGGAGTTCGCATGCGTCTTCTATGATGTTTTCGGTGTTGGAGGTTTTATCGGTCTTTTTCGAGGAAGGGTTCTCACCATTTTCTTATGGGCCTTTTCTCATTTGCTTCTTATTGATATTTCTTTGAAGATTGTTTTAGCCCTTGTCGCTAGCTTTCCAACAAACTTGGTTTCATCGAATTCGGAGTCCGTTTGCAAAAGTTGTGGCAGTTTTGGTGTTCTGAAAAGGCTGCAGCGGTACTACCGCGAATTGGAGCGGATATAATTTTTTACTACTGCTCCAGAGCAGTACTACCGTGGCTCCTACAGCGGTAGTACCGCTCCGGACCAAAAACTCGTCCCAAGTCTTGCGGTGGTAGGCCCGGATGTAGTTTTTTAGTACCGCTCGGAAGCAGTAGTACCGCTACCATTTGCGGTAGTACCGTGAGGACGAGCGGTAGTACCGCTCCGGCGGTTCTTCTGGCCTTTTGCCTCCTCGCTGTTGTTTTTCAAAGGGGTACTTCCGCCCTAGCGGTAGTACCGCTCCTTGGAGCGGTTGTACCGCTCTGTGCGGGCTGTGAGCATAACGGTTGGATTTTTTCCCCACCTATAAAAGGGGGTCTTCTTCCCCAATGAACCTTATCTCTTGAGCTCGTTTTTGCCCCCATTGTTGACCTTCTTTGAGCTTGCTAACTGTCAATCCCTCCATGGATTCTTCCTAGTTTTTGAGGGAAGAGAGAGAGGAGATCTAGATCCACATTTCCACCAATCACTTTCTCCTCTATGTGAGGGGAACCCCTTGGATCTAGATCTTGGAGTTCTTGGTGTTCTCCTTCTTGTTCTTCCTCTCATTTTCCTCCCTAGCATTAGTTGCTCCGGTGGGATTTGAGAGAGAAGGACTTGGGCACTCCGTATGCCCTTGCCATTGCATTTGGTGCATCGGTTTGAGTTCTCCACGGTGATACGTGGAAGTGAAGTTTGAGAAGCTTATTACTCTTGGGTGTTTGGGCGCCCTAGAGCTTGTTCCTCTTGGGTGCCTTGGCGCCCTAGACGGTTGGTGTTGTTCGGAGCTCAATCATTATGGTGTAAAGCTCCGGGCAAGCGTCGGGGTCTCCAATTAGGTTGTGGAGATCGCCCCGAGCAATTTGACGGGTACCGGTGACCGCCCCCAAGGGTTGCCAAAGTGTACGGGTTCGGTGACCGCCCCCAAGGGTTGCCATTTGTACGGGTTCGGTAACCGCCCTCAAGGGCCCCTTAGTGGAATCACGGCATCTTGCATTGTGCGAGGGCTTGAGGAGATTACGGTGGCCCTAGTGGCTTCTTGGGGAGCATTGTGCCTCCACACCGCTCCAAACGGAGATTAGCATCCGCAAGGGTGTGAACTTCGGGATACATCGTCGTCTCCGCGTGCCTCGGTTATCTCTTACCCGAGCTCTTTACTTATGCACTTTACTTTGTGATAGACATATTGTTTCTTATCATATATCTTGCTATCACCTAGTAGTCAATCTTGCTTAGCATAAGTTGTTGGTGCACATAGGTGAGCCTAGTTGTTGTAGGTTTTGTGCTTGACAAATTAACCGCTAGGTTTATTCCGCATTTGTTCAAGTCTAAACCGTAATTATTTTAAAACGCCTATTCACCCCCCCTCTAGGCGACATCCACGATCTTTCAATTGGTATCAGAGCCTCGTCTCTCTTTGTTAGGCTTAACTGCCTAGAGAGTAAAGATGTCGACTAGAGGATTAGGATTCTCTGACACTCTTAGTTTTGATGGCACAAATTTTGATGTTTGGGTAATTCGCATGCTTAATCTCTTTAGGGTCATGGACCCAAATTTAGAGCGAATTGTAGATATGGGTTTTTCTCCTCCAAAGGATCCCCAAATATTATCTTTAGAGGATGAGAGAAACTCTTATCTCAATGCTCAAGCTTCTAATGTGCTTTTCGATGCTTTGAGCAATGTAGTTATATTTCAACTCATGCCGTTCCGGGATGCTCATGAGTTGTGGACAAAGCTTAAAGATAAATATGGTGTGTCCAAGTTTTGTGGGGATGATTGTTCTCCCTCCACATCCGGCCGTATAGTCTTCTCAACTTCTTCTACTTCACCTACATGTGGTTTGACACAAGGTAATGATATGGTGAGTAGTGTTGGTCATTGCAATGATGATAGTATGCTTATTGTGGATGATCCTCCATCACTATCTTATTGCAATGCTTCTTCTTTGGACTTTAACACTTCGAGCACCATACATGTTTCACATGCTTGTGTTGATAGTCCGTGCATATATTGTAGAAATTGTTTGACTAAATCTCATGATGATATGCTTGCTATATCTTGTTGCCATGATAAAAATGCTTGTATTTCCTCGAGTTGTGGTGCTAACAATGTAGAGGAAACCCAACACTCCATGGAACAAGATGTGATTTTAAATGGTGCTTCAAGGGATCCTACATCATCATCTATTGCTTTTTGCCTTATGGCTAAGGCTTCAAAGGTATCTCCTACTTTGAAACCCAATATGTCTCTTGATGATGATGTTGATGCTAATGATGATAAGGATAATGATGAAGAGAATGATAATGTTGCCTCCTTAAAAATTAAGGGGGAAATGGTTTTTAAAGCTCTTAATAAAAATAAAATTGCTCGTTCCAACTTCATGGAAATCATGTCCATTGCCATTGAGGGCAAGAAATATATTGATGAGTTGGAATCTCGTCTTGAGGAGCATGAGGTCACCACTGATAAAATGGAAGGTCATGAGTGTGATTACGCTAATGAGATCACGGACCTCTCCCAAGCTCTCGAACTTGAACAAACCACCAAGGAATCTCTTGAGGAAACTTTTGCTCTAGAATAATCTAGAGTGAGGGAATCTCGTGATACAGCTCTTGAGGTGGCCAATGATTTTGAAATTAAAAATGAGGAGCTTGAAGTTGCACATGCTAAACTCCTTGAGGACTTTGAGCACCTCGAAAATGGCTCAAGGGTCATTAAGAGTGAGCTCATCAAACTCACCGAGTCTCATGCTCAACTTAAAGCTTCGTATTCAAAAGATCTTTCCAAGGTGTCCTCTCCTCTTGTTGTTAATGATGATGCTTGTGCTACTAACTCTATCTCTTGTGAAGCATCCATTTTGAAGGAGAATGTTGAGCTAAGGGCTCAACTTGAGTTGCTATCTAGCAATTATGGGATGTTGGAAGAAAATCATGTAAAGCTCACAAGCTCTCATGATGATCTTCTAGTATCCCATAATGTGCTAAAGTTAGCTCATGAGGCCATTCTTGGTAAGGTAACATCTAGTGAGCCTCATGTGGATACTAGCACTACTTTTATTCAAAATGCTATATTGCCTTGTGCTAGTCCTCGCGATTCATCCATGCATAACATTGGTACATCTTGTGATGAATTGCTTTCCTTGCCTTGTTGCTCTAACGATGAATCTTTCTAGTACTTGTGTTGAGACTAACCATGTAGAGGAAATCAAAGAGCTCAAGGCCCAAGTCACTTCTTTGAAGAAAGACTTGGAAAAGAGTCATGAAGGGAAATCCACACTCAACAATATCTTGAGTGTGCAAAAATCCCCCAATGACAAAGGTGGACTTGGATTCAACTCCAATAAGAAGAAGTCCAAGATGATCAAGAAGAAGGGCCAAGAACAAGTCAAGAATTCGGCCAAGATTATTTGCTTCAAGTGCAAAATTGAAGGGCATCATGTTAGATCTTGCCCATTGAAGAAGAAACCCATTAGTGACAAGAAACAAGGGAAGCGGCCACAAGTTCATTCTCATGCTCAACCTCAAGTTGAAGAAAAGCCTCTTCCCAAGAAGACTCAAGCTTATGCTTCTCAAGTTGAGAAATCAAGTGAGAAGAAAGTGAAGAGTAGACGTTGCTACCTATGTCGCGAGAAAGGTCACCTCGCCTCTTCATGCACTAGTGGTAACTTATCCAACCCAATTATTATTGATGATATCTATTCTCTTGGGAAGGATAATGTTGGCAATGTGTTTGCCAAATTTGTTGGTGCTCAAAGTGGTGTCAAGAAAAGAACCATTTGGGTAGCCAAGCCTATTGTGACTAACCTCTTAGGACCCAACTTGGTTGGGGACCAACAAGCTCAAACTTGATCAATAGGTGATATTGGAGGTCATTGGAGACTTGGCTACATTATGAAGAATTAAGGGGACTTCATCATTCTTATTGTCTCAAGCCAAGTCATTCGGATTATCAAGTTTCTATCTTATATCCAATGTTCCTCCTTGCGGCAACTCGTGCTTAAAGTGTCTACATTGATAGTTACTTGCCCCTTTGCATGTTTGGTTCCGTTCTTGCATGTGTTTGTATATGTTGTGCTTCCAACTTGATTATCTTAAGCAATAAAGTATGTGTGTGTTGGTTTGCGCATCATGTACATGTGTGTCGTTCGTTGAGCCTTTGTGCATCTTGGTCATATCTTAGTTGGCTCTTGTGAGAGATTAATGGAATATCCCATTGTGGGGGAGTGATGTGCTTTGTGCACCTCACAATCCTATAAATGTGTGTACATGAGGAATACCATCTAGTATTGATATTACAAGATTATCTAGTCGCTATGTGGTATGTCTTCTCATGTGAAATTCAAATTCTAAGTAGTCCATTAATTATCTCTTGTTGGATCCTTTAATTGCCTCTTGTCTATCTTTAATTGGTATCACATTATGGGGGAGTAATATGCTATGTGTATATTACTAGCCTAGAAAATGTGTACATTTGAGATATTGTCATCTAGAGTTGATATTGTAAATTATCTTGTTCCTAGGTGGCATGTTAGCTCTACAAGTTGCAATTTCCTTTTTGGTTGGTGTGAAGATGATGTCGGATATCCTTGCTATCTACCACCGGGAATTATTTCCATTTACTTCTTGTCTTTTGACAATTGGTACTCACTTTTGTGGTAGAATTTATTGATCATATTTACATTGGCTTTTGCTTTTTATTTGTCTTTTCTCTTGCCAAGGATTGTATCAACTCCCTTTGTCTTCCATACCACTTGCGGATCTTGTTTATTTCTTGATCTTGTCTAGTGTTTTCTAGATATAGTGAAAGTGGTGATCCCACATCATGCATTTTGTATTCAAATGCAATTTCTCTATAATGCACTAGTCTTGGGGGAGCTATCCTATTTTCTATAAAACACTCATCTTGTGATCCTTATCAAGTGTGCGTCGGTGGAAGGCAAGTCGTTTCTTTTGGGTACTTTGTGCTATCATGAAACTTTGTGGAGAGCTTGGTTTGTTTGGATTCATCCTCTCTTTTGGGGGTTTGATATCTTTTATTTAGTGTGTATCATCGGATATCTCATTCCTCGATGTATCTATTATGGATATCCTCCAAGTGATGAGTTATTCATTTGGTATCTTTTCTTCACTTGTTTTTTTCTTTGTCATTTGGTATCGGTTCTTGAAAGTCTTGAGCATGCATATTAACTTCATGTAGTTTCTTTGGCATGCTTTCTTTCTTTGACCCAATATATAGGGAACTCCACCAAGTCTCAAATTGGATGAGATGTGCATGAAGCTCATTTTCATATCTATATGCACATATTTATGTGGAGTTTGTCCTATGTCTTGTTGGTTCTCTAACTATTTGGTCCCAATGAGTTTGGGTACCATTTTGTTTGTTTTGTTGTTCTAGGAACAAGTGGAGATGCATTGGATGCTCGGCTTACTCACAAGGAAGGTGGTGTCACCATGTGCTTATTGGAGTCAAGCTAGGATGATTAATGAACTACTATCTACCTTTAATTGGCATCTACTACATCCATCCAATGGTATCTCAGTAACAAGTATCATCATCTACTTCATGCACACATTTCTTGCATCAACCTTTCGTAGGTTGTATCATGGCATGTTATCCATTCTCTCTTGTGATACTTGTTTCCTTTCTCAAAGCATCCCAACAATGATGTCTTGTTGCTAGTTGTGATGTCTTTGATGTTCGTGTGGTTGGAATTCATTTATATGCAATAAGACCATATCTAGCCTTGTGCTATGCTCTCAAGCAAATATCTTATTGGTATATGTATGACTTCCGTTTGGATATCTTGTTCCTTCATGTTGTAACTATTTCGGGTGTACATCCTTCTTTGTAGATATATATCATCATGATTTTGTCTACCTAGAACCTTATACACTTGAGAGAAATTACATCTCTAGATGATATCCTTTCTTTCACGCCCACCTTGCCTTTCTTATGTTATTTCTTTGGTGGCTCCGTGAAAGCTTTTGCCTTGAGTGCGTATCGTATCTCGTTGCATCTTGATGCACTCTTGTGTGGTGAAGATGAAAGCACAAGTGCTCCCTAGGTGGTTTTCATAATTGATGACAACATATCTCTTGTTGGACTAACATTTCTATCTAGCATGTTTCAGATAAGTTCAACAATGGAGTGGCATGGACTAAAGGTTGTGGGAACTCCTTCAAGATGCTAAGGACAAAGGATTGGCTAAAGCTTAAAGCTCAAGACTCTTCATTTTACATTTTAGTGATCCAAGATCACATTGAGTCCATAGGAAAAGCCAATACTATCAAGGAGGGATGAGGTGTTGCTTAATGAGCCTCTTGCTTCATGTGCTTAATGATATGCTCCAAAATCCTCAGCTACTTTCCCACTTCCACATATGACCTAAACCCTAAGCCAAACTCGGTCCTACCGATTCTTCCTATCCGGCGCCACCGAGTTTCACTTGTCATAAGCCACTGCCAAACCCTAATCAGTTCGGTCTCACCGATGGGATCTTGGTCTCACCGAGATGGGCTTGCAAACTCTCTGTTATCCATTGCAATATTCTCGGTCCCACCAAGATACGCAATCGGTCCCACCGAGTTTTCTTGGCCAAATCTCAGTTTCACTTATTACCCAAATCGGTCCCACCGAGTTTGAGTAATCGGTCAAACCGAGTTTTGGATTTACCCTAACCCTAGCACATCGGTCCCACCGAGTTGAACCAGTCGGTCCCACCGAAATCTCTAACGGTCACTAGGTTTACCTTTTCGGTCCGACCGAGTTTGTTGATTCGGTCCCACCGAGATTGGAAAACTGTGTGTAACGGTTGGATTTTGTGTGGAGGCTATATATACCCCTCCACCTCCTCTTCATTCGTGGAGAGAGCCATCAGAACACATACACAATTCCAACTCATATGTTCTGAGAGAGAACCACCTACTCATGTGTTGAGACCAAGATATTCCATTCCTACCATACGAATCTTGATCTCTAGCCTTCCCAAGTTGCTTTCCACTCAAATCTTCTTTCGACAAAATCCAAATCCTATGAGAGAGAGTTGAGTGTTGGAGAGACTATCATTTGAAGCACAAGAGCAAGCAGTTCATTACCTACACACCATTTGTTACTTCTTGGAGAGTGGTGTCTCCTAGATTGGCTAGGTGTCACTTGGGAGCCTCCGACAAGATTGTGGAGTTGAACCAAGGTGTTTGTAAGGGCAAGGAGATCGCCTACTTCGTGAAGATCTACCGCTAGTGAGGCAAGTCCTGTGTGGGCGATGGCCATGGTGGGATAGACAAGGTTGCTTCTTCGTGGACCCTTTGTGGGTGGTTGCTTCTTCGTGGACCCTTTGTGGGTGGAGCCCTTTGTGGACTCACGCAACCGTTACCCTCTGTGGGTTGAAGTCTCCATCAACGTGGATGTAGGATAGCACCACCTATCCGAACCACGGGAAAAACATCTGTGTCTCCAATTGCGTTTGAATTCTCCAAACCCTTCCCTTTACATTCTTGCAAGTTGCATGCTTTACACTCCGCTGCTCATATACTCTTTGCATGCTTGCTTGATATGTATTGTGTATGTTGAAATTGTGCCTAAACTCCACTTAAACTGAAAAAGCTTAAAAATTGCAACTTTAGCATTAAGTGTCTAATCACCCCCCTCTAGACACATCTACTTCTAGATGTTGGAAATATGCCCTAGAGGCAATAATAAAAGCATTATTATTATATTTCTTTGTTCATGATAATTGTCTTTATTCATGCTATAACTGTATTATCCGGAAATCGTAATACACGTGTGAATACATAGACCATAATATGTCCCTGGTAAGCCTCTAGTTGACTAGCTCGTTGATCAACAGATAGTCATGATTTCCTGGCTATGGACATTGGATGTCATTGATAACGGGATCACATCATTAGGAGAATGATGTGATGGACAAGACCCAATCCTAAGCATAGCACAAAGATCGTGTAGTTCGTTTGCTAGAGCTTTTCCAATGTCAAGTATCTTTTCCTTTGACCATGAGATCGTGTAACTCCCGGATACCGTAGGAGTTCTTTGGGTGTATCAAACGTCACAACGTAACTGGGTGACTATAAAGGTGCATTACAGGTATCTCCGAAAGTGTCTGTTGGGTTGACACGGATCGAGACTGGGATTTGTCACTCCATATAACGGAGAGGTATCACTGGGCCCACTCGGTAATGCATCATCATTATGAGCTCAAGGTGACCAAGTGGTTGATCACGGGATCATGCATTACGGTACGAGTAAAGTGACTTGCCGGTAACGAGATTGAACAAGGTATTGGGATACCAACGATCGAGTCTCGGGCAAGTAACATACCGATTGACAAAGGGAATTGTATACGGGGTTGATTAATCCTCGACATCGTGGTTCATCCGATGAGATCATCGTGGAGCATGTGGGAGCCATCATGGGTATCCAGATCCCGCTGTTGGTTATTGACTGGAGAGTCGTCTTGGTCATGTCTGCTTGTCTCCCGAACCCGTAGGGTCTACACACTTAAGGTTCGGTGATGCTAGGGTTGTGAAGATATGTATATGCAGTAACCCGAATGTTGTTCGGAGTCCCGGATGAGATCCCGGACATCACGAGGAGTTCCGGAATGGTCCGGAGGTAAAGAATTATATATAGGAAGTGCTGTTTTGGCCATCGGGACAAGTTTCGGGGTTATCGGTATTGTACCGGGACCACCGGAGGGGTCCCGGGGGCCCACCGGGTGGGGCCACCTGTCCCGGGGGGCCACATGGGCTGTAGGGGTGCTCCTTGGCCTACATGGGCCAAGGGCACCAGCCCCTATAGGCCCATGCGCCTAGGGTTTCCATGGGGAAGGAGTCCCACTAGTGGAAGGCACCCCTAAGTGCCTTGGGGGGGAGGGAAACCTCCCTTGGGCCGCCGCACCTAGGAGATTAGATCTCCTAGGCTGCGCACCACCCCCCCTTGGCCCTCCTATATATAGTTGAGGAGAGGGAGGACTTCATACCTCAGCCTTTGGTGCTTCCTCTCTCCCCGTTACGTCTATCTCTCGTAGTATAGGCGAGGCCCTGCTACTGTGACGCCCTGCATCCACCACCATGCCGTCGTGCTGCTGGATCTTCATCAACCTCTCTTCCCCCCTTGGTGGATCAAGAAAGGAGGAGACGTCATCCGTTCCGTACGTGTGTTGAACGCGGAGGCACCGTCCGTTCGGTGCTAAGATCATCGGTGATTTGAATCACGTCGTGTTCGACTACATCATCCCCGTTCTTTGAACGCTTCCGCTCGCGATCTACAAGGTACGTAGATGCATCTAATCACTCGTTGCTAGATGAACTCCTAGATGGATCTTGGTGAAACCGTAGGAAATTTTTTGTTTTCTGCAACGTTCCCCAACAGTGGCATCATGAGCTAGGTCTATGCGTAGTTCTCTTGCACGAGTAGAACACAAAGTAGTTGTGGGCGTTGATTTTGTTCAATATGCTTGCCGTTACTAGTCTTATCTTGATTCGGCAGCATCGTGGGATGAAGCGGCCCGGACCGACCTTACACGTACTCTTACGTGAGACAGGTTCCACCGACTAACATGCACTAGTTGCATAAGGTGGCCAGCGGGTGTCTATCTCTCCTACTTTAGTCGGATCGGATTCGATGAAAAGGGTCCTTATGAAGGGCAAATAGCAATTGGCATATCACGTTGTGGTCTTTGCGTAGGTAAGAAACGTTCTTGCTAGAAACCCATAGCAGCCACGTAAAACATGCAGACAACAATTAGAGGACGTCTAACTTGTTTTTGCAGGGTATGCTATGTGATGTGATATGGCCAAAGTTGTGATGAATGATGAATGATCTATATGTGATGTATGAGATGTTCATGCTATTGTAATAGGAATCACAACTTACATGTCGATGAGTATGATGGTGACAGGATGATCATGGAGCCCCAAGATGGAGATCAAAGGAGCTATGTGATATTGGCCATATCATGTCACTATTATTATTTGATTGCATGTGATGTTTATCATGTTTTGCATCTTGTTTGCTTAGAACGACGGTAGTAAATAAGATGATCCCTCATAATAATTTCAAGAAAGTGTTCCCCCTAACTGTGCACCGTTGCTACAGTTCGTCGTTTCGAAGCACCACGTGATGATCGGGTGTGATAGATCCTTACGTTCACATACAACGGGTGTAAGACAGATTTACACACGCAATACACTTAGGTTGACTTGACGAGCCTAGCATGTGCATAGACATGGCCTCGGAACACAGAAGACCGAAAGGTCGAGCATGAGTCGTATAGAAGATACGATCAACATGAAGATGTTCACCGACGTTGACTAGTCCGTGTCACGTGATGATCGGACACGACCTAGCCAACTCGGATCATGTTATACTTAGATGACTAGAAGAGGGATGTCTATCTAAGTGGGAGTTCATTAATAATTTGATTAGATGAACTTAATTATCATGAACTTAGTCTAAAATCTTTACAATATGTCTTGTAGATCAAATGGCCAACGTTGTATTCAATTTCAACGCGTTCCTAGAGAAAACCAAACTGAAAGACGATGGCAACAACTATACGGACTGGGTCCGGAACCTGAGGATCATCCTCATAGCTGCCAAGAAAGATTATGTCCTACAAGCACCGCTAGGTGATCCACCCGTCCCACAGAACCAAGACGCTATGAACGCTTGGCAAACACGTACTGATGACTACTCCCTCGTTCAGTGCGGCATGCTTTACAGCCTAGAGCCGGGGCTCCAAAAGCGTTTTGAGAGACATGGAGCATATGAGATGTTCGAAGAGCTGAAAATGGTTTTCCAAGCTCATGCCCGGGTCGAGAGATATGAAGTCTCCGACAAATTCTTCAGCTGTAAGATGGAGGAAAATAGTTCTGTCAGTGAGCACATACTCACTATGTCTGGGTTACATAACCGCTTGACTCAGCTGGGAGTTAATCTCCCGGATGATGCGGTCATTGACAGAATCCTCCAGTCGCTTCCACCAAGCTACAAGAGCTTTGTGATGAACTTCAATATGCAGGGGATGGAAAAGACCATTCCTGAAGTATTTGCAATGCTGAAATCAGCAGAGGTAGAAGTCAAGAAGGAACATCAAGTGTTGATGGTCAATAAAACCACCAAGTTCAAGAAGGGCAAGGGTAAAAAGAACTTTGAGAAGAACGGCAAGGAAGTTGTCGCGCCCGGCAAGCAAGCTGCTGGGAAGAAGAAGTCAAAGTATGGACCCAAGCCTGAGACGGAGTGCTTTTATTGCAAAGGGAAGGGTCACTGGAAGCAGAACTGCCCCAAATATTTAGCGGACAAGAAGGCCGGCAAAACAAAAGGTATATGTGATATACATGTAATTGATGTGTACCTTACCAGTACTCGAAGTAACTCCTGGGTATTTGATACCGGTGCTGTTGCTCATATTTGTAACTCACAGCAGGAGCTGCAGAATAAACAGAGACTGGGGAGGGACGAGGTGACGATGCGCGTCGGGAATGGTTCCAAGGTCGATATGATCGCCGTCGGCACGCTACCTCTACATTTACCTACGGGATTAGTTATAAACCTCAATAATTGTTATTTCGTGCCAAGTTTGAGCATGAACATTGTATCAGGATCTCGTTTAATACGAGATGGCTACTCATTTAAATCTGAGAATAATGGTTGTTCTATTTATATGAGAGATATGTTTTATGGTCATGCTCCGATGGTCAATGGTTTATTCTTAATGAATCTCGAACGTAATATTACACATATTCATAGTGTGGATACCAAAAGATGTAAGGTTGATAATGATAGTCCCACATACTTGTGGCACTGCCGCCTTGGTCACATAGGTGTCAAACGCATGAAGAAGCTCCATGCAGATGGACTTTTGGAGTCTCTTGATTATGAATCATTTGACACGTGCGAACCATGCCTCATGGGTAAAATGACCAAGACTCCGTTCTCGGGAACAATGGAGCGAGCAACCAACTTATTGGAAATCATACATACTGATGTGTGCGGTCCAATGAGTGTTGAGGCTCGCGGTGGCTATCGTTATGTTCTCACCCTCACTGATGACTTAAGTAGATATGGGTATGTCTACTTAATGAAACACAAGTCTGAAACCTTTGAAAAGTTCAAGGAATTTCAGAGTGAAGTTGAGAATCAACGTGACAGGAAAATCAAGTTTCTACGATCAGATCGTGGAGGAGAATACTTGAGTCACGAATTTGGCACACACTTAAGAAAATGTGGAATAGTTTCACAACTCACGCCGCCTGGAACACCTCAGCGTAATGGTGTGTCCGAACGTCGTAATCGCACTCTATTAGATATGGTGCGATCTATGATGTCTCTTACCGACTTACCGCTATCTTTTTGGGGCTATGCTTTAGAGACTGCCGCATTCACTTTAAATAGGGCTCCCTCGAAATCCGTTGAGACGACACCGTTTGAATTATGGTTTGGGAAGAAACCTAAGCTGTCGTTTCTAAAAGTTTGGGGATGCGATGCTTATGTCAGGAAACTTCAACCTGAAAAGCTCGAACCCAAATCGGAAAAATGCGTCTTCATAGGATACCCTAAAGAAACCATTGGGTATATCTTCTACCTCAGATCTGAAGGCAAGATCTTTGTTGCCAAGAATGGATCCTTTCTGGAGAAAGAGTTTCTCTCGAAAGAAGTAAGTGGGAGGAAAGTAGAACTTGATGAAGTATTGCCTCTTGAACCGGAAAATGGCGCAACTCAAGAAAATGTTCCTGAGGCGCCTGCACCGACTAGAGAGGAAGTTATTGATGATGATCAAGATACTTCTGATCAAGCTCCTACTGAAATTCGAAGGTCCACAAGGACACGTTCCGCACCAGAGTGGTACGGCAACCCTGTCTTGGAAATCATGTTGTTAGACAACAGTGAACCTTCGAACTATGAAGAAGCGATGGCAGGCCCGGATTCCGACAAATGGCTAGAAGCCATGAAATCCGAGATAAGATCCATGTATGAAAACGAAGTATGGACTTTGACTGACTTGCCCATTGAACGGAGAGCCATAGAAAATAAATGGATCTTCAAGAAGAAGACAGACGCGGATGGTAATGTGACCATCTATAAAGCTCGGCTTGTCGCTAAGGGTTATCGACAAGTTCAAGGAATTGACTACGATGAGACTTTCTCACCGGTAGCGAAGCTAAAGTCCGTCCGAATCATGTTAGCAATTGCCGCATTCTACGATTATGAGATATGGCAAATGGACGTCAAAACGGCATTCCTTAATGGTTTCCTTAAGGAAGAGTTGTATATGATGCAGCCGGAAGGTTTTGTCGATCCTAAGAATGCTGACAAGGTGTGCAAGCTCCAACGCTCGATTTATGGGCTGGTGCAAGCATCTCGGAGTTGCAACATTCGCTTTGATGAGATGATCAAAGCGTTTGGGTTTACGCAGACTTATGGAGAAGCCTGCGTTTACAAGAAAGTGAGTGGGAGCTCTGTAGCATTTCTCATATTATATGTAGATGACATACTTTTGATGGGAAATGATATAGAACTCTTGGACAGCATCAAGGCCTACTTGAATAAGAGTTTTTCAATGAAGGACCTTGGAGAAGCTGCTTATATATTAGGCATCAAGATCTATAGGGATAGATCAAGACGCCTCATAGGTCTTTCACAAAGCACATACCTTGATAAGATTTTGAAGAAGTTCAAAATGGATCAGTCCAAGAAAGGGTTCTTGCCTGTTTTGCAAGGTGTGAGATTGAGCTCAGCTCAATGCCCGACCACGGCAGAAGAGATAGAAGAGATGAGTATCATCCCCTATGCCTCAGCCATAGGTTCTATTATGTATGCCATGCTGTGTACCAGACCTGATGTAAACCTTGCCGTAAGTTTGGTAGGAAGGTACCAAAGTAATCCCGGCAAGGAACACTGGACAGCGGTCAAGATTATCCTGAAGTACCTGAAAAGGACAAAGGACATGTTTCTCGTTTATGGAGGTGACGAAGAGCTCGTCGTAAAGGGTTACGTCGACACTAGCTTCGACACAGATCTGGATGACTCTAAGTCACAAACCGGATACGTGTATATGTTGAATGGTGGAGCAGTGAGCTGGTGCAGCTGCAAACAGAGCGTCGTGGCGGGATCTACATGTGAAGCGGAGTACATGGCAGCCTCGGAGGCAGCACATGAAGCAATATGGGTGAAGGAGTTCATCACCGACCTAGGAATCATACCCAATGCGTCGGAGCCAATCAAACTCTTTTGTGACAACACTGGAGCTATTGCACTTGCCAAGGAGCCCAGGTTTCACAAGAAGACAAGGCACATCAAGCGTCGCTTCAACTCCATTCGTGAAAATGTTCAAAATGGAGACATAGAGATTTGTAAAGTACATACGGACCTGAATGTAGCAGATCCGTTGACTAAACCTCTCCCTAGGGAAAAACATGATCAACACCAGAATTCCATGGGTGTTCGATTCATCACAATGTAACTAGATTATTGACTCTAGTGCAAGTGGGAGACTGTTGGAAATATGCCCTAGAGGCAATAATAAAAGCATTATTATTATATTTCTTTGTTCATGATAATTGTCTTTATTCATGCTATAACTGTATTATCCGGAAATCGTAATACACGTGTGAATACATAGACCATAATATGTCCCTGGTAAGCCTCTAGTTGACTAGCTCGTTGATCAATAGATAGTCATGATTTCCTGGCTATGGACATTGGATGTCATTGATAACGGGATCACAACATTAGGAGAATGATGTGATGGACAAGACCCAATCCTAAGCATAGCACAAAGATCGTGTAGTTCGTTTGCTAGAGCTTTTCCAATGTCAAGTATCTTTTCCTTTGACCATGAGATCGTGTAACTCCCGGATACCGTAGGAGTGCTTTGGGTGTATCAAACGTCACAACGTAACTGGGTGACTATAAAGGTGCATTACAGGTATCTCCGAAAGTGTCTGTTGGGTTGACACGGATCGAGACTGGGATTTGTCACTCCATATAACGGAGAGGTATCACTGGGCCCACTCGGTAATGCATCATCATTATGAGCTCAAGGTGACCAAGTGGTTGATCACGGGATCATGCATTACGGTACGAGTAAAGTGACTTGCCGGTAACGATATTGAACAAGGTATTGGGATACCAACGATCGAGTCTCGGGCAAGTAACATACCGATTGACAAAGGGAATTGTATACGGGGTTGATTAATCCTCGACATCGTGGTTCATACGATGAGATCATCGTGGAGCATGTGGGAGCCATCATGGGTATCCAGATCCCGCTGTTGGTTATTGACTGGAGAGTCGTCTCGGTCATGTCTGCTTGTCTCCCGAACCCGTAGGGTCTACACACTTAAGGTTCGGTGACGCTAGGGTTGTGAAGATATGTATATGCAGTAACCCGAATGTTGTTCGGAGTCCCGGATGAGATCCCGGACGTCACGAGGAGTTCCGGAATGGTCCGGAGGTAAAGAATTATATATAGGAAGTGTTGTTTCGGCCATCGGGACAAGTTTCGGGGTTATCGGTATTGTACCGGGACCACCGGAGGGGTCCCGGGGGCCCACCGGGTGGGGCCACCTGTCCCGGGGGGGCCACATGGGCTGTAGGGGTGCGCCTTGGCCTACATGGGCCAAGGGCACCAGCCCCTATAGGCCCATGCGCCTAGGGTTTCCATGGGGAAGGAGTCCCACTAGTGGAAGGCACCCCTAAGTGCCTTGGGGGGGAGGGAAACCTCCCTTGGGCCGCCGCACCTAGGATATTAGATCTCCTAGGCTGCGCACCACCCCCCCCTTGGCCCTCCTATATATAGTTGAGGAGAGGGAGGACTTCATACCTCAGCCTTTGGTGCTTCCTCTCTCCCCGTTACGTCTCTCTCTCGTAGTATAGGCGAAGCCCTGCTACTGTGACGCCCTGCATCCACCACCACGCCGTCGTGCTGCTGGATCTTCATCAACCTCTCTTCCCCCCTTTCTGGATCAAGAAAGGAGGAGACGTCATCCGTTCCGTACGTGTGTTGAACGCGGAGGCACCGTCCGTTCGGTGCTAAGATCATCAGTGATTTGAATCACGTCGTGTTCGACTACATCATCCCCGTTCTTTGAACGCTTCCGCTCGCGATCTACAAGGTACGTAGATGCATCTAATCACTCGTTTCTAGATGAACTCCTAGATGGATCTTGGTGAAACCGTAGGAAAATTTTTGTTTTCTGCAACGTTCCCCAACACTAGATCCTACAGAAGATTATTTTCCTCATGGTTATCTCTACGAGGCTTTTTCCGTCTTAATTGGTATCCCTCTTCTTGATGAGGCTTTCATCTTCTATCTTCGCCACGGCTTGTCACAAGCATAGGTTCTTTATATGCTTATTAGTTAGCTTGTGAACCTATTTGCTAGTTGTATGTGGGAATGATAGGCCTTGCACTGTGTTGCCTCATTTTTTCAAGACTTTATTGATGCTTAATGCTCATCCATACATTAGTCTTCTCAAGTGCATTGCCTTGAATCACACACATCATTTTTGTTGAGCCCATTCTTAAGTTGCCTTTTTCACTTATTGCTCAACCATGTGTTTGTTACATGTACTAGGCTTAGTTTCCTATATGCTCATTTGCACTTGTTGTAAGTTTCTATTGATTTTGGGGGAGCTATGATCCTATTTTGTGCACTTTGTATCCAAATACAAAAATTCTTATGTGTGCACAAATCATGGGGAGCTTCTCTAGTTTCTTTAGAACACTCCTTTGCTCTTATCATAATATCCTTTATTCATGTAGCTCGTAGGATCTTTGGCCTAGTTGGTTCAATTGGTATCTTTTGATAGCTTGCTTCAATTGGTATCTTTTGATTGCTTGATTGCTTGTTTCTCTCTTTGTTATGTCCTTGTGGCATATCATTCCTTTAGCAATCTTGGTGCCTCAATATAGTTGGTCTTCCTCCAAGTATTACCGTTGGATATGTGTATTGCATTCCACTCTGTTGTTGAGAAATACACAATTTATGGAGGAACACAATTTATATTGGCCTTCTATGCTTTTCGCCCATTTTGGCAATTGATGCCAATGGGGGAGAAGTTTCAGAGAGTTTTGTGGAGAAGTCTTCAGAGTTTTCTCCTTGCTTTGGTTTTGTTCCTAAGCATTTGCATCTCATACACATGCATTATTGGTTGTTGCATTGCTTGGTGATGCATAATTCCTTGTATAAACTCTCGTGAAAGTGATTGTCATCAATTACCAAAATGGGGGAGATTGAAAGAACATGCGGTGCCCCCATGTTTGGTTTTGGTAATTGATGACAATCTCTATGGACTAATGCTTTTCTTGAGTTATATTTGAAGGTTTTGTTCATAGGCTTTTCTTGGAGTACATGTGTTGGTTTCAAGGAGAGTTTGTGTCGACCAAGGTGCTATTCAAGGAATTATCCAAAGATTGGTCATTTGAGAGTTGAGCTTATTGCAAGCATGTCTTGAAGAATAAGATTGTGTGATCATTCATGTTTACCTTCAAGACATCATCCAAACGAAGAGAGTTGGAAAGATTCAAGGTTGATCAAGACTAAGTCAAGAGTGAATCAAGTTGATCAACTCACAAAGAGTAGAAGATGTACCGAGAGGGATCAAGTGATCCCATGGTATGGTAAGCATTGTCCATTGCACTTTGTGTACTAACCCATGGTCTATGTGAGAGTCTATGTGGGGTTAGGTACGTGTCCATGGGCTTGCGTCAAGAGGATGATATCATACAACCCATGGGAAGGATGACATCAAGTGGTGATCGTCATCAAGATTGCCGTGTGCAATTTCAAGTGGAGAATCACGAAGAGATCAAGTGCTTGAAGCTTGGCATCCATTGTGGTGTCAATGGACTTGTGAAGATGTGCCGAAGAGTGGCTCACCCATAGTGGAGTATGGGGGAGCAATCATCTAGTCTTCATCGACCCAACGCAATCAAGAAAGGTGGTCCATCTTGAGGAGGACAAGATTGTCATCATCTAACTCAAGTGGATCATGTGCAAGGCAAAGGTTTGCCCTTGATAGGTTTTCTATTTTACCGGTCTCATGGTGGTAGTTGGGAGACCGGGTTATAGGATCGATAGCCGTACTATCAAGGGGGGCTCTCAAGTGAGTACCTTGATCGTATCATTCGTGGAGAGCTCAAACCATTGCATCCTTGCATCATGTTTCTTGGTTCTTGTTTGGTTCTCTTTGTGAGTCTTAGAGCTTATGGTCATCTTGATGACAAGCTTGGTTTCATCGAAAACGGAGTCCGCATGCGTCTTCTATGATGTTTTCGGTGTTGGAGGTTTTACCGGTCTTTTCCGAGGAAGGGTTCTCACCATTTCCTTATGGGACTTTTCTCATTTGCTTCTTATTGATATTTCTTTGAAGATTGTGTTAGCCCTTGTCGCTAGCTTTCCAACAAACTTGGTTTCATCGAATTCGGAGTCCGTTTGCAAAAGTTGTGGCAGTTTTGGTGTTCTGAAAAGGCTGCAGCGGTACTACCGCAAATTGGAGCGGATGTAATTTTTTACTATCGCTCGAGAGCAGTACTACCATGGCTCCTACAGCGGTAGTACCGCTCCGGACCAAAAACTCGTCCCAAGTCTTGCAGTGGTAGGCCCGGATGTATTTTTTAGTACCGCTCGCAAGCAGTAGTACCGCTACCATTTGCGGTAGTACCGTGAGGTCGAGCGGTAGTACCGTGAGGACGAGCGGTAGTACCGCTCCGGTGGTTCTTCTAGCCTTTTGCCTCCTCGTTGTTGTTTTTCAAAGGGATACTTCCGCCCTAGCGGTAGTACCGCTCCTTGGAGCGGTAGTACCGCTCTGTGCGGGCTGTGAGCATAACGGTTGGATTTTTTCCCCACCTATAAAAGGGGGTCTTCTTCCCCAATGAACCTTATCTCTTGAGCTTGTTTTTCCCCCATTGTTGACCTTCTTTGAGCTTGCTAACTCTCAATCCCTCCATGGATTCTTGCTAGTTTTTGAGGGAAGAGAGAGAGAGGAGATCTAGATCCACATTTCCACCAATCACTTTCTCCTCTATGTGAGGGGAACCCCTTGGATCTAGATCTTGGAGTTCTTGGTGTTCTCCTTCTTGTTCTTCCTCTCATTTTCCTCCCTAGCATTAGTTGCTCCGGTGGGATTTGAGAGAGAAGGACTTGGGCACTCCGTGTGCCCTTGCCATTGCATTTGGTGCATCGGTTTGAGTTCTCCACGGTGATACGTGGAAGTGAAGTTTGATAAGCTTATTACTCTTGGGTGTTTGGGCGCCCTAGAGCTTGTTCCTCTTGGGTGCCTTGGTGCCCTAGACGGTTGGTGTTGTTCGGAGCTCAATCATTGTGGTGTAAAGCTCCGGGCAAGCGTCGGGGTCTCCAATTAGGTTGTGGAGATCGCCCCGAGCAATTTGACGGGTACCGGTGACCGCCCCCAAGGGTTGCCAAAGTGTACGGGTTCGGTGACCGCCCCCAAGGGTTGCCATTTGTACGGGTTCGGTGACCGCCCTTAAGGGTCCCTTAGTGGAATCACGGCATCTTGCATTGTGCGAGGGCGTGAGGAGATTACGGTGGCCCTAGTGGCTTCTTTGGGAGCATTGTGCCTCCACACCGCTCCAAACGGAGATTAGCATCCGCAAGGGTGTGAACTTCGGGATACATCGTCGTCTCCACGTGCCTCGGTTATCTCTTACCCGAGCTCTTTACTTATGCACTTTACTTTGTGATAGACATATTGTTTCTTATCATATATCTTGCTATCACCTAGTAGTCTATCTTGCTTAGCATAAGTTGTTGGTGCACATAGGTGAGCCTAGTTGTTGTAGGTTTTGTGCTTGACAAATTAACCGCTAGGTTTATTCCGCATTTGTTCAAGCCTAAACCGTAATTATTTTAAAACGCCTATTCACCCCCCCTCTAGGCGACATCCACGATCTTTCACTAAGGGACCAAAAAAATGATTATCTCAATCACAGAAGAAAAGTCCTAATTGTGTTTTTATATGATTTTTCACTAAAAAGGGACAACAACGTTTTTTTCTCCTATGGTGCTTTAGAGGTCATGTACAATAATCATGCGCCTCTATGTCAGTAAAATAATCTTAGTGAAATGGATAATGGTGAAAATACGTTGTACAAATTTACGAGAAATATATTCCACGATTTGGGTGAAATTAATACCACAGTAAAAATAAGTACAATCCTTCAGGTTTGACTAGGTTCTCCATTTCTATGGTATGGAACTGATTGGTCTCTTGGTTGATTTGTGTTTTTCTCTTCCAACACCGAGTGAAAGGGATCAATAAATTGTTCTTAAGGACATGATAGAAACAATTTAGCCATTTGTTCCTTTGAGAAGGTTGTTAGCTAGCCATGTTATTTGCATCTAGCAACAAGTTATTCACAAGACCCCTTTGTTCAACAGTTCATGCAATGATTTGATTCACCTATTGCTTTAGAAAATTTTATCTATCGCAGTGCCTAACTACACCTATGTTTTAAGAAGGATTCACCTGCATTGTAATTTTTATTGCCTCAAACAATTTTCCCTATTTGTTCACCCTTTAAGGTTATTACTATCAGGTAACTTAAATTGGGAAATCTTTGTTCTTCGTATTGTCTAAGAATAGTGTCGAGGATCTACATATAACATCTTTATCTGATTAAATTACCAATTGGAAGATGATATGCCTTCAAACTAGAGTGATGGAGATTTTGTGCCAATTTGTTCCTTATTTGTGAAGTAGAATTATAGCCTTTGCAATGATAATAGAGGGGGTTCGCAAAAACTCAAATTGACTATTCTGGCATGGCAAATTCGTTAGTGTAAAGTTTTAGTTTATGATATGTAGCCTGCATATCAAATTTACCCACATCGGAACATCTCTAACAAATCTGTTTTAGCCAAAGACATTTATAGTCTGATTTTAGTATTGGATTGCAAGATCCAGACTTTCATCCATTTCTAGCAATGTCAAACTGAGAAACTTGCAAAGGTGTAGTTCATTTCAAATATTGCAGCGTAGCTTTTATTTCATTCATTTGTAAGTGATATGTACTATTGTAAGGTTGTTGAAGCATGCAATTACTGTCCACTCATTTTGTGGTGTATCTTAGTGATTAACACCAAAGTAGACTACAATGCCAATTCTAGACCTCTCATCAATCCTAGAGAAAACACAAAACTAAGCCAGCTAATTGTAATTCCAATCTATGGATTGCCCGGATTCAATAGTAATAGCCTAATTCGATAAGCATGGTTTATGATCTATATGATCCGGTTTTTTTAATTTTTGAAACATAACCTATTTTTGTACTTCACGCTTGAACTGTGGTTGCATGTAAGTGATGGAAAGAAAATAAATGTGTCTGACATAGAAACATCAGAAAGTATCCCATAATGGGCCATTTCATCGTAGTTTGCAAGAAATAGTTAACGGGTGTCATAGCTGCTCTATAGTTGTCGCTCATTAGCCAGCATGAAAAAGCATGCCACATACGATAGTATAAACTGAAAAGGTACAATAAAATATAAATTTTAGAAGCACCAAGTAGAATGTATGTACACACGAAATGCTAGCCCGTGCCGGTGCACGGGTTTATGACTAGTATGGCTAATTGGATGTGGGTTTTCATGAACTATTACTGTTGACATTACCCTTGAGGTAAAACGTTGGGAGGCAAAACTATAAGCCCCCATCTTTCTCTGTGTCCGATTAAAACTCCATACCCATAAGTATTGCGTGAGTGTTAGCAATTGTGAAAGACTATATGATAGTTGAGTATGTGGACTTGCTGAAAAGCTCTTATACATTGACTCTTTCCTATGTTATGATAAATTGCAATTGCCGCAATGACTGAGATTATAGTTTGTCAGTTTTCAATGAAGTTTACGATTCATACTTGATATTGTGATTGAATTATTACTCTAGCATAAGATATCATATGACAAGAATTATATAAGTTGTTGTTCTAAGAATGATCATGATGCCCTCATGTCCGTATTTCATTTTTATCGACACCTTCATCCCTAAACATGTGGACATATTTTTTGGTTTCGGCTTTTCACTTGAGGACAAGCGAGGTCTAAGCTTGGGGGAGTTGATATGTCCATTTTGCATCATGCTTTTCTTATGAATATTTATTGCATTATGGGCTGTTATTATGCATTATGTCACAATACTTATGCCTATTCTCTCTTATTTTACAAGGTTTACATAAAGAGGGAGAATGCCGACAGCTGGGATTCTGGCTGGAAAAGGAGCAAATATTAGAGACCTATTCTACACAGCTCCAAAAGTCCTGAAACTTCACGGATGATGTTTTCCAAATATATAAAAAACATTGAGCACACGAACTTCACCAGGGGGGCCACACCCTGCCCACGAGGGTGGGGGGCGCGCCCTACCCCCCTGGGCACGCCCCCTACCTCGTGGGCCCCCTGGTGGCCCTCCGGTGACCATCTTCTGCTATATGGACTCTTTC
Source organism: Triticum urartu (assembly GCF_056163025.1). Lineage (NCBI taxonomy): Eukaryota > Viridiplantae > Streptophyta > Magnoliopsida > Poales > Poaceae > Triticum > Triticum urartu. The sequence continues at coordinate 75,078,537 of NC_141879.1, read as the reverse complement.
GATGGGAAAAAATCATAAGTCATCTTCTCGGACGAAACTCCGCCGCCACGAGGCGGAACCTTGGCGGAGCCAATCTAGGGTTCTGGTGGGGCTGTTCTGCCGGGGAAAGTTCCCTCCCGGAGGGGGGAATCATCGCCATTGTCATCACCAACACTCCTCTCATCGGGAGGGGGCAATCTCCATCAACATCTTCATCAACACCATCGCATCTCAAAACCCTAGTTCCTCTTTTGTATCCAATTCTTGTCTCCAAGTCCGGGATTGGTGCTAGTAGGTTGCTAGTAGTGTTAATTACTCCTTGTAGTTGATGCTAGTTGGTTTAATTGGTGGAATATCATATGTTCAGATTCTATATGCACATTAATACCCCTCTGATTATGAACATGTTTATGCTTTGTGAGTAGTTACTTTTGTTCCTGAGGACATGGGAGAAGTCTTGCTATTAGTAGTCATGTGAATTTGGTATTCGTTCGATATTTTGATGAGATGCATGTTGTCTCTCCTCTAGTGGTGTTATGTGAACGTCGAATACATGACACTTCAACATTGTTTGGGCCTAGAGGAAGGCATTGGGAAGTAATAAGTAGATGATGGGTTGCTAGAGTGACAGAAGCTTAAACCCTAGTTTATGCGTTGCTTCGTAAGGGGCTGATTTGGATCCATATGTTTCATGCTATGGTTAGGTTTACCTTAATACTTTTGTTGTATTTGCGGATGCTTGCAATAGAGGTTAATCATAAGTGGGATGTTTGTCCAAGTAAGGGCAGCACCCAAGCACTGGTCCACCCACATACCAAATTATCAAAGTACCGAACGTGAATCATATGAGAGTGATGAAAACTAGCTTGACGATATTCCCATGTGTCGTCGGGAGCGCTTTACATCATATAAGAGTTTGTCCAGGCTTGTCCTTTGCTACAAAAAGGATTGGGACACCTTGCTGCACTTTATTTACTTTTGTTACTTGTTGCTCGTTACAAATTATCCTATCACAAAACTATCTGTTACCACTTATTTCAGTACTTGCAGAGAATACCTTGCTGGAAATCGCTTATCATTTCCTTCTGCTCCTCATTGGGTTCGACACTCTTACTTACTGAAAGGACTACGATAGATCCTCTATACTTGTGGGTCATCACTTCTCTCTTATTTAGGTACTCAACAATATTAAATGTTGGTTAGCATGGCAAGATATGAAGCATATGAAAACTACCTATCTAGGCAAGTTTAATTGAGGCCGGATATAACAAACAACAAATCCGGAAAATCCCCATGTGCAGATATTAGATTTGGGAACTATTCTGCCCTAAAGCATATTTTAGAGTTGTTTAACATGCAAAATAATGCCACCATGTTAAACTAGGCATTTTTCTACCTCATTTACATATAAAGTTTATTAAGTTTGGAGCTATAGTTATTTAGTGATGAAATAAAGCATTTTAACATGGCAATTAAGCAAATAAAAGGAAACAGCAGTTTAAACATTTTAAACATGGTTGAAAGTTGCATATTATGAAAGTAGATGAAAAACTAAGCATTTTCCATATATAATGTTTTTACATATGATGCACGGTTGTTGAGTTTTAATATGCATGGAGTTTAGGGACTTTACTGTAAAACGGCGTCCTCTGGAATAAATAGGAAAATTGTAGAGAGGGAAAAAAGGAGATGGGCCAAATTTGGTAGGCCCGGAAGTGCATAGGGATCTGGGCGGCTGCTCACCAGCGCGACCACTAGGCCGGCGCGAGCTGGGTCTGGCCCGGTCGGTGGGGGATGCAGGCTGGACTGGCGCGGCGCTGGGCCTAGTAGGCAAATCGAAGCGGGGGAGCGCTGGGCCCTGTGCATAGCGGTCAATGATGATGAACAACTCCTGCTGCTCGAAGCAGAGGCGGGAACAGGCGCGGCGGCGGCGGTGGTCCGGCGAGGACATCGACGGGGCAAGGCGGGGAAGACCGGGAATGGGCAGATCGGCGCGTTGGGAGCTCGGATCCGGCGACGGACGTGGTCAACGGTGACGGTCGAGGCCGAGGAGGCCGGCGACGAGCTTGGCGGTGGCTCCTGCAAAAATGGCGGCGGCGCATGGCTTAGAGTAGAGGGAGAGCACGGGAGAAGGGAGATGGGGAAGGAGCAGGGCGGCGCGAACGGCCTGCTGGTGCTCGGTGGCGGCGTCTCAGGTGGCCGGCGAAGCGAGGCAAATCGAGACGGTGGCGGGGCTCTAGATCGAGGGGCTCCTCCCCTCGAACCAGTCGGGAGCGAGGAAGCGGGAGGCGTGGGGCGAATGGGCCCAGGGCGGCCAGGAGAGGGCCTCCGGTGGGCTTCATGGGCCGCGGCAGTGGGAGCCGGTTGGGGGCGACGTGGCCGAATCTTATTAGCTGTGGCGGGCGCTGAAGGGTGAGGTGGCGGTCCGGGATTGGCCCTAGGGCGTGGCGGCGGCGGCGACAAGTGGAGGCGGTGGTGACAAGTGGAGGCCAGGGAGGGGCTCGGTGCTGAAATTGAGGAGGAGAGGGCTAGAGGTAGGTGGAGGGCTAGGGATGCCCAAAAATTGCATGGAGGGGGTCTATATAAGGCAAGGGGGTTAGGGTTAGGGGGTTTGAGGCCGTTTCGGAGCCGTTCGATCTCGATCGGACGATCCGGAGCGGAGGGGGGGTTAGATAGGTGGGCTAGTGGGCCGTTCTAGAGAGAGATGGGCTGAGAAGAGAGGAGAGAGAGAGGCCCTGCAGCAGCTACCGGAGACCGAAAACGTCCGACAATAGACCGGCTATACTGCCGTTGTAAGTTTAACGGTTGGGCTATCAAACGAGCTCTGAATGCGATGAAATTTAGTAGGCGGCCTACCTACAACATAACAAGACCACACTCCAACTTTCAACCCATTCCGAGAACATTTTCCGGCCACTTATAAAAATACTATTCCGGACATGCTGCGGGCGCGTGCGAGTGTGTCTTGGCTCAGAACGGACAATGGAAGGAACGGGGAGGCCGAGATGGATGCAAGTTTTGAAAAACATGATGATGCAATGCGCATGATGACATGGCAAGATTCAACACGAAAGCGAAAGACAAGGCAACAACAGCGAATAACTAGAAGACACCTCGCGCGTCGGTCTCAAGGCGTCACAAACGGTCACCTTAGAGCATGATTAATACTATAGCCAACTCCTAGCTACTCCCTCCTTTCCGGTTTATAGGGCTCAATTCAAAAATCTCACCAACCAAGGTAGATGGTAAGTGGCGGAATACTTTTTGTAATTTGGAAAAGCACCCAATTAATGCTCTTGTTTTCCTCAAAAATTTATGTTTACCAATGTATTAATTGCAATGCATCCATGCATAAAGTACATGCATTGGTCAATTTTCTCTTAATACTTGCATGAAATTATTTAATGCACCTTGGAATCCGAAATTATGATGGGGAACAACCAAATTGAGCCTTATAAAATGGAAAAACTAAGATTTTGAGATAAGCCCTATAAACCGGAAAGGAGGGAGTATATGTAGCTGCCATGTCATCTAAAGCCCTCATTTATAGTGACTAACATATTAAAGTGGGCTATAAGTCTGGTCATAGTGGGTAGTAACTTAGACTAGTAACATGCATATGTTACTTTCTCTATAGTGGGGAATAACATATGTGTGCTGTCATGCAACACTTCATTTATTAGGTTGTAGATTCATCTGGTATGTGTGATGTTACCCACGGTGTCGGTGGAAACGACACCTATGGAATCGCTGGGATCCCTTCTACGGTTGGCGGGCACGGGGTTGTGCAAAGAGCGGGTCTAGTAGCTAGCGGAAAGATCGTTTACCCAGATTCAGGCCGCAAGGATACGTAATACCCTAATCCTTCTTTGGTGTATATTTGAGTGTTCCCGAGCTTCCTGACTAGCTACGGTGCGTGCGTAGTCCAAAAGATTTGAATCTTCTCCAGTACGCCTCGGGCCTCCTTTTATAGTCAAAAAGGGGTCGCCACAATGACACACAGGAGGTGGAAAGGTAAATAGTGTACAAGCTTATCGCTTGTCATTACGGGACAAGGCGCATTAAATGCGCTCCTTAGGTGTCCCATAGCTTTATTGGGGATGGCAACGAGGCCCGTCCCGTCCGTCGCCGTTCCGCCTCGCTCTGACACACATCCAGGCTAATGAGGCATGCAGCGCCACGTAAGCTGGCAGGCTGCTGAGATGGCGTGGTGGTAGGGTCTTCACGAAGATCTGCATGCCACCACGCAGGTGCTTGACTAGCTGGATTAGCATCCAAGTACTGCCACGTGGGTACTAGCCTCAGTTGGTGGGTTGGCCACTGAGCTGGGGCGGTGACGGGGCGGCAAGGTCATGTCGCGGTCCCGCGTATATTCCTGGCAAGGGTCTTGCCGGGGTCTTGTAATCGCCCTCGGAAAGAGTCTTGCCGGGGCCATGCGAGTGTTTTCGGCAAGGAGCCTTGTCGTGGCCTCGGGGGCATCCTCGACAAGGGGGCTTGCAATTGTCTTGTCTTCATGTCATCGTCTAGTCTTGTGGGCTCTTTGTCTTCACAAATATCCGCATGCCAACTATGCATGTGCTCCCCGAGCCGTGGTTCCAATGTTGTTGTTGGTGTCGGTACTCTTAGGCTCAAGGGTGGCCGCGATGTTGGCGTTGGGTGAGCTGCTCCGGCAAGGCTCTTGCCCAGGGAAAAACCCATTTTGTGGCTCCGTCTTCTGTGCCCCTGGCTGGAGCGCCGCTCTGGTATTCGTGTGCTTCTGCTTCCTCCCTTTGCCCCACTAAGCGTGGCCGCAGGTGCGGATCTGACTGCCCGTGCACAAGTAGAGGGGTAAAAAGGAGAGCCCCTACTTTTGTACACCGACAAGAGCCCTTGGGCCTGGGCCACACATAAGCGCAACACGTTGTTGGGCCGGGCCCAAAATGGTGCGCGGGCATGCGGGGTGAAGTTTTACTGCGGTAATTCCCTCGTCCGTCGCGCTTCCCCATGACCTGTGCTGAGTGCGTGACGTGGGGGTCGTGCGCGGAATGACCGCAACATGCTTGCGTCATCTGTGGTGAACAGTAAAGAGGCGGCTTGCGTGTTCTCTTGAAACGGCGGATCCGCCGCTCATTTACTCTCTCCGCCTTGGAACCATCGTTCCACGTTTCCCACTATGCCTGCTCCTTACGCCACGTACACCGCTTGCACGGCATGGGGTAGGTGACAGACGCATGGAATATCGGAAGGCGTGCGTGGGTCCATACTCACGTGCCTTCGATTGGGCGGGGAGGGCGGTCGATGGCCTCGCTTGCTGCCACTTTAGTGAGCCGGATTCGAGAGGGCTCTTCAGGGGCGTAGAGCTAGTCTTTCGGCCTCCCCTCCCCAACTATAAAAAGGGAACTCAGAGGTAGGAGGAAGAGCATCTCCCTGCATCTCCCCTTCGTCTCCATCCCCACCCACGGTCATGGCGAGGGCCTGTGGCCTCAGACGTTCTTCTGTGGAGGCGACCTGGTCCTCGTCCCGCCAAAGGGCTGTGGCGGTCAAGGAAGAGCCAGATGCCCAGGGTGACAACCATGCTCGAGGCAGGGCCGCGGTCGCGATGCGGTCGAGGCTGAGGCGGGTGTGGTAGGGGGATGCCTGCGTCGTCTCCGTCTTTGTCACCATCTCCTCCTGCTTCGCCGACTGGCCATGTCAGGGACTCGGCGCTTGAGTTTATCCTGCAGCTGCGTGGGCCGCCGCGTCGCCGCCTTCGTCTTCCTTGGGCGTTTGCGAGGGTGCTGGGGATCGACCAACCACCGCGGCTAAGGCTTCACATGAAGGGGTGTTTCCATGGCGACATGTGGGTGAACACAGGGTTCCCCGCCCCTCAAGTGATGCTCCTTCGCCGGGGCTGGAAAACCTTTGCACGTGCCCATTGCTTAATGGATGGGCACATCCTCTGCTTCAAGCTAGCGGAGAGCGATTTGCTCTCCGTCGAGGTCTTTGGGCGCTCGGGACACAGGCTAGGGTGCTGTGCGGAGACCTTGACTAATGGCGAAAGCTCCTCTTCGGACGAGAGTGATGAGGAGGATAGCGACAACGACGACAAGGGTAGTGGGCTGGAGGATGACGGGTCCGACTAGGCGTCCACTACAAGAAATATGTCAACTTGCGACCATCACTATTGGTCACTAAAAGGTCATTGTTTTTCATTTGCGGCCTTTTTGTGACAAAAAACCGAAGGTCAAAAGCTGGCGGTTGTAAACTAAAATTAATGACCTTCTTTGTGATATGTAAAAGGTCGTTGGTTCTTTGACCAAATTTTTGGTCACTAGCAGCCTCCCCAAGCCATGTAGGATCCAGCGTGGCAAGCTGACGTGGATAAGAATCAGCCCGGTCCAATTCGGTATTTATATGGGCCGAGCCCATTAATTCAGCCCATTTATATTTTTTCGCTGCTAATTTTGGTGAACTACACGGGCCAAGCCCTACAATTCGTCCTTTTTATTTTCTAGGCCATGGCCTTTTTGTACCAGTAGTTTTAGTTTTCTTTTTTTATAAAATGGGTCCATTAGTCAATCTGGTCGCACTTGTCAGGTTCTGATAAGTGGGTCCTAGCTATTAGGCTCAGATTCTTCATATTTCAATTTGACATCATATTTGAATTTGATAGTAGGAAAGTAACCAGTATTTAAATAGGCAAGCAGAAAACACATATAATAATTCAAATAATAATAGCCAGATTCACTACAAGCTCTACAAATGACACATAATACAAGCTCTAACATATACAATGCTTTACAAACTCTACAAATGCAAAGCTCTACAGTACTTTACAGGCTCTCCAAGTAATGTTACAAGCTCTACAAGTGTTTTCTTCTTCAGCATGGAGCTCCTTCCATAGAGATCAAATGCCGGACTCAGTGGACGGCCATAGTAAGGACTGGGCTAACAGAATGACTGCATGCCTTCCATGATCGCCCTGTTACATGAATCAGCTTAGAAGAATTAGAAAAACTGGAGCCAATATATATTGAACATTCCATTCAAAAAAGGAGTAAAGGAGTAAAGGACAATTCTTTATAGAATGATAAACACATTTCTGCTAGTACCGAGCTTTTTTAGCCGAGCTAGTTAAAATGAGATATTCATACAAGACAATAGAGACAATATGAATATGCATGGCACAAGTGCAGGCCCTGGTTACTGGCTCCACATGTAACACCAATAAAATGGATAGAAAAATAATAGGAACAACTCCAGATTACACACAAAGCTCTATCCGTAGTGCCAGCAATGGATAAAATCATGCACACAGTATAATTCTGAATATGATATAACCAGAGAACTAAAGATTCTACACACTTAGAACTCAACTAATAAGTGAGAATGATCTGATTCTATGCAAACAATCTTTTTTTATTTGTTTATATTACTAAAACAGACATATCTTCCAAATCAACCATGTGTGTATGCTTGATCATGGTCTGGAGATTACATGCATAGAGGAACAGAATCCCAAACAAAATAGCATCAAACAGCGGTGGGTGCTCAACCTATTTACGATACACAAGCAACACATAAACCATATCATGTGCATATACTTGTGTCACATTAGGGGGTTCAGAATGTACATAATATATTCTAATAAAAAGGATTGGGAGCAGAGGGAGAGGGAGGTGGATATGGACGTGCTACCTGCTACTGCGGTGGTGCCTCTTGGTGGTCGTGCTTGAGCTCCTCCTGATGCTGCTGACTAACCTGCAGGACAAACAAGACCATGGGTGAGCTGCAGCACATGCACATACAAGAAGTGAAGGTAAGGAGAAGAACCTAGAAGAAGAGAGGTGCTCTGTCCTCCTCCATGCCAGTGTCGAACAGCCTCCGTTCGTCGGTTGCGAACACCATGCGCCTTGGTTGGCCATGAAGCCCTTGTCCTCTGCTGCATGGATGAACCCAAAGCATCAGTACATCTACACTGGCACATAGTACATACATGGTATGACAGATGTTCTCACTAGCTAGGATTTTCTTGGTATATAGTATACTGACATGTGCAACTCTAACTAAATTGATTATAGAAATGAAAGGAACTGTAAGAACAAGTTCATTTAGAATCCAGGCATGTAAAATTTTAAGAACCAAGAGAACAGATCTAACAAACCAAATCAGCAGAACAAAGTGCGTGAATCCAAGTGGCTCTCAAGCAAAATCTCCAGATAAACTACAATGCAATGTATAGTAAGTAACAGCAATGTCTGCAATGAACTTTTGAGCGGCTGTAGCAACCAGCCTTGTTCTTCAGACCACAAAATTAGGAAATAGATTTAAAAACATGTCATTCATGTTGACCAATAATCACTGAGTTGGAGGGTAAACTACAGTTTCTCTCAGGCTGGAACTACAACATGCTAAAACAACCCTAAGAGGTTCCATTCATGTGGAAGAATACAGCTCAGGTGCTAAACCTGAAAACAATATGATGTGCAGAAACTAGATTTAATTTAGTATTATAGGAACTTGAATTTTGTTCACAGGTAAATCCAAGCCAAGTAAAAATGGGCTAAATAGAACGGATAACTCCATCTTCTCTGTTAAGGCTAAAAAGAGATAAATCAACTTATTTGACCTTTTAAGTTCCATAATTTTTACTAGCTTCACAAACAATTGTACTTACTAGTGGAAAATAGTACCAAATATATGGACTGAAATTGATCTATTGATTGTGAGTAGTATGAAACCAACACTTTAATAGTTTCTTTGACTATCAGTTTAATAGTACCAAACAGAGAAACTATAACTATTTTTGACACTACAGCAATTTCAGTAAACTCGCTGAGAATATATCATGGTAGGATACAGAGCACAATCAATCCTTCAAGGGGAACCCCCACTAGGCAGCAAGATAAGTATGCAGAGGAGCATTATAAGATCAGCAGCGTGCTAAATTAGATAATCACACGAGGTGGTGCTCAGCACTACATTATATCAACACTATTATACTACAGTTTGAACTTGCAAGTATATACACATAATATGACATTGAATTAATTGACCTCAAGCAGAAACAGGATAAGAAAACAGCCTTCACCTTTGAGACGAATGGACAAGGTCGACCTGGCGAAGAGGCCGAGCAGAACGAGCGGCTCGATGAAGTAGCTGATCCCGCGGTGCGCCCCGGCGTCGTGCTCCAGGTCCTTCCTGCCAACGACCACCCCGGGCTTGTACCTGACCTTGGTCCCTGCCCATGAACGAACCTAGGCACAATCAGCCACCAGCCAAGATTGAAGAAGCCAATCCAACATGAGGGAGGGAGGGATTGCAGCAATGGCTTGGGATTGTAGAAAATAAACAGAGGGAAGAAGATGAAATCGAACATTGATGATGTGATGATGCTGCTTCTTTTCGTTGTCCTTGTCCCATCGGGCAGAGGAAGGGAAGCTCCGCTCGATCTGGCCGCCGTCCGTGGAGGTCGAGGCCCATGGCGACCTTACCGTGGTGGATCTGAGAGGCAGAGACATGATACGAGGTGCAGTGAGGGTGGGTCATGCGGATCCAAGCTGTGGGAGGAGATGGACCTGATTTGGCCGGAGGGGACCACTGCATGTCCTCGCCATCGTGGATCCGGCCACCGTCTCGCCCGCACGGCCTGGATGCACCCACCGCGTCGTGGTCGAAGTGGAGAAGATGGCGAGGTCGGGGCAGAGTTGAAGGGGCCAGAGACGGAGGCTGGCCGCGCCGGGGACACCATGAGATGCTCTGTGATCCGCGGGCGAGGAGCGAGGCGATGAGGAGCAGGCGCGCGGGCGCGAACGGCGGGAGCAGGTGGTCGTCAAAGAAGGCGAGGAGGAGAGGCTTGAGGTGGGATGGGAGGGGAGGTCGCGGCGGGATCGGTCGCCGTAGGTGGCGACGGCGGTCCAATGGAGGGAGAGGGGAGAGGGATTAGGGTTTGGGCTGCGGATCATGGGGGAAGGAGTGGTGTGCAGGGGAGAGGGGAGAGGGGGAGGAGTGGTGTGTGGTGGGTGAGTGGTGGCATTCCGCCACTCATAGGTGGGCCCGCGAGGAATTAGTCCCACATGTCAGTGCCCTCAACGACATGTGGTTTAGGTGAGGGGAGCTGCTTTCGGGTGGGTGTGGGTGGGGAGAGGACGAGGGGTGTGGGCCGTTGGATCTGGCAGTATTCGACGATCTCTAATGCTTGATCCGCGTGACATGTCCATAGACCAATCAGAACGAAGTATAGGCTTTGATGACGTTATGACCATCTAAAATGGTCATAATTAATTTTCCATTTTCCGAGTGCCCAAAATGAGTTTTTTTGTGAAGGATCTACCATATATTTGTTGCAAAATTGGACCAAATCAATTTTATAAAATACTAGGCCATCTTTAATGCACAATTGATAATATGGTTGGGTGTTAAAAGTTTTGATCCACCTCTGGTGAAAAGGACAAATTCCCGCCGATTCAGTAGGAAGCGGGTCAAATTTGAACTGGAGCTGCCTCATAGTTTGCTCTTTATTTTCTCCAAAAATTATTTATAGGTACATAAGTATCTATTTAATCAGAGAAACATCAAAAGTTTTCCAAGATTCAACCACTAGCTAGGGACAGTAAAGCCCGCCGTTTTGACCGCATTTTGAAACGGGCATAAAAAATTCAAAGAAAATCAAAAAGTTGGAAAAAACCTTCGCATTGTGTCATTATATGTGACCAAGTTTCCAGAAAAAATAATAAACTTGTAATACGACAATTATCATGCGTGAAGATTCATGGCTTTCAAACCAAACGATCAATCTTATGGCCACATTCATGGCATAGTTTGTTCAAATGATCTCATATTGTGCACAAGGTGCATCTTGGAATTCCAAACAATGTTTCCTAAGGGAGTTTTCATTTTCTTTGCACAGAAAATTCATTTTCCATTTTCCGAGTGCCCGAAATGAGTTTTTTTGTGTGAAGGACCTACCATATATTTGTTGCAAAATTGGACCAAATCAATTTTATAAAATACTAGGCCATATTTAGTGCACAATTGACAAAATGGTTGGATGTCAAAATTTTGATCCACCTCTGGTGAAAAAGACAAATTACCGTCGATTCAGTAGGAAGCGGGTCAAATTTGAATTGTAGCTGCCTCATAATTTGCTCTTTATTTTTTTCCAAAAATCATTTCTAGGTACATAAGTATCTATTTAATCATAGAAATATCTAAAGTTTTCCAAGATTCAACCACTAGCTAGGAATGGTCAAGCCCGCCATTTTGACCGCATTTTGAAACGGGCATAAAAAATTCAAAAAAAAATCAAAAAATGGAAAACCTTCACATTATGTCATTATATGTGACCAAGTTTCTAGGAAAATAATAAACTTGTAATACGGCAATTATTTTAAAAAAGTGTTCTCAGAAATGAGCTATTATGCGTGAATATTCATGGTTTTCAAGCCAAATGAGCAATCTTATGGCCACATTCATGGCATTGTTTATTCCAATGATCTCATATTGTGCACATGGGTGCATCTTGGAATTCCAAACAATGTTGCCTAAGGGAGTTTTCATTTTCTTTGCATGGACAATTCATTTTCCATTTTGCGAGTGCCCAAAATGAGTTTTTTTGTGAAGGACCTACCATATATTTGTTGCAAAATTGGACCAAATCAATTTTCTAAAATACAAGGCCATATTTAATGCACAATTGACAAAATGGTTGGGTGTCAAAAGTTTTGATCCACCTCTGGTGAAAAAGACAAATTCCCGCCGATTCAATAGGAAGCGGGTCAAATTTGAACTGCAGCTGCCTCATAGTTTGCTCTTTATTTTTTACAAAAATCATTTCTAGGTACATAAGTATCGATTTAATCAAAGAAACATCAAAAGTTTTCCAAGGTTCAACCACTAGCTAGGAATTGTCAAGCCAGCCATTTGGACCGCATTTTGAAACGGGCATAAAAATTAAAAAAAAATTAAAAATTAGAAAACCTTCGCATTTTGTCATTATATGTGACCACGTTTCAAGGAAAAATAATAAACTTCTAATACGGCAATTATTTCAAAAAAGTGTTCTCGGAAATGAGCTATCATGCGTGAAGATTCATGGCTTTCAAGCCGAATGATCAATCTTATGGTCACATTTATGGCATAGTTTGTTCAAATGATCTCGTATTGTGCACAAGGGTGCATCTTGGAATTCCAAACAATGTTGCCTAAAGGAGATTTCATTTTCTTTGCACGAAAAATTCATTTTCCATTTTCCGAGTGCCCGAAATGAGTTTTTTTTGTGAAGGACCTACCATATATTTATTGCAAAATTGGACCAAATCAATTTTATAAAATACTAGGCCATATTTAATGCACAATTGACAAAATGATTGGCTGTCAAAAGCTTTGATCCATCTTTGGTGAAAAAGACAAATTTCCGCCGATTCAGGGGGAAGCGGGTCAAATTTAAACTGTAGCTGCCTCATAGTTTGCTATTTATTTTTTTCAAAAATCATTTCTAGGTACATAAATATTTATTTAATCAGGGAAACATCAAAATTTTTCCAAGATTCGACCACTAGCTAGGAACGGTCAAGCCCGTCGTTTTGACCGCATTTCTAAACGGGCATAAAAAATTCAAAAAATTTTGGAAAACCTTCACATTGTGTCATTATATGTGACCTATTTTCCAGGAAAAATAATAAACTTGTAATACGACAATTATTTTTAAAAAGTGTTCTCAGAAATGAGCTATCATGCGTGAAGATTCATGGCTTTCAAGCCAATTGATCAACCTTATGGCCACATTCATGGCATAGTTTGTTCAGATGATCTCGTATTGTGCATAAGGGTGCATCTTGGAATTTCAAACAATGTTGCCTAAGGGAGTTATCATTTTCTTTGCACGGAAAATTCATTTTCCATTTTTCGAGTGCCCGAAATGAGTTTTTTTTGTGTGAAGGACCTACCATATATTTGTTGCAATATTCGACCAAATCATTTTTATAAAATACTAGGCCATATATAATTCAAAATTGACCAAATGGTTGGGTGTCAAAAGTTTCGATCCACCTCTCGTGAAAAAGACAAATTTCCGCCGATTCATTAGGAAGCGGGTAAAATTTGAACTTCAGCTGCCTCATAGTTTGCTCTTTATTTTTTCCAAAATAATTTCTAGGTACATAAGTATCTATTTAAGCATAAATACATGGTTCGGTGGTGATACGTCGAGGTTTGGATGGTGGCCAAGTGCCCCAACTACAAAGCACGTAGACTCGCATGCCCGCCGTGTGGTCACCGCGTGACCGTGGCGTTGCCATGCGTTCTGGGAAACCTAGGCATGTCTAGTAGGTTGGGAACTCCCCAGGTAGATGCTAGGAGTAAAGTAACAACAGAAGAATCTCACGAGGAGACCGAACTATGCTCAAATAGGAATTAGCAACCAAGTGTTTGATTAGCGGTACGGGAAATTCACAAGGCCAATGGGCATGACTTTTGGCTGAGGATGATCATGTACTAGGGAGAATGTCTTGGAAAATTTCCAGTTCAAATGGAGGAATTTGGATGGCACTTGCTTTTAAAAGTACCACATCAGGCAGAAATATGGATGGTGAAGTTAGGCTCAAATGGATAATTGGATTGAGCTGAAATTTTGTGGAGTATGGTAATTTGGGCATAGTAAAGCACTGTAGAAATTTTATACCATTTGGATAATCCAATCTTGTACTTCCTTCACAAAGGTTTTCTCTGGATAGAAACTTTAGAAATTTGCCGAGGAAGATTTAATAGGCAACTGGAGCTGAATATTGGAATGTGGCAATGATTCGTATATTTAAGATGAAAAAAAAGTTTTAGGACAATAGGAGGTGTCTAGATAGCACTTGCTTTCCAATGTGCCAATTTGGACAGAAAATAGAAATTGAAGCTGGGCTTACATAGATGATTGGATTATGCTGAAATTTGGTGTAGGGGGTTTCTATAGTCAGGATAATGTCGTGGTAAATTTTTAGCAATTATAAAGCAATATAAAGTGTAGTTGCTTCACAAACTAAAAATATTACCAGAAAGATAGATTCAATGGTGAGCTCACATGTATTGTTAGATAGAGCTAAACTTTTGTGTAGAGCTATGACTTTGGAATATAGAATATGTGGCAAAAATTCAACTCTTTACGATATTTCTATCTTGTACTTCCTTCACAATGCTTCTAGGTGGACAAAACTTTGGAAATTTTCCGAGGAAGATTTACTGGGCAAATGGAGCTGAATTTTTTCATGAGGCAATGATTTTGATAGGAAAGAGTGCCCAAAAATTTTGAGGGCAATCAAGAATATATAAATAGTACTTCCTTCACAAAGTGATGTTCTGAACAGAATAGGAAAATGAATATTGTTGAATTATTTTTGAACTAGACAAGGAAGTATTTTTACATATTTGACGAAGATATGACCCAAAGAATTTATGAGATTTTTTGGGGAATTTTGGGAATGACACAAATATAGGTTGCTTCACAACCTGGGGTAAAAATTGACACATGGACATGACACATAGGCAAAACTAATGAGTTGGCGCCTAGTCATAGCAATCCACCACAATTTACAAGGTTATGACCATCTATATTGGTCGTGATCAGCTAGAAATAAGGCAGTTGATCAGTGTTGTCTGCTTTATGACCATTTCGTGTAAGGAAATTACGACCTTTATGGCCAAAATGGTCGATATAGTTGAGGGTTTGGAGTCCCCGAGCAGCTTTTGACCAATTGGTATCAGATGGTCGTAGATCTATGACCAATTCTTCCAGGGTCACTGACAGAATGTCACTAGTTGACATATTTCTTGTAGTGGTCGGCACGCCGTTCCTAGGCGACGCCGGCAGCACCATCATCTGCATCGCCAGGTCCTTGAACTTCTCGGGGTCGTCACCTTGGGCGGCTGGCGTTGGAGGGACAGGGATGACAAAGAAGGCGGGTGGCGGGCCATCAAGTCGGAGTACGATGGCCTTGACGCCTTCGTCACGTATTGTCGGGCCGCTGCCTCGTCTTTCGGCTCTTCCTCCGGCACCGTCATCACCGGCCTCCTTCCGGACGATCGCTGACATGTTCTCTTAGCGTCTTCTGTTGCTCGTACCTCGCCTAGCATTCCTTTTGCCCTTCCACCATCTTGTTCTGTTTCCCGAGGAGAGGGACAAGAAAGGGATTACGGGCATCATATCTCTTTTTAGTTTATAAGCCTACGGGCCTTTGTAAGATTTAAATCTCGCAACCCACTTGCTCATGTATGTTTTCCATATGAAATGTACTTGTTAGCAACGTATTAATGAGGAGAAGGGTGTTTGCTGGGTTTTGTTTGCGCGTGGGCGAGGGCCACACCAAGGAACGAGTCCTCGTTATCTTAAGATAAACACTGTACCCCGGCAACAGGCTTTGCTGTCATTCTGCTCTATAGCTCGGCTACACTCACTCCCTTGGCGGATGTAGGGGCCGAGTAGGATTTACACTACTAGGGAAAATCCTAGCAGCAGCGCAGGTTTTGGGCCTATTAGTAGCGCGGGGACCGGCGCTACTAATAAGGCGCTACAGCTAACGTATAGCAGTAGCACCTATTGTCCCACGCTACTGCTATACATGAATAGCTGTAGCGCTCTTTAGATAAGGGCGCTGCTGATATTATCTGCAACGTTGTTTACTGGGAAGCGCTACTGGTAAGGCGGCGCTACTGCTAAATCCCCCCCCTCGCTACTACTAGTTTTATTAGTTTTTTCCTACATATTTCTTTTGTATTTGAATAGGCTTTATACAATAATCTTTAGCATATCATACACATACAAATGTAATCATAGCATATACATACAATTAGTCTCATCAAATCATGTCATCATCATAATCATCATCCAACACAAAGTGGTCTCTCGTCATCATCTCGAAAATAGCAATACAAGTCTCGATTACTTGCAAATACATCGTCATCCATCTAAACAATGATATACACGAGAAGAGCTATCACTTTGAGTACATGAGTTCGTATCCCTCTCTCGCATCAGCGTGAACCTAAACTAACTACTGCCTGTCGCTCGGAAATCGGAAACCGGTACACCTAGGCTTGACACTCCAGCCACTTGTCGTATATATACTCCTGGCGTAGCACTTCTTCGCCATCTATGATCTATGCACCTGCATCGTCACATGAGTCGATGATATGCAACATATATAGTTGAGCAACAGAAAGAGACAGACTTGGCAAAAATAGAAACAACATATCATAAGCATAAGTAACAAAGTTCATCGTACCCCAATATGCCCTAACTAGAGTGATTTTAGCTAGTCGAGGAGGAGGACGGTTTAATTACATCACAAATAAAGTTTCACCGTGCATAACTCAAAGTTTTTTCATACAGAAAGTATGGACTAAACGTACACACTGTCATATATCGACAATCACTCCAACATGTCGTTCCATCCATCCAAGTCAGGGAGATAGTCCTTGAGCTTAGTGAAAGGCTTCATGTCGAGACGCTGAGAGGCTATCCATGTCCAGACGTCTTCCCGCGACATTTGTCCTTCTCCGTAGAACATCCCTGTTTTTCCGATGACCTCCTTCATGATGATTTGGGCAAGTTCGCGCTGGATGTCATAGAACTCAGCTCGAAGTCGATGATCCTCGATATCTCCTATGTCCTTTGCCCATTGCAGAATATGGGCATCGCCGGATCTAGGTGACATGCGAAGGTTCTGGTGATCCCGTCTGTACTCCAGCATGTGGTGTAGGACATAGAATCCATCATTAAGAGAATCGTTCGGTTGCTGGATGCAGCAGAAGTCAGTCTTATGGCCTAAGGCGGCCCTGCCGCCCCTTGTCTTCTTGTCCCTGACCTCTCCACCCCTTTCTTGGTAGTAAAACATAGCACTGTCGAGAACATCCTTGATGTGGGTGCAATCCTTTTTGTGAATGTTCTTCGACGAGTCCAAGTAAAGAGCGTGGGAGATGGGGGGGGGTAGAAGATGATGAGGACGGCGCGCCCGCCTCTGCGCAAAATAAGTACACCTCAAATTAATTAGCCTCCACCGTGCAAATGAATGATTGAAATCGAAGGAAGGATAGCAACGCAGATGACTTACACGGGATGATAAGGCACGAGAATCGCCTCCTTGTCCTTGTTGGCGAGCATGAAATTGACGATGTAATCCCTCGCGTATTCACGGTGCTTTGCGCAGACTCCCAAGAAGCCCTCGTGCATGTAGTACCGGTCAGCGACACAGATATTAGATATCTGCTCAACCCCGATGATGTAGTTCATGTGCAAGGCATAAAGGCGGACAAACATAAAATCCAGCTTCTTCACGTGAAACATGTCGAATATGTAATCAAATCGGAGGAAGAACTTATCCGCGGGGAAGCTATCGACCTAGAACATTTGCCGCGGAACGATAACCACGTAGAGTGGGTATCCTGGATCTTTTGAGGCGATGAGGCCTTTCTCTACCCGCAGCACATCATCATGAAGTCTCCTTAGTTTGCCAAATCTGGCCTGTAGCGCTGTTGCAGGTAGGATTGGTTGACCGGGGATATGCCATTTATCCGCATCGGGGATATCTATACGATCCTAAAGCCGAGGCTGCTGGATCATAGAATCAGCTTTTTTTTCCTTTCCTCGCTCACTTCCTAGAGTTCTTTACTACCGGAAGGTCGTCCATAATACGTTGAGATGGCAATTCAGGCACCGACTCATGACGCTCAAACCCTGAGGAGGCGCCAGTATAGACATACTATTCAGCGCCATCGTCGTCCTCATCCTCATCCATGGTGACGTCATCAGCGACTAATGGAGCCTCCTCCTTACCCCGTCCGCTATCACCCAACCCGCCACCCGACGCTAATTGGGTAGGTGGGGTGTTGATGTTCATACCTTGCTAAGGCTGCGTGCTCGTGGGTGTGCTCACTAGTAGAGAAAGGGTCAAATGTGAAGCACATTAGTGACGGTTTGAATTTGAGCCGGCACTAATGTGTACATTAGTGTCGGTTCCAACGGCTAGCCGGGCCGCTCTCATTAGTACCAGTTCATGGCGAACCTTTAGCACCGTTTCGTGCCACGAACCGGTACTAAAGTGAGTGGTGTCAGTCTGGGGCCCCTCCAGCTCCTTTAGTACCGGGTTGTATCACGAACCGGTACTAAAGGTCGTCCTACATAGACCCTTCGTCCACCTGAGCTCGCTCTGTTCTTCCCCTTTCCCCTCTCCTCTCTGTTCTTTTCCCTCTTCCTCTCAAGCTCATCACACATTTTGCCCAAGATTTGAAGGCCCCCATCCATTCAAATGATCACAAAGGTTAGCAACTCTTTCCTTTCATCTCTCATTGCTAGATTAGCTCGTGCAATGCTTTATATAGTGATTGATTTTTGAGTTTAGTAATTTGGGAGGAATTATATATATGTGCTAGTATTTGATTTATATGCAATCTGAGGTCAAAAATAACACTTAGTTTTGCATATGTAGGTGTGGTTTACTTAGTACCTTCTAAATCTCCGTCGTAACCACCGTCGATCGCTCGCAACGTCCCGTTGCCGACACCACCTTGTGGTGAGCCTCTTGTTCATGAAGTTTTATATAAAAAAATGATGTTTGTGTGATTTGGATATATAGTTACTCGTATAATTATCTTACCCATACGTTGTTTGTTATGCATAGTGCCATGGTTTTGATATCTGTCCCCGTCGGCCCTCATCCAGGTTATGATTCGGATGTGGTATATTCTATTTTAAAACTATTCATTGCATTTCGTGTTTATGACAAATTATGCCCATCAGGTTGACATAGATATTTGTATGTAGGAGGTAGTTGAACCCGAAATTCCAACCGACCCTATTGTCGAGAGGTTAAATTTAGTTGAAAGAGAAAACGAGGATTTGAAGGAAAAATTGAAAAGAATTGAGGGGGAGAAGATGGAATTGGAGTTGCATGTTGCCGATGTCGTCGATGATCACAAGATTAAGATGGAGAAAATGCGCTTGAAGATTAGAAAGATTAGAAAATATGCCATTCATAGTGATGCTTGGTATCATTATGCTCTTGGATCAATTGTTACCTTAGTTGCGATCTTGATCGCATTTGTTGTTGCATTTAAATTCTTTAGCTAGAGAGTTATTTGTTTGTTGCATTGAAGTGTTGTATGATCTTTATGTATGAACTTTATGTATTGTATTAATTTGATGTTTTCGGTGCTGTGTATTGAAGATGAGCCGGCAGTGGATGTACGATGACCGATGCTCTCCCGAGTTCATTAATGGCGTGCTTACTTTTCTGCTTGCGGCTGAGGCAAACAAGCGAGCGGATGGTTTTATGCATTGTCCATGTGTTGGCTGTAAGAATGGTCGCAATTACTCTACGTCAAGAACCATTCACGTCCACCTGTTTGAGTCCAGTTTCATGCCCCACTATAATGTTTGGACCAAGCATGGAGAAAGAGGGGTTATGATGGAACACAATGAAGAAGAAGAGGACAACGACAGCTATCTTGGCCATGGGTTCCCTGAATACGATGATACAACAATGAGGGAAGAAGCTGAGCCAGTAATGCGGGAAGAAGCTGAGTCGGCAATGCGGGAAGAAGCTGAAGAAGAGGCATCGGATGAGCCCGTTGATGATCTAGGTCGGGCCATTTCCGATGCAAAGAGAAACTGCGCAAGTGATTTGGAGAAGAAGAAGTTGCAGCGCATGTTAGAGGATCACAAAAAATTGTTGTACCCGAATTGCGTAGGTGACAAGAAAAAGCTGGGCACCACACTGGAATTGCTGCAATGGAAGGCAGAGAATGGTGTATCTAACAAGGGATTTGGAAAGTTGCTGGTAATGATAAAGGATATGCTTCCAAAGGACAGCGAATTGCCCAAGAGTACGTACCATGCAAAGACGGTTGTCTACCCTCTAGGGTTAGAGGTGCAGAAGATACATGCATGCCCTAATGATTGCATCCTCTACCACGGTGAGTACGAGGATTTGAACGCTTGCCCGGTATGCGGTGCATTGCGCTATAAGATCAGCCGCAATGACCCTAGTGATGTCGAGGGCAAGCGCCCCAGGAAGAAGATTCCTGCCAAGGTGATGTGGTATGCTCCTATAATACCATGGTTGAAACGTTTGTTCCAAAACAAAGAGCATGCCAAGGCGATGCGATGGCACAGAGAAGACCGTAAGAAAGACAGAAAGTTGAGAGTACCCGCTGACGGGTCGCAGTGGAGAAAAATCGAAAGAAAGTACGGGAAGGAGTTTGCAGATGACGCAAGGAACGTATTGTTTGGTCTAAGCACAGATGGCATTAATCCTTTTAGGGAGCAGAGCAACAACCATAGAACCTGGCCTGTGACTCTATGTTTGTATAACCGTCCTCCTTGGTTGTGCATGAAGCGGAAGTTCATTATGATGCCAGTGCTCATCCAAGGCCCTAAGCAACCCGGCAACGACATTGATGTGTACCTAAGGCCATTAGTTGAAGAACTCTTACAACTGTGGAATGGAACAGGTGTACATGCGTGGGATGAGCACATGGGGGAAGAATTTGACCTAAAGGCGTTGCTGTTCGTGACCATCAATGATTGGCCTGCTCTCAGTAACCTTTCAGGACAGACAAACAAGGGATACCACGCATGCACGCACTGTTTGGACGATACCGACAGTATATATTTGGATAATTGTAAGAAGAATGTGTACCTGGGACATCGTCGATTTCTTCCGAGCAGGCATCCCGTAAGAAAGAAAGGCAAGCATTTAAAAGGTGAGGCGGATCACCGGACGAAGCCTCGCCATCGTACTGGTGCTGATGTACATGATATGGTCAAGGATTTGAAGGTGGTATTTGGAAAGGATCCTGGTGGACAACCTGTTCCGAATGACGCTGACGGACGCACACCCATGTGGAAGAAGAAATCTATATTTGGGACCTGCCCTATTGGAAAGACCTAGAGGTCCGCTCCGCAATCGACGTGATGCACGTGATGAAGAATCTTTGTGTGACCCTGCTTGGCTTCTTGGGCGTGTATGGGAAGACAAAAGATACACCTGAGGCACGTGAGGACCAGCAACGTATGCACGGAAAAGACGGCATACATCAGGGTCATGCAAGCTACGCTCTTACCAAAGAAGAGAAGGAAATCTTCTTTGAATGCCTGCTTAGTATTAATGTACCGTCTAGCTTCTCGTCGAATATAAAGGGAATAATAGACATGGCAGAGAAAAAGTTCTAGAAACTAAAGTCTCATGACTGCCACGTGATTATGACGCAACTGCTTCCGGTTGCATTGAGGGGGCTTCTACCGGAAAACGTTCGATTAGCCATTGTGAAGCTATGTGCATTTCTCAACGCAATCTCTCAGAAGGTAATCGATCCAGAAATCATACCAAGGTTAGAGAATGATTTGGTGCAATGTCTTGTCAGTTTCGAGTTGGTGTTCCCACCATCCTTCTTCAACATCATGACGCACGTCCTAGTTCACCTATGCGAAGAGATTAACGTTTTGGGTCCTGTATTTCTACACAATATGTTCCCCTTTGAGAGGTTCATGGGAGTCTTAAAGAAATATGTTCATAACCGTGCTAGGCCAGAAGGAAGCATCTCCAAGGGCCATGAAAATGAGGAGGTCATTGAGTTTTGTATTGACTTTATTCCTGACCTTAAGCCGATTGGTGTTCCTGAATCGCGGCATAAGGATAGACTGGATGGAAAAGGCACACTAGGAGGGGAACAAATAATATGTATCGGACATTCTCTCACTGAAGCACACTACACAGTTCTACAGAATTCCGCCTTGGTGGCTCCGTATATGGATGAACACAAGAATTTGCTATCCTCCAAACACCCGGAGCGGTCTGATGACTGGATTACACGTGAACAAACTAGGAGTTTCGCCAGCTGGTTGCAGACATGTACCATGCATGACACCTCTATTGAAGATGACATGTACTTGCTGTCCCAGTTACCATCTTCGAATATAATGGCTTTCAAAGGGTACGCGATAAATGGTAATACATTTTACACGATCGCCCAAGATAAGAAGAGCACCAACCAAAACAGTGGTGTCCGCTTTGATGCAGAAACCAAGACAGGAAAGGAAACATATTATGGTTATATACAGGACATATGGGAACTTGACTATCGATGTGGTTTGAAGGTCCCTTTGTTTCGGTGCAAATGGGTCAATATGACACGAGGCGGGGTAACGGAAGACCCGCAGTACGGATTGACAACAGTGGATCTCAACAATCTTGCGTATGCAGACGAACCATTCGTCCTAGCCAATGATGTGGCACGGGTTTTCTATGTGAAGGACATGTCTACCAAGCCAAGAAAAAGAAAAGATAAGGAAGCGAATGCATCGTACGATGAGCCAAAGCGGCACATAGTTCTTTGTGGGAAGAGAAACATCGTGGGAGTGGATGACAAGATAGACATGTCAGAAGATTATGAAAAGTTTGATGAAATTTCTCCATTCACAGTGAATATTGACCCGAGCATCCCGTTAAATGATGAAGATTTTCCATGGTTACGGCGCAAAGGGACACACGCGAAGAAAAAGTTTCACACCCAAAGATCTGGGATGTGATCGGCTTCACTATCATCACTTTCTTCTATGTTTCACACCCAGGAGGGAATCTCTGTAATAGTTAGGGTAGTTATGTGTTTTGGCATTTGAAACGCGAAGAAATTTTATGTGCAAACAAATTCTTTCATGCCTTTACTGATTTTTAAAGTTAAGTTATTCACAAACTAGTGATTCACACTAATTTCAAATAATTCAAAATTTAAACTATTCAAATTTGAAAACTACGGGCACTAACAGAAAGTTTGTAATTTTTTGTACCTAAAGCAAAAACATTCACAAAGAAACTCTAAATACACAAAAAACAACTCAAAAATAAATAAAGCAAAAAAAAGCCCGCCTACTGGGCCAGAGTGGCCTGCATACGACTAGAAACCCAACCTGTTGTTGGGCCAGGATGCAGGACCGCAAAGGCCCAGTAGGTCCTCAGGGCAGCACAGAACATGTAGGCCCAGTAGGCCTGCTTTGGAGAGGAGCCCGAGAGAGCTTCCGCACGGGGGTTTATAAACCAGTGCGGACGCCCCTCGGCTAGCGAGGTGGGACTAAACTTGCCGCACAGCACCTTGCTGGCGCACCCCCTTTAGTACCGGGTGGTGGCTCCAACCGGTACTAAAGGCCCCCCTTTAGTACCGGTTAGAGCCACCACCCGGTACTAAAGGGTGTGCGGTTCCCGCCGCTTGGCCTGGCCAAAACAGGCCTTTAGTACCGGTTGGTGGCTCCAACCGGTACTAAAGGTCCATCCTATATAACTAAACACTTCAAAAATTTCAGTTTCTCATCCGCTTCTTCTCCTCTGCCCCGTCGCCTGCCGCCCCCGTCTCCATATCCCTCGTCACCGCCCCCGTCGCCGCCCCATCCCCATCGTCGCCGCCCCATCGTCCCCGTCCCCGTCGTCCCTGTCGTCACCGCCGCACCGTCCCGGCCCGTCCCGCATCATCCCCGTCATCGCCGCCCCGTCCCCGTCGTCGCCGCCCCGGCCCGTCCCCGTCGTCGCCGCCCCATCCCTGTCCCCGTCGTCGCCATCCCCGTCGTCGCCGCGCCCGTCGCCGTCCCCGTCGCCTCTCGCCTTGCCGGTGAGCACACACACACATATACATTTTTTTAGTTTTTTAGTTATAGAAATAGTTATAAAAATGTTAGAAATTTTTCTTTTTTTAGTTATAGAAATAGTTAGTTATATAGCATTGTTAGAAATGTTATAGAAAAGTTAGAATTGTTAGGAATTTTTCTGTTTTTTAGTTATAGAAATAGTTATAAAAAAGTTAGAAATTTTTCTTTTTTAGTTATAGAAATAGTTAGTTATATAGCATTGTTAGAAATGTTATAGAAAAGTTAGAATTGTTAGGAATTTTTCTGTTTTTTAGTTATAGAAATAGTTATAAAAAAGTTAGAAATTTTTCTTTTTTTTTAGTTATAGAAATATTAGAAATGTTATACAAATGTTAGTTATATATATAGAAATGTTACAATTTTTTTTCTTCTGTTTTTTAGTTATAGAAATATTAGAAATGTTATAGAAATGTTAGTTATATAGCATTGTTAGAAATGTTATAGGAATGTTAGTTATATAGAAATGTTAGAAATTTTAGTTATCAAAATCCAATCATTAAAAAAATGTTACTTTTTGCGGGCATATAGCTAGTATTTGTTCTCAACGATGTCCGGCCCGTATCCTCGCCGTCGACCCGTCCGCGACGACGTCTGGCTGACCCATTTCCAGGACTGGGCTCCGCCGGGCTGGCACTGGGAGGTGCTGCCTGGAGGGGCGCGCCGCTTGATGAGAAACCCGGCCCCGGTCGTCGACCCTGATCTCGTTTGGTGGCGTTCGCGTGGGCCAGTTTCGGTGCAGAGGGAGCCGGCCCTGCCGGAGGTGGTACGTCGCCGTGTCAGGGAGGAGGACGAGCACGTCCATCGCTACATGGTTGCGTTAGAGGGCGGCAGGTTCTCCAATACCTGGCAGTTTCTTTAGGGATCTCACTTCAGCTATGATCCTGTGAGGGTTCCTTCTCTTTGGGTGTCCACCGCCCGCGCCGCATGATCCGACGATGTATTCGAGATTATATCTATTATTCGAGACGATGTATTCGAGATTATATCTATTATTCGACACGATGTATTCGAGATTATATCTATTATTCGAGACGACGTATTCGAGATTATATTCGATGATGCTTATTATGTACTATGATTGATTCAGTTTTTCCTTATTAATTGATTGCATCCATGCATTGTAATTTGAATATATTTCTTTTGGATTAGTTAAACAAAACCCATGGCGAACAATACCGGCAGAGAGGGAGAAGAGGCCTGTTCAATATCATACGCAATCCTCGCGGGCCAGATGATGATCAGAATGAAGAAGATTATGACGGCCCTGAATATCTAAACAACACCGGGGAGGGTGATATGATATTCGATCGCGATGACCGAATTGATGAAGTCATGAACTATGAACATGACGAAAAAAATGTTGATCTTGAAACAACAAAGACCGGCGAGGTATATATATTTATATAAGCAGGCATCTGGTGATCATCACATGTTTTAAATGACTTGAAGATATATTAACGAATCTATCTTTCTTCTTTCAGCCATCCGGATCGAGCAAATCTTCAGGCAACAGGACGAAACGAGGCCCGAACAAAAAGTTGAAGGAGGGCGTAAAGTACAATATCGAGGCAATCAGACAAGTTCGTTCGTTCGTCAGTGCGGAGTTCTTGTGAAGGACCAACTCCCGATCTCCCTTCAAGAATGGAGAGAGCCAGCAAAGCCACGTCCAAGAGTTACTTTTGTCGACGACAGACAAAAACATTTGCTTTGGGAAACGCTCATGGAACATTTCACCCTACCAGATCAATTCACAGATGCAAATGTGGAGAAAGTCAAGGATGCTGCTCTTAGGAAGATGGCGGTTGCATTCAAGAACCACAAGATTCATGAATGGGCCAAGTACGTCAACGGAGGAAGGAAGACTCCAGTATTCGAGGGAACACTAGAGAACCAAAGTGCTCATTGGGACGATTTCGTGAAATTCAAGGATTCGGAATTATCTAAGGAACAGTCGAGAATAAACAAGGCCAATGCCGCAAAAAAGGATAAGTTCCATAAGCTAGGGCCAGGTGGCTATGCTGTGGGAATGCCTAAGTGGGATAAGTCTGAGAAAGAGATGCTGGATGCAGGTGTCACTCCAGAAACATTGAGCTGGCCCACCAGGTGTAGGACTTGGTTCTATGCGCATGGGGGGGAGTTGGACCCGAAGACAGGCAAAGTTTCTAAGAAGGCATGTCTGGACGGAGCCGAAGATAAGCTACTTGTTGCAATAGAAGAGGCTCGATCCAGGTTGTTCGAGCCCAACAGAGAGAACGACAAGCTTACGCGTGCCCTTGGAAATCCTGAACTCCCGGGAAGAACACGAGGCATGGGCGCTATTCCATGGTATGAGGGGTTTTCGGACTCGAACGCCGACTATAGAACCCGTGCGAGAAAGAAGATTGCGGAGGAGAAGAAGAGGAAGATGGAGGAGGAGCAGAGGAAGCTAGACTATGAATGCCTTCAAGGCCTAGAATCAGCGCACGCGGACTTGGCAATCAAATTCCAGCGGCAGCAGGAGCAGATCGACTCACTTAGCCAGCAAAGGGGGTCTCAGCAGCTAGCGGATCATCCACCAATGGATAGCACCGTCCCATCCATGCCGAGAAGCAGCGTGGGTTCCGCCCTGGGCGACGCATTGCTGGATAGGTACCCAGTGGATGACATCATGGAGAACACTAACTACGAGCTACACTTCAAAATGAAGAACATATCCATGAAGGTGGCGTACGCCCTTGCTTTTACAAATCCCCCCGAGGCAACCTTCCATTGCAACCCGATTCCAGCGGGCTATGCTCATGTCTTGGTTGATGAGGTGGTGGACCAATATTCGGGGCTAGAGCTTGACATTCCTGGAGGTGACGATGAGCACACACTAGGAGAGGCCAACCATCGTATCATCCTATGGAGAAAGGATTGCATCATCTTTCGAAGGCCACCGACACCACGTCATCCGACTCCTTGTCGCAGTCCGCCACCGATTTAGCAGACTCCCGCTCCTCCAAGTCCACCAACGCGTCAGGCCACTCCTCCTCCAAGTCCGGCACTGCTTCAGGCCACTCCTCCTCCATGTCCGGCAAAGCGTCAGGCCACTCCTCCTCCAAGTTCGGCATAGCTTCAGGCCACTCCTCCTCCAAGTCCGGCACAGCTTCTGGCCACTCCTCCTCCTCCAACTCAGCCACGTCAGCCGTCTTCGCCGCCTCAGCAATCACGGAAGAGAGCCGCCTCAGCTATGGTGCATAGCGGTACAAGTCGAGGTAGTACTGCAGGTACAGGCGGAGGCAAGCGATTTCAATATGGTCCAAGCCTCGCGCCTCTTCCGCACAGGCCTTACGACAAGTCTGAGGAGGAAAACGTAGCCATATCGAAGGCCAAGGTGGAAGCCCATTTTGCACCGAAACCGCCACTGCCGCCAAGGGAGAAAGTGCCTGTGGAAAAGATTGACCACTTCATTCGTATGGCTAGACCACCAGCTCCCAAGCCTGTTGACACAGACTATGAGCGCCACCTCAGGAAGTTAAATCGAGCACGTCTACAGAAAAGAGGCGAGCTCGAGCTCGAGCAAATCTGCTGGCAAAAGGAGCGGTAAAACCGTTCCCCAGCTGGGAGAACAGGCGGCGCAATCAATCCCCCCGCTTGTTGTGCCAACAACACATGAGAGTAGGCACGCCCAATATTATTGTGGGCAAACCGTTAACATTCCCGGGGTGGGCGATGTGGTAATAACCGAGGAGCATATTGCGCAGGCTGAATCGATCGGGATCACTGTTGGACAACTCCTCGATATCGAGCCCATGTCTCCAACTAGAGAGGAGGAAATAAAACAGAAATATGCCCGGGGCCAACCTTTGGTCGAGCCAGAGGAGGTCAATAAGCTCCCAACGAGAATGTATGAATTGCATCAATTGTACATGGACATTACCAAGATTTCCAATCGAGAGTCCCTCATGGTGAATGTCAACGAGGAGCATTACTACCATACGAAAGCTGTGACCGTTGAGTATTCAGAACTATTTCAGCTATACAATAAATACGCACTCGACAAATCTATCATCAGTTGCTATTGTCTGTAAGTGATTTCTTTCTGTAATTTAAGTCTCAAGCTAGCTGATCATTTTGATCAATTATTACCTGTAATTATCCTCACTATATTCTTTTCTGTGGTATTATGCAGGATGAAGATTTATGAAATGAAAAAAGGTGGACGCTATGGCATTGGGTTCGTTGACCCAAATACCATTAATGAATACATGGAAAATAGATCCATATCACGAAAAATGTGTAGAGGAAAGCATGCTACAGTTCTTCAAGGAACTCAAATACAATGAAGATATACTACTTCCTTACAACTTCCAGTGAGTCACACTGTCTTGTACTACAAATTCTGTTTTTCCCTACTAGCTATAGCTACATGTTTTTGCTTACATATGCCCACTTAATTAAGACATGCAAACATGTGTGCATGCAGATTTCACTGGATCTTGTTAATCATTAAAGTTGATGAAGGAACAGTTGAAGTACTAGACTCGCTACTTAAGAAAGCAAGTGATTACACCATCGTGAAGGGGATAGTCAACAGGTAATTTCAATCATTATTAACTATATCTCGGCCTATTTAATTAGTTCGTCATTTCCTGATAACAACTATTTAATAACCCATTTATTCATTTTCTTTGTCGGCGGGGCAGGGCTTGGGCAAAGTTCATCAGGGCCACTCCAGGCGCATGGCAACAAAAGCTGAAATGGTATCGACCCAAGGTAAGTAATTAAGTAGTACATGCTAGCTGCCATCTCTTTAATTATCATGCTTGATTAATTATTATCTGATCAAATTCCATTCTCGTAAAGGCCCTGAGGCAGGCACGGGGAATGATCTATGTGCATACTACGTTTGCGAGAACATTCGCATGATGGCGTCCGAAAGGAGCAAATCTCAAAGACAGGAGTGAGTACGATATCGATTGTCAGAACACTATTCACAATTTTTACACCATTATCGATATCTAGTCACACAACTAATACACATGCATATTGATCTCCTTCTTAACAGTTCAAAGAGGTGCGGGACAAGCTCCTAGCACAGGACCGCATAGAAGCAATTCAAGAGGAAATAGCGGGATTTTTGCTCGACCAGGTCATAGATCCCAAAGGAGAATACTATTACCCGCTACCGCCCCCATGAACCACTTCCAATTGTTATCGTGCTCCGAAGGCACCAATTAGCTAGGCTAATGCCACTGGCTCCGAAGGCACCAATTAGGAGAAATTGTATATATATATACATGTGTGTATATATGTGTGAATTAATTAATGGTGGTTGTGTGAGACATTCGATGATATATATATATATATTATGATCGGTTCTACTAGAAATTCTATTTATATATATGCATAACGTGTACAATATGTAGTATCGTAAAATACCAGCAAACGAAAAATAATTAAATGGAAAATGAAAAAGAAATCATAAACCCAACCCCCCCCCCCCCAACATTTTAATACTGGTTGGTGACACCAACCGGTACTAAAGGGCTCCCTGCCCCCGAAGCTGACTCGTGCCATGTGGTTGCCCTTTAGCACCGGTTCGTGCTGAACCGGTACTAAAGGGGGGGCCTTTAGTGCCTATATTTTAGCGTCGGTTACCAAACCGGCACTAAAGGGCCTTACGAACCGGTGCTATTGCCCGGTTCTGCACTAGTGGCTCCCGGTCGCCTCCACATGAAGCAGACTCTTTGGCCACAACAGGACCCACCCATTGCAACAATCACCAAGCCGCCGCTGTGTCTCGTCGTCATCCCCAGCTAGTATTGGAGGAGGCAAATTCTCGTGGCCCAGTTTGACACCGGCCACGGAAACCTTGAAGACGTTTGGGGGGATCGGTCGGCTGGGGAACAATGGTTCCTTCGGCTTCATTATCGTCGCCTTCCCCACATCCACCTTCTGGTCGCCGATGGTGTACAATATGGTGCACGGGGTTTCGTCGGCCTGCAAAGAAAAGTTTGCGACGTGAGACATCCGAAAGGCAACGAAAACGGGAGATTATACATTTATATTGAAGGGGGCTGGTGTGACAGATACCGTGAGGGCGTCGAGCTCAGCCAAAGACGAAGCACCACCGAGCACGTCCGGTGCGGGAGCCGGTGCGGGAGCAGGTGCTGGTGCAACGCTAGTCGAGCTGCTCCCCAAGAAGTTAGCAAGGGGAATGTCCTCTGCATTTTTTTCTGGATGTTTCCTTGTCCAAGTGAAAACACCCGTCACCAAGGAAGTAGAAAATTCTACACCCACCTGTTTTGCGGCAGCTACTGCTATTGCGACTGTCTAAGATGATTTCTTCTCAACTGCAATATCAACCTTCTTGTCGATGTTTTCTTCAGTTAACCTCCGTCTTTCCTTTCTCTCCTCCATGGTCTCATGGTAGTACTTCTTCCACGTGGCGCCGTCTCCGACACCGTGCACGTGTTCATATGACGGTCGAGTATCCACCGGTTATCATTTCAATATGTTCAACGCCCGGTTGAATGGAGTGTCCCACTTGGGCCTCGCCAATGCCTCAGACGGCGAGTCGCTTTCGGCCGCAATCCAGTGTTGTTGTCTCTGCAAAAGGCACAAGGATCGTTTACAAATATGACTAACGTGTGTAGTCGAATTGATCAGAAACTAAAATTACCAGCAGTCTCATGAACTCCGTAATGACCGGTTTTGTCTCGTAAACCTTCTTCACTGGGTCCCAATGGTGCCAGGCCCTGAGGACATCACGCTCCTGCGGGACGGTGAAATCCGCCAAGCGGTCTGGGATGCCCATACTCGCGGCTTCCGCGTCCTCCTTGGCCCATTTGGACCTCTTTCTGTCGTAACCCTTCATGTACTTAGACTTTTTTTGGCAGCTTCGGCCTCGCAAGCCTCCTTGAATATTTGAAAATGCTCTTCCGTGATTGTCAGATTATCCTTTACAATCTCGGAGTAGGGTTCCTTCTTGTCGATGATCTTTGCTTTCACTTGATTTTTCTAGGCGGCCAACGCGTCGCTAAACTTGGTCATGGCGTGTTTGTTTATTTTCTTCATTGCCGGGTCCTCATCTGGATCTTTATAATCCTTCTCATTCCGGCCCGGGAACAAGAATATCTGGTGAAACTTCTTTAGGAGGGAGCTCCTCATATTTTCTATCTTCTGTAGTTTCTCATCGTTGATGGTGGCGGTTGTCCATACGATGCAGCCTATCTGATTGCCGTAGCATCGACGAGCTTCCTCGGGCACCTTTGGCTCAAAATTGCCGTCGTCCACCTCCGTGACCACCAGTCTAGTAGTCCTGAGTTTGTTCGGAGGCCGTTGCCTCTTTGCTTTCGGTTCTACACCGGCTCCGCTCCCCGAGGCAGCGCCGGTCTCAGTCTCAGCGCCGGTCTCAGTCTCAGCGCGGGTCTCGATGCCAGTCTGAGTCTCAGCAGCGGTCTCAGTCTCAGTCTCGATGCCGGTCTGAGTCTCAGTGCCGGTCTCGATGTCGGCAAGGCTAAAAAATTCGTCTACCGCCCGGTGGACGTCGTCGCATTCAACAGAACCCTGTCCTTCATCGTTGCTAGCCATGTTTCCTATGATTAAATCTAGTCAATTAATTCTACACCTAATAAAATGAATAATTACATAAAAAAGGCCTATTGTTTTGCAGGAACGTTGACTCCTTCCCGGTGCGGTAAATCCCGGGCACTCGATATGTCCTAGTTTGTAGGACAAGTCATGCCAAAATTCACGGAAAATTTCGGCATGACCTTTGCTAAGAAGTGGACAAATCAAGAACCTGAATTTTGCCGGAACAGAAATGAATCAACATTCTGGCAAAAAATAGGCCACTCGATTTCATTCCCTGGAAACAATAAAAGGCCACTTGGGCACAATCGAACCACTTCAATGTCGATTATGATCAATGAGCAAACACAATTGAGGATTTTTCATATATCATGACCACTTCAAATTTGGATCTCCTAGTGTTTGAACCCTAGAACTCAAATTATGAACCTAGAACTCAAATTATGTCCTACATTTTTGTCCTAATAAAAATTCACCAAAAATTAAGACCCTACTAGACTTGCAACACTAATAGAAATTTATATTTTTATATTGATTTTTTCTCTAAACTAAATCCTACCACCCTAGTTAACATCTAGTTAAACCTTACTTTCCTAACATTTGTAATTAAACACTACTACCCTAACCCTACTGCCCTAGTTAAGCATATACAATTTTTTCCTACGGCGAGGGAGGCAGGGGCATCTCTGTCAAATTAACCTAACTAATTAACCTAACTGAATTAACCTAACTAAATTCTTTTCCTAACTAAATTAACCTAACTAATTTAGAGATAGAGAGAGAGGAGGGTGGGGGCTTACAAAGGATGGCTCCGGTGGTGGCGCGGGAGGCAGTGGTGGCGAGGGAGTCTCCGCTGACGGCGAGTGAGGCAGTTGCGTTGAGGGAGGCTCCGGTGGCGTCGACTGCGACTCTGGTGGCGTTGATGAGGCCGCGCGGCTCCGTTGGCGTTGGGGGCGGCTCCGGTGGTGTCGATGGCGCGCGGCTCTGGTGGCTCCGGGGGAGTCGACGTCGGCAGGAGACGGCGGCGAAGTGGGGCGACGGTGAATCGGGCATACGACGGTGGGGTGGGTCGAGGGATTTGGGGGAGAAGTGGTGGCTGGGGGGAAACGTTTTTTTGGTTAAGTCAACCTTAGCGGTAGCACTTTTCGTGAAACGCGCGATTTTCACAAAACGCGCTACTGCTATAGCTATGTAACTTCCTTCACCTTTCTTATTTCCTTTTCTGTTTCTACAGTGGGGGTCTAGGAAACGCGCTGCAGCTACGTTAGCTATAGCGCCTCTTACGAACAAACGCTACTGCTACGTCTTTCTCCTTTTTTCCTCTTTCTCATTTATTTTGCTCTACATTTTATTTTTTCCTTTCTCCTTTTTCTATTTATTTCTTTTTCATTTACTTTTCCATTTGTTTTTTATTTTATTTTATTTCCATTAGCAGTAGCACTCTCCGTGCGAAACGCGCTGCTACTTATGTGCTAGCGGTAGCGCGCTTTCCTCAAGACCGCTACTGCTATGCGTAATCTATCGGGGGTAGCAAAGGGGATACTAGTGGTAGCGCGTTTTCATGCTCACGCGCTACTGCTACTATTGTATCTGTAGCGCGGTTTACGGACACGCGCTACTGCTATTTAGCACTAGCGCCCTTTTTTGACACGCGCTACTGCTAAATTTCTGTGTATAAGGTTTTCCCTAGTAGTGTTAGGCCCTTCGCTCGTCCCCTTCCCATCACGCTACAACCAAGTTCCGGCCCAAAGTAAGTTTTTCGGACACGGGACAAAGGGAGCAAGGTGGTATGAGAGCGAGTGAAGTCTCGTACATTCATGTTTCATACGGAGGCACAGAGTGGGGAAAAAACTTATCTGATGTCGCAACCCCCGGCAACCTTGGCTTGCCGTGATCGGATCACTAGACCTGCAGCCCCCGGTAACTTGGGCTTGTCGGGGTCGGGGCGTCGGCCTGTTCTCTTTCTTCCAAAATAGCTCAGCAGAAATGTCCACGCACCCTGCGAACAAAAAAGGACGGGAAGGAACAGAGAGATGCATACTCGACCTCTATGCTATGGGCTAGTCCCCGCCAAGCACTATCAACCCTAACACACAGAGAGACTCAACCTAGCATGCATGCTAAAACTTAGGGCGCCAGCGCTTTATTTATTTATGCTCAGGGTCTGCGCCTGGCTTTGTACAAAGGGTTACATGCCTTGCCGGCAAGGCTTGTACAAAAGGTGGTTTGCCGGGGAGCCTGGCAACCGCGCCTTATGGGTAAAACTTGTGAAGATGTTCGATGTTCTAGGAGTTGCTCACTGGAATATCATCTTCGGTCTCCAGGCGGACTGCGCCGGGCCTGGTGACTCGTATTACCCGATAAGGGCATTCCCACTTTGGTGTCAACCAGTTAGAATTCTTGGCCCGACTGAACGTGTCGAAGAACAAGGTCGCCTTCCTCAAAGCTTCGGGCATTAACCTTGCGGCTATGATAGCGGCACAAGGATTGCTGGTAGCGTGCAGCTCGCACAGCCGCCCGAAGACGATCTTCCTCATGGAGTGTTGCGTCATCTTGCCACAACTGCTCTTGCTCAAGCTCATCATAAGCGAGCACTCGAGGTGACCCATGCGTGAGTTTTGTCGGGAGAACTGCTTCTGCCTCGTAAACGAGGGAGAAAGGGTTCTGGATGGTGGCTCGATTTGGTGTCGTTCCGACTGACCAAAGAACCGCTGGGAATTCATCAATCCAGCACCATGCACACTTGCTTAGCCTGTCAAAAGTTCTTGTACGGAGGCCTCGCAATACTTCAGCATTCGCCCTCTCAGCCTAGCCGTTGCTTCGTGGGTGTGCAACAGAAGCAAAACAGACCTTGCTGCCGAGGTCATGGATGTACTGCATGAAGGTGTGGCTCGTGAACCGCGTGTCATTGTCGGTGATGACACTATTTGGCACACCAAAACAGAAGACTAGTCCCTTGAAGAACTTGACGGCCGACTGTGCTATCACCTTTCTCACTGCCTCCACCTCCGGCCACTTTGTGAACTTGTCGATTGCGACGTACAAGTATTCAAAGCCCCCAAAAACATGGGGAAAAGGGCCCGGTATGTCGAGCCCCCAGACCGAGAATGGCCAGGAAAGAGGTATTGTTTGGAGAGCTTGAGCTGGTTGACAATGCTTCTTTGAATGGAACTGGCACGCTTCACACTTGGTTACTAAGGCCGTTGCATCCTGGAGGGCAGTCGGCCAGAAGAAACCTTGCTGGAATGCCTTGCCGGCAAGGGCCCTTGACCCTATGTGGGAGCCACATATGCCTCCATGGATCTCTGCCAACAGCTTCAGTCCTTCCTCCCTGGGAATGCACTTCAATTTCACACTGTTCGGCCTTTTTCTGTACAGAACGTCATCGACGAGCTGATCCATGGCAGATCGATGGGCTACGTTCTCCGCCTCTTCCTGCTCCTCAGGAAGTTCCCCTATTTGGAGGAATCGGACGGTATGCTGTGCCCATGCCGGAGCCTGAGGCTCGACGACAAGGGCTAAAGGCGTTTCCTCTGCCATGGGAGCGGCTGTCTCTATGGCCAGGGCTTGACGCCCTGCCGGAGTCTGTTGCCTCATGGCACGCCTAGTGTCCATGGCAATGTCTTTGTCGGCGGCTCCTGGGAGCTCGGTGGGAAAGTACTCGCCGGGGCCTGATTTCCTTCGCTTGTTCTACCATGTCGATGGTTCAATGGATGGTTGAGTTAATCGAAGCACAAAAGTACCTGGTTCCGTAGGCAATTTGAAGGCAACACGTTTCTACAAGTAGTCGGCGATGCCATTCTAAACTCGGCGAACATGCTCAGCTTGTATACCGTCAAAACGCTTTTCCAACTTCCTCACTTCATCTATGTTGGCCTCCGTCAATGGGTTTGATAATCTTTGTTAACTTGCTTGACGATAAGCTGTGAATCACCCCTAACGATGATCTTCTTTATTCCAAGGTCTGCCGCGATCCTGAGACCAGCAAGTAACCCCTCGTATTCAGCAGTGTTGTTTGTTGACATCTCCTTGGGAAAGTGCATCTGGACTACATACTTGAGGTGCTCTCCGGTGGGTGCGACAAGCAGCACACCAGCACCGGCGCCTTGCAGCGAGAAAGCCCCGTCAAAGTACATAATCCAGTCGCGACTTGTTTCCTTGCCGGGGAGAGTGGTCTCCTGAATCTCTTCGCCAGGCGTTGAGGTCCAGTCCGCAATGAACTCCGCCAAGTATCTACTCTGAATTGTCGAAGTGCTTTCAAACTTCAATCCATAGCTTGACAGTTCCAAAGCCCATTCCACAATCCTCCCGGTTGTGTCTGGGTTATGCAATATCCTTTGCAACGTGAAGCGGGTGACACCAGTGATTTCATGTGCTTGGAAGTAATGACGCAGCTTCCTCGAGGCCATAAGGAGGCTGAAGAGCAATTTCTACACAACTGAGTACCTTGACCTACCCCCCTGCAAGAGGGAGCTGACAAAGTAAATCGGGTGTTGCATCATCTTCTTGTTCTGCACTATTTCATTCGGTTGCGTCGCTTCTGCTTCGCCAGTGCCAGACTCTGCCGGGGGCCTTGCCTTACCGGCACCAGGCCCTGCCCGTGGAAGCTCCAGTTTGCCATCCGCCAGCCATGTTGTTGCCATTGCCTCTTCGTTGACCTCCCTCTGTGCAACTAGCGCGGCGCTGACCACTTGGTTCGTTGCCACTAGATATAGCAGCAACAGTTCTTGTGGTTTAGGCGCAACCAGTATTGGAGGTACTTCTTCAAATCCTGCAGGGCCGCCTCAGCCTTCGGGGTCCATTCCATTGGGCCCGCCTTTTTCAAGATTTTGAAAAAGGGAAGGGAATGTTCAACAGACTTGGAGATGAATCTGCTCATGGCGGCAATGCAGCCGACGTACATCCTTGATCCGCCTAGGTGCCTCGATCTGCTCAATGGCCTTGATCTTGTCTAGATTCGCCTCGATCCCATGCTATGACACAAAGAACCCAAGAAGTTTGCCGGACAGAACGCTGAAGACACACTTCTCAGGATTCATTGCTACCTCTTGAGCTTGCGTTGCATTTCCCCGAAGAGGAAGGGATGATCCAGCAGAGTAGCGTAAGTATTTCCCTCAGTTTTTGAGAACCAAGGTATCAATCCTGTAGGAGGCCAAACTCAAGTCCCTCCTACCTGCACAAAAATAGCTACTTGCAACCAACACGATTAGGGGTTGTCAATCCCTTCACGGTCACTTACGAGAGTGAGATCTGATAGATATAATATTTTTTAGTATTTTTGGTATAGAGATGCAAAGTGAAAAGTAAAAGGCAAAGTAAAAAGCAAAGCAAGACTAAAGTGATGGAGATTAATATGATGAGCATAGACCCGGGGGCCATAGGTTTCACTAGTGGCTTCTCTCAAGAGCATAAGTATTCTACGGTGGGTGAACAAATTACTGTTGAGCAATTGACAGAATTGAGCATAGTTATGAGAATATCTAGGCATGATCATGTATATAGGCATCACGTCCGTAACAAGTAGACTGAACGATTCTGCATCTACTACTATTACTCCACTCATCGACCGCTATCCAGCATGCATCTAGAGTATTAAGTTAAAAATAGAGTAACACTTTAAGCAAGATGGCATGATGTAGAGAGATAAATTCATGCAATATGAAATAAACCCCATCTTGTTATCCTCGATGGCAACGATGCAATACGTGCCTTGCTGCCCCTTCTGTCATTGGGAAAGGACACCGCAAGGTCGAACCCAAAGCTATGCACTTCTCCCATGGCAAGAACTACCAATCTAGTTGGCCAAACCAAACGGATAATTCAAAGAGACTTGCAAAGATAACCAATCATACATAAAAGAATTCAGAGAAGATTCAAATATTATTCATAGATAGACTTGATCATAAACCCACAATTCATCGGTCTCAACAAACACACCGCAAAAAGAAGATTACATCGAATAGATCTCCTCAAGAGAGGGGGAGAACTTCGTATTGAAATCCAAAAGGAGAGAAGAAGCCATCTAGCGACTAACTATGGACCCGAAGGTCTGAGGTAAACTACTCACACTTCATCGGAGAGGCTATGATGATGTAGAAGCCCTCCGTGATGACGGCCCTCTCCGGTGGAGCTCCGGAACAGGCCCCAAGATGGGATCTCGTGGATACATAAAGTTGCGGCAGTGGAATTAGGTTTTTGGCTCCTTTCTGATCGTTTGGGGGTACGTAGGTATATATAGGAGGAAGGAGTATGTCGATGCAGCACCGAGGGGCCCACGAGGCAGGGGGCGTGCCCTAGGGGGCGCCCCCACCCTCGTGACCGCCTCTTTGACTCCTTGGAGTAGGGTACAAGTCTCCTGGATCACGTTCGGTGAGAAAATCACGTTCCCGAATGTTTTATTCCGTTTGGACTCCGTTTGATATTATGTTTCTCCGAAATACTGAAATAGGCAAAAAAAACAGCAATTCTGGGCTGGGCCTCCGGTTAATAGGTTAGTCCCAAAAATAATATAAAAGTGGAAAATAAAGCCCAATATAGTCCAAAACAGTAGATAATATAGCATGGAGAAATCAAAAATTATAGATACGTTGGAGACATATCAGGCATCCCCAAGCTTAATTCCTGCTCGTCCTCGAGTAGGTAAATGATAAAAAGAGTATTTTTGATGCGGAGTGCTACTTGGCATAATTTCAATGCAAATCTTCTTAATTGTGATATGAATATTCAGATTCGAAAGATTCAGGACAAAAGTTTATATTGACATAAATATAATAATACTTCAAGCATACTAACAAAGCAATTATGTCTTCTCAAAATAACATGGCCAAAGAAAGTTATCCCTACAAAATCATATAGTCTGGCTATGCTCTATCTTCACCACACAAAGTATTTAAATCATGCACAACCCCGATGACAAGCCAAGCAATTGTTTCATACTCTAACTTTATCAAAACTTTTTCAATCTTCACGCAATACATGAGCGTGAGCCATGGATATAGCACTATAGGTGGGATAGAATGGTGGTTGTGGGGAAGACAAAAAGGAGAAGATAGTCTCACATCAACTAGGCGTATCAACGGGCTATGGAGATGCCCATCAATAGATATCAATGTGAGTGAGTAGGGATTGCCATGCAACGGATGCACTAGAGCTATAAGTATATGAAAGCTCATAAAAAAGAAACTAAGTGGGTGTGCATCCAACTTTCTTGCTCATGAAGACCTAGGACAATTGGAGGAAGGCCATCATTGGAATATACAAGCCAAGTTCTATAATGTAAAATTCCCACTAGTATATGAAAGTGATAACATGAGAGACTCTCTACTATGAAGATCATGGTGCTACTTTGAAGCGCAAGTGTGGTAAAAGGATAGTAACATTGTCCCTTCTCTCTTTTTCTCTCATTTTTTTATTTGGGCCTTTTCTCTTTTTTTATGGCCTCTTTTCTTTCTCTCTTTTTTTGGGATTCTTTGGCCTCTTTTATTTATTTTTCGTCCGGAGTCTCATCCCGACTTGTGGGGGAATCATAGTCTCCATCATCCTTTCCTCACTGGGACAATGCTCTAATAATGATGATCATTACACTCTTATTTTTCTTACAACTCAACAATTACAACTCGATACTTAGAACAAAATATGACTCTATATGAATGCCTCTGGCGGTGTACCGGGATATGCAATATGACAATGATGGAGAGTGTCATAATAAAAGGAACGGTGGAAAGTTGCATGGAAATATATCTCGAAATGGCTATGGAACTGCCATAATAGGTAGGTATGGTGGCTGTTTTGAGGAAGGTATATGTGCGTGTATGATACCAGCGAAAGGTGCGCGGTATTAGAGGGGCTAGCAAAGGTGGAAGGGTGAGAGTGCGTATAATCCATGGACTCATTATTAGTCATAAAGAACTCATATACTTATTGCAAAAATCTAGAAGTTATCAAAGCAAAGTATTATGCACATGCTGCTAGGGGGATAGATTGGTAGGAAAAGACCATCGCTCGTCCCCGACCGCCACTCATAAGGAAGACAATCAATAAATAAATCATGCTCCGACTTCATCACATAACGGTTCACCATACGTGTATGCTACGGGAATCACAAACTTTAACACAAGTATTCTTTAAATTCACAAATACTCAACTAGCATGACTCTAATATTATCACCTCCATATCTCAAAACAATTATCAAGTATCAAACTTTTCTTAGTATTCAACACACTCAAAAGAAAGTTTCACAAATCTTGAATACCAAGCATATTATTATTAAGCAAATTACCATGCTATTAAGAGACTCTCAAAATAATTTAAGTGAAGCATGAGAGATCAATAGTTTCTTTAAAACAAATCCACCACCATGCTCTAAAAGATCTAAGTGAAGCACATAGAGCAAAATTATAACGCTCAAAAGATATAAGTGAAGCACATAGAGCAAAACTACATAGCTCGAAAGATATAAGTGAAGCACATAGAGTATTCTATCAAATTTTAATTCATGTATGGCTCTCTCAAAAGGTGTGTACAGCAAGGATGATTGTGGCGTACTAAAACACAAAGAAAAAAATAATACAAGACGCTCCAAGCAAAACACATATCATGTTGGTGAATAAAAATATAGCTCCAAGTAAATTACCGATGGAAGTGGACGAAAGAGGGGATGCCTTCCGGCGCATCCCCAAGCTTTGACTTTTTGGTGTCCTTGGATTATCTTGGGGTTGCCATGGGCATCCCCAATCTTAGGCTCTTGCCACTCCTTTTTCCATAATCCATCAAAAGAATTCACCCAAAACTTGAAAACTTCACAACACAAAACTTAAAGTACAAAACTCGTGAGCTCCGTTAGCGAAAGAAAACAAAAGACCACTTAAAGGTACTGTAATGAACTCATTATTTATTTATATTGGTGTTAAACTTACTGTATTCCAACTTCTCTATGGATTATAAACTATTTTACTAACCATAGATTCATCAAAATAAGCAAACAACACACGAAAAACAGAATCTGTCAAAAACAGAACAGTCTGTAGTAATCTGTAGCTAGCGCAAGATCTGGGCCCCAAAAATTATAAAATAAATTTCTGGACGTGAGTAATTTATCTATTAATCTTCTGCAAAAATAATTAACTAAATAGCACTCTTAAAATAAAAATGACAGCAGTTCTCGTGAGCGCTAAAGTTTCTGTTTTTACAGCAAGTTCAACAAGACTTTCCCCAAGTCTTCCCAACGGTTCTACTTGGCACAAACACTAATTAAACACAAAAAACACAACCAAAAAAGAGGCTAAATAATTTATTTATTACTAAACAGGAGCAAAAATCAAGGAATAAAAATGAAATTGGGTTGCCTCCCAACAAGCGCTGTCGTTTAACGCCCCTAGCTAGGCATAAAAGCGAGGATAGATCTAGGTATTGCCATCTTTGGTGGGCAATCCATAAGTGGCTCTCATGATAGTTTCATATGGAAATTTTATTTTATTTCTTGGAAAGTGTTCCATGCCCTTTTTTAATGGAAATTGAAATCTAATATTCCCTTCCTTCATATAAATAATCGCACCAACCGTTCTAAGGAAAGGTCTACCAAGAATAATAGGGCAAGAAGGATTGCAATCTATATCTAGGACAATGAAATCTACGGGCACATAATTTCTATTTGCAACAATAAGAACATCATTAATCCTTCCCATAGGTTTCTTAATAGTAGAATCCGCAAGATGCAAGTTTAGAGAGCAATCATCAAAATTGCGGAAATCTAGCAAATCACACAAAGTTTTGGGGATAGTGGAGACACTAGCACCCAAATCACACAAAGCATAAAACTCATGATCTTTAATTTTAATTTTAATAGTTGGTTCCCACTCATCATAGAGTTTTCTAGGGATAGAAACTTTCAACTCAAGTTTTTTTCATAACATTGCATCAAGGCATCAACAATATGTTCAGTAAAGGCTTTCTTTTGACTATAAGCATGTGGAGAATTTAGCACGGATTGCAACAAGGAAATACAATCAATTAAAGAGCAACTTTCATAATTAAATTCCTTGAAATCCAATATAGTGGGTTTAGCAACATCTAGATTTTTATTTCTTTCAATCCCACTTTCATCAATTTCATCATAAAGATCTAAATACTCCGAATTTTTAGAACACCTTCTAGGTAAAGGAAGATCATATTCAGTTTCATCAAGATTCATATTGCAAAACAAAGATTTAATAGGAGACACATCAATAACTTTTGGATCTTCATCTTGATTTTCATAGGAATTAGAAGAACACGCTTTAATAAAGGCATCTTTGGAAGCACGCATCCTAGCGGTTCTTTCCTTGCACTCATCAATGGAAATTATCATGGCTTTGAGAGACTCATTGATATCATGCTTAGGAGGAATAGATCTAAGCTTTAAAGAATCAATCTCAAGAGAAATTCTATCAACGTTCCTAGCCTAATCATCAACTTTAAGCAATTTCTCTTCAAGCAAAGCATTAAAATACTTTTGTGAATTCATAAACTCTTTGACACTATTCTCAAATTCAGAGGGCATCTTATTATAATTTCCATAAGAGTTGTTGTAGGAATTCCCATAATTATTAGAAGGATTACTAGGATATGGCCTAGGATTAAAATTCCCTCTATAAGCGTTGTTACCAATATTATTCCTACCAAGAAAATTCACATCCATAGATTCATTGTTATTCTCAATCAAAGTAGACAAAGGCATATCATTAGGATCAGAAGAAACACTGTTAGTAGCAAATAATTTCATAAGTTCATCCATCTTTCCACTCAAAAAATTGATTTCTTCTATCGCATGCACTTTTTTATTAGAAGATCTTTCAGTATGCCATTGAGAATAATTAACCATAATATTATCGAGGAGTTTAGTAGAATCTCCTATAGTGATTTCCCTAAAAATGCCTCCCGCGGCCGAATCTAAAAGATTTCTAGAAGAAAAATTCAATCCGGCGTAAATTTTTTGTATAATCATCCACAAATTCAAACCATGAGTAGGGCAATTACGTATCATTAATTTCATTCTCTCCCAAGCTTGTGCAACATGTTCATTATCAAGTTGCTTAAAGTTCATAATATCAATTCTAAGAGAGATGATCTTAGCGGGAGGGAAATACTTAGAGATAAAAGCATCTTTGCACTTGTTCCAAGAATCAATACTATTTTTAGGCAAAGACGAAAACCAAGCTTTAGCACGATCTCTAAGCGAAAAAGGAAATAGCTTCAATTTAACGACATCATTATCGACATCTTTTTTCTTTTGCATATCACATAAATCAATGAAGCTATTTAGATGAGTGGCGGCATCTTCACTAGGAAGGCTGGCGAATTGATCTTTTATAACAAGATTCAACAAATCAGTATTGATTTCACAACATTTACTATTGGCAAGAGGAGCGATCGGAGTGCTAAGGAAATCATTATTATTGGTATTGGTGAAGTCACACAATTTGGTAGTATCTTGAGCCATTGCGACAAACAAGCAATCCAACACACGAGCAAACAAAAGGCAAGCGGGCAAAAAGAGGCAAATAGAGAGGGAGGATAGAGAGAGAGAGCGCGAATAAAACGGCAAGGGTGAAGTGGGGGAGAGGAAAACGAGAGGCAAATGGCAAATAATGTAACGCGAGAGATAGGTATTGTGATGGGTACTTGGTATGTTGACTTTTTGCGTAGACTCCCCGACAACGGCGCTAGAAATCCTTCTTGCTACCTCTTGAGCTTGCGTTGGATTTCCCCGAAGAGGAAGGGATGTTGCAGCAGAGTAGCGTAAGTATTTCCCTCAGTTTTTGAGAACCAAGGTATCAATCCAGTAGGAGGCCACGCTCAAGTCCCTCGTACCTGCACTAAACGATAGCTACCCGCAACCAACGCGATTAGGGGTTGTCAATCCCTTCATGGTCACTTACGAGAGTGAGATCTGATAGTTATAATATTTTTTGGTATTTTTGGTATAGAGATGAAAAGTGAAAAGTAAAAGGCAAAGTAAAAAGCAAAGCAAGATTAAAGTGATGGAGATTAATATGATGAGCATAGACCCGGGGGCCATAGGTTTCACTAGTGGCTCCTCTCAAGAGCATAAGTATTCTACGGTGGGTGAACAAATTACTGTTGAGCAATTGACAGAATTGAGCATAGTTATGAGAATATCTAGGCATGATCATGTATATAGGCATCACATCCATAACATGTAGACTGAAACGATTCTGCATCTACTACTATTACTCCACTCATCGACCGCTATCCAGCATGCATCTAGAGTATTAAGTTAAAAACAGAGTAACGCTTTAAGCAAGATGACATGATGTAGAGAGATAAATTCATGCAATATGAAATAAACCCCATCTTGTTATCCTCGATGGCAACGATGCAATACGTGCCTTGCTGCCCCTTCTGTCACTGGGAAAGGACACCGCAAGATCGGACCCAAAGCTAAGCACTTCTCCCATGGCAAGAACTACCAATCTAGTTGTCCAAACCAAAAGGATAATTCGAAGAGACTTGCAAAGATAACCAATCATACATAAAAGAATTCAGAGAAGATTCAAATATTATTCATAGATAGACTTGATCATAAACCCACAATTCATCGGTCTCAACAAACACACCGCAAAAAGAAGATTCCATCGAATAGATCTCCACAAGAGAGGGGGGGACTTTGTATTGAGATCCAAAAAGAGAGCAGAAGCCATATAGCTACTAACTATGGACCCGAAGGTCTGAGGTAAACTACCCACACTTCATCGGAGAGGCTATGATGATGTAGAAGCCCTCCGTGATGACGGCCCTCTCCGGCGGAGCTTAGGAACAGGCCCCAAGATGGGATCTCGTGGATACAGAAAGTTGTGGCGGTGGAATTAGGTTTTTGGCTCCTTTCTGATCGTTTGGGGGTACGTAGGTATATATAGGAGGAAGGAGTACGTCGGTGGAGCACTGAGGGGACCATGAGGCAGGGGCGCGCCCCAGGGGGCGCCCCCCACCCTCATGACCGCCTCTTTGACTCCTTGGAGTAGGGTCCAAGTCTCCTGAATCACGTTCGGTGAGAAAATCACATTCCCGAAGGTTTTATTCCGTTTGGACTCCGTTTGATATTCTGTTTCTTCGAAATACTGAAATAGGCAAAAAAAACAGCAATTCTGGGCTGGGCCTCCGGTTAATAGGTTAGTCCCAAAAATAATATAAAAGTGGAAAATAAACCCCAATATAGTCCAAAACAGTAGATAATATAGCATGGAGCAATCAAAAATTATAGATACGTTGGAGACGTTTCATTCATCTTGAGGTTGATCTTGCGCAAATTTGCAAACGTCTCTTCCAAATATTGTACGAGTGTTGCCCTGTCCTTGGTTTTGACCACTATGTCACCCATATAAGCTGCCATGTTTCTGTGTAGCTGGGGCTCAAAACAAATTTGG
Source organism: Triticum urartu (assembly GCF_056163025.1). Taxonomy (NCBI): domain Eukaryota; kingdom Viridiplantae; phylum Streptophyta; class Magnoliopsida; order Poales; family Poaceae; genus Triticum; species Triticum urartu. The sequence goes on along the minus strand of NC_141879.1, from coordinate 75,033,947 downwards.
ACTGCTCTTGCAAACGTTGAGCCAGCACTCTTCAACCCGGAAGGCATTCGTAACAAACAATACGTACCTGGGGTGATGAATGACGCCTTCTCTTCATCTTCTCTCGCCATCAAGATCTGGTGGCATCCTGAGTAGGCGTCAAGGAATGATAACAAGTCGCACTCAGCCATGGAGTCAACAATCTCGTTAATGTGCGGCAACGGGAAAGTGTCCTTTGGACAGGCCTTATTGATATCTGTGTAATCAATACACAACCTCCACTTCCCATTTGCCTTGCGCACCACCACCGGATTAGCCAACCATGTCGGATGAAGTACTCCCCTCACCAAGCTTGCCGCTTCTAACTTCCTGATCTCCTCTGTGATGAATCCTGCCGTTCCAAAGCTTGCTTCCTCACCTTCTGCTTGACGGGTCGCGCATGAGGACAAACAGCAAGATGGTGCTCAATCACCTCCCTGGGAACGCCGGGGATGTCGGATGCTTTCCATGCAAACACATTGACATTCACCCATAGGAACGTGACGAGCGCATCTTCCTATTTGCTGTCGAGGGAGGAGCTTATGGTGAAGGCCCCTCCTGTGCCATCCTCCTTGATGGACACCTTCTTGGTCTCTGGTGGTGCAGCTCTGGATTTCTTGCTCTTGCCAGTGGAGCTGTCTGGCACGTCCTCGGCGGGAGCACAGCACTCCGAAGAGGTGCGCTTGCCGGAGTGGGTGCGAGAGGTATTGCCGGTCTTCTTCCCTCCCGGGGCTTCAGCGGCAGGAGCAAGTGCCTTGGCGGCAGTCGCTGCAACTGCCTCCCAGTAGAGTTGGTCAGCGTTGATCAGCGCATCCTTCTTGTCGGAGGGGACGGTGATGATAGTCAGTGTGTTGTAGGCATAATGTGAGGCCGCCATGAACTTAGCTAGTGCCGGGCGGCTGAGGATCCTGTTGTAGGGCAAGGGGATCTCTGCTACATCGAAAACAATCCTCTCTGTCATCTAGTTTAACTTGCCTCCAAACGTCACGGGCAGCGTGCTCTTACCCTTCGGCTGACTCCTTCCCGGGATGACCCCTTGAAATGTGCCCGTCTCTTCAAGGTCTCCATCAGGAATCTACAGCCTTTTGATCACAACATGCGAGATCGAGTTCAGACTGGCCCCGCCGTCAACTAGCATTTTTGTCACCTTGAGGTTGTGTATTGTTGGAGAAACCAACAATAGAAAACACCCAACTGCCGTTGTGCGATTAGTGTGGTCCTCGGTGTCAAAACTGATAGGTGTGCTGGACCACTTCAGTGGCTTTCGAGCATCGAATGATGGTTCCGCTGTTGGGATCTCACGCGCCCACGGCTTGAGCTGGCAGTGAGAGGTGTGCAGCAAGGCGCCACCATCGACGCACATGGCCTCCATAGCTTTCTAGAACTCATGCTCACCGGACTCGTCGTCCTCGTCATGACCATCGTCTTCCTGCTTCTTGTCGTGGCCCCGGGCGGGCCTCTCTTGCTGGTTATCCTTGCCGCAACGACCTCCTTGGCTGACACGCTTCTTGCCAAATCCTTCGGCACCATCCTGGCCCTCCTCCTTGTCCCCCCTCTCATACTCATCTTTTTGCTTCTCAGCAAGCAGCTCAACTTTTCGGCAATTCTTGAGGTTGATAACCCACAAGTATAGGGGATCGCAACAGTTTTCGATAAGTAAGAGTGTCGAACCCAACGACGAGCTAAAGGTAGAACAAATATTCCCTCAAGTTCAATCGACCACCGATACAACTCTACACACGCTTGACGTTCGCTTTACCTAGAACAAGTATGAAACTAGAAGTACTTTATAGGTGTTGTTGGATAGGTTTGCAAGATAATAAATAGTACGTAAATAAAAAGTAGGGGCTGTTTAGATAAAGAAACAATAAAGTAAATATAGCGAGTGTGGAAAAGTGGTGGTAGGAGTTGCGGAATTGCCCCTAAGCAATTGACTACTTTACTAGACCGATAGCAAGTATTATGTGGGAGAGGCCACTGCTAGCATGTCATCCCTGACTTGGAATTCTATGCACTTATGATTGGAACTATTAGCAAGCATCCACAAATACTAATGTTCATTAAGGTAAAACCCAACCATAGCATTAAAATATATTGGTCCCCCTTTAATCCCGTATGCATCAATTTATATGCTAGGTTGAAGCTTCTGTCACTCTTGCCCTCCAATACATAGTCCTATCAACATACAACTAACCCTAGGGTGTGATCCACACGCGCAATCATATGATGGGCACCAAAGGACAGCAACATAACCACAAGAAACTTAAATCAATCATGGCAATTCGTCAACCACCAATAGGACAACGAAAATCTACTCAGACATCATAGGATGGCAACACATCATTGGATAATAATATGAAACATAAAGTACCATGTTCAAACAGAGGGTACAGTGGGTTGCATGAGAGTGGACTGCTGTAGATAGAGGGGGGAAGGTGATGGAGATGTTGGTGAAGATGGCGGAGGTGTTGGTGTAGATCACGGTGATGATGATGGCCCCCGGTGGCACTCCGGTGCCACCGGAAGCGAGGGGGAGAGAGCCCCCCTCCTTATTCTTCTTCCTTGAACTCCTCCCTAGATGGGAGAAGGGTTTCCCCTCTGGTCCATGGCCTCCATGGCGCAGGAGGGGCGAGAGCCCCTCCGAGATTGGGTTTGTCTCTCTGTCTCTCTCTGTTTCTGCGTTCTCAAATTCTTCCCTTTCACCGTTTCTTATATTCCCAGAGATCCGTAACTCTGATTGGGCTGAAATTTTAACACGATCTCTATCCGGATATTAGCTTTCTTGCGGCGAAAGAAGGGAATCAACTGCCTTACGGGTGGCCCACGAGGGTCAGGGCCGCGCCTAGGGGGGGCAGGCGCGCCCCCCTGCCTCGTGGCCACCTCGGGCACCATCTCGCGTGGGTTTTTCTTCCCAAAAATCATATATATTCCAACAAAAATCTCCGTCAATTTTTATCCCCTTTGGACTCCGTTTGATATGGATATTCTGCGAAACAAAAAAACATGCAACAAACAGGAACTGGCACTGGGCACTGGATCAATATGTTAGTCCCAAAAATAGTATAAAAAGTTGCCAAGAGTATATGAAAGTTGTAGAATATTGGCATGGAACAATAAAAAATTATAGATACGACAGAGACGTATCAGCATCCCCAAGCTTAATTCCTGCTTGTCCTCGAGTAGGTAAATGACAAAAAGATAATTTTTGATGTGGAATGCTACCTAGCATAATCTTGATCACATATCTAATCATGGCATGAATATTAAGACACGAGTGATTCAAAGCAATAGTCTATCATTTGACATAAAAACAATAATACTTCAAGCCTAGTAATAAAGCAATCATGTCTTTTCAAAATAACATGGCCAAAGAAAGTTATACCTACAAAATCATATAGTTAGTTCCTCAAAAAAAATCATATAGTCTAGCTATGCTCCATCTTCACCACACAAAATATTCACATCATGCACAACCCAATGACAAGCCAAGCAATTGTTTCATACTTTTGACGTTCTCAAACCTTTTCAAGTTTCATGCAATACATGAGCGTGAGCCATGGACATAGCACTATAGGTGGAATAGAATATGATGGTGGAGAAGACAAAAAGGAGAAGATAGTCTCACATCAACTAGGCGTATCAACGGGCTATGGAGATGCCCATCAATAGATATCAATGTGAGCGAGTAGGGATTGCCATGCAACGGATGCACTAGAGCTATAAGTGTATGAAGGCTCCAACTGAAACTAAGTGGGTGTGCATCGAACTTGCTTGCTCATGAAGACCTCGGGCATTTGAGGAAGCCCATCATCGGAATATACAAGCCAAGTTCTATAATGAAAATTCCCACTAGTATATGAAAGCTCAAGAGACTCTCTATATGAAGAACATGGTGCTACTTTGAAGCACAAGTGTGGAAAAAGGATAGTAGTACTGCCCCTTCTCTCTTTTTCTCTCATTCTTTTTTTTGTTTTTTTGTTTTTGTTTTTGTTTTTGGTGGGCTTCTTTGGCCTCTTTTTTTATTTGGGCTTCTTTGGCCTGTTTTATTTTTTGTAAAGTCCAGAGTCTCATCCCGACTTATGGGGGAATCATAGTCTCCATCATCCTTTCCTCACTAGGGCAATGCTCTAATAATGATGATCATCACACTTTTATTTACTAACAACTCAATATTACAACTCAATATCTAGAACAAAGATATGACTCTATGAATGCCTCCGGCCATGTACCGGGATGTGCAATGATCTAGCGTAGCAATGACATCAAAAAACGGACAAGCCATGAAAACATCATGCTAGCTATCTTACGATCATGCAAAGCAATATGACAATGAATGCTCAAGTCATGTATATGATGATGATGGAAGTTGCATGGCAATATATCTCGGAATGGCTATGGAAATGCCATGATAGGTAGGTATGGTGGCTGTTTTGATGAAGGTATATGGTGGGTTTATGGTACCGGCGAAAGTTGCGCGGTACTAGAGAGGCTAGCAATGGTGGAAGGGTGAGAGTGCGTATAATCCATGGACTCAACATTAGTCATAAAGAACTCACATACTTATTGCAAAAATCTATTAGTCATAAACAAAGTACTATGCGGATGCTCCTAGGGGGTAGATTGGTAGGAAAAGACAATCGCTCGTCCCCGACCGCCACTCATAAGGAAGACAATCAATAAATAAATCATGCTCCAACTTCGTTACATAACGGTTCACCATACGTGCATGCTACGGGAATCACAAACCTCAACACAAGTATTTCTACAATCCACAACTACCCACTAGCATGACTCTAATATCACCATCTTTATATCGCAAAACTATTGCAAGGAATCAAACATATCATATTCAGCGATCTACAAGTTTTATGTAGGATTTTATGACTAACCATGTGAATGACCAATTCTTGTCATCTCTCTAAATAGATATAAGTGAAGCAAGAGAGTTTAGTTCTTTCTACAAAAGATATGCCCGTGCTCTAACAAATCTAAGTGAAGCAAAAGAGCATTCTACAAATGGTGGTTTTCTATGTAAAGAGAAACAAGCAATCCAAACTTCAAATGATATAAGCGAAGCACATGAAGCATTCTATAAAGCCATACTCAAAAGATATAGGTGAAGTGCGATGATAATTCTATAAATCAACCAGGGACTATCTCATACCAGCATGGTGCATAAAAGAAAGATGAAAACTAAATGCAAAAGACGCTCCAAGTTTGCACATATCGCATGAACGAAACGAATCCGAAAACATACCGATACTTGTTGAAGAAAGAGGGGATGCCTTCCAGGGCATCCCCAAGCTTAGACGCTTGAGTCTCCTTGAATATTAACTTGGGGTGCCTCGAGCATCCCCAAGCTTGAGCTCTTGCCTCTCTTCCTTCTTCTCACATCAAGACCTTCTCGATCATCGAACACTTCATCCACAGAAAACTTCAACAGAAAACTCGGTAAGATCCGTTAGTATAATAAAGCAAATCACTACTCTAAGTAATGTTGAAAACCAATTCATATTTTTTTTTTCATTGTGTCTACTCTGGTGTAACTTTTTCATGGCTTAATCCACTAATATAAATTGATAGTTTCATCAAAACAAGCAAACTATGCATAAAAAACAGAATCTGTCTAAAACAGAACAGTCTGTAATAATCTGAACATTCACCGTACTTCTCATACTTGAAAAATTCTACCACAATTAGGATAAATAAACGATTTGTATAGGAAGATAGTTCAAAAAGTATCAGAACCATTTGACGTTCCAGCTGAAAATGTAAAATCGTGCACTACAGCCAAAGTTTCTGTCCTGCACCGTACAAACCATCAAGCAAATGTAAACATCCTAAAGGCAAACCTTGGCACATTATTTTTATAATACAATGGAATTGTACAAGGGGATAATTATTTTTGTTGAAAAGTTTCTGTAATCAAGATTCACAAAGTTTCCATGAGCATGAACAAGGTTCAAGGCTAGCTCCCACTTCAACAATGCTTGTCTTTCTCACTTTCGCTTTCCTTTTTGAAAAAGTTTTGGGTTCCCCTATTTATTTTTGTTGTTTTTAAACTATATAAAAGAACTCAACAAAAATAAATGACTCTCTAAAACTTCCGGGTTGTCTCCCTGGCAGCGCTTCCTTTAAAGCCATTAAGCTAGGCATATAGTGCTCAAGTAATGGATATACCCGGATCCCAAGGTATATCAAAGCCAATTTTAATTAACAATGATTTGTAATTTAGTGGTGAGCACAAGGTAACATATATCATGTAATGACGAAGCCTAACTCTCTTCCTATGCATCGGTATGTCATAAAAGAACAATTCATGCACACAAAGTAAAGTCCAATGCATAGTATATACAATTTCTTGCAATTTTATCATATTGGTAACATAGAGAGGTGGAGATATAGTTCCTCTCTCATAATAATTGCAAGTAGGAGCAGAAAGCACATGCATATTATATTCATCAAAATCATCATGTGCAACGGTAAAAGGCAACCCATCAATATATTCCTTAATAAGAGCAAACTTCTCCGATATAGTGTAGTTGGGAGAATTCAAAAAGGTAATAGGACTATCATGCTTGGGTGCAATAGCAACAATTTCATTTTTAACATAAGGAACTATAGCAAGTTCATCCCCATAAGCGTAATTCATATTGGCATCTTCGCCACAAGCATAGAAAGCATCATGAAAAAGGGATATTTCAAAAGAATCGACGGGATCATAGCAATTATCATAATATTCATCCTTCGGTAAGCATGAAGGGGAATTAAACAATGTATGAGTTGAAGAGTTACTCTCATTAGAAGGTGGGCACGGGTGATCAATCCGCTCTTCCTCCTTTTGTTCTTCGCCCTCCTCCTCATCTTTTGCATCCAATGAGCTCACAGTTTCATCAACTTCTTCTTCCATAGATTCCTGCAAAATAGTAGTCTCTTCTTGGACAGCGGAGACTTTCTCAATAAGTGCATTAATATTGTAATTGTATTCATAATTCTCATAAAAATATTTAAGGATAGCTAAATTTTCAGGTCTATAAACCGAATCATCAAAATCTTCAAACTCTTTAAACATAGATTCAATTTCATAAGCACCCATAAAAGCAACAAATTCTTCTATTTGTTCCGCATCATAGTAATCATATATACCTCTAGCATAAGAAGCTAAGGTTTTATTATCATTAAATTCGCATAAAAAGGGAAGGTGTGGATCCTTCATCTTAGAGCAACAAGTATAATCATATCTCAAGCATAGTTGCCTAGCATACCAATACAATATATGAATTTGATCCCATAATAGTTTCCCTTTTTGTGTCAAGCGGTAATCCCTAAAGTATTCATGTTGATCCAACGTTACTCTCATTACATAGTTGAATGGGGTTTTCTCAGGATTATTAATGTGGTACATAATATTTTTCACATAACCAGCATCACTGGTTTAAGGAGGTTCCCCATCACCATGAGTAGCAAGTACACTTAAATTTTTTGGTATTTCGTGTTCCATATCCATTAACTAAAGATAAAGAACAACTAAGAACAGCAAATAAAAATTACTTAGTGATAAAGCAAACAAGCACACACGAGAATATTCACCCCACGCTATTGCTCCCCGGCAACGGCGCCAGAAAAAGGTCTTGATAACCCACAAGTATAGGGGATCGCAATAGTTTTCGATAAGTAAGAGTGTCGAACCCAACGAGGAGCTAAAGGTAGAACAAATATTCCCTCAAGTTCTATCGACCACCGACACAACTCTACGCATGCTTGACGTTCGCTTTACCTAGAACAAGTATGAAACTAGAAGTACCTTATAGGTGTTGTTGGATAGGTTTGCAAAATAATAAAGATTACGTAAATAAAAAGTAGGGGCTGTTTAGATAAAGAAACAATAAAGTAAATATAGCGAGTGTGGAAAAGTGGTGGTAGGAGTTGCGGAATTGCCCCTAAGCAATTGACTACTTTACTAGACCGATAGCAAGTATTATGTGGGAGAGGCCACTGCTAGCATGTCATCCCCGACTTGGAATTCTATGCACTTATGATTGGAACTATTAGCAAGCATCCGCAAATACTAATGTTCATTAAGGTAAAACCCAACAATAGCATTAAGATATATTGGTCCCCCTTCAATCCCGTATGCATCAATTTCTATGCTAGGTTGAAGCTTCTGTCACTCTTGCCCTCCAATACATAGTCCTATCAACATATAACTAACCCTAGGGTGTGATCCACGTGCGCAATCACATGATGGGAACCAAAGGACAGCAACATAACCACAAGCAAATTAAATCAATCATAGCAATTCATCAACCACCAATAGGACAACGAAAATCTACTCAGTCATCATAGGATGGCAAAACATCATTGGATAATAAGATGAAGCATAAAGCACCATGTTCATGTAGAGGGTACATCGGGTTGCGTGATATTGGACCGCTATAGATAGAGGGGGGAAGGTGATGGAGATGTTGGTGAAGATGGCGGAGGTGTTAGTGTAGATCGCGGTGATGATGATGGCCCCCGGTGGCACTCTGGTGCCACCGGAAGCGAGGGGGAGAGAGCCCCCCTCCTTCTTCTTCTTCCTTGACCTCCTCCCTAGATGGGAGAAGGGTTTCCCCTCTGGCCCATGGCCTCCATGGAATGGGAGGGGCGAGAGCTCCTCCGAGATTGGATTTGTCTCTCTGTCTCTCTCTGTTTCTGCGTTCTCAGATTCTTCCCTTTCACCGTTTCTTATATTCCCGGAGATCCGTAACTCCGATTGGGCTGAAATTTTAACATGATCTCTATCCGGATATTAGCTTTCTTGCGGTGAGAGAAGGGCATCAACCGCCTTACAGGTGGCCCATGAGGGTCAGGGGCGTGCCCAGGGGGCAGGCGCGCCCCCTGCCTCGTGGCCACCTCGGGCACCATCTTGCGTGGATTTTTCTTCCCAAAAATCATATATATTCCAAAAAAATCTCTGTCAGTTTTTATCCCGTTTGGACTCCGTTTGATAAGGATATTCCGCGAAACAAAAAACATGCAACAAACAGGAACTGGCACTGGGCACTGGATCAATATGTTAGTCCCAAAAATAGTATAAAAAGTTGCCAAAAGTATATGAAAGTTGTAGAATATTGGCATGGAACAATAAAAAATTATAGATACGATGGAGACGTATCAGAGGTCGTGGCCCTTGGTCTGGTGGATCTTGCAGTACTGCTTGTCGGAGCCTCCTGGCTTGTCGGCAGCCGCCAAGGCCAGGCAAGCGGCGCACTCGGCAATTTCCTTGTCGGGGTCGTCTTCCTTGGCCTTCTTGGCAGCGATGGTGCCCTCGGATACCTGGAAGGCAAGCACGGTCTTGCCCTTGCGCTTCCTGTTGCGGAGCCGACCTTTCTTCGTCGAGGCGGCTGTGTCTTCGTCTATGGAGTCGGTTTCCGCACTGGCGTCCTCGCCAGGGTACTTCCTCCCCTCTTCAGCTCGAGCGCACCTATCGGCCAGAACATAAAGTTTGGCCACATCTCTGACCTTGTTCATCACCAGCTCTTCATGCATCTTGCGGTTGTGCACATTCTGATGGAATGCGCTGATCACGGCGGCGGTATAAACATCTGGGATGTTGTACTGCACCCGGCTGAACCTCTGTTTGTACTTGCGCAGGTTTTCACCTTCCTTCTGGGGATGATATGCAAATCGCTTGCCTGGCCATGAGCTTGGTGGCCTCCAGTGAAGGCACCAACGAACTCATGACACAAATCCGGCCAAGAAGAAATGGAATCCGCCGGCAAGTGCATTAACCATGACATTGGGTTTAAGTGCCAACGGGAAGTAATTGGCAAGCACCTTGTCGTCGCGAGCTCCTGTAGCTTGCATCGTGATGGTGTAGATGGTGAGGAACTCTGATGGGTGGGTCTTGCCGCTGTACTTCTCCCCAACATCGGGCTTGAACATGCGGTGGGAGGGCCACTCGAACTGCCACGGCACACGGGTAAAGGATGGGCAGCCCACCTCGTAGGGTAGGCCGCCAGAGCCTCCCGGTGCTGGGTGGTCCATAGAGGGCCCCGCCTGCCTATCTGACTGGTGGCGTGCTTCGCGCCGGAGCTCGATGGTGGTTCGAGCGTCTTCATGGGCTCGCTCCCGAAGAATTTGGCACTGATCGCGGTGGGTCCATGGGTCAGACAATGCTATGGAAATTTTATCACAAGCGTCATCACGACGGACCGACACCCGCGGTGGCTGGCGTGGGGGAGGAGAGTGCACCATGGCCGTAGCACCTCCGGCCTTTCCGCCACTGCCGTGCGGTGGCTCGACGGAGTGCCGTCCTTAGGGCCCCGCTGGTCGCGGCTCATCTTTGTTGGCAACGCCGACGAGGCTCCGGATGGTGGATATCCACTCGTCGAGCTTTTTCGCAGCAGGAGGAAAGTCGAGGAGCAACTGTGCGCGCGCCAAAGCTTCTGCTGGTGTGGGTGGCGGCGAAAGCTGCGTGGACCGTGACGCGCTTCAACTTCTGACCACATTAGAAGGAGCTCTATCACGGCCTTGCGGCTGTGCGCCATTTTCGCCAGTGCATCAGCGTGCATGCTGGCCTTCTACGTCCCGCCAATGAGGCGCATGACTCTTCCCACGATGGCGCCCTGGGTCACCAGCGTGGTGACGCTGCTCGTCGCACACGATCTGGGAAGAGTGCGTCGTGGGCGCCGGTGTAGGTGTCTTCGATGTCGCCGCGCGGCCTATGGGTGGCACAACGCCGCCCTTGGAGGGGCCCGCGCCGCCTGCGGGTCGCCCAGCTCCGTCTTTGGATTTGGCGGCGTGCTGATACGTCTCCAACGTATCTATTATTTCTTATTGTTCCATGCTATTATATTATCTATTTTGGATGATAGCGGGCTTTAGTTTACACTTCTATATTATTTTTGGGACTAGCCTATTAACCTGAGGCCCAGCCCAAATTGCTGTATTTTTGCCTATTTTAGGGTTCGCAGAAAAGGAATATCAAACGGATTCCAACTGGAATGAAACCTTCGGGAGCGTGATTTTTGGAACAAACGTGATCCAGAGGACTTGCAATGGACGTCAAGAAACAATCGAGGAGGCTAGAAAATAGGGGGCGCGCCTACCCCCCTGGGCGCACCCTCCACCCTCGTGGGCCCCCCGCTGCTCCACCGACCTACTTCTTCCTCCTATATATATTGACATACCCCGAAAACATCCAGGAGAACCACGAAACCCTATTTCCACCGCCGCAACCTGCTGTACCCAAGAGATCCCATCTTGGGGCTTTTTCCGAAGCTCCGCCGGAGGGGGGCATTGATCACGGAGGGCCTCTACATCAACTCCATGGCCCCTCCGATGATGTGTGAGTAGTTTACCTCAGACCTTCGGGTCCATAGTCATTAGCTAGATGGCGTCTTCTCTCTCTTTGGATCTCAATACAAAGTTCTCCTCGATTCTCTTGGAGATCTATTTGATGTAATATTCTTTCACGGTGTGTTTGTCGAGATCCAACGAATTGTGGGTTTATGATCAAGTTTATCTATGAACAATATTTGAATCTTCTCTGAATTCTTTTATGTATGATTGGTTTATCTTTGCAAGTCTCTTCGAATTATCAGTTTGGTTTGGCCTACTAGATTGATCTTTCTTGCAACGAGAGAAGTGCTTAGCTTTGATTTCAATCTTGCGGTGCTCGATCCCAGTGACAGAAAGGGAAACGACACATATTATATTGTTGCCATCGAGGATAAAAAGATTCGGTTTATATCATATTGCATGAGTTTATCCCTCTACATCATGTCATCTTGCTTAAGGCGTTACTCTGTTCTTATGAACTTAATACTCTAGATGCATGCTGGATAGCGGTCGATGTGTGGAGTAATAGTAGTAGATGCAAGCAGGAGTCGGTCTACTTGTTGCAGATGTGATGCCTATATACATGATCATACCTAGATATTCTCATAATTATTCCCTTTTCTATCAATTGCTCGACAGTAATTTGTTCACCCACAGTAATACTTATGCTATCTTGAGAGAAGCCACTAGTGAAACCTATGGCCCCCGGGTCTATTCTCCATCATACAAGTTTCCTATATCATAAAAATACCAAAAATATTTATCTTATTATTATTATTATCTCTATCAGATCTCACTCTTGCAAGTGGCCGTGAAGGGATTGACAACCCCTTTATCGCGTTGGTTGCGTGGTTCTTATTTGTTTTTGTAGGTACGAGGTGACTCACGCGTGGTCTCCTACTGGACTGATACCTTGGTTCTCAAAAACTGAGGGAAATACTTACGCTGCTTTGCTGCATCACCCTTTCCTCTTCAAGGGAAAACCAACGCAGTGCTCAAGAGGTAGCAAGAAGGATTCCTGGCGCCATATGCATTGCCGGGGCGATCTACGCCAAGTCAAGAGATACCAAGTACCCATCACAACTCTTGTCCTTCGCATTACATTATTTGCCATTTGCCTCTCGTTTTCCTCTCCCCCACTTCATTCTTGCTGTTTTATTCGCCCTCTTTTCCTTTCTCCCTCTCTTTTCGTTCGCCTCTTTTCCACTTGCTTCGTCGTTATGGCTAGTCCTTTATCTACTCCTTTGTCTCCCCAGAATGAAATTCTCAATTTTAAACAAAGGAAGGGAGAAAATCTAAAAGATGCTTGGTACATAATTTGCAATGCGCAAAATAGATCTACTAGGAAGCAATCTACTTCCGTTCTTCTTATCAATTTTTATGTAGGCATCACTCCTTGGAATAGATATATTCTTGATACCATTACTGGAGGGAATTTCTTGGGTAGCCATACTTTTGATTCTTATAATGCTATGATAGATTTGTTTGGCCCACCACCTCTTTTGGTTAATAGAACTATTTTAACTTTGGAACATGTGATGCAACGACTTGAAATTATTGAAAATAAAGTTGCCACTGTATAGTTGATTGAAAATTTGGATAGAAAGATCCATAACCAAATTACCCAATATGGATCTAAGGTAGGAGTTACTCTTAAATTTTTTAAAGAAAAGGAACCTATGGTTAATGAAAAGATAGATCAAGATTCCACTAGAATTGATAAAATTGAGGATATTATTACCAACCTAGGGTCTTCCTTTTCTTCCGTAAAAAATACTCCTTGTAATGCTAAGATTGCCAAATTGATGTATGTTCCTAAAAATAAGGGTGCAACTTCTAGTAAGGGAAATGCGGACCTCAAATCCATAAGTATTCACCCCAACTTTCTCACTATCCTTAAGGAACATTTTGGTACAAATGATTTTCTTGATTTCGTCCCTAGGAGTTTCATAATTAACAAAAAGAATGAAACTCCTAGGAGTTATAGGTATCTTATTGAAGAATTTCCTAACAAAGATGGCAATACCTAAATCTATCTTCGCTTTTATGCCTAGCTAGCTAGGGGCGTTAAACGATAGAGCTTGTTGGGAGGCAACCCATTTTTATTTTTATACCTTCATTTTTGTTACTGTTTATTAATAAATAATTTATCTAGCCTCTGTTTTGGTTGAGTTTTTTGGGTTTAATTAGTGTTTGTGCCAAGTAGAACCGTTGGGAAGACTTAGGGAAAATCTTTTTGATCTTGCTGTAAAAATCAGAAACTTTAGCGCTCACGAGAATTGCTGCCATTTTTTATTGGAGAGTGCTATTTAGTTAATTATTTTTTTATTATGATTAATAGATAAATTACTCACGTCCAGCAATTTATTTTAGAATTTTTGGGGTTCCAGAAATTTTCATTAGTTACAGATTACTAGAGACTGTTCTGTATTTGACAGATTCTGTTTTTCGTGTGTTGTTTGCTTATTTTGATGAATCTATGGCTAGTAATAGAGTTTGTAAACCACAGAGAAGTTGGAATACAGTAGGTTTAACACCAATATAAATAAATAATGAGTTCATTATAGTACCTTGAAGTGGTGTTTTGTTTTCTTTCGCTAACGGAGCTCACGAGATTTTCTGTTAAGTTTTGTGTTATGAAGTTTTCAAGTTTTGGGTAAAGATTTGATGGATTACAGAACAAGGAGTGGAAAGAGCCTAAGCTTGGGGATGCCCAAGGCACCCCAAGGTAAAATCCAAGGACACCAAAAAGCCTAAGCCTGGGGATGCCCCGGAAGGCATCCCCTCTTTTGTCTTCGTTCATCGGTAACTTTACTTGGAGCTATATTTTTATTCGCCACATGATATGTGTTTTGCTTGGAGCGTCTTGTATGATTTGAGTCTTTGCTTTTTAGTGTACCACAATCATCCTTTCTGTACACATCTTTTGAGAGAGACAAACATGAATTGGAATTTATTAGAATACTCTATGTGCTTCACTTATATCTTTTGAGCTATATAGTTTTTGCTCTAGTGCTTCACTTACATCTTTTAAGAGCACGGTGGCGGTTTTATTTTATAGAAATGATTGATCTCTCATGCTTCACTTATATTATTTTGAGAGTCCTTTAGAACAACATGGCAATTTGCTTTTAGGCATAATAAAAAGCTTTCATATAAGTGCATTGAATACTAAGAGAAGTTTGATACTTGATGATTGTTTTGAGATATGGAGATAGTGTTATCAAAGTTGTGCTTGTTGAGTAGTTTCGAATTTGAGAAATACTTGTGTTGAAGTTTGCAAGTCCCGTAGCATGCACGTATGGTAAACGTTATGTAACAAATTTGAAACATGAGGTGTTATTTGATTGTCTTCCTTATGAGTGGCGGTCGGGGACGAGCGATGGTCTTTTCCTACCAATCTATCCCCTAGGAGCATGCGCATAATACTTGGTTTTTGATGACTTGTAGATTTTTGCTATAAGTATGTGAGTTCTTTATGACTAATGTTGAGTCCATGGATTATACACACTCTCACCCTTCCATCATTGCTAGCCTCTTCAATACCATGCATTGCCCTTTCTCACCTTGAGAGTTGGTGCAAACTTCGCCGATGCATCCAAACTCTGTGATAGATACGCTCTATCACACATAAACCTCCTTATATCTTCCTCAAAACAGCCACCATACCTATCTATTATGGCATTTCCATAGCCATTCCGAGATATATTGCCATGCAACTTTCCATCGTTCCGTTTATTATGAAACGCATCATCATTGTCATATTGCCTTGCATGATCATGTAGTGGACATCGTACTTGTGGCAAAGCCACCATTCATAATTCTTTCATACATGTCACTCATGAGTAATTGCACATCCTGGTACACCGCCGGAGGCATTCATATAAAGTCATATCTTGTTCTAGCATCGAGTTGTAACCATTGAGTTGTAAATAAATAGAAGTGTGATGATCATCATTAATAGAGCACTGTCCCAAAAGAAAAAAAAGGAAAAAAAGAGAAAGGCCAAAAAAAGAAGGCCCAAAAAAGGGGGCAATGCTACTATCCTTTTCCACATTTTTGCTTCAAAGTAGCACCATGAGCTTTATGATAGAGAGTCTCTTGTTTTGTCATTTTCAGATACTGGTGGGAATTTTTCATTATATAACTTGGCTTGTATATTACAACAATGGGCCTCCTCAAGTGCCCTAGGTCTTCGTGAGAAAGCAAGTTGGATGCACACCCACTTAGTTTCTTTTGTTGAGCTTTCATACATTTATAGCTCTAGTGCATCCGTTGCATGGCAATCCCTACTCCTTGCATTGACATCAATTGATGGGCATCTCCCTAGCCCATTTATTAGTTGCATCAATGTGAGACTATCTCCTTTTTTGTCTTCTCCACATAACCCCCTCCATTATATTCTATTCCACCCATAGTGCTATATCCATGGCTCACGCTCATGTATTGCGTGAAAGTTGAAAAAAGTTTGAGATTACTAAAGTATGAAATAATTGCTTGGCTTGTCATCGGGGTTGTGCATGATGAGAGCATTCGTGTGTGACGAAAATGGAGCATGACCAAACTATATGATTTTGTATGGATGAACTTTCTTTGGACATGTTATTTTGAGAAGACGTGATTGCTTAGTTAGTATGCTTGAAGTATTATTATTTTTATGTCAATATCAAAATTTTATCTTGAATCTTTCGAATCTGAACATTCATGCCACAATAAATAAAATTACATTGAGAAATATGTTAGGAAGCATTCCACATCAAAAAAATCTGTTTTTATCATTTACCTACTCGAGGACGAGTAGGAATTAAGCTTCGGGATGCTTGATACGTCTCCAATGTATCTATAATATTTGGTTGTTCCATGCTATTATATTATCTGTTTTGGATGATAACAAGCTTTATTTTGCACATTTATATTATTTTTGGGAATAAACTATTAACCGGAGGCCCAACCCAAATTGCTGTTTTTTTGCATATTTCAGTGTTTCGCAGAAAAGGAATATCAAACGGAGTCCAAACGGAATGAAACCTTCAGGATTGTGATTTTTGGAACAAACGTGATCGAGAGGAATTGGAGTGGACGTCAAGAAACAATCGAGGAGCCCACGAGGCAGGGGCACGCCTACCCCCTGGGCGCGCCCTCCACCTTCATGGGCCCCTCATTGCTCCAACGACCTACTTCTTCCTCCTATATATATTGACATACCCCGAAAACATCCAGGAGCACCATGAAATCCTATTTCCACTGCCGCAACCTTCGGTACCCAAGGGATCCCATCTTGGGGACTTTTCCGGAGCTCCGCCGAAGGGGGGATTGATCACGGAGGGCCTCTACATCAACTCCTTGGCCCCTCGGATGATGTGTGAGTAGTTTACCTCAGACCTTCGGGGTCCATAGTCATTAGCTAGATGGCTTCTTATCTCTCTTTGGATCTCAATTCAAAGTTCTCCTCGATTCTCTTGGAGATCTATTCGA
Organism: Triticum urartu; assembly: GCF_056163025.1. NCBI lineage: Eukaryota > Viridiplantae > Streptophyta > Magnoliopsida > Poales > Poaceae > Triticum > Triticum urartu. The sequence continues at coordinate 75,017,129 of NC_141879.1, read as the reverse complement.
TGTAATCTTCGTTTGCGGTGTGTTTGTCGAGATCCGATGAATTGTGGGTTTATGATCAAGTTTATCTATGAACAATATTTGAGTCTTCTCTGAATTTTTTTATGTATGATTGGTTTATCTTTGCAAGTCTCTTTGAATTATCAGTTTCGCTTAGCTTTGGGTTCAATCTTGCGGTGCTCGATTCTAGTGACAGAAAGGGAAACGACACGTATTGTATTGTTGCCATCGAGGATAAGAAGATGGGGTTTATATCACATTGCATGAGTTTATCCATCTACATCATGTCATCTTCCTTAAGGCGTTACTCTGTTCTTATGAACTTAATACTCTAGATGCATGCTGGATAGCGGTCAATGTGTGGAGTAATAGTAGTAGATGCAGGCAGGAGTCGGTCTACTTGTCACGGACGTGATGCCTATATACATGATCATACCTAGATATTCTCATAATTATTTGCTTTTCTATCAATTGCTCGACAGTAATTTGTTCACCCACCGTAATACTTATGCTATCTTGAGAGAAGCCACTAGTGAAACCTATGGCCCCCGGGTCTATTCTCCATCATACAAGTTTCCAATCTACTTTATTTTGCAATCTTTACTTTCAATCTATATCATAAAAATACCAAAAATATTTATCTTATTATTATTAGTATCTCTATCAGATCTCACTCTTGCAAGTGGCCGTGAAGGGATTGACAACCCCTTTATCACATTGGTTGCAAGGTTCTTATTTGTTTGTGTAGGTACGAGGTGACTCGCGCGGGGTCTCCTACTGGATTAATACCTTGGTTCTCAAAAACTGAGGGAAATACTTATGCTGCTTTGCTGCATCACCCTTTCCTCTTCAAGGGAAAACCAACGCAGTGCTCTAGAGGTAGCACGTGCGGCCCGTCGTAACGTAGTGAAGGAAATATGCCCTAGAGGCAATAATAAAGTTATTATTTATTTCCTTATATCATGATAAAAGTTTATTATTCATGCTAGAATTGTATTAACCGGAAACATAATACATGTGTGAATACATAGACAAACAGAGTGTCACTAGTATGCCTCTACTTGACTAGCTCGTTAATCAAAGATGGTTATGTTTCCTAACCATGAACAATGAGTTGTTATTTGATTAACGGGATCACATCATTAAGTGAATGATCTGATTGACATGACCCATTCCATTAGCTTAGCACCCGATCGTTTAGTATGTTGCTATTGCTTTCTTCATGACTTATACATGTTCCTATAACTATGAGATTATGCAACTCCCGTTTGCCGGAGGAACACTTTGTGTGCTACCAAACGTCACAGCGTAACTGGGTGATTATAAAGGAGCTCTACAGGTGTCTCCAAAGGTAAATGTTGGGTTAGCGTATTTCGAGATTAGGATTTGTCACTCCGATTGTCGGAGAGGTATCTCTGGGCCCTCTCGGTAATGCACATCACATAAGCCTTGCAAGCATTGCAACTAATGAGTTAGTTGTGAGATGATGTATTACGGAACGAGTAAAGAGACTTGCCGATAACGAGATTGAACTAGGTATTAAGATACCGATGATCGAATCTCGGGCAAGTAACATACCGATGACAAAGGGAACAACGTATGTTGTTATGCGGTCTGACCGATAAAGATCTTCGTAGCATATGTAGGAGCCAATATGGGCATCCAGGTCCCGCTATTGGTTATTGACCAGAGACGTGTCTCGGTCATATCTACATTGTTCTCGAACCGTAGGGTCCGCACGCTTAAGGTTTCGATGAGAGTTATATTATGAGTTTATGAGTTTTGATGTACCGAAGGAGTTCGGAGTCCCAGATGAGATCGGGGACATGACGAGGAGTCTCTAAATGGTCGAGACGTAAAGATCGATATATTGGACGACTATATTCGGACATCGGAAAGGTTCCGAGTGATTCGGGTATTTTTCGGAGTACCGGGTAGTTACGGGAGAAGCAATGGGCCTTGATGGGCTTTAGTGGGAAGAGGAGAAAGGGCCAAGGGGCTGCTGCGCCCCCCCTCCCCTCTAGTCCGAATTGGACTAGGGAAAAGGGGGCCGGCCACCTTTCCTTCTCCTCCACTTCCTTCTCCCTTCCTCCCCTCTTGGTGGACTCCTACTAGGACTTGGAGTCCTAGTAGGACTCCACATCCTGGCCGCACCAAGCCTTGACCGGCCTCCTCCTCCTCCATCCTTTATATACTGAGGCAAGGGGCACCCCATGGATATACAACTTGATCTTCGTGATCGTTCCTTAGCCGTGTGCGGTGCCCCACTCCACCATATTCCACCTCGGTCATATTGTAGCGGTGCTTAGGCGAAGCCCTGCGACGATAGAACATCAAGATCGTCACCACGCCGTCGTGCTGACGGAACTCCTCCCCGACGTTTTGCTGGATCGGAGCCCGGGGATCGTCATCGAGCTGAACATGTGCCAAGAACTCAGAGGTGCCGGAGTAACGGTGCTTGGATTGGCCGGATCGTGAAGACGTACGACTACATCAACCACGTTGTCACAACGCTTCCGCTGTCGGTCTACAAGGGTACGTAGATCACACTCTCCCCTCTCGTTGCTATGCATCACCATGATCTTGCGTGTGCGTAGGAAATTTTTTGAAATTACTACGTTCCCCAACAGTGTCATCCGAGCCTAGGTTTTTATGGTTTGATGTTATATGCATGAGTAGAACACAAGTGAGTTGTGGGCGATATAAGTCATACTACTTACCAGCATGTCATACTTTGGTTCGGCGGTATTGTTGGATGAAGTGGCCCGGACCGACATTACGCGTACGCTTACGCGAGACCGGTTCTCCCGACGTGCTTTGCACAAAGGTGGCTAGCGGGTGACAGTTTCTCCAACTTTAGTTGAACCGAGTGTGGCTACGCCCGGTCCTTGTGAAGGTTAAAATAGCACCAACTTGACAAACTATCGTTGTGGTTTTGATGCGTAGGTAAGATTGGTTCTTGCTTAAGCCCGTAGCAGCCACGTAAAACTTGCAACAACAAAGTAGAGGACGTCTAACTTGTTTTTGCAGGGCATGTTGTGATGTGATATGGTCAAAACGTGATGAGATATAAGTTGTTGTATGAGATGATCATGTTTTGTTAAAGTTATCGGCAACTGGCAAAAGCCTTATGGTTGTCTCTTTATTGCATAAGATGCAAGCGCCAAATAATTGCTTTACTTTATCGCTATGCGATAGCAATAGTTGCAAGAGCAATAGTTGGCGAGACGACCGTGTGATGACACATTGATATAGATCAAGATGATGGATATCATGGTGTCATGCCGGTGACGATAGAGATCATGACAGTACTTTGGAGATGGAGATCAAAGGCGCAAGATGATGATGGCCATATCATGTCACATATTTTGATTGCATATGATGTTTATCTTTTATACATCTTATTTTGCTTAGTTTGACGGTAGCATTTTAAGATGATCTCTCACTAATTATCAAGAAGTGTTCTCCCTGAGTATGCACCGTTGCGAAAGTTCTTCGTGCTGAGACACCACGTGATGATCGAGTGTGATAGGCTCTACGTTCAAATACAACGGGTGCAAAACAGTTGCACACGCGGAATACTCAGGTTATACTTGATGAGCCAAGCATATACAGATATGAACTCGGAACACGGAGACCGAAAGGTCAAGCGTGAATCATATAGTAGATATGATCAACATAGTGATGTTCACCAATGAAACTACTCCATCTCACGTGATGATCGGACATGGTTTAGTTGATTTGGATCACGTAATCACTTAGAGGATTAGAGGGATGTCTATCTAAGTGGGAGTTCTTAAGTAATATGATTAATTGAACTTAAATTTATCATGAACTTAGTCCTGGTAGTATTTTGCAAATCATGTTGTAGATCAATAGCTCGTGTTGTTGCTTCCCTGTGTTTATTTTGATATGTTCCTAGAGAAAATTGTGTTGAAAGATGTTAGTAGCAAAGATGCGGATTGGATCCGTGATCTGAGGTTTATCGTCATTGCTGCACAGAAGAATTATGTCCTTGATGCACCGCTAGGTGACGGACCTATTGCAGGAGCAGATGCAGACGTTATGAACGTTTGGCTAGCTCAATATGATGACTACTTGATAGTTTAGTGCACCATGCTTAATGGCTTAGAATCGGGACTTCAAAGACGTTTTGAACGTCATGGAGCATATGAGATGTTCCAGGAGTTGAAGTTAATATTTCAAGCAAATACCCGAGTTGAGAGATATGAAGTCTCCAACAAGTTCTATAGCTAAAAGATGGAGGAGAACCGCTCAACTAGTGAGCATGTGCTCAGATTGTCTGAGTACTACAATCGCTTGAATCAAGTGGGAGTTAATCTTCCAGATAAGATAGTGATTGACAGAATTCTCTAGTCACCATCACCAAGTTAGTAGAACTTCGTGATGAACTGTGATATGCAAGGGATAACGGAAACGATTCCCAAGCTCTTCGTAATGCGGAAATTGACGAAGGTAGAAATCGAGAAAAACATCAAGTGTTGATGGTAGACAAGACCACTAGTTTCAAAAAAAGGGCAGAGGGAAGAAGGGGAACTTCAAGAAGAACAGCAAGCAAGTTGCTGCTCAAGTGAAGAAGCCCAAGTCTGGTCCTAAGCCTGAGACTAAGTGTTTCTACTGCAAAGGGACTAGTCACTGGAAGCGGAACTACCCCAAGTGATTGGCAGATAAGAAGGATGGCAAAGTGAACATAAGTATATTTGATATACATGTTATTGATGTGTACTTTACTAGTGTTTATAGCAACCCCTCAGTATTTGATACTAGTTCAGTTGCTAAGATTAGTAACTCGAAACAGGAGATGCAGAATAAACAAAGACTAGTTAAGGGTGAAGTGACGATGTGTGTTGGAAGTAGTTCCAAGATTGATATGATCATCATCGCACACTCCCTATACTATCGGGATTAGTGTTGAACCTGAATAAGTGTTATTTGGTATTTGCGTTAAGCATGAATATGATTTGATCATGTTTATTGTAATACGGTTATTCATTTAAGTAAGAGAATAAATTGTTGTTCTGTTTACATGAATAAAACCTTATATGGTTACACACCCAATGAAAATAATTCGTTGGATCTCGATCGTAGTGATACACATAATCATAATATTGAAACCAAAAGATGCAAAGTTAATAATGATAGTGCAACTTATTTGTGGCACTGCCGTTCAGGTCATATTGGTGTAAAGCGCATGAAGAAACTCCATGTTGATGGGATTTTGGAATCACTTGATTATGAATCACTTGATGCTTGCGAACCATGCCTCATGGGCAAGATGACTAAGACTCCGTTCTCCGGAGCGAGCAACTGACGTATTGTAGATAATACATATTGATGTATGCGGTCCGATGAGTGTTAAGGCTCACGGCAAGTATCGTTATTTTCTGAACTTCACAGATGATTTGAGCAGATATGAGTATATCTACTTGATGAAACATAAGTCTGAAACATTTGAAAAGTTCAAAGAATTTCAGAGTGAAGTGAAAAATCATCGTAACAAGAAAATAAAGTTTCTACGATCTGATCGTAGAGAAGAGTATTTGAGTTACGAGTTTGGCCTTCAGTTTAAAACAATGTGAAATAGTTTCACTACTCACGCCACCTGGAACACCACAATGTAATGGTGTGTCTGAACGTCATAACCGTACTTTATTAGATATAGTGCGATCTATGATGTCTCTTACCGATCTACCACTATCGTTTTGGGGTTATGCATTAAAGACAGGTACATTCACATTTAAAAGGGCACTATCTAAGTCTGTTGAAACGACACAATCCAAAACTGTGGTTTGGCAAGAAACCAAAGTTGTAGTTTCTTAAAGTTTGGGATTGTGATGCTTATATGAAAAAGTTTCATCCTGATAAGCTCCAACCCAAATCGGAGAAATATGTCTTCATAGGATACCCAAAGGAGACTATTAGGTACACCTTCTATCACAGATCCGAAGGCAAGACATTCGTTGCTAAGAATGGATCCTTTCCAGAGAAGGAGTTTCTCTCGAAAGAAGTGAGTGGGAGGAAAGTAGAACTTGATAAGGTAATTGTACCATCTCCCTTATTGGAAAGTAGTTCATCACAGAAATCTGTTCTTGTGACTACTACACCAATTAGTGAGGAATCTAATGATGATGATCATGTAACTTCAGATCAAGTTACTACCGAATCTCGTAGGTAAACCAGAGTGAGATCCGCACCAGAGTGGTACGGTAATCCTATTCTGGAAGTCATGTTACTAGACCATGACGAACTTGCGAACTATGAAGAAGCGATGGTGAGCCCAGATTCCACAAAATGGCTTGAGGCCATGAAATCTGAGATGAGATCCATGTATAAGAACAAAGTATGGACTTTGGTTGACTTGCCAGATGAACGGCAAGCCATAGAAAATAAATGGATTTTCAAGAGGAAGACGGACGCTGATAGTAGTGTTACTATCTACAAAGCTAGAATTGTCGCAAAAGGTTTTCGACAAGTTCAAGGTGTTGACTACGATGAGAGTTTCTCACTCGTATCTATGCTTAAGTCTGTCTGAATCATGTTAGCAATTGCCGCATTTTATGAAATCTGGCAAACGGATAAACAAAACTGCATTCCTTAGTAGATTTATTAAAGAAGAGTTGTATATGATACAACCAGAAGGTTTTGTCAATCCTAAAGGTGCTAACAAAATATGCAAGCTCCAGCGATCCATCTATGGACTGGTGCAAGCATCTCGGAGTTGGAATATACGCTTTGATAAGTTGATCAAAGAATATAGTTTTATACAGACTTGCGATGAAGCCTGTATTTACAAGAAAGTGAGTGGGAGCACTACAACATTTCTGATAAGTATATATGTATGACATATTGTTGATCGGAAATAATGTAGAATTAATCTGCAAAGCATAAAGGAGTGTTTTTAAAGAAGTTTTTCAAAGAAAGACCTCGGTAAAGCTGCTTACATACTGAGTATCAAGATCTATAGAGATAGATCAAGACGCTTGATAAGTTTTTCAATGAGTACATACCTTGACAAGATTTTGAAGTAGTTCAAAATGGAACAGTCAAAGAAAAAGTTTCTTGCCTGTGTTACAAGGTGTGAAGTTGAGTAAGACTCAAAGCCCGACCACGGCAGAAGATAGAAAGAGAATGAAAGTCATTCCCTATGCCTCAGCCATAGGTTCTATAAAGTATGCCATGCTGTGTACCAGATCTATTGTATACCCTACACTGTGTTAAGCAAGGGAGTACAATAGTGATCTAAGAGTAGATCACTGGACAGCGGTCAAAATTATCCTTAGTGAAATAAGGAAATATTTCTCAATTATGGAGGTGACAAAAAGGTTCGTCATAAAAAGTTACGTCGATGCAAGTTTTGACACAGATCTGGATGACTCTAAGTCTCGATATAGATACATATTGAAAGTGGGAGCAATAAGCTAGAGTAGCTCCGTGCAGAGCATTGTTGACATAGAAATTCGCAAAATACTTACGGATCTGAATGTGACAGACCCGTTGACTAAAATTATCTCACAAGCAAAACATGATCACACCTTAGTACTCTTTGGGTGTTAATCACATAGCGATGTGAACTAGATTATTGACTCTAGTAAACCCTTTGGGTGTTTATCACATATCGATGTGAACTATGGGTGTTAATCACATGGTGATGTGAACTATTGCTGTTAAATCACATGGCGATGTGAACTAGATTATTGACTCTAGTGCAAGTGGGAGACTGAAGGAAATATGCCCTAGAGGCAATAATAAAGTTATTATTTATTTCCTTATATCATGATAAATGTTTATTATTCATGCTAGAATTGTATTAACCGGAAACATAATACATGTGTGAATACATAGACAAACAGAGTGTCACTAGTATGCCTCTACTTGACTAGCTCGTTAATCAAAGATGGTTATATTTCCTAACCATGAACAATGAGTTGTTATTTGATTAACGGGATCACATCATTAAGTGAATGATCTGATTGACATGACCCATTCCATTAGCTTAGCACCCGATCGTTTAGTATGTTGCTATTGCTTTCTTCATGACTTATACATGTTCCTATGACTATGAGATTATGCAACTCCCGTTTGCCGGAGGAACACTTTGTGTGCTACCAAACGTCACAACGTAACTGGGTGATTATAAAGGAGCTCTACAGGTGTCTCCAAAGGTACATGTTGGGTTGGCGTATTTCGAGATTAGGATTTGTCACTCCGATTGTCGGAGAGGTATCTCTGGGCCCTCTCGGTAATGCACATCACATAAGCCTTGCAAGCATTGCAACTAATGAGTTAGTTGTGAGATGATGTATTACGGAACGAGTAAAGAGACTTGCCGGTAACGAGATTGAACTAGGTATTAAGATACCGACGATTGAATCTCGGGCAAGTAACATACCGATGACAAAGGGAACAACGTATGTTGTTATGCGGTCTGACCGATAAAGATCTTCGTAGAATATGTAGGAGCCAATATGGGCATCCAGGTCCCGCTATTGGTTATTGACCGGAGACGTGTCTCGGTCATGTCTACATTGTTCTCGAACCGTAGGGTCCGCACGCTTAAGGTTTCGATGACAGTTATATTATGAGTTTATGAGTTTTGATGTACCGAAGGAGTTCGGAGTCCCAGATGAGATCGGGGACATGACGAGGAGTCTCGAAATGGTCGAGATGTAAAGATCGATATATTGGACGACTATATTCGGACATCGGAAAGGTTCCGAGTGATTCGGGTATTTTTGGGAGTACCGGGTAGTTACGGGAGAAGCAACGGGCCTTGATGGGCTTTAGTGGGAAGAGGAGAAAGGGCCAAGGGGCTGCTGCGCCCCCCCTCCCCTCTAGTCCGAATTGGACTAGGGAAAAGGAGGCCGGCCACCTTTCCTTCTCCTCCACTTCCTTCTCCCTTCCTCCCCTCTTGGTGGACTCTTACTAGGACTTGGAGTCCTAGTAGGACTCCACATCCTGGCCGCACCAAGCCTTGGCCGGCCTCCTCCTCCTCCATCCTTTATATACTGAGGCAAGGGGCACCCCATGGATATACAAGTTGATCTTCGTGATCGTTCCTTAGCCATGTGCGGTGCCCCACTCCACCATATTCCACCTCGGTCATATTGTAGCGGTGCTTAGGCGAAGCCCTGCGACAGTAGAACATCAAGATCGTCACCACGCCGTCGTGCTGACGGAAATCCTCCCTGACGCTTTGCTGGATCGGAGCCCGGGGATCGTCATCGAGCTGAACGTGTGCCAAGAACTCGGAGGTGCCGGAGTAACGGTGCTTGGATCGGTCGGATCGTGAAGACGTACGACTACATCAACCGCGTTGTCACAATGCTTCCACTGTCGGTCTACAAGGGTACGTAGATCACACTCTCCCCTCTCGTTGCTATGCATCACCATGATCTTGCGTGTGCGTAGGAATTTTTTTGAAATTACTACATTCCCCAACACGTAGTAATTACAAAATTTTCCTACGCACACGTAAGATCATGGTGATGGATGGCAACAAGAGGGGAGAGTGTGTCCACATACCCTCGTAGACCGAAAGCGGAAGCATTAGCACAACGCGGTTGATGCAGTCGTACGTCTTCATGATAAGACCGATCAAGTACCGAACGCACGACACCTCCGAGTTCAGCACACGTTCAACTCAAGGACGTCCCTCAAACTCCGATCCACTGAGCTTTGAGGGAGAGTTCTGTCAGCACGACGGCGTGATGACGATGTTGATGTTCTATTGTCGCAGGGCTTTGCTACAATATTATCGAGGTGGAATATGGTGGAGAGGGGCACCGCACACGGCTAAAAGATCTAAGAGATGAATTGTTGTGTCTATGGGGTGCCCCTCTCCTCCGTATATAAAGGAGGGCAGGAGAGGGCCGGCCAAGGGGAGGAGGCGCGCCCAAGGGGGGAGTCCTACTCCCACCGGGAGTAGGACTCCTCCTTTTCCTATTTGGACAGGGAGAGGGAAGGAAGAGGAAGGAAGGAGGGAGGAAGGAAAGGGGGGCCCGGCCCCCCTCCCAATTAAGATTGGGCTTGGGGGGGGGGGCCTACCTTGCTCCTTTCCCCTCCTTTCCACTAAAGCCCATTAAGGCCCATATACCTCCTAGGGGTTTCCGATAACCTCCCAGTGCTCTGGTATTATTCCGATCTCACCGGAACCATTCCGGTATCCAAATATAGTCGTCCAATATATCGATCTTTACGTCTCGAACATTCCGAGTCTCCTCATCATGTCCATGATCACATATGTGACTGCGAACTACCTTCGGTACATGAAAAACTATAACTCACAATATAACCGTCATTGAACTTTAAGCGTGCGGACCCTACGGGTTCGAGAACTATGCAGACATGACCGAGACACGTCTCCGGTCAAAAACCAATAGCGGAACCTGTATGCTCATATTGGTACCTACATATTCTACGAAGATCTTTATCGGTCAAACCGCATAACAACATACGTTTGTTCCCTTTGTCATCGATATGTTACTTGCCCGAGATTCGATCATCGGTATCTCAATACCTAGTTCAATCTCGTTACCGGCAAGTCTCTTTACTCGTTCCGTAACACATCATCCCGCAACTAACTCATTAGTTGCAATGCTTGCAAGGCTTAAGTGATGTGTATTACCGAGTGGGCCCAGAGATACCTCTCCGACAATCAGAGTGACAAATCCTAATCTCGAAATACGCCAACCCAACAAGTACCTTCGGAGACACCTATAGAGCACCTTTATAATCACCCAGTTACGTTGTGACGTTTGGTAGCACACAAAGTGTTCCTTCGGTAAACGGGAGTTGCATAATCTCATAGTCATAGGAACATGTATAAGTCATGAAGAAAGAAATAGCAACAAACTAAACAATCAAGTGCTAAGCTAACGGAATGGGTCAAGTCAATTACATCATTCTCCTAATCATGTGATCCCGTTAATGAAATGACAACTCTTTGTCTATGGCTAGGAAACATAACCATCTTTGATCAACGAGCTAGTCAAGTAGAGGCATACTAGTGACACTCTGTTTGTCTATGTATTCGCACATGTATTATGTTTCCGGTTAATACAATTCTAGCATGAATAATAAACATTTATCATGATATAAGGAAATAAGTAATAACTTTATTATTGCCTCTAGGGCATATTTCCTTCAGTATCCCACTTGCACTTTATTAAACGTGCATGCACGGTTTTGTTAAGTATCGCCTGGGCGCATTTTAGTTACCGAACGCCCACCTATTTATCCCGATAGCAGTAGGCCACATAGCTAGTGCCCGATTGTTTTATTTATTTATTTTCGTTTCTGTTTTAAAAAACAGAATAGTTCTGATTTCATATTGCTTATAACTTTTATGTTTTAGATCCAAATTGATTGATTCTTTTTGCACCGTGTCACAAATTTGTTGAAGTTTCTGTTTGTGTACTTGGATTTCAATTTTGAGTAGTTGTAGTTTGAATTTGCATGAATTTGCCTCAAACACTATTTTGGCCATAACTTGAGTTTGAAAGTATATTTTAAGTTGATTCTTTTTGCTCTGGTCAGTAGATTATAGTGATTTATTTTTAATTTATTTAAATTAGGGTTTTAGCAAAAAACAATACTGTTTTCTATGTAGTTTTGTTTTGCTTGTAACTTAGTAAGTTTTGTTTAGATTTAATAAATTCTTTTCAAAAAGTTTTGTTGATTGAAATACACATATGTTAGACTTCGGTACATAATTTTAGAAATTATTTTTATTGGTTTTGCTACAGTTTAGGATTTCAGTTTAGCATAGCTAGTATATAGTGTATGTAATAGCTAGTATTGTAGTTATAGTTGCTAGAAATTATTTTAGATAATTTATTTCTGTTGTTTTAATGGAAATAGATTTTATTTTCTGTTAAGAAATTGTTTAGATTAATTTAGTGTGGTTATGAAAGTTATTGGTTGATAGTGTGTTGGTTTTCCCTAGTTTTCTTTAATGTTTTCTTTGGATATTTATTTTGGTCTTCTTTGATTTCATTAATGTTTTCCTTATTTATTTTATTTAGTTGGGTGTTATTTTGATTGATAGTATTGATTGCTAGAATTGTTTGCTTATATGAATGCTATGTTTGACTATATAGATTTTCAACGGAGTGACGAATAGTTCTACTAAGTCATTATTCTGAGAGCGTTGTTATCTTCATCAAGTAATACCAGGCAAGTTCACTTTGACCATGTTTTTCATACCTACGTTTTATTTGCATGTAGTAGCACCCTTTCAATAATCCCTCCAGTGGGGATATTGATTTCTTGTAGTTGAGTAGAATGCATGAGGTAGGAACCCATCTCCCTGTTATCAAGCCCGGGACGTTATATGGTTTTAATGCTACGCTATAGTAGATGGGGTTTGGTATGAGTGCACGTGAGTGGTGTGAAGAAGGAGGACTCTACGTCAATGGCGACAACTTCATGATGGCACCGACAAGGACTGCATCTTCAGGACTCCTCAAGATTTCAAGACTCGAGACAAGAATTCAATACACACTACTGGGTGAAGGACGGTTGACGGGCCCCCTAGAGAAACCAGTGGTTGGCCGGGATGTATGGAGAAGTGCCATGACATCTTGCGGAAAGCTTCACCTAGACTCAAAGAGACGGAAGAATACTTCATGCCTGGAAGCTTACCTGTGCAACCGCAAGTCACTATGGGCTCTGGCTTGGTTGACCTTAGTGGTGACTCTGGCTGGTACGGTGCTAGAAGATGTAGAACTACGTAGGATTGGATGAGCACCGGACAGTGGTCAGGGGAACTCTTCGGAAGACCATGTTTCGGTCGTCTTGTTCTCAAACACCGTGAAGTGCGAGAATGAAAAAAAGAGGGATCAAATCTTGTGGGTAAAGTGTACAAACCTCTACAGAGGGTTAAAACCTAATCGATTAGCCGTGTCCCCGGTTACGGACAATTTGAGCCTCTGGACTTGGATCTATCTAGGAACTCTCAACACCGGACTGATAAATTAATTGTGCGCAACTTATGATGATTTGGGTATGAGACATCGGTTGGCGGAACCATGTCATGATAGACAACTCCGTAGGAAAGACTCCTGATATTCCTTTGTTGTAGGGAAAATAAAACTAGCTTTTACGCAAACAAAACTTAGACCCAGAGCCACAAAGCCATATTGCATATAGAATAGTTTTATCAATCTACTTTCTCTTATTGTGATCTTGCCGGTACATTCAATGTACTGACCTACACGGCTACAAGATAATTCCTTGACGAGTAAGAGTTACGATACAGGGTTATGGTCTACACTCAACTTGCCGATGGCGTTGATGGGACTCCACACCCGTTGATTGTTTCTGCTGAGACTTATAAGGTATATATATCAGTTTTACGGTATTTATACATGTGATTGCACTTTGATATATACATTGATGTTCTATGTGTGCCAGCATACTGAGCCAGGGATGGCACAGATACACAGAGGCTTGACCGTCTGAGGTCGGGTCGCTACAGAAACATATCCTTCGTCCTTTTCAGGTATTTCAGGATGTTCTTGACCGCTGTCCAATGATCCACTCCTGGATTAGTTTGGTACCTCCCTGCTAAACTAATGGCAAGGCACACATCAGGTCTGGTACGCAGCATTGCATACATGATAGAGCCTACGGCTGAAGCATAGGGAACATCTTTCATTTTCTCTCTATCTTCTGAAGAGGTTGGGCATTGAGTCTTACTCAATTTCACACCTTGTAACACAGGCAAGAACCCTTTCTTTGCTTGATCCATTTTGAACTTCTTCAAAACTTTCTCAAGGTATGTGCTTTGTGAAAGTCAAATTAAGCATCTCGATCTATCTCTATAGATCTTGATGCCCAATATATAAGCAGCTTCACCGAGGTCTTTCATTGAAAAACTCTTATTCAAATATCCTTTTATGCTATCCAGAAATTCTATATCATTTCCAATCAACAACATGTCATCCACATATAATATCAGAAATGCTACAGAGCTCCCACTCACTTTCTTGTAAATACAGGCTTCTCCAAAAGTCTGTATAGAACCATATGCTTTGATCACACTATCAAAACGTTTATTCCAACTCCGAGAGGCTTGCACAAGTCCATAAATGGATCGCTGGAGCTTGCACACTTTGTTAGCTCCCTTTGGTTCGACAAAACCATCCGGTTGCACCATATACAACTCTTCTTCCAGAAATCCATTCAGGAATGTAGTTTTGACATCCTTTTGCCAAATTTCATAATCATAAAATGCGGCAATTGCTAACATGATTCGGACAGACTTAAGCATCGCTACGGGTGAGAAGGTCTCATCGTAGTCAATCCCTTGAACTTGTTGAAAACCTTTTGCAACAAGTTGAGCATTATAGATAGTAATATTACCATCAGCGTCAGTCTTCTTCTTGAAGATCCATTTATTCTCGATGGCTTGTCGATCATCGGGCAAGTCAACCAAAGTCCACACTTTGTTCTCATACATGGATCCCATCTCATATTTCATGGCTTTAAGCCATTTTGCAGAATCTAGGCTCATCATCGCTTCCTCATAGTTCGTAGGTTCGTCATGGTCTAGTAACATAACCTCCAGAACAAGATTAACATACCACTCTGGTGCGGATCTTACTCTGGTTGACCTACGAGGTTCGGTAGTAACTTGATCTGAAGTTTCATGATCATCATCATTAACTTCCTCACTAATTGGTGTAGATGTCATAGGAACCGGTCTCTGTGATGAACTACTTTCCAATAAGGGAGCAGGTACAGTTACCTCATCAAGTTCTACTTTCCTCCCACTCACTTCTTTCGAGAGAAACTCCTTCTCTAGAAATGATCCATTCTTAGCAACGAATGTCTTGCCCTCGGATCTGCGATAGAAGGTGTACCCAACTATTTCTTTTGGGTATCCTATGAAGACACATTTCTCTGTTTTGGGTTCGAGCTTATTAGGTTTAAGTTTTTTCACATAAGCGTTGCAGCCCCAAACTATAAGAAACGACAACTTTGGTTTCTTGCCAAACCATAGTTCATAAGGTGTCGTCTGAACGGATTTTGATGGTGCCCTATTAAACATGAATGCGACCATCTCTAAAGCATAACCCAAAATGATAGTGGTAAATCAGTAAGAGAAATCATATATCGCACCATATCTAGTAAAGTACGATTACGACGTTCGGACACACCATTACGCTGTGGTGTTCCGGGTGGCGTGAGTTGCGAAACTATTCCGCATTGTTTCAAATGTAGACCAAACTCATTACTCAAATAGTCTCCTCCACGATCAGATCATAGAAACTTTATTTTCTTGTTACGATGATTTTCAACTTTACTCTAAAATTCTTTGAACTTTTCAAATGTTTCAGACTTATGTTTCATTAAGTGGATATACCCATATCTGCTCAAATCATCTGTGAAGGTGAGAAAATAACGATACCCGCCGCGAGCCTCAACATTCATTGGACCACATACATCAGTATCTATGATCTCCAACAAATCAGTTGCTCGCTCCATAGTTCCAGAGAACGGCGTTTTAGTCATCTTGCCCATGAGGCATGGTTCGCAAGTACCAAGTGTTTCATAATCAAGTGATTCCAAAAGTCCATCAGTATGGAGTTTCTTCATGCGCTTTATACCAATATGACCCAAACGGCAGTGCCACAAATAAGTTGAATTATCATTATCAACTCTGCATCTTTTGGTTTCAACATTATGAATATGTGTATCACTACTATCGAGATTCATTAGAAATAGACCACTCTTCAAGGGTGCATGACCATAAAAGATATTACTCATATAAATAGAACAACCATTATTCTCAGATTTAAATGAATAACCGTCTCGCATTAAACAAGATCCAGATATAATGTTCATGCTCAGCGCTGGCACTAAATAACAATTATTTAGGTCTAAAACTAATCCCGAAGGTAGATGTAGAGGTAGCGTGCCAATGGCGATCACATCAACTTTGGAACCATTTCCCATGCGCATCATCACCTTTTCCTTAGCCAGTGTTCGCTTAATCCGTAGTCCCTGTTTCGAGTTGCAAATATTAGCAAAAGAACCAGTATCAAATACCCAGGTGCTACTACGAGCTCTGGTAAGGTACACATCAATAACATGTATATCACATATACCTTTGTTCACCTTGCCATCCTTCTTATCCGCTAAATACTTGGGGCAATTCTGCTTCCAGTGACCAGTCTGTTTGTAGTAGAAGCACTCAGTCTCAGGATTAGGTCCAGACTTAGGTTTCTTCTCCTGAGCAGCAACTTGTTTGCTCTTCTTCTTGAAGTTCCCCTTCTTCTTCCCTTTGCCCTTTTTCTTGAAACTGGCGGTTTTATTGACCATCAACACTTGATGCTCCTTTTTGATTTCTACCTCCGCAGCCTTTAGCATTGCGAAGAGCTCGGGAATTGTCTTATTCATCCCTTGCATATTATAGTTCATCACTAAGCTCTTGTAGCTTGGTGGCAATGATTGAAGAACTCTGTCAATGACACTATCAACAGGAAGATTAACTCCCTGTTGAGTCAAGTGATTATGATACCAGACATTTTGAGTATATGCTCACTGACAGAACTATTCTCCTCCATCTTGCGGCTATATAACTTATTGGAGACTTCATATCTCTCAATCCGGGCATTTGCTTGAAATATTAACTTCAAGTCCTGAAACATATCATATGCTCCATGACATTCAAAACGTCGTTGAAGTACCGGTTCTAAGCCGTAAAGCATGGCACACTGAACTATCAAGTAGTCATCAGCATTGCTCTTCCAGGTATTCATAACATCTGGTGTTGCTCCTGCAGTAGGTTTGGCACTCAGCGGTGCTTCCAGGACATAATTCTTCTGTGCAGAAATGAGGATAATCCTCAAGTTACGGACCTAGACCGTGTAATTGCTACCATCATCTTTCAACTTTGCTTTCTCAAGGAACACATTAAGAATCAACGGAACAATACCACGAGCCATCTATCTACAACAAACATAGACATGCAAAATACTATCAGGTACTAAGTTCATGATAAATTTAAGTTCAGTTAATCATATTACTTTAGAACTCCCACATAGATAGACATCTCTCTAATCATCTAAGTGATCACGTGATCCAAAACAACTAAACCATAACCGATCATCACGTGAAATGGAGTAGTTTTCAATGGTGAACATCATTATGTTGATCGTATCTACTATATGATTCACGCTCGACCTTTCAGTCTCAGTGTTCTGAGGCCATATCTGCATATGCTAGGCTCGTCAACTTTAACCTGAGTATTCTGCGTGTGCAAAACTGGCTTGCACCCATTCTAGATGGACGTAGAGCTTATCACACCCAATCATCACGTGCTGTCTGGGCACGACGAACTTTGGCAATGGTGCATACTCAGGGAGAATACTTTTATCTTGAAATTTAGTGAGAGATCATCTTATAATGCTACCGTCAATCAAAGCAATAAAGATGCATAAAAGATAAAAATCACATGCAATCAATATAAGTGATATGATATGGCCATCATCATCTTGTGCTTGTGATCTCCATCTCTGAAGCACTGTTATGATCACCATCATCACCGGGACGACACCATGATCTCCATCGTAGCATCATTGTCGTCTCGCCAACTATTGCTTCTACGACTATCGCTACCGCTTAGTGATAAAGTAAAGCAATTACAGGGCAATTGCATTGCATACAATAAAGCGACAACCATATGGCTCCTGCTAGTTGCCGATAACTCGGTTACAAAACATGATAATCTCATACAAAAAAATATAGCATCATGTCTTGACCATATCACATCACAACATGCCCTGCAAAGACAAGTTAGACGTCCTCTACTTTGTTGTTGCAAGTTTTACGTGGCTGCTACGGGCTGAGCAAGAACCGTTATTACCTACGCATCAAAACCACAACGATAGTTCGTCAAGTTAGTGTTGTTTTAACCTTCTCAATGACCGGGCGTAGCCACACTCGGTTCAACTAAAGATGGAGAAACTGACACCCGCCAGCCACTTGTGTGCAAAGCACGTCGGTAGAACCAGTCTCACGTAAGCGTACGCATAATGTCGGTCCGGGCTGCTTCATCCAACTATACCACCGAACCAAAGTATGACATGCTGGTAAGCAGTATGACTTGTATCGCCCACAACTCACTTGTATTCTACTCATGCATATACCATCAACGCATAAAACCAGGCTCGGATGCCACTGCAGGGTAACGTAGTAATTACAAAATTTCCTACGCACACACAAGATCATGGTGATACATAGCAACGAGAGGGGAGAGTGTATCCACGTACCCTCGTAGACCGATAGCGGAAGCATTAGCACAACGCGGTTGATGTAGTCATACGTCTTCACAATCCGGCCGATCAAGTACCAAACGCACGGCACCTCCGAGTTCAGCACATGTTCAACTCGATGACGTCCCTCGAACTCCGATCTAGCCGAGCTTTGAGGGAGAGTTCCGTTAGCACGACGGCGTGGTGACGATGTTGATGTTCTACTGTCGCAGGGCTTCGCCTAAGCACCGCTACAATATTATCGAGGTGGACTATGGTGGAGAGGGGCACCGCACACGGCTAAAAGATCTAAGAGATCAATTGTTGTGTCTATGGGGTGCCCCTGTCCTCCGTATATAAAGGAGGGGAGGGAGGGCCGGCCAAGGGGAGGAGGCGCGCCCAAGGGGGGAGTCCTACTTCCACCGGGAGTAGGACTCCTCCTTTTCCTATTTGGAGAGGGAGAGGGAAGGAAGAGGAAGGAGGAAGGAAGGAAAGGGGGGCCGCCCCCCCTCCAAATTCGGATTGGGCTTGGGGGGCGCGCCCCCTCTCCATTACTCCTTTCCCCTCCTTTCCACTAAAGCCCATTAAGGCCCATATACCTCCCGGGGGGTTCCCATAACCTCCTAGTGCTCCGGTATTATTCCGATCTCACCCGGAACCATTCCGGTATCCAAATATACTCATCAAATATATCGATATTTACGTCTCGAACATTTCGAGACTCCTCTTCATGTCCATGATCACATCCGGGACTCTGAACTACCTTCGATACATCAAAAACTATAACTCATAATATAACCGTCATCGAACTTTAAGCGTGCGGACCCTACGGGTTCGACAACTATGTAGACATGACCAAGACACGTCTCCGGTCAATAACCAATAGCGGAACCTGGATGCTCATATTGGCTCCTACATATTCTACGAAGATCTTTATCGGTCAAACCACATAACAACATATGTTTGTTCCCTTTGTCATCGGTATGTTACTTGCCCGAGATTCGATCGTCGGTATCTCAATACCTAGTTCAATCTCATTATCGGCAAGTCTCTTTACTTGTTCTATAACACATCATCCCACAACTAACTCATTAGTTGCAATGCTTGCAAGGCTTAAGTGATGTGTATTACCGAGTGGGCCCAGAGATACCTCTCCGACAATCTCAATGACAAATCCTAATCTCGAAATACGCCAACCCAACAAGTACCTTCGGAGACACCTATAGAGCACCTTTATAATCACCCAGTTACGTTGTGACGTTTGGTACCACACAAAGTGTTCCTCCGATAAACAGGAGTTGCATAATCTCATAGTCATAGGAACATGTATAAGTCATGAAGAAAGGAATAGCAACAAACTAAACGATCAAGTGCTAAGCTAACGGAATGGGTCAAGTCAATCACATCATTCTCCTAATGATGTGATCCCGTTAATCAAATAACAACTCTTTGTCTATGGCTAGGAAACATAACCATCTTTGATCAATGAGCTAATCAAGTAGAGGCATACTAGTGACACTCTGTTTGTTTGTGTATTCACACATGTATTATGTTTCCGGTTAATACAACTCTAGCATGAATAATAAACATTTATCATGATATAAGGAAATAAATAATAACTTTATTATTGCCTCTAGGGCATATTTCCTTCAGCCGCTCGCCAGGCTTTGATTGCCAGAGCGATACGGCTGTTCACGGGTCGCGCCTCCCCACCACTCGCCTGCACTGGTACGGGCCATTCAGCTCCCATTGAACCAATCACCATGATCGTCTTCTTCTTGGGATCCATGGCGATGAAGAGCTGCTAAACTAACTGCTAGACCGAATTTTTACAACTGCGGCCCCCTACCTGGCTCGCCAAAGATGTCGGTGGAAACAATACCTATGGAAGCACTGGGATCGCTTCCACGGTTGGCGGGCGCAGGGTTGTGCAGAGACCAGGTCTAGTAGCTAGCACAAAGATTGTTTACCCAAGTTCGGGCCGCAAGGATGCGTAATACCCTAATCCTCCTTTGGTGTATATTTGAGTGTTCTTGAGGTTCCGAACTAGCTGCGGCGCATGCGTAGTCCAGAAGATCGAAATCCTTCTCCAGTACGCCTCGGGCCTCCTTTTATAGTCAAAAAGGGGCCGCCACAGTGGCACACAGGAGGTGGAAAGGTAAATAGTGTACAAGCTTATCGCCTGTCATTACGGGACAAGGCGCATTAATTGCGCTCCTTAGGTTTCCCGTTGCTATATTGGGGATGGCAACGAGGCTCATTACGGGACAAGGCGCATTACGCGTCCAGGTTAATGAGGCATGCAGCGCCATGTAAGCTGGCAGGCTGCTGAGATGGCATGGTGGTAGGGTCTTCGTGAAGATCTGCATGCCACCACCCAGGTGCTTGACAAGCTGTATTAGCATCCACGTACTGCCACGTGGGTACTAGCCTCAGTTGGTGGGTTGGCCGCTGAGCTAGGGCAGTGACGGGGTGGCAAGGTCTTGTCGCGGTCCCGTTTATATTCTCGGCAAGGGTCTTGCTAGGGTCTTGTGATCACCGTCGGCAAGAGTCTTGCCGGGGCCATGCGAGTGTTTTCGGCAAGGAGCCTTGTCGGGGCCTCGATGGCATCCTTGGCAAGGGGGCTTGCGATTTTCTTGTCTTCTGGTCATCGTCTAGTCTTGTGGGCTCTTTGTCTTCACAAAGATCTGCATGCCAACTATGCAGGTGCTCCCCGAGCTTTGGTTCCAATGTTGTTGTTGGTGTCGGTACTCTTAGGCTCAAGGGTGGCCGCGATGTTGGCGTTGGTGAGCTGCTCCGGCAAGGCTCTTGCCGGGGCTGCGTAGGCCGCCCCGCAAGGATCTTGCCTAAGGAAAAACCCGTTTTGTTGCTCAGTCTTTTGTGCCCCTGGCTGGAGTGCCGCTCTAGTATTATGTGCTTCTGCTTCCTCCCTTTGCCCCGCTAAGCGTCGCCCCAGGTGCGGCTCTGACTGCCTGTGCACAAGTAGAGGGGTAAAAAGGAGAGCCCCTACTTTTGTACACCGACACATGGTGCGAGTAACATATTATGTTACCACATGCCTCTTTTTCATTAATTACTTGTCACATCATCTATTTTGCCTAGATATAAGTGATATTATCACTTATGTTACTCCCACTATGGGTAGTCTGAGGTTGGCCACTAGAGTAGTCCTCTCTCTTTCTCTTTCATCTTATTTATTACTTTTGCCTAGGAACATGCATATAGTTCGGGTCTTGCATGCGATCCCACTCAAACCATTTTTCACTTCTCTCTCCTTCACATAAGTAAAAATGCCATGTAGGCAGGCTATAAGCCAATTATTGTACTTTGCTCTTAGCCTGAAAAGCCACCGGATAGGAAGACCCCCAAAAAATACAGGGGTAACTAATATGAACAGGGAAACATGCTGATGGACATATCAAGCGTGTAAGACACCAGACTACAATATGGATTTTTATCAAATTAATTATGACCACTTACAAGAAAAGCAATTATGACTAGAGTTCCCAGTAGGATTTTCAACCACACATATATCTACATATCTACAGACCTCATTATCTAGGTAATTGACATACAAAAGATCTCACAACACATGATCCATGCAACCAATAGAAAAAGAAACAACCACCAAGTGTCTTACAAGGCAGTGTATTTTGGTTTGCTTCACAACTAATACACAAACAAGCCATCTTTGGTCAACCAAGTTTAGAGAAAATAGAGCAAACCAACAATGTTAAAGTTAAAGAAACTACAGGAACTGCAACAAAATGTTGTCATAAACAAGTTTAAATAACTATATTTGCATAATGTAACATTTTTGGATTAACAGGCTCCAATGGCTAAAATTGTTTTTTATGGATAACCATAGCACCAGGTAAGAAAGTTAGAAGACCCACAAAAACATGGAAGTAACTAGTATGAACTTCCTGATGGACATGTGAGGTGTGAGAGGGCAGGCTATGCTTTAGTCTATATAGGGTAGTGATAGGCGCCGGAAGATCGGCCCAAATTTCGGCCGATCGCGCCCCAGCCATCTGATTCCGTTTATATGGGTTGTCAGATCCTTACCGACAAACATCTTTATCCCCTTCCGTGTGTGTGCCTTCTCTTCATCGTCTTTCTCTGGTCGCCACGCAACTCTGCTCGCCGCATAGACAGTCGTTGCGTCGCCGCCTGCCCCCGCCGGCTTGCCTCGCCGTCAACTCTCACCGCTGTCCTCGGCCGCCGCCATCGCTGATCGCCTTTTTTGAGCTGAGAAAAGAAAACATAGGGAGCCATGGTGGCTGCAACCCCCCTCCAATGAATCCTGTAGTGCGCGTCCATCCCCTCGCCATCAACAGTAGCCACCCGCACACCCCTCACTGGTGCTGCCAACCCCCATGTCTCCCCTGCAGAATCAATGGCGACGACGCCATGGCTTGCAGCAAGCAACAATGGTAGCAAAAGATACAATTGGTTCCGCAAATTAAAACACAAGTGGTAGAAAACAATGGAAAATTGGGTGTTGTTCTAGCAACCCAAAAATGCCCGTGGTAGCAAAAACTGGAGCCAGTTCCAGCAAATCCAAATGGCGGTGGTAGAAAAATTGCAATAATTTGGCGTTCATTCCAGCAAAAAAAAAGTCGCGTGGTAGCAAAAAACAAACATAGTTCGAGCAAAAAATGTTGCCGGTTCCAGCAGAAAAAACATGTCGTCGCCACCGACGCTAACAACAAAACATGTCGCTAATCCGGCACAAAAACTTGCCCGTTGTAGCAAAACAAAAAAGTCGGCGCCAGGAACAAATGGAGTGGTCGTCCGATTGCAAACGCTGGTCGGTGTGGATGCAACTTTTTCGCCGCCCGGTTCCAACAAAAAAACCAGCCGGTTGTAGCACCGGAGTGCGTCATTTCCATCGCCGGCAAAGCTGGCTGTAGCTTTTCACCGGCATGGTTCCAGCAAAAAGCCAGCTGGTCTCCAATAGTTCAAAGAGAAGTACAAAGATATCAAATCATGCGTATAAGGATTCAGAGAGGATTCAAATAATATACATAGATAAGCTGATCATAAATCCACAATTCATCGGATGTCGACAAACACATCGCAAAAGAAAATTACATCGGATAGATCTCCAAGAATATCGAGGAGAACATGGTATTGAGAATCAAAGAGAGAGAGAAGAAGCCATCTAGCTACTAGCTATGGACCCGTGGGTCTGTGGTAAACTACTCATGCCTCATCGGAAGGGCAATAGAGTTGATGTAGAAGCACTTCATGATCGAATCCCTCTCCGGCAGGATGCCGGAAAAGGCCCCTAGATGGAATCTCACCAGAACAGAAGGTTGCGGCGGTGGAAAAGTGTTTTCATGGATTTTTCTAGTAGTTTGGGAATATATGTGAATATATAGGAGGAAGATCTAGGTCAGGGGGTCACCAATGGGCCCACAAGGTAGGGGGCGCGCCCTACCCCCTGGGCGTGCCCTCCAACCTTATGGGCCCCTTGGTGACCCCCTGACCAAGATCTTCCTCCTAAATATTCACATATATGGCTATCGCGTGGCTCTCCTGACTTGCACTCCAAGTCTCCTGGGTGTCTTCTGGTCCAAGAAAAATCATCGCGAAGGTTTTATTTCGTTTGGACTCTGTTTGGTATTCCTTTTTTGCAAAACTTGTGGCACCCTGGCTCAGAGAAACCGGAACGCCCCGTATTCCAGCCCAGCGATCAAGGACAAGTCCTCTGGAATACGGCATTGCTTAGCATAGAACAACTCAGCTCTTTATTACAATCTATATGGGTACAAGGTGATTACATCAGCACGGCGACACTACGCCTGCCATGGTTGCTCTATGCAAGCAGCAGAACAACACGATGCAGCGGAATAACTCCTGGCAGCGGAACAACATTGGCGGTGGTGAACTCCACTTCGCAGGGACTCTGGCTAGAACGCTTATCCTATCTCGCAAAAAAGGAATCCACGGCAAACAACCAATCAAATCTAGCATGACCTGCAAACTGGCATGACACGCCAGGTCAGTACATTGAATATACTTGCAAGCTCACAACAACCAAAGCAATCAAGACAAACAATAGCATGGCAATTATGGATTATTAAGCAATGATGAACATGATAATATCAGAACAACATGGCATGTACAACATAATACAGCTAGAACAATACGAGCATGGCATAAACATATGAACATGATGAGACTAGCATGCAACATGATGAAACTATCATGCACCAACTTACTCTGCTCAGGTTACCTCGTAACCATCACATGCATCAATTACCGTCACGGACATCACACGATCGTCTCAGGATCCAATCAAGCATGGTATTAACAATACCGTAGTAATCATTTATGACCACAAGGAGATTGACCTTTACCCTTGACTTTCGCAAAACATCCCAAATATCAAACAAGTTGGTAATCACAGTACCACAGTGATCCTCTCTCGATCACATAAATATCAACCAACTTCTTTCATCATCGAACCAGGGTTATTATTAAACACATCATTATTATTACTGTTGACCCATAGTGTGACCGACACAAACTAGGCCCTTATCCGTGGGCACGACTATTGATAGATTTAACACACACACTCTGCAGAGGATAGCACACTGTACCCACACCACGGAACCCATGGCCTCACACTCACATTCGGGTGAACCAACGGAGTTCCGACAAAACCGTCCTACTGCCATAACACTCTCCCGGCCACTCCGACCAACTGCCCTTTGGGCTAAGTCCTGGGTGGCCCTATGCCTACCAAAGGCACCAACGACCATCGTCGTGGCAAAATGGTCCCAATCGGGGACAAGGATCCTTACAAAACCAACAGGCACACAAGGATTATGCCGTCCTACCCGACCAAGGTAGCGCCCGCGCATAACCTTCCCTCGCGGGAGGCACCGGCAAGAGGCATGACAATAGACCCAGTTAGGACCCCCCCACCCATAAGGTAAGCGTGGTTGCACTGGTCAGCTCGATATGGTGGCACCATGACTCAACCAATAGTTGTTCAAGTTTAATTTAATCCGGTTAAACTTGAATACAATATGCTAAGTCATGATAAAAATAACATGGTGCCACTACAATGCATGAACATGATATTAACATAAGCATGGGGGTGCATCCCAATCAACGAGCATAACAACATTTAACCATTTATCCATATGAGCATGGCATACTGACGAGCATGGATATCACAACTAGAACACTACCCATAGCATAACACGACCACTAGCATCAACAATAAATACCATGCAATAACATAACGATAAAACTACCATGCAAGTATTTAATTAACCGTATGCAAAGGAACATGCATAACAACGGTACTCAAAACAGACGATAGTCAGACACCGAAGACCATCACCAACATTTACTACTACCAAAGATTGCCAATATTAAAGTAATACTAGCATGAAGAACATAATAACGGAGTGATTGACGGTAAACACCGATCCATAAGCATAACCGAAATACCGACTGCAGTAGCAAAACAAACAGACAATTATTAAAGATTCAAGTTGAAAACCAATGCTTCTGCATGGCTATCATGCACATGGTGGTTGTGTCTTGCATGGGGATGAAGAAGGCTCTGGGGAGGAGTGCGGAACAACCGCAGAAAGAATCGCCGGAAGAGATTCGCTCTCGGAGGGGGCTGATTAGGGACAAGGGTAAAATGGTCATTTCCAGTATGTAAAACCATAGTGAAAATGGTACCAAAAGTTCAGGCTCGACGAGACAAAGCAGTGGGCTTTGCATTCAACTCAATCGGAGTTACGGTTGCGGAGTTATGAGGTGTAGAAGATCAGGGACTTTTTTGTAAAAATAATATTCACAGCCGGGTCCCTGAGTGGATAAGACAGAGGCGCAAAATTAGAAATACGCTTCCTGACTAAGAAAACATATTCTGGGCTGAAATAGAGGGTAAATATGGTTTCAGAAGAAGAAAGCGTTACATACGAGATTCCGTTTTCGAGAAAATGAAAACATACTCTCGGACTTGCCGTGTCCACTCTACTCCCACGCCTGCTTCTTCTTCCCCCGCGTCCGCTCCTCCTCTCCTCGACAGAACGCGGGGCAGGGGCGCTGTAGTCGCCGAGTGATGGAGTCCTGGACTAAGGGGTCCTCGGGCGTCCGGCCCATTAGCCATGGGCCGGACTGATGGGCTGTGAAGATACGAAGACCGAAGACTGCACCCGTGTCTGGATGGGACTCTCCTTGGCATGGAAGACAAGTTTGGTGACCGAATATGTAGATTCCCTTCTTTGTAACTGACCTTGTGTAACCCTAGATCCTCCCGGTGTCTATATAAACCGGAGGACTTAGTCCGGATAGGATACTCATTATCATAGCCATACAAGCTAGACCTCTAGGGTTTAGCCATTACGATCTCGAGGTAGATCAACTCTTGTAATACTCATATTCATCAATATCAATCAAGCAGGAAGTAGGGTATTACCTCCATAGAGAGGGCCCGAACCTGGGTAAACATCGTGTCACTTGTCTTCTGTTACCATCGGCCTTAGACGCACAGTTCGGGACCCCCTACCCGAGATCCGCCAGTTTTGACACCGACATTGGTGCTTTCATTGAGAGTTCCTCTATGCCGCCGCTAAAAGGTTTGATGGCCCCTTCAATCATCAAAATCGACGTTGTCCAAGGAGAAATTTCCTCCCCGGACAGATCTTCGTGTTCGGCGGCTGCGCACTGCGAGCCAACTTGTTTGGCCATCTGGAGAAGATCAAAAGATATGCCCCTGGCCATCAGGTCAGATTTGGGAGCTTGAACTACGTTGCGGACATCCGTGGAGACTTGATCTTCGCCGGATTGGAGACCGCGGTAGCCGCTCCCGGTCACCCCGATGATCATGAGCTAAATCTGTCATTAGACCGCATCTAGGAAATCGCTCCTATAACTACTCTGGCCTTAGAGCGGAGCAGACTGCGCCATCCGAGGACGGGAGGATCGACCCCAGCACGGAGGCCATAGATCCCACAGTGTTGGAGCAGCACATAGACTTAACCTCTTACGACGTCTTTGTCACCAGAACTCCGGACTCGTCTCCAAACGCAACTTTCGAACCACGTGAACCCGCGAATGTCGAGCTTGATCATTTATTGATCTTCGAATTCAGCGCCGCAGACATCTTCCAGCACAGGCCCTTTGGCGATGTGCTAAGTTTCTTAAAGAACCTGTCCTTGATGAAGGATTCACAACCGAACTATATCCGGCTCGAACCAGGGGCTGGCGATGGAGAATTTTGCTTCCCACCCACCACCCACTTCATAGCCACGGTCGAGGATTCGACCGATACACTTGATTACGACTCCGAGAACATTGACGCTAGGGAAGATGATGCCACTGCCAACAAAGACCCCGTTGACACAGCTAATGACCAAAATAAACGGGAAGACGGGCAGGTTAGCCCTGGTAAACAGGCCACGTACGAAGATTCGGAGGAAGACAATTACCTTCCGCTCTCTGAGGATGAGGTGAGCCTCGGCACCGAGGATTTCATCATGCCTGAGGAACCTCTTGAGTAGGAGCGCTTCAAGCGCCAACTAATAGCCCCTGCAAGGAGCCTGAAAAAGAAGCAGCAGCAACAGCTTCAAGATGACCAAGATCTGCTCAATGATAGATGGAACGAAGTCCTAGCCGCCTAAGAATACGGCCTTAGCGGCCCAGCCAAAAGCTACCCAAAGAGTAGATTGTTACCCCAGGGCGACGACAAGGCGCTCGAGCCCATGCCATTATCGCACAAGGTGTCTGGTCGACCACAACTTGGTCCAGGCAAAGCGGCAACTCAAGCCGAACACCAGACAGCCCCACCTCACCGTAAAGGCAAGAACCAAATAGCTCGGGGTTGTGCATACGACCATCAATAGGACCTGGGTAGTAGAGCAGGACACTCAAGAGCGACCTACGGATCGCGAGGATATACCTCAACACACGAAGACGACCAACTATTCGGACGTGACAAACCTGGCCACGCCTGCGCCGAAAACTACAAACGGACTCCATTGAAGGTACGTCGCAGTGTGGCCCAACATAGAGGCGCTGCACACCCTCTTTGCTTCACAGACGAAGTAATGGAGCATCACTTCCCAGAAGGGTTCAAACCTATTAATATTGAATCATATGATGGAACAACGGATCCCACAGTATGGATTGAGGACTTCCTCCTCCATATCCACATGGCCCGTGGGGATGACCTTCATGCCCTCAAATACTTACCACAAAAACTCAAAGGACCAGCTCGGTATTGGTTAAACAGTCTGACGGAAAATTCCATTGGCAGCTGGGAACCTTCCAAGGAACATATGTCCGGCCCCCGAACGCCGACGACTTAAGTCACAATGTCCAGCAGCCCGGAGAGTCAGCTAGGCAGCTCTGCACTAGGTTCTTAGTTAAAAAGAACCAAATCGTCGAGTGTCCGGATGTGGAAGCCCTTGCGGCCTTTAAACACAGCATCCGGGATGAATGGCTTGCACGCCACCTCGGTCAAGAAGGACCTAGGTCGATGACAGCCCTTACCGCTCTAATGACCCGCTTTTGCGCGAGAGAAGACAGCTGGCTCGCTCGTAGAAGCAATAGCGCAGCGACTCGGGCATTTCTGAAATCTGAGACGGCAATGGCAAGCCACGACGAAGCAAACACAACAGTCGCAATGATAATGAAAGATCACGCGACACAGCTAGCGGTCAACGCTGGATTCAGCAATCCCAAGCCCGGTCAACGGAAAAAGCCATTCAAGGCGAATAGAGACGGACCATACAACCTAGACAGGATACTGGACTGACCCTGCCAGATTCACGGCCACCCCAATAAACCAGCTAATCATACCAATAGAAACTGTTGGGTCCTCAAGTAGGCCGGCAAGCTCAACGCCGAACACAAGGGAAGGGGGCCGCCAGGCAACAGGGACGACGAAGCGGTTCACCAGCCAAATGCCGGAGGCCAGAAGCAATTTCACCCCAAAGATCGATCAAATCCGGAGCAGAAATAGCAGTTCGGCTTCCGTTGCCCATCTCATATACCCGTTAAAACTATACTGCACATACATAACTACGCACTGAAGATGCCATGGGCATTGGCGGAAGCATAATACGGACAAGTCCGCAGGCACTCCGGTAACATTTTTATCTACTTTCCTTTTTCTTTCTTCATTACCTCTTAAAAATAGGTGGCACAAAGGATAAACATCTAAGACCGACTCTATCAGAGTTTGGATCCGTACACTCACCTACGGGGCTACTTCCTTCAAGGATTCCCCTCACCGAGAACAGGCGGCACAGACATGCGACAGGAGGTCCAAAATAACTTTTTGTAGACCGCACTCTTTTTCGAGCCTGTAACATGCCTGTTTCCTCTACCTTCGACCCGGGGCATATCAAATAGATGGGGTCGTGGCCTTTATATATATCAAGTAATCTTTGGCATATCACTCAGGTCCGAGTTCACATTACCCGTATTAATTATACGCGTCTTTCGCAAATGAATACGCCTCCTATGGTTGTTTCATAGATATACCCCGGCTTAAACTTGCCAGGGGCTCGGTACGGGAACAATTGAGTTGCCAACAAAGTCACAACATACTTCGGCATCGTGAGTTTGGCCTTACATGCATAAGCTCCGAATCATGTCTTGGGTCAATAGTTGGGTTGCCCGGCTCCTGTGCTTACTATCCTACGTTCCCCTATATCGGCTAGGGTAGTAAAGGGAGAACTACTGCGATTGTGCTTCCGGTTCACCTGGCTCAGCACCTCAGTAAAGAAAGCCGAGAACTGACTGTCATGATGCGGCGAGAGCTGGTCAACCACTCGATGACTTATCAGAATCTATAGCGATTCCTCCGTGTCACACGAAGGTCCTCTTTTCGATCAAATATGTAGACGCATCGTATGAATAAGCCGCATACATACCGGGGGCTATGTCGTAGACCCACCATAAAACTCCTATGGCTAAGTGAAAGTGTTAACGCCCTATAGTCTGCTTGCCTGGTTCGCCGCATTGACACCTCAACGGACCAAGATGTTGGGTTAAGAGTGATCAAATGCTTTTCCGAACACCCCCGTACATCCTACGAGGGGGCTGAAGCCGACGACTGGAAAACTTTCAGAGTATATTAAAACGGCCGCATAGGAGGAACACAAACTTTTGAGCAATATATAAAAATAGATTAACTATAAAATTATCTCGTATAATTCTCATACACCTCACTCGAACATTATGTCTTTCGAGCACTGGCCCTCTATCAAGCGGGCGGCCACTAGGACGTCTTCAAAATAATGCTCCGGTTCATGGTGGTCCTTGCCCTAGGGTGCACTCTTCACTGCAACATCGATGGGCTTCATCTTCCCCCAGAATGTCTTGACTCAGGCAAAGGCCATCTGTGCACCCTCGATGCACACCGACCACTTCACAGTGTCGATACGTGGCACAACGTCAACAAGCCGTTGCAACAAACCGAAGTAACTATTCGGAACAGGCTCAGTCGGCCATAACCGGGTTATGACGTTCTTCATGGCAGCGCCGGATATCCTATGAAGCTCGGCCCACTGGGATATCTGCTCATTTAGCAACAGGGGGCGCTTCGACGCGCTGAATTGGGGCCAGAAAAGCTTCTCCATTGCGTACCCCTCTCGCGCCTGGTAAAATTGGGACCAGAACTCTTTGGCAAGTCTAAAAACTTGTCCGGAGAACTCCACAATTGGTTAAACTGAGCATAGTTTAGATCGTCGAACATAGTATGTAGCAAAAATGGCTCACCAGCCCCAATCTCCCTAGCTTGCTGGATCTCCTCACGGGCATCTCTCACAAGTCCTTGTCAACTTCGGCCTTTTTGGTTCACAGGAGTTCACAGTGGCTAGCAGCATTTCTTAGTTCGAGCTCCATCATGGATATCTTCTCCTCGTCTCTTGACGCCGAGCAGCTCATTCGGCTTTTAGCTCAGCTGATGCTTTTCGGCAGCCGCATTACTACACCGGGCCTGCTCCTTGGCCCGGTCCATCTCCGCCCGAAGAATTTCAATGGGGCAGCACCATCTGCAGCCATGCATACTACAGTATATAAATTTAAGCATCATGCTTATATCACAAAAATGTATGTGAAGTGACAGCCCCGAATACATACCTTGCGGTTCGTCAAGACGCATATTGATTAATGCAAGGTCATCCCTGGCCTTATCAAGCTTGCGCTGCAGCTCGGCAATATCCGTAGTCCGGGAAGTAGCCAGGGGGAAGCAACCTGTGTTCAAGTTAATCAGATTAGTCCTTGAATATTTCTTCTCGATCCTCTATTCGCCTCCCATGGGAAGCCAACCCGAGTATCAGGGGCTACTATCTATACACATGTGTGTTTTGCGAATAACACATAATTGCACATATTACAGTACAAACCTCGAAGCCTCTTAGTAGGCTCGCAAAGGCGTCATCCAATCCGCTCTTCGCGGACTGGACCTTTTTAACCACCGTGCCCATTAAGGTACAATGTTCCTCTTAGACGGACGCCTGCCGCAGCATGTTCATCAAGATATCCGGCGGCTCTGGGTCTCTACAGGCTGCCGTAGGAGTACGGCCACCCTTTGAAAGAATCCATTCGTTTGTATCCGACTGTATATCGGATTGTCCGGGGCCCTCATTATTGTCCCCTGGACCCTGGGCCACCGAAGTATCACCTTCGGGCAATGTCTTCATCATCTCTTGCACCACTTGTTGGTCGGGGGAGACCCTCCACGACGACACCTCCAAGTCGTCCGCCCTATTGGACGGAGAGTATGGTGGGGGCGTCTCGCTTTCCATCATCTCTAGGAGAAGGTCCCCCGAGGAAGAGGATTGTTGAGGAAGACTGTGTGGTGAACTGCAAAAACAAAAAAAATCGGGCATTATAAGGAAGGAACGGGACATGTTTAAAACAGCCTTGATTCACTTACGATTTGGCCCGAGGCTTGTCCTCGTCTTGAGACTATGCTTCAACGTCCTCTAAGCCCAAGCCAACCACCTGAGGCATCTTGCCTCGCTTAGAAGCCTGCTTCTCCCGATCTTCGGAGGCGGCC
Organism: Triticum urartu; assembly: GCF_056163025.1. Classification (NCBI taxonomy): domain Eukaryota; kingdom Viridiplantae; phylum Streptophyta; class Magnoliopsida; order Poales; family Poaceae; genus Triticum; species Triticum urartu. Next base: position 74,984,801 of record NC_141879.1, on the reverse strand, counting down.
CTTCTCTTCCTAGGAGGAAAGGAGATAGTGGCCCCCTTCACATTTGTCTTCAGATGATGGGACTTTGATTCCTCCGGACGCAATGTCCGATGCACCCTTGGAATAGGGGCCATCTTTGGTCCTCTCACTCTCCGCCTCGCCTTCTTTCGCGGGCATCTGGTATGGTGCCAGGGCCAGCATCCTTGTTAGAACAGGATTCGCTGGGCCCCCGGGCTGAACACATAATTAGTTCCGCCTTCTTGGTCCAGCCCTGGAAGAAGATAGCCTGCTCAGTACCATATTACGACATGCATAATTACAAAGTGTTCGGGAGCCAAGTGCTTACCGTGGTATCTGGACGGTTGCTGTTAAGGCTAGCACCTTCGATAGTGTTCGACCAATGTTTCCGCTTCCCAAAAAATATCTTCCACATCCCTTCGTGTGTGGCGCCGAAGAAGTTTTGGAGGGTTTGTGGTCCTTCTGGATTAAACTCCCACATGCAGCGAGACCTGCGTTGGCACCGCAGGATTCGGCGAGCTAACATCACTTGGGTCACGTTGACAAGATCGATGTCTCTCTCGAGGAGGGTTCAGATGCAGCTCTGTAAAGTGCACTTCATCAACTGATCCCCAGTCCAGCCCCTTGTTGACCCATGATGCAAGCTGTAACATGGGCCAGGACGGAATATGGGTGCAGCTAACTTGGTGCCGCAGGGCTCCGTAATGTAAAACCACTCCCGCTGCCAATGATTGGAAGCTTCAGTAAAATAACCTTTTGGCCAAGGAGTGCCGATGAGTTGGCTGATCGTAGCACCGGTGCACTCCACCTGTTCCCCGTCGACTACCTTCGGCTTCACGCTGAAGGTCTTGAGCCATAAGCCGAAGTTTGGGGGGATTCGGAGGAAGGCTTCGCATGTAATGATAAATGCCGAGACGTGGAGGATAGAGTCCGGGGCCAGGTCATGAAAATCTAGTCCGTAATAAAACATTAGCCCCCGAACGAAGGGGTGAAGAGCAAACCCTAGCCCCCGGAGGAAGTGGGAGATGAATACGACCCTCTCGCCAGATCTGGTGGTTGGAATAACCTGTCCTTGAGTAGGAAGCCTGTGGTGGACCTCCGGAGTCAAATATCTGGCCGTCCGAAGTTTGCGATATCCTCCTCCGTAATGATGAAAGCCACCCATCGGCCTTGGGAGCTAGGTCTGAACATGACGGGAGGCTTGAAACGATGAAGTCGAACCTTGGGTGCTAGAACTCGAGGTCGGGAAGGCTGAGGAGAGGTTTGGCATAAAAGATGACCCTTGGTTCCTTTATAAAGACAGCGGGTGTTAGACGCCTCCTCCTAAGCCTAAGAACCTGCCTATTCCTAAGGAATCTTTCCCGCAGGACGGTTGGGTTACCCATGTCCGTATTGATGAAAATGCCGCAATTAGGGGACACGATCTCTACTTCGACAAGTCGTGTCAATGACAGCCATGCCCTGGAATGTGGAATGGCGTGACGGGAACGAGTTCGAAATAATGACTGAGAAGCGTGACGTCATTAAAAGTTATCAGCAGGTTGGATACGTAGAATACTATACTCTCTATGGCTGTGTGTTACAGGACCGGACACGATTAATTCGTCCGAAGACAATTTTGGAGTTCGGAAGGAGGAACCCGCCTTGCAATGCCGAAGACAGCACTACGCGCCGGATACCTTGTCATTGAAGCCAGATTAAGGGGCTACTTAGGGAGTCCTGGACTAAGGGGTCCTCGGGCGTCCGTCCTGTTAGCCATGGGCCGGACTGATGGGCTGTCAAGATACGAAGACCGAAGAGTGCACCCATGTCTAGATGGGACTCTCCTTGGTGTGGAAGACAAGTTTGGTGAACGAATATGTAGATTCCCTTCTTTGTAACCGACCTTGTGTAACCCTAGATCCTCCCGGTGTCTATATAAACCGGAGGACTTAGTCCCGATAGGATACTCATTATCATAGCCATACAAGCTAGACCTCTAGGGTTTAGCCATTACGATCTCGAGGTAGATCAACTCTTATAATACTCATATTCATCAATATCAATCAAGCAGGACGTAGGGTATTACCTCCATAGAGAGGGCCCGAACTTGGGTAAACATCGTGTCCCTTGTCTCCTGTTACCATCGACCTTAGACGCACAGTTAGTGACCCCCTACCCGAGATCCGCCGGTTTTGACATCGACATCAGGCACGGCTACTTCGGCCATCTCCGGCCAGGGAGAGGACACCGGTGGCCTCGGGGAGGAGCGCCGCACCCATCTAGACGAGAAGCGGGAGCCGGAGAAGAGCAGAGCCGCGGCACCACACGGAGACAGAGAGCGGGAGGGCGGCGGTTGATCTTGGGGTGAGGGCTCTGGTGCCTCCGGTGATGAGTTGAGGAGGTGGGGAGGATCGCCGAAGTACGAGGAAGACGTGGATGAGGTAAGGGAGTGGAGGGGTGGCTCGGGTGGCTCCAATTTAGGAGGACTGAGGCGGCGGCGATGGCGGCAATGGCGGGCAAGGAGAGCTTCTCTGTCTTGGGCTAGTGGCGAGGCAGGGTCCTGGGTGTGAAGTCAGGTGAGTGGTGAGGTTGAGCGACCTCGGGGTCCCCTTATATAGCCAGGGCAGCGAGGGGGTGGGGTGGCACGCGTGTGGCTACGTGTCCGTGCTTCGGCGACGGGCATGCACGGCCAAGGGTCATGGGGAGGGGCGGCAAGGCGACGAGGGAGGAAACAGACAAGTGGCAAAGCTCACAGAGACGAGGCAAAGCTCGGGGACAAGATGAAGAAGAAGACGCAGAGGTGGAAGACGATGCTATCACGGGCGCACTCTGTTTATCGACGGAGAAGGGTCACCGGGGAAGAATATGTAGGGGGAAGGGCTCCAAAGGGACGGCGACATGACGGGGAAGGCACTAGACATGGTCGTGCGCTGAGGGTGTAAGAGCACAGAGGCGGAGAAGAAGACAGAGGTACCAGAGCGCGCGGGATGACACGCCAAAACGATGGTCACCGCAGGCACACGTCGCTCACCCGTGCTCTGATCGGCCAAACCATGTGTGGGAGACAAGGTGTGCAGAGGGTGATGCCAAGGAAGAGAGAAACAAGCATGGTGCTCGCTGAGGTGACCACATGTAGCAAAGATACAAAGGAACAACAAGGTGTTTGGAGTTTGCTGTGGCTCACACGCGTGGAGATTAAGGCTGTCCTTTGACTGAGTTTGAACACTCACTAAGGTGACTGAAATGGCACGGTTTCAGCTCAAGAGGAGGAGTTTATCTAGTACTTCCTGTACAAACCACCAGACTGGATAGAAATACAAACTATGAAGTAGCACTCACATGGAGAAGCCACCACTAGTAGAAAACCCCCCATTCGTCCCAGTTGATAAGGGCCTTTTGTCCCGGTTTGTGAACCGGGACTAAAGGGTCGTTACTAATGCCCTAACACTTTAGTCCCGGTTCTTACACGAACCGGGACAGATGGGCCTCCACGTGGCCGGTGCGCCGAGCCCAGGCAGGAGGGCCTTTCGTCCCGGTTGGTGGCACCAACTGGGACCAATAGGCATCTACGCATTAGCATTTCAGGGCTGAGGTTTTTGTTTTTTGTTTTGAAAGGGGGAGGGGGGTTGGGGGTTTAATTTAGGTGTTTCATATATTGTGTTAGCTAGCTAATTAATAGAGAGAAGTGTCCTCTCTTATGTCCGTGCTTGGACGACGCTATATATACGTGTATATAGAGAGGACTAGACACACTAGCTAGTAAGCAAATAAAGGGAACAAAAGATCGTCAAGAACATATGCATACAGAGAGAAGTGATATCGACCACCTCTCCTTCTCCGAGAGATTGGTCGAACAACAAGTTCTCGTATATCTATCCGACACTACCGGCTACATATATACAATCATTATCTCTTACAATATAATTTCCTAATTATATATGAACACAGGGTCCACATAGTATTCTCCCTCTTCAGCGATCACGTGGTCAAGGAAGAATGCCGCCAATTCCTCTTGAATTGCTCGCATACGAACTGGTGCTAGGAGTTCATCCCGCATCCGAAACATCTAATTTGAACAAGGGGGTCAATACATACACACACACACACACACACACACATAAACACTATTCTGATCACGGGATCAGAATAATATTCTGATCACAACATGAACTTCCTGAGTAACGCGCCTGACCTTCCCCGAGTACTAGGTTGAACTTCAGCTAAAAGGTGTCCAAATGGGGCTTGCGATATACCGTTGCATAGCTATGGACATCATTATCATGACCCAACTTAAATTTTTGGCAAAATGTAAGCGGTTTAAGAGCAGTTTTGAAAACCGTTTTTTCTTCATACAAAAAACGTGAATCGTATTTTTGATCGCATTTTTAAACCGTTTATCGGAATGAGGCAAATAATATGGCGTTGGAAAGCTGCTGCAAAACCACTCCTTCCACATGTTGAAAGTTTTCTCTAATTCCCTACGGTTAAAGAGTAATTCGGAAAATCGTAAAATTTCACAAACCGAACACCCGAGTTCGTATTTTCGATGCCATTTCTAAACGGCTAATCCAATTGAGGCAAATAATATGGCATTGGAAAGCTTATGAAATTGTGCTACTTTTTTATGTTAAAAGTTTTTTCTAATTTTGAATTGTTTAAAAGTAATTTAGAAAACGGTACAAGTTCCACCGAGTTCGTATTTTCGAGCTAATTTTTTAACCGTGCATCCAAATACATCAAATTATATGGCGTTGGAAAGCTTGAAGAAATGCGAAACTTTTTTGTATATATTGTTTCTCCCAATTCATTACGGTTTTATGTCAGTTTTGAAAATGGTTAAAAACGTATTTTTGCCGTAATTTCTACAAACTTTTTCGGTATGGGGCAAATAATATACCGCTGAAAAGCTACGGAAAATGCGAAACTTTTTCATGTTGATGGTTTTCTATGAATCCTGACCGTTTTCAAGTAATTTCGAAAATGGTGAGATCATTCGTTCTGCCTTTATCGCGTAACAGATTCTTCGAAAATGCACCGCGTGAAGAACCTGAACTTCTCGGCATGTCTACTTGAACTTCACTCTGTTTTTCACGTGTTTTTTTTGCTAGTAGCTCTCCATCCACTGCTTGCAGCTCTCCGTCCACTCACCGGAATTGAGCAAGTGATATACCAGTGGAAAACTGCTGTAAACACGCAACTTTCCCGTGTTGGTCATTTTTTCATACTCGCGACGATTTTAAAAGTTTTTCATCTGATATTCATTCAGTGTAGTAGGTGAACTTCCTGCTATTTTTACGTTGAAGTTCTGTGACGTATTTTTCATTTGTAATTTTATCATCCATTCGTTAGTGTTACACAAATAATATTCCTTCTGTACAAACATCTCTAACAATATTTTTTTTAACTTTCTTCGATCGAGGACTTGAACTTATAACAACAAAAAAATTAGTATTTGCTTTTTTATTCCTTTTTAATACCAAATGCACATCGTGTTGTACGTGGACTTCTCACAGTTATCAATCCGAACTTCTCTCGGTTACGTGAAAATATTTTGTTTTTATGAATATTAATCTGAATTTTCTAAAAAAAATTATGAATTTTGCGCTCTATTTTTAAAAGTTGAACTTCTTGTTTTTTATTTTTGAACTTCTTGTTTCCATTATTTAATAACGCGGAAATCCGAGTTTTCTATAATCATCGAACTTCTCCATCTTTTTAATATGGACTTCCTGCTTTTATTTATTAATCTTTTTATGAATTTTGAAGCGCTATATTTTTAAAAGTTGTCCTTCTTGTTATTTTTTGAACTTCTTGTTTCCACTCTTTAATAACGAGGAAATTCTGAGTTTTCTATAATCATCGAACTTCTCCATCCTTTTAATATGGACTTCCTGGTTTTATTTTCTTAATCTTTATAATTTGAATTTTTATTTTCTTTTTTAAATCAAATTTCTCCCAAATAATAACAGAACTTCTCTGTGGACTGAGGGAATTACTTTAAAATGCAAAAAACAATTTTTTTCGTTTTCAAACATGGAAATACAAGGTCAACATATCTCGCAAAAAAATTGAACTTCCTCGGACAGAGCACGTGAACTTCTTGAAACAAACCTTTTAAGCTTTCTTGGATATGATTTTTGATTTTTTTGAATTTTTTTAATGCATGACATTTAAAAGCTTTCTTGGATATGTGAAAACTAATTTTTATTGACTGATATAGACCAAAGTTTGAAACCGTTTAACGAAATAGATCATATGATTTTGTTTTGTTGGAGAGAGTTTGAATAGGGAGAAACCTTGGCATGTAAAGAGTTTTCAAAATTCATCACTGTTTATGAGTTGTCTTTAAAAATGCCCAAAATAGCGTTGGTTTTTGTTTTTTTGATCATGTAAATCCTAGGTTTTAATATACTTTGAACTTCTATGTTATTGTAATTTGAACTTCACATTTTTTATTATCAAGTAAAGTTGTTGTTGGTTTCTAACTAGACATCAAATTTGACTCTCTTTTTCAATTTGAACTTCATGGTCGATTCTTTAATAATAAAGGATATCTAAGTTTTTTTCTAAATGGTAAAATAATAGATTTTTTAATAAACATAAAACCACTTCGTATTTTTGTTTTGAACTTCTAGTTTTTTAAATGGGAAATACTTTTTAACCTTTTTAGTTGTTCCTTTTATTTTGAACTTGAACTTCTTCTTTGTATTCTTCAGTAGCAAGAAAAAATCTGAGTTTTTGTAACATTCAAACTTCTCCCTTTTTTAATTTGAACTTCTTAGAAGAAAATATGATTTTTAAATAAGCATCAACCCATTCTTTTTAAGTTTAACTTCATACATTTATTTTTCTTAGAAACAAAAATAATTTTGGGTTTTCCTTATACATCGAATTACTTCGGGTTTTATTTATTCGATAACAAAAAAACTGGTTTTTGTAATAAACTTCGAACCACTCTGTTATTTAAATCTGGACTTCTAGTTTTTTAAAAGGGGAAGTCCATAATTTTTTGAAAAAATGAATTGCTCTGTTATTTTAATTTGAGTTATTTTAGAAGCGTAAAAACTATATTTTGGTTACAAACATTGAACTACCGTGTTATTTTTAATTTGAAATTTTTGGTTATTTTTTAAAAAGAAAGGGGGGAAATGTATGGGATTTTTTATACAAAAAAATGTGTGTACCTTTTGTGTTCTCATTATTTTTTGAATTGTCCATATTATTGAATTTGAGGTTCCATTGTTCACATTTTTTTGGTGCGGAATTGTCCAAGTGCACTCTCTATTTTTCTAACATGAACCCTCACCCACCCATCCACCCCGATGGATTTCATATTTTATTTTGTATTTTAGTGTTATCACAAGTATACAGAAGAGTACTCATTTGATAGAATCTAGCTGCTTGCCACAAACATTTTTTAATCAATTTTTACATTCTCATATTTTGAAATTTCTTTCCATACGAACTGATGATGTTTTGGTGGACGAACCTGTATAGTTTTTGCATTGGTTTGCACGTTGAACCGCGTCATCTTTAGAAATTGGAATTCTCATCTTTTTAGACATGTAAATGTTTTACAACTTAAAAAAGAGACACCTAGTCTGAAAAACTAGTGGTCAGTTCTCAATTGAAAACGTGGTGCCTTCTTCGCCACACATTCCAATCTTATGCTCTCACTGTTGCTATGCGCTCTCATCTTCTCTCTCTCACTCTCTCTCTGACTTTTCTTTCCTCTTCACTGTACTATGAAATACACAGTACAAAACAGTAGCAGTTTGATCTGAAAAAAAGGTCTGATGTAATTTCTTGCTGCTGCTCGATCCTTTGGTGGATGAAGCAAGGAGCAGCATGCTAGCAGGGGAGGCCTTTCGCTCGCCTCTAGCAACATCTCAAATGACAGCAAGCAAAGCCAGGAGCAGCTCGATGCCATAGCCTCACGAACGGGGGAAGGTGCCAGGTAAACGCAAGGAGGAAACCACAAAGCGCCGTGTGCGGCAACAATGATAGACGTCTGGGAAGGTTAACGACATGTGCCATGGAAGGTCGATGAGACATGCCCAAGCAGGTCACGAGCAAGTCAACGGAGAATTCCTCCACATTAGGCAAGTACTAATGCACATCAGTCACACGCATACACACCATGTACACACAGTTGTTCTGGTTCACGAGCCATGAGAAGGTAGGAGCGCTGGCTTACGGGAAGGTTGGGTTGGGCGATTTTTGCGGGCGACAGCCGGAACCAGGGGCCTGCTAAGAGCCGCGGCACAAGCAGAGGGAAACGAACTCGTGCGTCAGTTCAAGGGGAGCCGTGCGGCCGTACGAGGCTGGTTGTTGGCAGTGCGGCAACTAAGCGATGCCGGATGGAGCACGACGGCGCAGAAGATGGTCTGTAGCAGGGGGAATTCGAGAGCCTGTAGCTCGAGAGTGAGGGGATCCAAGCGGCGTGGAGGTTTGCTAGATGGGGCGCGCCGGGATCCCGCACGACAGCGGGGCACGGGGAGCTGATGGAGCCGATGGAGTCGCCAAGTAGGATCGACCACGGTTGGCGGCACATTGCCGGAGTCAGTGGTGATGGAACTTCCAGGATGCGGATGTGCGCACGAGAATCCGGCGATGTGCGCACGGCAACAGCGAGGAGGAAGGAGGAGGTCGAGTGGAAGGGAGGGGTGGGCACGGCGGCGTCCGGCGAGAGCTTTGCCGGCTGAGGGCAGCGGCGCGCAGGTGTGGAAGTGGGCCGATGGTTGTGGGCCACAGTCGCGGCGGTTGTTGGCCGGAGCTCGGTGAAGAAGGTGGACACGGGGGCCGTGGGACAGGGCGGCGGCGTGCTTGGAGGCGGGTAGGTGGGGCGTCGTGGGCGGGGCCGCAGCGCACCGGGAGGCGGGGCGGCGTGGGCTGGGGCGGCGGCGTGCCGCAGGGTAGGGCGACAGCATGGTCAGGGAAGGAGGGAGGAGGATTGGGGAAGAGTGGGTGGGACAGTTTTTTCAGAGTTCGGGACCACCTCGTCGCGACCTTATAGGACCTTATAGGACCGTTGCGACCTTATAGGACCTCAACACAAATGATGGTAATAAAATAAAATTGTGAATATTATTGCTTACACACTTCATATTGTTCGTCAGAGTACCCTCGTTCACAGGTCGTGTGGCAGATGGACTCGCACACGTAGTATCCACAGTAATTATTCCCGGGTTTCTGCCATAACCACTTTACAAGAAATAGAGGTCAATCAAACTAATAAGCAAGCATGCTATAAATGGTATTGATGAAACTAGCGCTTAAATCACTAGGAGATACATGGAACATGTTACTATATTACTTACTTTCGGGTGTCTAAATTGCAGCTTCTTCGGTAGTCCCGGAGCTTTTTTGGTGAATTTTCTCCAAACCATGCCAGACAAAGAAAACAATTACTTGATATATCAGGAAATGAACAAAGTTGCTGATATGGTGGATAATGATCGATTTAACTTACTTCTCGAGCATTTGAGTCATGTCTGCATACTCCTGGGGATCTTTTCGTCTCGAGTCTAAGACGGTTACTAGTCCCTGCTCAAGCTTAATCTCTAGGAGAATATAGTGGAACCTGCGCACGCATGCATAACTCATCAATTACATTACTATAACCTGGACTAATAAGGGAAACCGAATATGCAGAAGACAGTAACACTCACTTGAAGTTGTAAGGAAAGAGTATTATATCTTTGTTTTCATTTATTACCAACGATCGTAGCAAGTTGGCCTCGGTATCTTCGGCACGATATTTAACCTCTTTTGCATTTATGATATTTGTGTTAATGAACCCAATATCACCGGTTTGTCTTTTCTTCAATTCGGCGATCTTCAATCTGCATAATATAGTGAGGATAATTATAAATACATGCAATGAAAGAGCTGACGTGTATAGAGAGACTTAATGACAGAAGTAGTACTACTTACAGACAGTAGCAAGTGACTGTTGCTTTATCGAGGGCCTTTTGATTGAAAAACTAGAAGAACTCCTCAAATGGAACATTCAACAGTTCAATTCCAACGAGGTCATGCTCCTCTCTAACTCTCAGCGTCAAAGTATTCCTCCCCCCAGACTCTTTGCAGGTTTTCATGTACCAATCATGGAATCTTCGCATCATCGTTGTTAGAGATCTTTCATCTTTGACGAGAGGCTTCCTGTACTCGTATTTGTGTTCCTCCACCTCCAAGATTGCTATAACCGGGCACCATCCTCGGATCATTAGTAGGCACCTTGAGCGGGGGGCACGATTGGTTCGCTTGTTCGCCGAGCTGGGGAATTTTTTTCCCAGCTCGTCATTCTTTTAACCTTTGATCACTGACAGTACTTCCCGACCGCTCTGCTTCGACAAATGACTTTGCAATAATGCGGTCATAGTTGCCTTTCGACGGAGACTTTGCTGGTTTTTTCAGGGCAGCCAGAGTGCTCTTCGCTTTCACCGGATCTACCTTCTCCTCCGGAGGTGGATGTTTCTTTGCTTCCACCCCTTCAAAGAAGTTCCTGACTTTGGCTCGCGCGATCTTGGCGTTCTCCTCCGGGGTCCTCTCGTATGGTAACTTCTCTGGAGTCTTTAGAGAAGGACCGAATATGTATTGCCTCCCGCCTCTGGCTATACTGCTCTAGACGCTGGCAGAGCAGACGGAGCGGCTGCGGCTGTCTTCTTTCCTTGCTTACGAGGCGGAGGAGAAGGACTACGACGCGCCGGAGCAGCCGGAGCGGCGGCCGGTCTCTTCCGCCCTTGCTGATGAGGCGGAGAAGGAGGAGGCTGGCTACTCGGGCGTGCCGGCGCAGGCGGAGAAGGAGGCGGAGTGCCGCCACGCGCCGGAGAAGGAGGCTGAGTGCCCTGATCACTCGCCGGAGGAGGAGGCAGAGTGCCCTGACTCACCGGAGGAGGAGGAGGACGCGGAGGTGTCCAGTTCAAAAGCTTGATGAGATCCTTCCGCCATAGGCATGGAGTCAATAGACAAGAACCCAGCCGAGTCTCCCCTTCACCGGTAGGGTAGTCAAGCTGGAGGTCTTCAAATCCCTCCGTTATTTCGTCCACCGTCACCCTGGCATATCCTTCTGGAATCGGACTACAGTGAAAAGTTGCGCTGGGTTCAGTAGGTCGAACAGCCGCCTTGACTGAGAACTTCTGCCATTGCGTCATAAGGTGGCAATGTTGAGACTCCGTGATAGCATCAATGCGATGGTGAAGCTTCTTCTTTGTAGCATTTTTCTTGTTTGTCGCCGACATCTTCTTACTCTTTTTCGATGTCTTGTAGGCCACAAATGCGTGCCAGTGATCTCTGATCTTCTCATATCTGCCGATGAATTCCGGTGTCTCTTCTTTGTCGACATACGTTTTCAGTTCATTCTTCCACCTCCTGAATAGGTCTGCCATCTTCTTAAGAGCATGAGACTTGATTTATTGCTCTTTAACTGGCTTCTCCAGATCCTCCTCTGGACGTAGGGTGAAATTTTCCTTCAACTCAGTCCAAGGATCATCTTTCTGCATATCATTAACATAAGACACCTCAGGGTCTTCGTTCTTAGGCTTACACCATTGCTGGATGCTGATCGGGATCTTGTCCCTAACAAGAACCCCGCACTGAGCAGCAAATGCTTCCTTTGTCCGGATGGGTTCAATCGGCATGCCATCGCACGCGATTTCTGTGATCTCAAACGTTTCATTCGAGCGCAACTTTTTCTTCGGGCCTCGTCTCTTTACCGAAGTTGTGCTCGATCCGGAGGGCTAGAAAAAAGAAGAATTAGACGAGAGTTAATTAATATGTGTACATACCAAAACAATGAATGCATCAGTTAGCTAGTCATCACAGGCTTAACTAATATATTTACCTGGCCGAACGCTATTCGGTCACCGGAGCCGTCACCAGGGGCTCCGTCTTGCACCAGGATTGGGTCACCGGAGCCATCATAATCATGTCTTTCCTCCTCCACTCTTCGATCACCGTAGCCTGTTTCTTCTTCACAATGTTCTGCTTCCAGACCATCATTGTCGTTAAGATACGACATGACATCACCTCTGGCTAAGATTATGTCCCCCAACACCTGTTCTTGTTCCTCGTCTCGTCCGAACTCCATTGTTTCTGCAAATATTACAACATGGCAATTATTACACAAACATGACAACATGTGGATATATTAGTGGCAAACGTAGACTTAGCTTATTCCAAGTTTGGGGTGGCCTCGGCAACGCTTCAAGGGTAGGGGCGCGGCGGGAGGGGGTAGGAGACCGACATCGTTTTTTTCTAGGGTTTGGGTGTCCTCGAGAGTTTTGGTCGAGCGAGAGGGCCGGGGGGTGCTCCCGTGGTATAAGTTACCACAGTCGAAGTTATCCGAGAGGGGGTTATATCGACAACGACGACATACATACATGGGAAAATAATGTTATCGGGGAGGGGGTAGGTCGAACCCCCCCCCCCCCTCGTGTTGAAGTTATCGGGACACGGGGTATATCGACAACGACATATCCGATAAAAAATAAGAAGACGAAGAACAAATAAAAAGTAGAAAAATAAGAGGAGAAGCCTCTATTCCTTTCTTCTTCTCCTCTATTTCTTTCTTCTTCTTCTCCTCTTCTTTTTCTTCTTCTTATTTATTTCTCCTCTTCTTCCTCTCCTCTTCTTCTCCTTTCTTCCTCTTCTTATTTTCCTTTTTCCTCTCATTCTTTTTCTTCTTCTTCCTTTCCTAGCTAGATATGTAAAACTTTTCTAAAAATGGAACTTCTGCATACATACATGGGAAAATAATATGATCGGGGAGGGGGTTAGTCGACCCCCCCCCCTCGTGTTGAAGTTATCGGGACACGGGGTTTATCGACGACAGACCCAATAAAAAAAAGAAGACGAAGAAGAAATAAAAAGAGGAGAAGAAGAAAGGAATAGAGAAGAAGGTCAAAGAAAAAAAAGAAGAAAAAAAAGAGGAGAAGAAGAAAGGAATAGAGAGGAGAAGAAGAAAAAATAGAAATTTTTTCTATTTTTTTCTTCTTCTCCTCTATTCCTTTCTTCTTCTCCTCTTCCTTTTCTTCCTCTCCTCTTCTTCTCCTCTTCCTTTTCTTCCTCTCCTCTTCTTCTCCTTTTTCCTCTTCTTATTTTCCTTTTTCCTGTCCTAAATATATAAAACTTTTCTAAAAATGAAACTAACCTAAAATGTACTAAATCAGAGAACATATATAGATAATACTTTTCTAAATATATAAATCTAACTTTTTTGCATATATGAACATATATACACAGAGAACATACAAACATATATACATTTTTATAAAAAAGCAAAATACAAATCAGTCCCTGCATATTATTGAGGCCCCTCCCAGCGTGCCTTTTCCAGTCAGTCTCCCCTCATACCGCGATTTAGGGAGACCTATCTTCTTAGGGCCAGGAATGAAGTCAACACAAAACCTAATGACATCCTCTGTTTGATGGCCCATGGAGATGCTTCCTTCTGGTCTAGCGCGGTTACGGACATATTTCTTTAGGACTCCCATGAACCTCTCAAAGGGGAACATATTGTGCAGGAATACGGGCCCCAGAATGACAATCTCGTCGACTAGATGAACTAGGATGTGCATCATAATATTGAAGAAGGATGGTGGGAACACCAGCTTGAAACTGACAAGACATTGCGCCACATCACTCCTTAGCCTTGGTATGATTTCTGGATCGATCACCTTCTGAGAGATTGCATTGAGGAATGCACATAGCTTCACAATGGCTAATCGGACATTTTCTGGTAGAAGCCCCCTCAATGCAACCGGAAGCAGTTGCGTCATAATCACGTGGCAGTCATGAGACTTTAGGTTCTAGAACTTTTTCTCTGGCATATTTATTATTCCCTTTATATTAGACGAGAAGCCAGTTGTGACCTTCATACTGAGCAGGCATTCAAAGAAGATTTCTTTCTCTTCTTTCGTAAGAGCGTAGCTGGCAGGACCTTCATACTGCTTCGGAGGCATGCCGTCTTTTTCGTGCAAACATTGCAGGTCCTCCCGTGCCTCAGGTGTATCTTTTGTCTTCCCATACACGCCCAAGAAGCATAGTAGGTTCACGCAAAGATTCTTCGTCACATGCATCACGTCGATTGAAGAGCGGACCTCTAGGTCTTTCCAGTAGGGTAGGTCCCAAAATATATATTTCTTCTTCCACATGGGTGCGTGTCTCTCAGCGTCATTCGGAACAGCTAGTCCGCCTGGACCCTTTCCAAAGATTACGTGTAAATCATTGACCATAGCAAGTACGTGATCATCGGTACGCATGGCGGGCTTCTTTCGGTGATCTGCCTTGCCTTTGAAATGCTTGCCTTTCTTTCGACATTGACGGTTGGTCGGAAGAAATCGACGATGGCCCAGGTACACATTCTTCCTGCATTTGTCCAGGTATATACTTTCAGCTTCTTCTAAACAGTGCGTGCATGCGTGGTATCCCTTGTTTGTCTGTCCGGAAAGGTTACTGAGAGCGGGCCAATCATTGATGGTTACAAACAACAACGCGTGCAGGTTAAATTCCTCCTATTTGTGCTCATCCCACGTACGTACACCGTTTCCATTCCACAGCTGTAAAAGTTCTTCAACTAATGGCCTTAGGAACACATCAATGTCGCATCATAATGAACTTCTGCTTCATGCACATCCGAGGAGGAAGGTTATACATACATAGAGTCACAGGCCAGGTGCTGTGATTGCTTCTCTGCTCCCCGAAAGGATTAATGCCATCCGCGCTTAAACCAAACCATACGTTCCTTGGGTCACTTGCAAACTCAGCCCAGTACTCCCAATTTTTCTCCACTGCGACCCGTCATCAGGTGCTCTCAACTTCCCGTCTTTCTTATGGTCCTCATTGTGCCATCGCATCAACTTGGTATGCTCTTCGTTTCTGAACAGACGTTTCAACCGTGGTATTATAGGAGCATACCACATGACCTTCGCAGGAACCCTCTTCCTGGGGGGGGGGGCTCGCCGTCAACATCACTAGGGTCATCTCATCTGATCTTATACCGCAATGCACCGCATATCGGGCATACGTTCAGATCCTAGTACGTACCGTGGTAGAGGATGCAGACATTAGGGCATGCATGTATCTTCTGCACCTCCAATCCTAGAGGGCATACGACCTTCTTTGCTGCGTATGTACTGTCGGGCAATTCGTTATCCTTTGGAAGCTTCTTCTTCAATATTTTCAATAGCTTCTCAAATCCTTTGTCAGGCATAGCATTATCGGCCTTCCACTGCAGCAATTCCAGTACGGTACCGAGCATTGTGTTGCCATCTTCGCAATTGGGGTACATCCCTTTTTGTGATCCTCTAACATGCGATCGAACTTCATCTTCTCCTTTTGACTTTCGCATTGCGTCCTTCCATCGACAATGACCCGGCAGAGATCATCATCATCGGGCACATCGTTTGGTTCCTCATGATCTTCAGCAGCTCCCCCCATTGCAGCATCATTGGGCACATCGTCTGGTTCCTCTTGATCTTCAGCAACTTCCCCCGTTGCAGCAACACCGTATTCAGGGGGCACATAGTTGTCATCGTCCTCTTCTTCTTCGTCGTCTTCCATCATAACCCTTATTTCTCCGTGCCTCGTCCAAACATTATAGTGTGGCATGAAACTATTGTAAAGCAGGTGGGTGTGAAGGATTTTCCGGTCAGAGTAAGACTTCGTATTCCCACATTTAGTGCATGGACAACACATAAAACCATTCTGCTTGTTTGCCTCAGCCACTTCGAGAAAATCATGCACGCCCTTAATGTACTCGGGGGTGTGTTTGTCACTGTACATCCATTGCCGGTTCATCTGCGTGCATTATATATAATTAAGTGTGTCAAAAACCATTACAGAACATCATGAATAGATAATTAAGTGACCAAATTAATAGAAGTTCATCATCACATTAAAACTAAAGTACATACATAGTTCTCATCTAACAACATATAGCTCTCCAGAGCATCTAGTTAATTAAACCATACATTGAAACTATGTAAAACATTTCAATGCGAAAACAAATGCGATCATAATCGCAACCAAGGTAACAATTGATCCAACGGTACAATGATACCAAGCCTCGGTATGAATGGCATATTTTCTAATCTTTCTCATCTTCAACCGCATTGCATCCATCTTGATCTTGTGAACATCGACGACATCCGCAACATGCAACTCCAATATCATCTTCTCCTCCTCAATTTTTTTTATTTTTTCCTTCAAGTAATTGTTTTCTTCTTCAACTAAATTTAACCTCTCGACAATAGGGTCGGTTGGAATTTCCGGTTCAACTACCTCCTAGATAAATAAAATCTATGTCACATTGATCGGCATAATTGTCATAAAAATTAATGAACCAAATAGTTATAAAAAGATAATATATACCACATCCGAATCATAGCCAGGACGAGGGTCGACGGGGGCGGATACCAAAACCATCGCACTATATAGTAACAAGCAATAATAAAAGTAAGAAAATCAGACAAGTATCTATCTAAAGCAAGAATTTTTTTCTTTTAGAAAGAAGATAAGAACAAGAGGTTCACCACGGTGGTGCCGACGACGAGATCGGTGCGGGCGATCGACGGCGGTGAAGACGGGAATGGGACGTGACGGGCCGCTAAACCTAGACAAATCTCAAGGAAAATGGAGCTTTGAGGTCGAGCTTCGAGAGGGGAAAGCTTAACTAGTGTGGCTCGGGCATTTCATCGAACACCTCATGTGCATAGGAGGTGAGCTAGAGCACCACAGAGCCCTCCTCTCGCCAGCCATAGAAAAACAGAGCACTGGGGTGCTCTGCTCGCGGGCGAGGGGTATATATAGGCACCTCATTGGTCCCGGTTCGTGGCATGAACCGGGACCAAAGGGAAGCCTGTGGTCCCGGTTCAAGCCACCAACCGGGACCAATGGTGGTGGGCCAGGAGCGAGGCCCATTGGTCCCGGTTCGTCCCACCAACCGGGACCAAAGGGGCCAGATGAACCGGGACCAATGCCCCCACGAGGCCCGGCAGGCCCCTGGCCTCACGAACCGGGACCAATGCCCCCATGGGTCCCGGTTCTGGACTGAACCGGGACTAATGGGATGACCCAGCCTGAACGAAAGCCCTCTTTTCTATTAGTGCACATGAGCTGAAATTTGGCAGGTCAGGGTGATTTGGGCATATGAGGGTGCCATAAAAATTTCATACCATTTGGACAAGCCAAAGTGGTACTTCCTTCATAATGGCCCTCTCTGAACATGAACTTGAGAAAATTCCTGAGGGAAAATGGCTATATGAAATGAGCCCAAATTTTGGGGAGCTAGGTTATATAGATAGGAGAAGGCCTAGGAAAATTTTCAGACATAATGGAGCAATATAAAATATACTTGCTTCACTAACTGAAAATTTGGACAGAGACAAAGATTTGATGCTCAGCTCACATGAATGCATTGCATGAGCTCAAATCTTGAGGAGGGCTTTGATTTGATGCTATAAAAGGACCATGCAAAATTTCAACTCAATTGGGTTAACCTAGCTAGTACTTCCTTCACAACTAATTCCCTCAGACAAGAACTTTGAAAAATTGCTCAAGAATATTTACTAGGCAAATTAAGTTGAATTTTGGCATGAGGTAATTATTTGTAAATGAAAAGGTGTCCAAAAATTTGGGGTCAATTGGGAAAGGTAAATGGCACTTGCTTCACAAACTGCCATTCAGGACAGAGTAGGAAATGAATTAATTGAGCCTGGTGAGGAACATGGCAAAGGAAATATTTTGTCATATTTTTGGAAGATATTACCCAAACAATTTATGAGAATTATTTGGGAATTTTTGGAGTGGTAGAAATATAGGTTTCTTCACAACCTAGGGCAAATTGGGTTATTCCCTTAAGGCCTTGTTTGGTAACCGGGGATTGGGAGGGATTTTAGGGGCTTTTCCCTGTCGGGCTAAAAAGCCCAAAATTTCCCCGACCAGCTATTTGGTCCAGCAAGCCTGACCGGGCCAGCCCCTACAACCCCCTCGATTTCCCCTTCCACCCACGGGGTTTCTACGCATCGAGGCACCGCTCGCGGCTTTGGGCGGGGCAGAGACAGACGACGACGTCGCCGCCGCCTCCATGACTACCTCGTGGCTCGGCTCTGACCATGTCACTGCCTCCCCCACCAACTCCACGCGTACGTCAACGACAGCCTCCAAGCCGGGGATCCTCCGAAGCCAGCCTCCAATCCGGCTCGACTACGCCGCCGCCACAACCACTGCCTCCCGATGTAGCCTGCCACCTCGACGACCACTTTTTGATTGCTCACCTCCTCCAGTCGGAACACTGGCTTTCTCGCCAGAGGTATGGCTCCCCTGCTCCCTTGCCCAATGTCCTTCCTCCTCTCCTCACGCAAGAACCCAAAATTATCTCTGCATGCCAAACATCCATATGTGGATAGATGGGGAAGGGGTTTGGGAGGGGGAAGAGGATTAGAGGGGATTTGGTGCAGGGGAGGGGTTCACCAAATCCCCAATAATCCCCAGCCCCATTGGGGCTCAAACACCCTTGTGCCAAACAAGGCCTAATAGAAAAGGAAATATCCCAAGGAAAAGAATATTGGGGTTTAGTCCAAGATGGAAATGGCAAGGGTTTGGGAAGGGTTTGAGGATGAGAAGCAAGTCTGGAAAGAAACAAGAGGTCATCTTCTTCAGTTTCCATACCACAAAGCCGCGGAAAAAGAAAACCCAGGCAAAAACCTCAGAAAATCAAAAGAAAAAGAAACGGAAAAAATCAGGCTATTACAAAACTCAAAAACAAGGAAAAAACAGAAACTGGCACTTGGCTCTAGGTTAATAGGTTAGCCCCCAAAATAATATAAAATAGCATGGAACAATAAAATTAATAGTTACGTTGGAGACGTATCAGCCGCCAGTCCATCGTCGATCGCTGGGGTCATCGCCCGCTCCGCCACCGCCGCCCGAAGGCTGGAGGCGGAGGTAGAGCCGTCGAGGCCCGCACGTGCGTCAGCGAAGCGCTTGAAATATGCATAGCAGTAGCGTTGGTCCCAGCGCTACCACTAAGGCGTTACGGCTAACTAGTAGCAGTAGCGCTGGAAAGGGAGCGCTACTGCTATGCCTAGTTAGTAGTAGCGCTTTCCTTTGGACAGCGCTACTGCCTAGTTATTTTCATTGTGTGGTTTTATATACAGTACTTTCATCATGTGATTTTATGACCATGATTACTTATTATATATAACAATGGGTGAAATGAATGTGGAGTAGATTCAAGTGGAGGCAACATGTGGTGCATGTCAAAAGTACTACTCTAATCCAAACTTGATCTAGTTTGGATTAGTAGTACTTTCGATGTGCACCACATGTTGGCTTCACTTGAATCTGGTCCGGGTTCATTTCACCCACTGTTATATATAATAACTAATCATGCTCATATAACAACTTAGCATCATGCATCATCGATCATAATAATAAATAACTCATCATTGGTGTCATAATAATAAGTCATACTCATCATCATCGATCATACAACTTCTACTCGATACCACATCATCATCATAGTCATCTAACTAATCCTACTTAGTTGTTCTTAGCACATGATCATGAGTATTATTAACTAGGACCTACTACCTTCTCTTAGGTAAAATAGCATGAAACAAGATAGGCCCTGACTCCCCATTATGAAGAATGGAGATTATCCTGTCTTCAATTCTTGCCTTTCGCACAATGTTGCGTTCAAGTACCTCCTTACGACTGTCCATACATTTTTTTCCATTCTTTGATTTTCATGTCTCCACTTCTTTTAGAAATCCGATATGGACAGGTGAGATTCGTAGCATGACCTGGCCGAATGTTCAAAACATCAAGGCGACCATTCTGATACATCATATGAGGCATACAATCGTTCAGGATTTTCTGTTGAAAAACATAGTAATAACTTCGTAGTTAGCAATGTAGTTAAGTTTTAAAGGAATTTATGCAAAAAATGCACGGATGTCGTACTACTAATTTTTTTTACCATGGCATCTCCATGGATGTTACTGTAGTTCAACACGTGCACTACTGGCACATATTGACCATAATGTGGAGGAGTTTTATAATAGATATTGTAATACTCAAGATCAGTACAAAATGCGACCAGATGATTTTTCTCCTGATAAGTTAACTCAAAGCCAATGGTGTAGTAGGTTCTGTCTACCATGTTCTGCACATTGTTTGAACAACGAAAATAAGTTGTCAACTATTTTAAAATGAACAATATAAATTAGTTAATAACTATGTTTGAGGAACTCACATAGCGGTAGAATTGGAAGCGTCTCAACAAGGACCCAAATGTCCATATTGTCTTGGTCGATGTCAGGATCACCAAGATCCATGGTGACAAGCATACCCTCATAAAAATCATACACCTTGCAAAGTGCTTCCCAATTTTTGCAACCAAAATGGGTTACGCTCTCAGAATTATACAGATTTACTTCAAAATCCATATAATGATGGGTCCTTAGGTGAATTTTCTTTGTTTGGAATTTTTCATGGTCTTCAAAACCCATCCTCTCCAAGACATAGTGTCTTACATGGCATGCAATAAGCTACTCGAATTGTAAAAGATGAACATTACACATTGAAATAGTTGAAGTCATGCTTAATTTCGAAAAAACACTTTTCGTCGTTGTGTACCGTTTCAACATCGAAGGTCTCCTATAGCTTAATGCTGAAGCGCCAATCTTCGTTCAGGTGAGGCCTGTCGCACAGACCTCGGTCGTCGTTGCACCAGCTGCACTCCCGCGGGAGACTTCCATTGTCCGATGATGACATTTCCTACGTTCATAATTCAAAGATTAAACTTGTAAAATTCAATATATGTACTATAAAAATTAAATTAAATCATTATTATTCATCATGGGTTGACTATCGGTCTGCCGAGTCTATATGGTGGAGACTCTCCCTCACTGATTCCTCTCTGACATTTGCGACCGTCAGTGATGGTCGTTACTCCTCCTTCCCCTAGTGCATAACAAAGGTCTAGCACAAGGAGAAGAAAGAGAAACGACCGCCACGACAATAGTCGAGATTCTTCGTCCTCTCTCATATATGGTGGATACACTCCCTCATAGATTTTTCGACCGTCGGTGATGGTCATTATTCCTCCTTCACCTAGTGCATAACAAAGGTCTAGCACAAGGAGAAGAAGGAAAAATGACCCCCACGACAACAGTCGGGCTTCTTCGTCCTCTCTCATATATGGTGGATACACTCCCTCGCTGATTTTTCGACCTTTGGTGATGGAGCCTCGACAGACTTAAAGTCAACGCGAAATGTCGTTTAATTATTTTTCGACAAAAATCCATGCCACTCGATATTTCCTACATATTCAACCACAAGTCATGCCAGAATTCACGGAAAAATCCGGCATGACACTACTAGGGAAAACGTTATACACAAAATCTTAGCAGTAGCGCTGGACAAAACAGTTTGCTACTACTACTTAGTAGTAGCGTTTTTAAATAAACCGCGCTGTTGCTACTACTTTAGCAGTAGTGCGTTCCGCGAAACCGCGCTGCTGCTATATTTGTACTGGGCGCAGATGGCTAGCCCCACTTAGCAGTAGCGTGTACCGCCGACCAGCGCTACGGCTACGGCCGTAGCAGTAGCGCATTTCTCTGAAACGCGCTACTACTTACTTACCTTATCCTGGAGCGGTTCACCCTGGACACTCACTCCCTCTCAGTCGCTGTCGCCCGCACCGAACCTGTACATGGTCCGCCGCGCTGCTCCTCGCCGAGGTACTCCCTCCTCCCCCCTCCTCCTCCGGCCGCCCTCCTTCCACCGCCCCTCTCCCTCCTCCTCCGTCCGCCCCCTCCCTCATCCTCCTCCGGCCGCCCCCTCCACCCCGCCCCCTCCCTCCTCCTCTTCCGGCCGCCCCCTCCCTCCTCCGATCCCACCGGCCTCCTCCCTCTCGTCCTCTCTCTTCCTCCTCCCTTCCCCTCCTCCCTACTTTGTATAATGTAGTTTTTACTGTTTTTAGTAAGTGTTTAAAATAATTAGTAAGTAAATTAATAAACTAATTGAACTAGTTTAGTTTTAGTAAGAACTAGTTGAATTAATAGAACTAATGTATTTTTAGTAAGAATTTAATATAACTAGTTGAACTAGTTTATTTTTAGTTTATTTCTATTTATAGTAAGTTTATATTTAGTAAGAATTATTTGAATTAATAGAACTAGTTGAACATTTTTGTTGTTATTTTTTTAGTTTAAGAAATTATTCCCGCATCGATGTCGTTCGCTAGGGTTTTATTTATAGGGCTTTTGTTTTTGCAGAAATCAAGGAGCCCCTCCATCATCCCCGTCGTCGTCCCCATCACCGACCCCCTCCGACCTCGAGGTGAGACCAGCCAAATCTCCATGTCAATATGAGTCCTATAAGATATGATGTAGATAAAAACATGTATATCTTGTGTTTCTCAAATAGGATATGTGGTTGCCCAAGTGGCCGGCCATGTTCATGTTCATGTTACTCCGAGTGGCCTATGTTTTGCCGGAGTGTTGATTAGTTTCCGTTCCAGCAAATTTCAGGCAATCGATATGTCTTGTTTTAGCAAAGTTCATGCCGGAATTTTCCATGAATTTTGGCATGACTTGTGCTAGAATATGTAGGAAATCGAGTGGTCTGGATTTTCTAGAAAGACAATTAAACGATATTTCAGGTTGACTTTAAGTCTGTCGAGGCCGAAGAATCCCCACTATTGTCGTGGGGTGAAATTTCGTACTCATTTAGTACATATATTTAATTGTACAAGTTTAATACTTGAATTATGAACATAGGAAATGTCGTACTCGGACAACGAACGTCTCCCGGGGGAGTGCTCCTGGTGCCACGACGACCGGGGTTTCTGCGACACGCCTCACCTGGACGACGATCGGGGCTTCAGCATTAAGCTCGAGGAGGCCTTCGATTGTGATACGGTAAGCTACGATGCAAAGTGATTTTTTCATAATTAAGCTCGACTTCTACTACTTCAACGTGTAATTTTCGTCTTTTACAATTCGACTAGATTATCCCATACCATGCAAGACGCTATGTCTTGGAGAGGATGGGTTTTGAAGATCATGAGAGGAATGAAACAAAGAAAATTAACCTAAGGACCCATCATGGTATGGATCTTGAGGTAAATCTTCTAAGAGTGTATCCCATTTTGGTTGCCCGGGTTGGGGAGCACTTTGCAAGATGTATGATTTTCAAGAGGGTATGTTTGTCACCATGGATATTGGTGATCCTGACATCAACCAAGACAATTTGGACATTTGGGTCCTTGTTGATACGCTTCCAATTCTACCGCTATGTGAGTTTCTCAAACATAGTTATTAACTAATTTATATTGTTCATTTCAAAATAGTTGACAGCTTATTTCCATTGACGGCTTATTTTAATTGTTCAAACAATGTGCGGAACATGGTAGACATAACCTACTACACCGATGGCTCTGAGTTAACTTATTAGGAGAAAAATCATCTAGTCGCATTTTGTACTGATCTTGAGAATTACAATATCTATAATAAAACTCCTTCACATTATGGTCAATACGTGCCACTAGTGCACGTGTTGAACTATGGTAACATCCATGGAGATGTCATGGTAAGATTTTTTACTATTACGACATCCGTGCATCTTTTGCACAAATTCTTTGAAAACTTAACTACATTGCTAGCTGTGAAGTTATTACTATGTTTTTCAACAGAAAATCCCGGATGATTGTGTGCCTCATCTGATGTATTAGAAAGGTCGCCTTAATGTTTTGAACATACAGCCAGGTCGTCCTACAAATCTCACCTATCCATGTCGGATTTCTAAAAGAGGTGGAGACATGAAAATCACAGAATGGAAAAAATGTATGGACAGTCGTAAGGAGCTACTTGGAAGCAACATTGTGCGAAAGGCAAGAATTGGAGACAGGATAATCTCCATTCTCCATAATGGAGAGTCAGGGGCTATCTTCTTTTTTGCTATTTTACCTAAGATAATATAGTAGGTCCTAAGAGAATGTAGTAGGTCCTATGAGGTACAATATTTATTATGTGGTACAATGTGTTAGAGTTGATGATGAGGAGAAGTCGTGATTATGACTAGTGACCAACTTGCTATGTGATGTCTCATGGATGAAAACGATGATCATGAGGAGATGTTATATGACAATGATAGTGAAAATATATTGACGCTATATGTGCGATGAATAATGGTTGTATATCATGCGGTGTCAAAGAAATGGAATCCATTGTTAGATAGTAGTTGTCAATCATTTAAACTTGAGTCAAAGAAAAATACAAAATCAAGAAATTGGCTGGCACTAATATAAAGTCATAAATCATAACATACATATCTATTCGATATTGATGACATGTTTTTTTCTAAACACTCAATTTTGTAACTAGGAATAAGTGGTTAATATAAAAGGTTACACAAACCCTACAATATAAGCTTTCACCTCTTCTTTTTAACATTACACGAATACTACCGAGTAGCTCATGATCTATACATTAGCTCACTGTATTGATCTACTATCATTTAAAAATGATACATTGTTGGAAATATGCCCTAGAGGCAATAATAAATTAGTTATTATTATTATATTTCCTTGTTCATGATAATCGTTTATTATCCATGCTATAATTGTATTGATAGGAAACTCAGATACATGTGTGGATACATAGACAACACCATGTCCCTAGTAAGCCTCTAGTTGACTAGCTCGTTGATCAATAGATGGTTACGGTTTCCTGGCCATGGACATTGGATGTCGTTGATAACGGGATCACATCATTAGGAGAATGATGTGATGGACAAGACCCAATCCTAAGCCTAGCACAAGATCATGTAGTTCGTATGCTAAAGCTTTTCTAATGTCAAGTATCATTTCCTTAGACCATGAGATTGTGCAACTCTTGGATACCGTAGGAGTGCTTTGGGTGTGCCAAATGTCACAACATAACTGGGTGTCTATAAAGGTACACTACAGGTATCTCCGAAAGTGTCTGTTGGGTAGGCACGAATTGAGACTGGGATTTGTCACTCCGTGTAAACGGAGAGGTATCTCTGGGCCCACTCGGTAGGACATCATCATAATGTGCACAATGTGATCAAGGAGTTGATCACGGGATGATGTGTTACGAAACGAGCAAAGAGACTTGCCGGTAATGAGATTGAACAAGGTATCGGGATACCGACGATCGAATCTCGGGCAAGTATCGTACCGCTAGACAAAGGGAATTGTATACGGGATTGATTAAGTCCTTGACATCGTGGTTCATCCGATGAGATCATCGTGGAACATGTGGGAGCCAACATGGGTATCCAGATCCCGCTGTTGGTTATTGACCGTAGAGTCATCTCGGTCATGTCTGCATGTGTCCCGAACCCGTAGGGTCTACACACTTAAGGTTCGGTGACGCTAGGGTTATAGAGATATTAGTATGCGGTAACCCGAAAGTTGTTCGGAGTCCCGGATGAGATCCCGGACGTCACGAGGAGTTCCGGAATGGTCCGGAGGTAAAGATTTATATATGGGAAGTCTTGTTTTGGTCGCCGGAAAAGTTTCGCGCATTATCGGTATTGTACCGGGAGTGCCGAAAGGGGTCCGGGGGTCCACCAAGGGGGTCCACCTGCCCCGGGGGGGCACATGGGCTGTAGGGGTGTGCGCCTTGGCCTATATGGGCCAAGGGCACCAGCCCCAAGAGGCCCATGCGCCAAGAGTCAAAGTAAAGGAAGAGTCCTAAAAGGGGAAGGCACCTCCGAGGTGCCTTGGGGAGGAGGGACTCCTCCCTTGGCCGCACCCTTCCTTGGAGGAAGGGCCAAGGCTGCGCCCCCCCCCCCTCTCCCTTGGCCCTATATATAGTGGGGGAAGGGAGGGAAGCAACACCTAAGCCCTGGCGCCTCCCTCTCCCTCCCATGACACATCTCCCTCCTCCCGCAGCGCTTGGCGAAGCCCTGTTGGAATCCCGCTACTTCCACCACCATGCCGTCGTGCTGCTGGATCTCCATCAACCTCTCCTTCCCCCTTGCTGGATCAAGAAGGAGGAGACGTCGCTGCTCCGTACGTGTGTTGAACGCGGAGGTGCCGTCCGTTCGGCGCTAGGATCATCGGTGATTTGGATCACGACGAGTACGACTCCATCAACACCGTTCTCTTGAACGCTTCCGCGCGCGATCTACAAGGGTATGTAGATCCACTCCTCCCTCGTTGTTAGATGACTCCATAGATTGATCTTGGTGATGCGTAGAAAATTTTGAATTTCTGCTACGTTCCCCAACAGTGGCATCATGAGCTAGGTCTATGCGTAGTTTCTATGCACGAGTAGAACACAAAGTAGTTGTGGGAGTTGATTTTGTTCAATATGCTTACCGTTACTAGTCCAATCTTGATTCGGTGGCATTGTGGGATGAAGCAGCCCGGACCGACCTTACACGTACTCTTATGTGAGACTGGTTCCACCGACTGACATGCACTAGTTGCATAAGGTGGCTAGCGGGTGTCTGTCTCTCCCACTTTAGTCGGATCGGATTCGATGAAAAGGGTCCTTATGAAGGGTAAATAGCAATTGGCATATCACGTTGTGGTCTTTGCGTAGGTAAGAAACGTTCTTGCTAGAAACCATAGCAGCCACGTAAAACATGCAAACAACAATTAGAGGACGTCTAACTTGTTTTTGCAGGGTATGCTATGTGATGTGATATGGCCAAAGGATGTGATGAATGATATATGTGATGTATGAGATTGATCATGTTCTTGTAATAGGAATCACGACTTGCATGTCGATGAGTATGAAAACCGGCAGGAGCCATAGGAGTTGTCTTTATTTATTGTATGACCTGCCATAGGAGTTGACTTTACTTTATTGCTAACCGGTAGCCATAGTAGTAGAAGTAATAAGTTGGTGAGACAACTTCATGGAGACACGATGATGGAGATCATGATGATGGAGATCATGGTGTCATGCCGGTGACAAGATGATCATGGAGCCCCAAGATGGAGATCAAAGGAGCTATATGATATTGGCCATATCATGTCACTATTTGATTGCATGTGATGTTTATCATGTTTTTGCATCTCGTTTACTTAGAACGACAGTAGTAAATAAGATGGTCCCTCATAATAATTTCAAGAAAGTGTTCCCCATAACTGTGCACCGTTGCGACAGTTCGTTGTTTCGAAGCACCACGTGATGATCGGGTGTGATAGATTCTAACGTTCACATACAACGGGTGTAAGACAGATTTACACACGCGAAACACTTAGGTTGACTTGACGAGCCTAGCATGTACAGACATGGCCTTGGAACAAAAGAGACCGAAAGGTCGAGCATGAGTCGTATGGCAGATACAATCAACATGAAGATGTTCACCGATGATGACTAGTCCGTCTCACGTGATGATCGGACACGGCCTAGTTGACTCGGATCATGTAATCACTTAGATGACTAGAGGGATGTCTATCTGAGTGGGAGTTCATAAGATGAACTTAATTATCCTGAACATAGTCAAAAGGTCTTCGCAAATTATGTCGTAGCTCGCGCTTCAGTTCTACTGTTTAGTTATGTTCCTAGAGAAAATTTAGTTGAAAGTTGATAGTAGCAATTATGCGGACTAGGTCCGTAAACTGAGGATTGTCCTCATTGCTTCATAGAAGGCTTATGTCCTTAATGCACCGCTCAGTGTGCTGAACCGCGAACGTTGTCTGTGGATGTTGCGAACATCTGACATACACATTTTTGATAACTACGTGATAGTTCAGTTAAACGGTTTAGAGTTGAGGCACCGAAGACGTTTTGAAACGTCGCGAAACATATGAGATGTTTCAAGGGCTGAAATTGGGATTTTAGGCTCGTGCCCACGTCAAGAGGTATAAGACCTCCGATGATTTTCTTAGCCTGCAAACTAAGGGAGAAAAGCTCAATTGTTGAGCTTGTGCTCAGATTGTCTGAGTACAACAATCATTTGAATCGAGTGGGAGTTGATCTTCCAGATGAGAAAGTGATGTTTCTCCGAAGTCATTACCACCAAGCTGCTTGAGCTTCGTGATGAACTATAATATATCAGGGACATATATGATGATCCTTGAGATATTCGCGATGTTTGACACCACAAAAGTAGAGATCAAGAAGGAGCATCAATTGTTGATGGTTGGTGAAACCACTAGTTTCAAGAAGGGCAAGGGCAAAAGGGATGCTTCATGAAACGGCAAATCAGCTGCTGCTCTAGTGAAGAAACCCAAGGTTGAACCCAAACTCGAGACTAAGTGCTTCTGTAATAAGGGGAACAGCCACTGGAGCAAAATTACCCTAGATACTTGGTAGATGAGAAGGCTGGCAAGGTCGATAGAAGTATATTGGATATACATTGTGTTGATGTGTACTTTACTAGTACTCCTAGTAGCACCAGGGTATTAGATACCGGTTCGGTTGCTAAGTGTTAGTAACTCGAAATAAAAGCTACGGAATAAACGGAGACTAGCTAAAGGTGAGCTGACGATATGTGTTGGAAGTGTTTCCAATGTTGATATGATCAAGCATCGCACGCTCCCTCTACCATCGAGATTGGTGTTTGCGTTGAGCATAGACATGATTGGATTATGTCTATCCCAATACGGTTATTCATTTAAGGAGAATAACGGTTACTCTGTTTATTTGAATAATACCTTCAATGGTCTTGCACCTAAAATGAATGGTTCATTGAATCTCGATCATAGTGATACACATGTTCATGCCAAAAGATATAAGATAGTAATGATAGTACCACCTACTTGTGGCACTGCCACTTAAGTCATATCGGTATAAAACGCATGAAGAGGATCCATGTTGATGGATCTTTGGACTCACTCATTTTTGAAAAGTTTGAGACATGCAAACCATGTCTATTGGTGTATATGCATGAAGAAACTCCATGCAAATGGACCGTTTGGACTCACTTGATTTTGAATCACTTGAGACATGCAAATGATACCACATGGGCAAGATGACTGAAAGCCTCGTTTTCAGTAAAATGGAACTAGAAAGCAACTTGTTGGAAGAAATACATTTTGATGTGTGCAGTCCAATGAGTGCTGAGGCGTGTAGTGGATATCGTTATGTACTTACTTCACAGATGATTTGAGTAGATGTTGAGTATATTTACTTGATGAATCACGAGTCTGGATTATTGAAAGGTTCAAGTAATTTCAGGGTGAAGTTGAAAGATCATCGTGACAAGAGGATAAAATATCTATGATATGATCATAGAGATGAATATCTGAATTACGAGTTTGGCACAGAATTAAGACATTGTGGAAATTGTTTCACAACTAATACAGCCTGGAACACCATAGTGTGATGGTGTGTCCGAACATCATAACTGCACCCTATTGGATATGATGCATACCATGATGTCTCTTATCGAATTACCACGATAGTTTATGGGCTAGGCATTAGAGACAACCACATTCACTTTAAATAGGGCACCACGTCATTCCGATGAGATGACACCATATGAACTATGGTTTAGAGAAACCTAAGCTGTCATTTCTTAAAAGTTTGGGGCTGCGACGCTTATGTGAAAAAGTTTCAGGCTGATAAGCTCGAACCCAAAGCGGATAAATGCATCTTCGTAGGACACCCAAAACAGTTGGGTATACCTCCTGTCTTAGATCTGAAAGCAATAAAGGATTGTTTCTAGAATCGGGTCCTTTCTCGAGGAAAAGTTTCACTCGAAAGAATTGAGTGGGAGGATGGTGGAGACTTGATGAGGTTATGGAACCATCTCTTCAACTAGTGTGTGACAGGGCACAGGGAGTTGTTCCTGTGGCACCTACACCAATTGAAGTGGAAGCTTATGATAGTGATCATGAAACTTCAGATCAAGTCACTACCAAACCTCGTGGGATGACAAGGATGCGTACTACTTCAGAGTGGTACGTAATCCTGTCTTGGAAGTCATGTTGCTAGACAACAATGAACCTACGAGCTATGGAGAAGCGATGGTGGGCCTGGATTCCGATAAATGGCTCGAGGCCATAAAATCCGAGAGAGGATCCATGTATGGAAACAAAGTGTAGACTTTGACAGAACAGCTCGATGGTCGTGAGGCTATTGAGTACAGATGGATTTTAAAAGGAAGACGGACAATGATGGTAAATGTCACCATTAAGAAAGCTTGACTTGTCGTTAAGATGTTTTTTGACAAGTTCGAGGAGTTGACTACGATGAGACTTTCTCACTCGTAGCGATGCTAAGAGTCTGTTGGAATTATATTAGCGATTACTGCATTATTTATGAAATCTTGCAGATAGGATGTCAAAACATTGTTTCCTCGACGTTTTTTTGAGGAAAGGTTGTATATGATACAAACCGGAAGGTTTTGTCAATCCTGAAAGATGCTAATAAGTATGCAAAGCTCCAGCAATCCTTCTAGGGACTGGAGTAAGCATCTCGGAGTTGGAATGTATGCTTTGATGATGATCAAAGATTTTGGGTTTATACAAAGTTTATGAGAAACTTGTATTTCCAAAGAAGTGAGTGGGAGCACTATAGAATTTCTGATGAATATATGTTGTTGATCAGAAATGACGTAGAATTTCTGGAAAGCATATAGGGTTATTTGGAAAGTGTTTTTCAATGGAAAGCCTGGATTAAGCTACTTGAACATTGAGCATCAAGATCTATAAGGATAGATCAAAACGCTTAATGGTACTTTCAAATGAGCACATACCTTCACATGATCTTGAAGATGTTCAAGATGGACCAGTCAAAGAAGGAGTTCTTGCCTGAGTTGTAAGGTATGAAGTTAAGACTTAAAGCTCGACCACGGCAGAAGAAAGAGGAAGGACGAAGGTCGTCCCCTATGCTTTTGTCACAGGCTCTATACGGTATGCCATACTGAGTACTGCACCTGATGTGTGCCTTGCCACATATCTGGCAAGAGGGTACAAAGGTAATCTAGGAGTAGATCACCAGATAGCGGTCTAAATTATCCTTAGAGGAATAAGGATATGTTTCTCGGTTATGGAGGTGATAAAGAGTTCGACGTAAAGAGTTACGTCGATGCAAGCTTAACACCTATCCGGATAGCTCTGAGTAGAGATACCGGATACGTATAATGGAGCAACAATTTAGAATAGCTCCAAGTAGAACAGTTATTTGAAATGGCTCCAAATATAGCGTAGTAGCTGCATCTACAAGATGACATAGAGATTTGCGAAGTACATACGGATCTGAAAGATTCAGACCCGTTGACTATAACATCTCTCACAAGCATAACATGTTCAAACCCAGAACTCATCGAGTGTTAATCACATGGTAATGTGAACTAGATTATTGACTCTAGTAAACTCTTTGGGTGTTAGTCACATGGGGATGTGACCTTGAGTGTTAATCACATATCGATGTGAACTGGATTATTGACTCTAGTGCAAGTGGGAGACTGTTGGAAATATGCCCTAGAGGCAATAATAAATTATTTATTATTATTATATTTCCTTGTTCATGATAATCGTTTATTATCCATGCTATAATTGTATTGATAGGAAACTCAGATACATGTGTGGATACGTAGACAACACCATGTCCCTAGTAAGCCTCTAGTTGACTAGCTCGTTGATCAATAGATGGTTACGGTTTCCTGGCCATGGACATTGGATGTCGTTGATAACGGGATCACATCATTAGGAGAATGATGTGATGGACAAGACCCAATCCTAAGCCTAGCATAAGATCATGTAGCTCGTATGCTAAAGCTTTTCTAATGTCAAGTATCATTTCCTTAGACCATGAGATTGTGAAACTCCCGGATACCGTAGGAGTGCTTTGGGTGTGCCAAACGTCACAACGTAACTGGGTGGCTATAAAGGTACACTACAGGTATCTCCGAAAGTGTCTGTTGGGTTGGCACGAATCAAGACTGGGATTTGTCACTCCGTGTAAATGGAGAGGTATCTCTGGGCCCACTCGGTAGGACATCATCATAATGTGCACAATGTGATCAAGGAGTTGATCACGGGATGATGTGTTACGAAATGAGTAAAGAGACTTGCCGGTAATGAGATTGAACAAGGTATCGGGATACCGACGATCGAATCTCGGGCAAGTATCGTACCGCTAGACAAAGGGAATTGTATACGGGATTGATTAAGTCCTTGACATCGTGGTTCATCCGATGAGATCATGGTGGAACATGTGGGAGCCAACATGGGTATCCAGATCCCGCTGTTGGTTATTGACCGGAGAGTCATCTCGGTCATGTCTGCATGTCTCCCGAACCCGTAGGGTCTACACACTTAAGGTTCGGTGACGCTAGGGTTATAGAGATATTAGTATGCGGTAACCTGAAAGTTGTTCGGAGTCCCGGATGAGATCTCGGACGTCACGAGGAGTTCCGAAATGGTCCGGAGGTAAAGATTTATATATGGGAAGTCTTGTTTGGTCGCCGGAAAAGTTTCGCACATTATCGGTATTGTACCGGGAGTGCCGAAAGGGGTCCGGGGGTCCACCAAGGGGGTCCACCTGCCCCGGGGGGGGCACATGGGCTGTAGGGGTGTGCGCCTTGGCCTATATGGGCCAAGGGCACCAGCCCCAAGAGGCCCATGCGCCAAGAGTCAAAGTAAAGGAAGAGTCCTAAAAGGGGAAGGCACCTCTGAGGTGCTTTGGGGAGGAGGGACTCCTCCCTTGGCCGCACCCTTCCTTGGAGGAAGGGCCAAGGCTGCGCCCCCCCTCTCCCTTGGCCCTATATATAGTGGGGGAAGGGAGGGCAGCAACACCTAAGCCCTGGCGCCTCCCTCTCCCTCCCATGACACATCTCCCTCCTCCCGCAGCGCTTGGCGAAGCCCTGTTGGAATCCCGCTACTTCCACCACCACGCCGTCGTGCTGCTGGATCTCCATCAACCTCTCCTTCCCCCTTGCTGGATCAAGAAGGAGGAGATGTCGCTTCTCTGTACGTGTGTTGAACGCGGAGGTGCCGTCCGTTCGGCGCTAGGATCATCGGTGATTTGGATCACGACGAGTACGACTCCATCAACCCCGTTCTCTTGAACACTTCCGCGCACGATCTACAAGGGTATGTAGATCCACTCCTCCCTCGTTGTTAGATGACTCCATAGATTGATCTTGGTGATGCGTAGAAAATTTTGAATTTCTGCTACGTTCCCCAACATACATATGGTCATAATATTAAATACCATGGAAAGGAAATTGGGACTGACTATGAAAAGTAACCAAACTTACATAAGATAGAAAATAGGACCATATTTGTTAATGTGATCACATTTCATTCCAATTTTACATTATAAGCAAATAAAAAATGTTCTCTTTTTGAAAGATCATAAATTCTAGCCTGCACATCGAGCGGGCGACTCTACTAGTTAAAAGAGAAAAACACATGTTCGGTCAAACCATATCTTTCATTCAGTCACACTGCGAATTTATATTCATATGATCAAGATACAATATTAAACCCAAAAAAACTATTTCCAGCAGTAGCGGAGGCGGCGTCCCTTCCGTCATTGTCATTGTCGTCCTCCGAGACGCCGTTGTTGAAGTCTTCAAGGCAGCACAAAATGTACTTTACTTGGAAATCAAACATCATGTCATCGCGCGATCGATGGGCGGGGCACAGGAGGACAACAATTGGCGGCGTGAGACATAGCGGTCGACGGCGGCATCCCATGTCGCTGAGGGGGGCGCGCCCACGGGCACGGGCGCGGCAGGTGCAGCCAAACTCATGTGGACTGGCGCCACGGTGGGTGGAGGGGCGCACACGGGCGCTGGTGCTGGCATGTACACGAGCTCGCGCGGGTCCACGGACACCTCGCTGACGCCTGTGGCTTCCAACTCTGCAATAGTGCTCGGCGACCAGCCCGTCAATGCTACGGGGGTGGTCGCTGGCGCGGGCACGGGGATGGGAGCTGGGACGGCAACGGGGGCAGCAACCGCCGCCAGCTCGTTCAGGGCCATGTCCATGAGGCCCCATTCCTCCTTAATTTCTATCTCCTCCGGCTCAGATTCGACTTCACCAAACTTTAAGACTAATGGCAGATGATCCTTCTGCATCATGGCATTGGTTGAGGTTCGCGGGAGGGAGGGGAAAGAGAGGCGAATAGTAAGGTCACCGGTATTAAACAGCGGCCTGGGCGCCATTAATGGAGAGGATGCGAGCAAGGCGGGTGGCCATGGAAGTCAAAGAGCTCGCTTCCAAGTGAGGCTACACAGCGTACAGCTTGCATGCTTCCCCGTGTGCCTGCACATTGGAGGACAGCTTGAACGCCTCCCACTCAGTCAAGCAGTTGTCCGCACGGCACCACCTATAGCCATTAAAACCAAGACATGTGGCGTCACGTGAATGGTTACCAGAACGCACACGATTTGAATTATACAAACATTTGAGATATTAAAGTGGTAGCTATTTTTTCAAAATGCCTTCGTTGGCTGTTATTCGAGTGCGCCTTCTCTCAAAATGGACACGAAAAATACCACAGCATGTCGGGTGCCATTCCATGATAGCATGCCAATTTTCATGAATTTCAGACGACTTTCAGATTTAATAGAATTTAAAAACAAAGTATCTCAACGTTTTGCTGGCAATCAACAGTGCCCTTGTGTTTGAAATTCATTCCCATTTCTTGCATGGGACATAAGCATGCGCCCAAGGACACACATTTCATATGTCAACCCATTTTTCTGCACTGGAGCATGTGCATGTAGTTCAAATTCGAATTATGCATATAAAATGCCTAAAAACCCAGTTAATACATAAAAATGTCCAAGTGAACCCCAAAAATCCCAAAAATTCTGTCGTTCTATGTTGACACTAGAAAAATTTTGAAAACAAGAAGAGGCAACAGATATCGTTTCGTCCCCGAGGGTGGCACGTTCCCTCCCGAAACCATCAGGCTTGTTCTGAGAAGCTTTGGTTTGCGAGAACCTTATACCCAAAACTGCCCCAAATGGGACAATTTTTTACCACAACATTTTGGTGCCACTCCATGATAGCATGTCAAGTTTCATGAACTTCAGATGAGTTTTGCATTTATTAGAATTTAAAAACCATGTATCTCAATGTTTGTCGCCGAGCGACGGTGGCAAGCTGTTTGATATTGATTCCCATTTCTTGCATGGGACCTAAGCATGCAGCCAAGGACACAGATTTGATTTATCAAATAATTTACATGCATTGGAGCATGTGTTTGTAGTTCAAATTTTAATTATGCACATAAATGCATAGAAAACTCAGTTCATGTATAAAAATGTCCAAACGAACCCCGAAAAATTCCTAAAATTAACGCAACACTCATGTTGTTCTATGTTGATACTAGCAAAAAATTAAAATCAAGAAGAGGCAACAGATATCGTTTCGTCTAGAAAGATGAAACATTCCCTTCCATAACCATGAGGCTTGTTGTGAGAAGCTATGGTTTGTGAGAAGCTTATATACCCGAACCTGCCCCAAATGGGATAATATTTTTACCACTGCATGTTGATGCCTTTCCATGCTAGCATGAATGCATAGAAAATCATTTAATGTATAAAAATGTCCAAGCGAATCCCGAAAAATCCAAACAATTGACACAACACTCCTATTGTTCTATGTTGACATGAGAAAAAAATTGAAAGTAAGAAGAGGCAACAGATATCGTTTCGTCCCCCAAGGGGCATGTTCCCTATCGAAACCATCAGGCTTGTTGTGAGAGAAGCTCTACTTGGCGAGAAACTTATACCCAAATCTGCCCCAAATGGAACAATATTTTTACCACGGCATGTCAATGCCATTCCATGATATCATGTCAAGTTTCATGAATTTCTGACGAGTTTTTGATTAATAAAATTTTAAAACCATGTATCTCAACGTTAGCGGCCGAGCGACAGGGTCAAGGTGTTTGACATTCATTCTCATTTCTTGCATGTGACCTAAGCTTGCAACCAAGGACAAACATTTGATTTTGCAACTCGTTTTTATGGACTGGATCATGTGCGTGTAGTTCAATTTTGAATTATGCACATAAATGCCTAGAAAACTTAGTTAACGTATAAAAATATCTAAACGGTCCCCGAAAAAATCCAAAATTTAACATGACACTTCTGTTGTTCTATGTTGACACCAGGAAAATGTTGAAAGGAGGAAGAGGCGACGAACATTGTTTTGTCCACAAAGGTGACACGTTTCCCTAACGGAACCATGATGCTTCTTCTAAGAATCTCTGGTTTATGAGAAGCTTATACCATAACCTGCCCCAAATGTGACAATATTTTTTACCCCAGCATGTTGATTCCATTCCATGATACCATGCCAAGGTTCATGAATTTCAGATGGATTTTGGATTTACCAAAAGCAAGTACCTCAATGTTTGCTGGAGAGCCACGGTGCCGTGGTGTTCGAAATTCATACCCATTTCTCGCATTGGACATAAGCATAAACCCATGGACACATATATGATTTTACAACCCATGTTGGTGCACCGAAGCATGTGTCTGTAGTTTAATTTTGAATGGTGCACATAAAATGGCTAGAAAACCAATTTAATGTATAAATTGTCCAAACGAACCCTGAATAATTCCAAATTTTTTTACGACACACATATAGTTGCATGTTCACTGCAAATAAAAGCTCTATCAATTCAAACACCCTCCATTGCCGCTGTGACCACATTATGTAATTCATATCAAGATGAAAAGTCAAGTAGATCTGACACAGTTTATTATCACCAACCATGTGAGATGCGGTACAAAATATCTTGGAGCACCGTCGGTGTATAGTATGCTTATGGCTTATGCGAGAAGGTGCGTCGGCTATAGTCGACAGCCGGCGTGTCAAACACACTAGCTCACTCCCCAAATATCATTTCACTGTTTAATCGTTGCCGGTGAAAGATGGGGACGTGGACCCACGTCATGAGGCGGCCCACTCCGGCGAGAGCGCATCCACAGCCGCCATGCGCGTGCTAACAAGGTGCATGAGCGTGGCCGCAATCTGTGACCGGGCGACCAAGGCAGCCAAAACAGCCGCTATTGCTTCCGAGGTGGCGGCAGCAACATCTGCCTCGGGGATAGCAATTGGCGACAGCGGCACATCAGCTGTCCGTTCTGCAGCGGTGGCCCTAGCCCTGATGGAGGCCTCCCACGATCATGTCGAGGCTGCGCACGCCCAGCTCATGGCGGTAACGGCACAAATTGAATGAAGCTTCTCTGACAATGGTCGGCAACCCATGGCTGAACTGTTGGCAATCACCGAGGGAGCTCGAGCAGTTGTCCGTTCCTCCACCGCATTCCTTACCACGACGTAGCCCGTCCAAGCCCAGATCGTGGCCGCCCATGCCCAGCTCATGACGGCCTTTTCCAAAGAGATGGCGAACGCGGATGGCGAGATGCCTGCTGAGTATGGTGCGATGGATGCCAGGGAGCCCCTTCCCCAGGAGACCGTCGGGCGTGAGATGGACATGGAGGAGGCTGCAGAGATCGACGAGCACGAGGCGTAGTTGTACTCTTTGTTTTTTTTACTTAAGACCGCCAGTCTTTAATTTATTAGAGTAATTTTCGGTCAGTTAGCTATATTTAATTGATGAACTTGATCGATTAAGAAGTGTGGGTGTGATGTAGTTGTGTACCCATATTATGCAATGACATGGATGACCAGTGTAACGAGGGAAATTCGAACCAAGATTTTTGATGTTCAAACTCATCACCCATGGGTTAAGTTATCTGAATCTTTTGTGATGTTCACATATCGTACACAGTTCTAAATAAGGGACCGTGTTTGATGACACTTTGGGCGCCAGTTTTTTCGTTGAACCGATTCAAAATTTCCGGCTTCCGCAGAAATATCTACCTCCCCGCCACTCCTCCTTGCACAAAAGCCACATTTCCCCGTTTTCCGACTTCCTTTTCAAGTTGAAACCTCCACTCCTTGCTTGGAGTGTTGCCTCCTCGCCGGCGACCCTCCTTCAAGATGCTCGGCCTCGTCTATCCAGGCAGGTAATCCACACCCCGACCCCCATCCTCCTCCTCCTTCCACATCCCACATGCCCCGACCGCCGGCGTGAAACCTTCCACCCAAATCACTGACCCCTCCACCAAATAAGCGCGGCCCTAAGCCATGGTGCACGCATTATAGCTAGGAGCTCAAGGAGCATTTGGCATTGGAGAAGCAAATCGTGGCCGCATGCGTGGAAGAGGTCGCGATGGCTGCCATTCGTGCCGAGCAAAGATCTTGGAGGAGCACCTTGCCATTTTCTAGCTACGCCAGTTAAACATGCTCAATTTACCCGTTGTGTGTGCTGCTCCTACCTTTCCACTAGTAGAAAACAGGGCTATGGTCCAGGCCGGCTCAGCCCATTAGTCCCGGTTCAGTGTAGAACCGGGACCAATGTGGGCATTGGTCCCGGTTTGTGAGCCCAGGGGGCCGGCCGGGCCACGTGGGCCATTGGTCCCGGTTCGTCTGGACCTTTTGGTCCCGGTTGGTGGGAAGAACCGGGACCAATGGGCCTCGCTCCTGGCCCACCACCATTGGTCCCGGTTGGTGGCTTGAACCGGGACCAAAGGCTCCCCTTTAGTCCCGGTTCATGCCACCAACCGGGACCAATGAGGTGCCTATATATACCCCCTCGCGCAAGAGCAGAGCACAGTGCTCTGTTTTTTCTAGCCGAGGGGGAGAGGGCTTTGTGGTGCTCTAGCTCACCTCCTATGCACATGAGGTGTTCGATGGAATGCCCGAGCCACACTACTTAAGCTTTCTCCTCTCGAAGCTCGACCTCCAAGCTCCATTTTCCTCGAGATTTGTACACTTCTATTAATTTGGACACTTAATTATATATAATGCACGCAGATGAACCGGCAATGGATGTACGGTGACAGACACACCCGCGAGTACATTAAGGGCGTGCATGAGTTTCTCGATGCGGCTGAGGCAAACAAGCAGAATGGTTTTATGTGTTGTCCATGCACTGAATGTGGGAATACGAGGTCTTACTCTAACCGGAAAATCCTTCACTACCACCTGCTTTACAAGGGTTTCACGCCACACTATAATGTTTGGACGAGGCATGGAGAAATAGGGGTTATGATGGAAGACGGCGAAGAAGAAGAGTACAATGCCAACTATGTGCCCCCTGAATACGGTGATGCTGCAACGGGGGGAGCTGATGAAGATCAAGAGGAACCAGACGATGTGCCCAATGATGCTGCCACGGGTGAAGCTGCTGAAGATCAAGAGGAACCAGACGATGTGCCTGATGATGATGATCTCCGCCGGGTCATTGTCGATGCAAGGACACAATGCATTAGTCAAAAGGAGAAGCTGAAGTTCGATCGCATGTTAGAGGATCACAAAAAAGGGTTATACCCCAATTGCGAAGATGGCAACACAAAGCTCGGTATCGTACTGGAATTGCTGCAGTGGAAGGCAGAGAATGCTGTGGCTGACAAAGGATTTGAGAAGCTACTGAAAATATTGAAGAAGAAGCTTCCAAAGGATAACGAATTGCCCGACAGTACATACGCAGCAAAGAAGGTCGTATGCCCTCTAGGATTGGAGGTGGAGAAGATACATGCATGCCCTAATGACTGCATCCTCTACCGCGGTGCATACAAGGATCTGAACGCATGCCCGGTATGCGGTGCGTTGCGGTATAAGATCAGACGAGATGACCCTGGTGATGTTGACGGCGAGCCCCTCAGGAAGAGGGTTCCTGCGAAGGTGATGTGGTATGCTCCTATAATACCACGGTTGAAACGTCTGTTTAGAAACGAAGAGCATGCCAAGTTGATGCGATGGCATAGTGAGAACCGAAAGAAAGATGGGAAGTTGAGAGCGCCCGCTGACGAGTCGCAGTGGAGAAAAATCGAGAGAAAGTACTGGGATGAGTTTGCAAAGGACCCAAGGAATGTATGGTTTGCTTTAAGCGCGGATGGCATTAATCCTTTCGGGGAGCAGAGCAGCAAACACAGCACCTGGCCCGTGACTCTATGTATGTATAACCTTCCTCCTTGGATGTGCATGAAGCGGAAGTTCATTATGATGCCAGTTCTCATCCAAGGCCCTAAGCAACCCGGCAACGAAATTGATGTGTACCTAAGGCCATTAGTTGAAGAACTTTTACAGCTGTGGAATGGAAACGGTGTATGTACGTGGGAGGAGCACAGACAGGAGGAATTT
The DNA here is from genome assembly GCF_056163025.1 of Triticum urartu. Taxonomy (NCBI): domain Eukaryota; kingdom Viridiplantae; phylum Streptophyta; class Magnoliopsida; order Poales; family Poaceae; genus Triticum; species Triticum urartu. The sequence goes on along the minus strand of NC_141879.1, from coordinate 74,944,696 downwards.
AACCTTAAGGCGTTGCTATTCGTGACCATCAACGATTGGCCCGCTCTCAGTAACCTTTCAGGACAAACAAACAAAGGATACCACGCATGCACGCACTATTTAGATGACACTGAAAGTATATACCTGGACAAATGCAGGAAGAATGTGTACCTGGGCCATCGTCGATTTCTTCCGACCAACCATCAATGTCGAAAGAAAGGCAAGCATTTCAAAGGCGAGGCAGATCACCGGAAGAAGCCCACCATGCGCACCGGTGATCACGTGCTTGCTATGGTCAATGATTTACACTACGTAATCTTTGGAAAGGGTCCCGGTGGACTAGCTGTTCCGAATGACGCTGAGGGACACGCACCCATGTGGAAGAAGAAATCTATATTTTGGGACCTACCCTACTGGAAAGACCTAGAGGTCCGCTCCTCAATCGACGTGATGCACGTGACGAAGAACCTTTGCGTGAACCTGCTAGGCTTCTTGGGCATGTATGGGAAGACAAAAGATACACCTGAGGCACGACAGGACCTGCAACATTTGCACGAAAAAGACGGCATGCCTCCGAAGCAGTATAAAGGTCCTGCCAGCTACGCTCTTACAAAAGAAGAGAAAGAAATCTTCTTTGAATGCCTGCTCAGTATGAAGGTCACGACTGGCTTCTCGTCGAATATAAAGGGAATAATAAATATGCCAGAGAAAAAGTTTCAGAACCTAAAGTCTCATGACTGCCACGTGATTATGACGCAACTGCTTCCGGTTGCATTGAGGGGGCTTCTACCGGAAAACGTCCGATTAGCCATTGTGAAGCTATGTGCATTCCTCAATGCAATCTCTCAGAAGGTGATCGATCCAGAAATCGTACCAAGGCTAAGGAGTGATGTGGCGCAATGTCTTGTCAGTTTCGAGCTGGTGTTCCCAACATCCTTCTTCAATATCATGACGCACGTCCTAGTTCATCTAGTCGACGAGATTGTCATCCTGGGGCCCGTATTTCTACACAATATGTTCCCCTTTGAGAGGTTCATGGGAGTCCTAAAGAAATATGTCCGTAACCGCGCTAGGCCAGAAGGAAGCATCTCCATGGGCCATCAAACAGAGGATGTTATCGGGTTTTGTGTTGACTTCATTCCTGGCCTTAACAAGATAGGTCTCCCTAAATCGCGGTATGAGGGGACACTGACTGGAAAAGGCACTCTTGGAAGAGACTCAATAATATGCAGGGACGGATATTCTTGGTCTCAAGCACACTACACAGTTCTACAGAACTCTACCTTGGTGACCCCGTATGTCGATGAACACAAGAACAGTCTGCGCTCCAAACACCCGGAGCAGTGCGATGACTGGATTACATGTGAACACATCAGGACTTTCAGCAGTTGGTTGGAAACACGTCTCAGAGGTGACAACACTGTTTGTGATGAGTTGTACTTGTTGTCCAGGGGACCATCTTTGACTGTATTGACTTACAAAGGATACGAGATAAATGGGAATACATTTTACACGATCGCCCAATATCAAAAGAGCACCAACCAAAACAGCGGTGTCCGCTTTGATGCAGCAACCGAGAGCGGAAAGGACACATATTATGGTTACATAGTGGACATATGGGAACTTGACTACGGACCTGATTTTAAGGTCCCTTTGTTTAAGTGCAAATGGGTCAATCTGTTAGGCGGCGGGGTATAGGTAGACCCACAGTACGGAATGACAACAGTGGATCTGAAAAATCTTGGGTACACTGACGAACCGTTCGTCCTAGCCAATGATGTGGCACAGGTTATCTATGTGAAGGACATGTCTACCAAACCGAGAAAAAGAAAAGATAAGGAAGCGAATACATCATACGATGAGCCAAAGCGCCACATAGTTCTTTCAGGAAAAAGGGACATCCTGGGAGTGGACGGCAAGACAGACATGTCTGAAGATCATGAAAAGTTTCATGAAATTCCTCCCTTCAATGTCAAGGTTGACCCAAGCATCCTGATAAACAATGAAGATTATCCATGGTTACAGCGCAATAAGCAAATGACACAAGCGAAGAAAAAGTGAAGACTTTCTCCCGCAATAAGCAAATGCTATGTGGGTGAAATTATGATACCATCCCAACTTTCAACTTTTTCAAAGTTCATTTGAAATGCTTTCATGTCTTATGGTTCGAAACTTTGATACTTCGAAAGTGATTGTCCATTTTGTACACGAAGTGCATCAAGTTTTTGTTGTAACCCTCTCTACTTTTTGGAACATGCTATGTGGGTGAAATGATGATACCATGCCAACTTTCAACCTTTTCAGAGTTCATTTTGAAATGCTTTCCAATTTCAGAGTCATTTAGCTCAAAGAATAAATTAATAGCAAACAGAATGAACTACAAAACTTTTATGAAAATAAAAAAATCAATTAAAATATTATGTTATGATCAACTAAAATAAAACTATAATATTCTTCAATAGCAAAAAGAATATAATTTTTGTGACCTAAAATCAAACTATAAGTATTTAATTGTAAGTATAAATAAAAAATAAATAGCAAAGAAGAAAAAAAATTCTATTTTTATAGTAAAGTTATTCATAAACTAGTGATTCACACAAATTTTATAAAATTCCAATTTAAACTATTCAAAATTTTAAAACTAATGGCACTAACAGAAAGTTTATTATTTTTGTGACCTAAAATCAAAAAGAAATCACTAAAAAACTATAAGTATTTAGTTGTAAGTATAAATAAAAAATAAATAGAAAAATATTTCTATTTTTATAGTAAAGTTATTCATAAACTAGTGATTCACACAAATTTTATAAAATTCCAATTTAAACTATTCAAAATTTTAAAACTAATGGCACTAACAGAAAGTTTATAATTTTTGTGACCTAAAATCAAAAAGAAATCACTAAAAAACTATAAGTATTTAGTTGTAAGTATAAATAAAAAATAAATAGAAAAAAAATTCTATTTTTATAGTAAAGTTATTCATAAACTAGTGATTCACACAAATTTTTAAAAATTCAAATTTAAACTATTCAAAATTTAAAACTAATGGCACTAACAGAAAGTTTATAATTTTTGTGACCTAAAAGCAAAAAGAAATCACTAAAAAACTGTAAGTATTTAGTTTTAAGTAGAAATAAAAAAATAAAAAACCAAAAAAATGTAGAAATAAAAAAGAAAAAACCAAAAAATGCCACCTACTGGGCCTCCATGGCCTGAATACGACTAGAAACCCTACATGGGCCAGGATTCAGGCCCGCAGAGGCCCAATAGGCCCACAGGCAGTAGCAAGTTTAGGCCCAAAAGCCTGCATTAGAGAGGAGCTCGAATGGAGACGCACAGCAGGGCTTATAAACCAGTGCCAGCGCCCTTCCGCTAGCGATGTGGGACTAAACTTTTGGGCGCGGGCAGCACAAGGGCATTGGTCCCGGTTGGTGGCACCAACCGGGACTAAAGGGTGCATTGGTCACGGTTCGTGCCACCAACCGTGACCATTGCACCCCTTTAGTCCCGGTTGGTGCTATCAACCGGGACCAAAGGCTGCCGCTTCCCGCCCTTTGGGCTTCCGAAAATTGGCCTTTGGTCCCGGTTGGTGGCACCAACCGGGACTAAAGGGTGCATTAGTCCCGGGTCGTAGCACCAACCGGGACCAATGCTTTTGGTATATAAGCTGGACTTGTGAAATTCTCGATTCAGTTCGATCGATCTCCTCGTCCTCTCCTCCAACGACGCCGCCAGGCTGCTCCTCGTCCTCGTCGCCGCCGAGCCCTCCGTGAGCCCGCGCCGTCCTCGTCGCCGGCATCCCTGAGCCCGCCGCCCTCGTCCCCGTCGCCGCGTGCCTCCTCGAGCCCGCCTCCTTGTCCCCGGCCGTCACCGCGTGCCGCCCGGCCCGAGGCTGCCGTCCCCGTCACCGCGTGCCACCCCGAGCCCGCCGTCCTCATTGCCGGACTCCAGCCGTCGCCGCCCCCCTCAAAGTGAGCCCCCCTCTCGAGTGCCACTCTTGCGCCCGAGTGCCCGTGCTCCGCCCCTGCTCCATGGTCACCGCCGGCCCCGATGCATTCAAGAGTAGAAGGAGAGGAGAAGTAGAGGAGAGGAGAAGTGGAGCAGCAGCAACGCGCTGTCCACTTTTCTGAATTTTTTGGAATTTCTAATTTTTTTTGTCCATATAGGTGTTCGATGAAATGCTAGATGGCTTTGGGCATTTTTGGAATTTAAAAAAAATTGTGGTGAGGTACTGATGCAAGACAAAGGTGATGGCAAAATTTCAGAATTTTTGGAGAGGTTTAGAATAGGTTTTCAACAAGTTATTTGAATCCGATTCAAATTTCATTTGAATGAAATTTGAAAATTTTGAACTATGGATCAGAATATGCTAAATATGTCAAAAATGTTTTTTTATATGATGTTTTTTTTTCATATATGTATTCATTTTTTTATTTAGGTTGTTAATTAGTAGATATCGATTTTAGGTTAGTGTAGAGGAAAAAGTAAAATAAGGAAAAGGAAGAAAAGAGGAAGAAGGAAGAAGAAGAAGAAGAAGAAGAAGAAGAAAAGGAAGGAGTGGAAAAAGGAAAATAAGAAGAGGAAGACTTCTTTTTTTTTCTTTGATCTTCTCCTCTATTTTGTTCATGGATATATGCTAAAGAAACCGAGGGGGTGATAGATGATGATGAGGGGTCGAGAGTGGGACGAGGGGTCGAGAGGTGTCGAGGGGAGAAAAAAATTGTTATCAGGGACGAGGGTCATCGAGGGGTCGAGAGAGGGACGAGGGGTCGAGAGAACTAAATAAGAAGAAGAAGAGGAGAGGAAGACGAGGAGAAATAAATAAGAAGAAGAAAAAAGAAGAAAAAGAAGAGGAGAAGAAGAAAGGAATAGTGGAGAAGAAGAGAAAATAGAATATATTCTATTTTCTCTTCTTCTCCACTATTCCTTTCTTCTTATCCTCTTTTTTTTCTTCTTTTTTTTCTTCGACACGTGGGGGGGGGTCGAGAACGTCGGACATTCATGAGAGAGGCGAGGAAGAAGGGGAAGAAGAGGGAGAAGAAGAGGAGAGGAAGAAGAGGAAGTCTTCTCCTCTATTCTTTCTTTTCTTCTTTGTTCTTCTTCTTCTTCCTCTTTATTTTATCGGGAACGAGGGTCGTCGAGAGGTCGAGGAGCGGTAGAGGAGATACCCTAAATAGAAAGTATCGTCGGTGTGAGATACATGTACCGTTGGTGTCGGACACTACACCCACATCCCACAAGTGGCGCGGGCTTCGACACCCACGTCACTTGTGGGACGTGGATGTAGTGTCCGACACCGAAGGCCACATGTATCTCACACCCACGATACTTGCTAGCTATTTAGGGTTTCCACTACCGAAAAGAAGAGGAGAAATAAATAAGAAGAAGAAAAAAGAAGAAAAAGAAGAGGAGAAGAAGAAAGGAATAGTGGAGAAGAAGAGAAAATAGAATATATTCTATTTTCTCTTCTTCTCCACTATTCCTTTCTTCTTCTCCTCTTTTTTTTCTTCTTTTCTTCTTCTTCTTCTTATTAGCCGGAAGTAGAGAGAGGTTTCCTAGTGTCAAAGTATTGAAGAAATCCATGCCTTCATCATTAGCCGGAAGTAACCAGGGCATGTTGGTACGAAGTTCTGCAAAGTTATTCTGGAATGGAGTCCCGGATAGAATAATCCGCTTTTTGGTACGAATTCAGCAAAGGCCTTCCAAATAGCGATATTCGGAAGGCTCTTGCTGAACTTTGTACCAAAAAGCGAATTATCCTATCTGGGACTCCGTTCTAGAACAACTTTGAAGAGCTTCGTACCATCATGCACATGTTACTTTCGCCTAATGATGAAGACATGGTTTTGTTGAATCCTTTGACACTAGGCAACCTCCCGACCCCTCGACGATCCTCTCGAACATGAGAGGAAGAAGAGGGTCATCTAGGGGTCGAGGGTTCCAGGGTCGTCGAGGGTTCGAGGGGTCGAGGATCACCGAGGGGTCGAGAGAGGTTTCCTAGTGTCAAAGTATTGAAGAAATCCATGCCTTCATCATTAGCCGGAAGTAACCAGGGCATGTTGGTACGAAGTTCTACAAAGTTGTTCTGGAATGGAGTCCCGGATAGAATAATCCGCCTTTTGGTACGAATTCAGCAAAGGCCTTCCAAATAGCGATATTCAGAAGGCTCTTTCTGAACTTTGTACCAAAAAGCGAATTATCCTATCTGGGACTCCGTTCCAGAACAACTTTGAAGAGCTTCGTACCATCATGCACATGTTACTTTCGCCTAATGATGAAGACATGGTTTTGTTGAATCCTTTGACACTAGGCAACCTCCCGACCCCTCGGCGATCCTCTCGAACATGAGAGGAAGAAGAGGGTCATCTAGGGGTCGAGGGTTCTTCTCCTCTATTCTTTCTTCTCCTCTTATTTTTCTTCTTCTTCCTCTTTTTTTTATCGGGAACGAGGGTCGTCGAGGGACATAGATGTAGTGTCGTCGTTGTCGATATATACCCCCTCCCGATAGCTTACTATGATTAGGTAGCTCGTTCTACGTTTGGCACTAATATATCCATCTGTCATGTTTGAATAATAATTGCCATGTTGTAAATATTTGTAGAAACTATGGACACCACCCTAGACGAAGCAACAAAAGAAGCGTTGTTGAGGGACATAATCGCAGAAGGAAGTGATGCCCTCTCGTTGTTTCTCAACGAAACCGATGGTCTGGAAGGAGAGGGTGAACAAGCTGGCTACGGTGACCTAATGCTGGTGCAAGAAGAAGAACATGAGGACGGCTCCGGTGACCCAATGCCGGTGCAAGAAGGAGACCGTGATGACGGCTCCGGTGACCGAACCGAGCCCGACCAGGTATATATATTAGTTAAGCCTATGCTGACTAGCTGATTGATGCATTCATTGTTTTGGTATGTACACATATTAATTAAGTCTTTGTTCTTTTTTCTAGCCCTCCGAATCGAGCACAACTTCGGTAAAGAGACGAGGCCCGAAGAAAAAGTTGAGCTCGGATGAAAAGTTTGAGATCATAGCAATCGCGCCCGACGGCCAACCTATTGAACCCCTCCGGACAAAGACCACATTTGTTGCTCAGTGCGGGGTTCTGGTTAGGGACAAGATCTCGATAAGCATCCAGCAATGGTTTAAGCCGGCTACAGAAGACCCTGAGGTGTCTTATGTCAATGATATGCAGAAAAATGATCTTTGGACTGAGCTGAAGTCAAATTTCACCCTACCGCCTGAGGATAATCCAGAGAACCCAGTTAAAGAGAAATTAATCAAGTCTTTTGCTCTGAAGAGGATGGCAGAACTATTCAGGAGGTGGAAGAAAGAGCTGAATAAGTTTGTCGAAAATAATGAGACACCAGAATTCAAGGGCAGATATGAGAAGATCAGAGATCACTGGCCCACATTTGTGGCCCACAAGACATCAGAAAAGAGTAAGAAGATGTCGGCGACAAACAAGCAAAATGCTGCGAAGAAGAAGCTTCACCATCGCACGGGGTCAGGTGACTACCTCGTAGCCCGGCCTAAGTGGTCCAAGACTGAGAATGATCTGGTTCATAAAGGGATCGAACCAGAGACAATTAACTGGCCAGACCGTTGCCGGACTTGGTTCTTCGGGGCTGGCGGAACACTGGACCCTGTAACAGGGAAGTGCATTTGGACGAACGATCAAATGGACATACCAGTCAGTAAGCTTAAGCAGTATATCGAAGCAGCGCAGGAAGGGACGTTCTTTCCAGACAGAGAGAACGACGAGCTCACAATGGCCCTCGGGAATCCTGAGCACCCTGGACGGACACGAGGCACGCCTGGCTCCATTCCGTGGAAGGTTGGGTTTCCGGACGCAGGCGGTTACAAATCCCATGAGAGGAGGAAAAAAGTGCAGCAGACCCAAATACAGGCACTGTAAGCAAGGGTAGACGCGATAGAGGAACGAGAAGCACATCGCAGCAAACGTACTGCCGAAGCCTCCCCCGAAGCTACCCCGCCATCTCAGCGCAGAAGCAGCGTGGCTTCCACCGAGCTGCTTCAGCTGGAGCATGCCTTGACGGCTCCTGCCAGCTATCCCGTGGATGCTATAACGGAGTCTCAAAACTGCCACCTTATGACGCAATGGATGAATTTGAAGGTCAAGGCGGCTGTTGGCTCTGTTTATCCTACTGAACCCGGCGCAACTTTTCACTGCCGGCCGATTCCAGAAGGATATGCTAGGGTGATGGTGGATGAGATAACGGAGGGATTTGAGGACCTCCAGCTTGACCACCCTACCGGTGAAGGGGAGACTCGGCTGGGGTCTGCTCTGAAGACTCCATGCCTATGGCGGAAGGAGCTCATCAACCTTCCGAACTGGACGCCACCACCTCCTCCTCCTCCTCCGGCGAGTCAGGGCACTCCGCCTCCACTGCCTCCTCCTCCGGCGAGTGACGATCAGGGCCCTCGGCCGGGTCCTTCTCCGGCGCGTGGCGGCACTCCGCCTCCTTCTCCGCCTGCGCCGACGCGCCCGAGCAGCCAGCCTCCTCCTTCTCCGCCTCGTCAGCAAGGGCGGAAGAGACCTGCCGCCGCTCCAGCTGCTCCGGCGCGTCGTACTCCGTCTGCTCGGTTGGCGTCTAGCAGTACAACCAGAGGCAGGAGGACATACAGATTCGGTCCTTCTCTGAAGACTCCAGAGAAGTTACCATATGAGAGGACCCTGGAGGAGAACGCCGAGATCGCGCGAGAAGAAGTGAGGAACTTCTTTGAAGGGGTGAAAGCAAAGAAACATCCACCTCCGGAGGAGAAGGTAGATCGGGTGAAAGTGAAGCGCACTCTGGCTGCCCTGACAAAACCACCGAAGTCTGATCCACCGAAAGGAAACTATGACCGCATTATTGGAAAGGAATTTGCCGAAGCGGAGCGGTCGGGAAGTACTGTCAGTGATCAAAGGCTGAAAGAACGACAAGCTGGGAAACAAATTGCCCAGCTCGGCGAACAAGCGAAGCAATCGTGCCCCCCGCTCAAGGTGCCTAGCCACAACGTCGATAATGATCCGAGGATGGTGCCCGGTTATAGCAATCTTGCAGATTACCTGCCCGACGAAGTACATTATGAACCCATGGAGGTGCAGATACAAAGATACGAGTACGGGAAGCCTCTCGTCAAAGATGAAAGATCTCTATCAACGATGATGCGAAGATTGCATGATTGGTACTTGAAAATCTGCAGAGACTCTGGGGGGAGGAGTACTTTGTATGCGAGAGTTAAACCGGAGCATGACCTCGTTGGAATTGATCTGTTGCCTGTTCCATTTGAGGAGTTCTATCAGTTTTTCAATCAATTGGCCCTCGATAAAACAACGGTCTCCTGCTACTGTCTGTAAGTAGTACTACTTCTGTCATTAAGTTTCTCTATATAGCTTAGCTCTTTCATTGCATGTATTTATAATCATCCTCACTATATTATGTAGATTGAAGATCGCCGAATTGAAGAAAAGACAAGTCGGTGATATTGGGTTCATTAACACATATCTCATAGATGCAACTCAGGTTAAACTTCATGCCGCAGCTACCGAGGCCAGCTTGCTACGATCGTTCGTAATAAATCAAAACAAAGATATAATACTCTTTCCTTACAACTTCAGGTGAGTGTTACTGTCTTGTGCGCATTCGGTTTCCCTTATATATTAGTCAAGGTTATAGTAATGTAATTGATGAGTTATGCATGTGTGTGCAGTTACCACTATATTCTCCTAGAGATTAAGCTTGAGCAGGGAGTAGTAACCGTCTTGGACTCTAAACGAAAAGATCCCAAGGAGTATGCGGACATGACTGAAATCCTCAAGAAGTAAGTTAAATCGATCATTATCCACCATATCAGCAACTTTGTTCATTTCCTGATATCAAGTAATTGTTTTCTTTGTCCGGCAGGGTTTGGAGAAAATTCACCAAAACAGTTCCGGGACTGCCGAAGGAGCTGGAATTTAGACACCCGAAAGTAAGTACTATAGTAGCATGTTCCGCGCATCTCCTAGTGATTCAAGCGCTAGTTTCATCAATACCATTTAGCATTCTTGCTTATCAGTTTGATTGACCTCTATTTCTTGTAAAGTGGTTGTGGCAGGAACAAGGGAATGATTTCTGTGGATACTACATCTGCGAGTCCATCCGCCACACGACCTGTGAGCGGGACGGGTACTCTAACGAACAATATGAAGTACGTAAATAACAACATTCACAATTTTATTTTATTACCATCATTTGTGTTGAGTTTCATTCATTTATATATATATATATATATATATATGTATTGACCCCCTTCTTCAAATTAGATGTTTCGGAAGCGGGATGAACTCCTAGCACCAGCTCGCATGCGAGCAATTCAAGAGGAACTGGCGGCATTCTTTCTTGACCACGTGATCCCTGAAGACGGAGAATTCTATGTGGACCCTGAGTCCGTATGATTATATTTGTAAGAGATAATTATTGTATACATGTAGCCGGTAGTGTCAGATAGATATACGAGAACTTGTTGTTCGACCAATCTCTCGGAGAAGGAGAGGTGGTCGATATCACTTCTCTCTGTATATATGCATATATGTTCATGACGATCTTCTGTTTCCTTCGTTTGCTTACTAGCTAGCTAGCGTGTCTAGTCCTCTCTATATACGTATGTATAGTACGTAGCGTCGACCAAGCACGGACATAAGAGAGGACACTTCTCTCTATTAATTATAACTAGCTAACACAATATATGAAACACCTAAATTAACCCCGCAAAACCCCCAACCCCCCCCCCCTTTCAAAAAAAAACAAAAAACCCAGCCACAAAGGGTCTCCTGACTGGGCTCTGCGCACTGCCCACGTGGAGGGCCTTTAGTCCCGGTTCTGGATTGAACATGGACTAAAGGGGGGAGGTATTAGTACCGACACTTTAGTCCCAGTTCCGGAACCAGGACTAAAGGCCCTTACGAACCGGGACTATAGGCCCTTTTTCTACGGGTGTTCCTTAACAAATTCTAGTGAATTGTGCTATCTAAATTGACCATGCAATACGTTGCTCTAGTGTATATGTTCCATATGTCGTGCAGTGTGGTGCTCACTTATTAACTGTTTGGTTAAGAAGTTGTTGTCTTCAGTTAACTGTTTGGTTCAATTCTGCAAATGTGATGTTCAATTCTTCAGGTTGCAATTTTGTATTTTCTTCCATGTGAGAAATAAATCGAATTTATCTTTACAAAACACATGAGAAACGAATACAATTGGTATATTTCCAGTTGTCAAGCATGCTTGGTTTGGTTAACTGTCTGATCTTCTAGTGTGTTATACATTGTGCAATGTGGTGCTCAGTTAATGTTTGGTTCATTTGTTGTGGTGTTTAGTTAACTGTTTGGTTCAATTGTGCAAGGCGATGTTCAATAGTTGTGGGTGCATTCTCTTATTGTATACCATGTGAGAAGTAAATCGAATTTGGCTATACTAAATACATTAGAAACAAATACAATTGCTATATTTCCAAGTTGTCAAGCATGCTTGGTTTGGTTAACTGTCTTGTCTTCTATTAGGAGTGTGTTATATTGTGAAATGTGGTGCTCAGTTAACGTTTGGTTCATTTGTTGTTGTGTTTAGTTAACTCTTTGGTTCAATTCTGCAATGCGATGTTCAATTGTTGTGGGTGCATTCTATTATTGTATACCATGTGAGAAGTAAATTAAATTTTGATGTACTAAATGCATTGTTAAGCATGCTTGGTTTGGTTAACTATCCGATCTTCTATTAGGAGTATGTTATATTGTGCAATGTGGTGCTCATTTAATGTTTGGCTCATCCGTTGTGGTGTTTAGTTAACTACTTTGTTCAATTCTGCAATGCAATGTCTAATTGTCATGGGTAGAATTTTGTATTGTTGTGCATGTGAGGAATAAATCGAATTTGGTTGCACTTAATACATGAGAAACATATACAAGTTCTATATTTCCTAGTTCTTAATCATGCTTGGTTTGGATAAATGGGTTTTCCATGTGACTTGAATTAATCTGATGAATCTGCAATGTGCTTATTTTTCATCAACATATTTTACTGATAGCATGCGAACCCTCACTTAACCTGATGACTAACTACCTTATATGTGTTGCAGGCAAACAATGGGAAGCACTGAGGTTTACAATCGAGGTTAGCACGTGCATGTTCTGTTGTCTAATAGCACATTATTGTGCAATTGCATGAACTATTCTAATATTTAGGTTTTTAACAATTTGGTCTTGCACATGTAGGTCCTGCTGTCAGAGGTTTTGACCCAATGTTCGACCCTTTTTGCGTACGGAGAAATGAGTTGTCCATGAATATCAATCAAGTCAAGAAACTCAGAAAGATTGTTAGGATAAAGAAATTAGCGACAAAAAAACAACAAGTATTTGCCTGCACAATGAAGAAGACATCATTTCACTACAAGACGGTACTATATACCTTGCCTTATTTTATTCCTTCGCCTCATTTCCAATATAGAGAAGATATTTATGCACATCCTTATTTTCAGGCCTTTCCAAAGCAGTTCACTAATGATTACCTATAAAACTACCTCTATGGACCGGAGGCGAGGAAGGTTTTCATACAACACCCACGGTTCAATATTAAAGTGTTCCTGAAGAGGACGAAGGATGGACGGTCAATCATCCACAGGCACTGGCCTAAAGTTGCAAAGACCTTCAACATCAATGAAGGCTCAATAGTCGCCTTCCGCTTCAGAAATTTTCCAGATGAGATGCATATGTCTATATACAGCCTATGATGCTAATTTTGAAAGGTTCTAGATATTGCATGTGAAACTTGGTGCTGGTGCAGTTGTGTAATGGGGTAGCTGAGTGCTGAAGCTGTATGATGTTGTACTCTGATGCATTTAAATTATGAAATCATGCTTCCTTAATATGGAAACTAGCGGGGTAACCCGCGCATTTGCACGGCTAGACTGAATACATATTGTTTAATTTGATAGTGTTTTGTTTCCAATATATTGATATAGAATCAAAGCATTAAGTTTATATACTATTATTTTCTCTTCAACATATGTTGTGGTGTGATGTACTATCATTAAAATATATAGCCCAAACACATTTTATGTGAAAACATGGTTGCACTTCAAATATATGTCTTTCCAATAGTTTTATTGGTTTCTTGGCAAGGCTGGTAATATAAGTTGATGGCCATGGAGATTGTGACTTGAGATGAGAAAGCATATACTTTATTGTGTATCTCTAGCTTACCCTCTTCCACTCTTCTTCCAGCAATATCTATCTCCAACGATACTTTTTGCGAATTGTTTCATCATGAGTTAAATCAAAATATACATGATCATGGTGATCAATTTGTCCCCCACCATCTTGATATTCTTATTAGTATTGGTTGTATATACTATATGATGGATGCATGGAAGATGTTTTCAAATTTAGTAATTTATGGACTTGGTAGGACGGTACATATCAAAATCATCTATTTTACTTATTTTTCTTTCTGATTCATATGTCAAACTATCAGGTTGACCCATGCATCTGCGCTGCTAGCTTTTGTATACTATTATATATAGATTTTTCACATATTTATTATGTTCGTTTTGACACGTCAATTGACCACTAATACAATTTTAGGGTTGTAGAAACGTTGGTAGCAGAAAATAAATGATTTTTAATTTTATTGGTGTCAACCAATTATTCTTCGTTTATTACACACCAACCGTTACTGGATTTAATCTATCATTATGTTAATATTAATATATCATCCAAAAAAAGTTAAATTTAGCCGCTACATCTTGAGAAAACATCATTGTACTCTGGTGGGAAAAATATGCTTCTAGCGAGGAGCTTAATTACATGAAATTAGAGGCCCAAGGCATTGTGGTCTTCTGTGTGAAAGCGAAACCATATATGATATATTGGCATATATATTTAAACTAAACAGTACATAAATTTTCTTGTTGCACACAATGTGTTGGCATCCATCTGTCGGGATTTTCATACCACATATCATTCATATGACATGTACGTGGGCCTTAAAAAGTTATTGTTCTTCTCAGCTCACAACTTTCCTTATACTTTGACCATCTTCATCTCCGCTGATGACTACTGAATAATGCATGTGCCCACTCGTCTCCATTGTACTGTTGTTATCCACTATTCCTACCATCGAACCCACAGTAAATGTACATCCAAACAATCGATGTATATATGCTAATAATCTAAGGTATCATTTTCATTTATTTTGTACACATTTGTAATATTTATTATTAATGAAAATTACCGCGTGATTAATGAAAGTGGCCAATTATTCAAAATGTTATATTTCCTTTTTAAAATTGATTAAAATGATATCAAAATTAAAGTGAAGAATTTTTGCTTCATTGGTAACATGCAATTGAACTTTTATCGAGTCTACATGTGTTGGAAGTCATGGCAGTGAATTACCTAATTTAGAGCCATGATAGAGAAAATCTGAAGAGGGAAAGCAAAATTCTTTGCTGTAAAATAAACATGTTTGCTGATATCATTGGTGATGTTAGCAAGTGTAATACTTAGGGATCTGAATGGTGCCTGGTTTAAAGTTGCTTCAAGTCAAATCATCAAAAAAAATTGCTTTTTACAATAGACTTCCTATACAAACCGGTTTCATTTAGCTTTTTCGTAGCGTTCTTTGTCTTGGCATTTCTTTCTTCTTTTAGAATTCGAACCTCGCATGTTCTTTATTTCCACAAACTAAATAGCAGTGCGGATTTTTTTGTTTACGTGGATGGACGTAGTTGCTTCGTTACCTCTTCCTGGATGTCCCATTGTTCTCGTGCTCCGTTCAAAAAGTAATTATTTGTTTGTGGATGATGTGCTCATCAAATTTGTCAGAAAATAAGTTTTTTTTTGGATGTAGAAACATAAACACATAAAGGGCATTCATATCTTAATAACCTTTGATTGATTTGTTGGGTGCCAAGACATAGTACGCACCTACTGGATGTGCCGAACCTTTGATCCACCCTGCATGTTGCTGGCTCCTTGTGTGGATGTGATGCAGTACTTCTTTCCATCTTTGGTGTCGGACGTGGATCCTCTGACTTTGCAATCCCTGCCATACCCTGCCTTTGAGTCACTGACAGATGGGCCCCATGCTCTGCGGGACCCATATGTCAGTGACTCAAAGGTAGGCTAGGCCTCGACAGGAGATCCTCGTCCCTTTGGTGTCTGGGTGGAAGTTCTTGAGGATTTAGGCATATAATGCCAGAATTGTAGAGACAGGACTTCCAGCCGGCCACTCCATATTTCACTGCAGCATAGGAATTGAGCTTGTCATATATGGAAAAAAATTGAGTGAAGCTGCCTTTGCTTTGTCAAACTGAAACCTTGGCCACTGATGTGATCATCCAAGTATATTAAAACAAAAAAACATAAATATAGCCACGCTTTCTCTCTTGATCCCACCCCAGGAATAGAGGTTGATGGATTTTTTACTGCTAATGAGATGGACATGCAAAAAATCGGCAGGCTGTGTGATGTGAGAAATTGTTGGAATTTCAACCACAGGATCGATCACATTAAAGTGCACGAACCCACGCGCACACAAAACTGATAGTCAAGGGTCCTTGTCGTGCTCTTGTTTTCCTCTTTATTGATTTTCTCCTTTTTCTTAACTCAATACAAAAACTCAGCATATACACGCATATATATATGCATCAACCTGACCTAGACAAACCGACTCGACCTACTCTACCTATTTATATACGGCTAACCATCCGATTCAAACACAAACTAAGCTCGTACGGGCAACTTTCTTTCTTGCCGTACATATAAGGACTCTTTCCTAATCTTAATCTAATTACAGGCAACACTGATCACACTACTAATCCTAACCGGGCTCAACACGCACGTACTGCAAGATGGCATGCAAGCCAAACGCTACGTAATTTGACTTATACCTAGCTAAATCTTTTAGTAACATGTTTGGATAATTCCAACATTCACCCCCTAATCCAAACATCTACCCTACCTGACTCTTTTACTTCAATGAGACACGCAGAAGACCGCCTGTTCTTGTCACGCCGATTGCCTTTGATGACACGACTTACCGGATCACAACTTTTTTATTCTTCAATTATGACCATCACTTTATCATTTTTTCTTTTTCATGCCGACTTGTAGACTGGAATCAACAATCACCCGGACTACCAGCTACGCTGACACATCTTAGCATGCTACATACCGACTAAACGCATAGCCTCATGTAGGAACTCAACTTAACTGATCCACGTCCATCTTCACGTTGATCTTCATCTTCACATTGGCTTCTTGCACACGGGGAGACACATCTCTTCACCCGCCATTGCACATATTTCTCATTGTCGCCGATGACACATCTTATCGAACGACATCTTCTGTCCAGCGGCAACACAACTCGCCATATACACGCAACTCATCTCCACCGTATATGAACTCGCCGGAATTTCACGACCACGAACGGAAACGCAAGGCACGAATTCCTTTTTCCGCCCGCTCTCGCTCGCAATTCTCCTCCGCTAGTGACGCATCTCAACTGCAGCAGAAGATTCACACACCTGAGCTCTTGGACACACCTTATAAGAACTCATGTGAACACCTTGACGACAGCTTGCAACTTTGTCACCTCTTCCTCACTCCCCCGAACGATGATCTTGACGAGATCTTCTAGCGCCGCACCTCGGCACTACCGCTCCCGTCAACCTTCTCCAGGTCGTTTTGTTGAACGACAATCACCCGTCGCCTCACTTACGACAGCGTCCTCACCACCTTCTTGTCGTCGCTCCGCCGAACGACAACTTCCTGATCCTCTTTGTCTCCGCTCGAACGACAATTGCCTGCTCCTCCTCGTAGTTGTATCCCAGCGACTATATCGCCCGTTCCTCCTTGTCGCTACACCAGCGACTGTATCACCCGCTCGTCGTTGTTGCTACACCAACAACTGTATCGCCCGCCCCGAGGCGCTAGCAGGGTCGCCACCCCGGGGCAAGCGCGGCTTCAAATCCTCGAACCTTGCTTTGATACCAATTGTTGGAATTTCAACCATAGGATCGATCACATCAAAGTGCATGAACACACGCGCACACAAAACTGATAGCCAAGGGCCCTTGTCATTCCCTTGTTTTCCTCTTTATTGATTTTCTCCTTTTTCTCAACTCAATACAAAAACTCAGCATATACACGCATATATATATATATATATATATATATATATATATATATATATATATATATATATATATATATATATGCATCAACCTGACCTAGACAAACCGACTCGACCTACTCTACCTATTCATATACGGCTAACCATCCGACTCAAACACAAACTAAGCTCGTACGGGCAACTTTCTTTCTTGCCGTACATATAAGGACTCTTTCCTAATCTTAATCTAATTACCGGCAACACTGATCACACTACTAATCCTAACCCGACTCAACACGCACGTACTGCAAGATGGCATGCAAGCCAAACGCTACGTAATTTGACTTACCTAGCTAAATCTTTTAGTAACATGTTTGGATAATTCCAACAGAAATGAGCGCCTTTGTAGGCGAGACAACGAGAGATATGCACGTGGTTCTTCCTTCCATCTCGTCAACCATGGCTGCTAGACTCCTTGGCGTTATACTTAAGTATATTGCCCGAACGGAACCCTGGAATCACTATTAATAGGATCATCCAAGAATATTTGAAGAGAAAAATGTAAATATAACAACCCTCTTGACCCCATCCAGGAATATATGTTGATGCATATGTTACTGGTACTATGATGCGCGTGCAAAAAATCCTTGGGCTGGGTGAGGAGAGATGAGTACCTGATTACGTGTATGTAAAGGATTCTTGCTCCTGTTTAGCGCCGCATGGCCGCTGCACTCATCCTTGCGTCATTAACTCAGATCCACCCCTGAACCAATCATCTGCTGTCAAGTGTAGGAGATTGAGATAGTAGAGAACATTGTTGGTGATGAACTGATAACCCGGATCGGATAGTTGTCTTTTTTTAGATCGATCTAGTCAAATGATGGAGTTTGGAATCTGAGGATGGCATGGAGAGGGGATGCGCATGGTGTAACAGGACCTGCAGGACTGAACTCTGATCGATTTGTTGGGTGCCCAGATGTCGCAGGCCATTACTGGGTAAGATTTATGCCGCAATGGACTGGAGACTCCACCATACATCTTGAGATCCCAATACATGGCCAACCTGCGCGACGAAGGCTTAAGCCATCGTCAACCTCGACGAAGAAATCTGATCCCATGCTGTTGTAAGCCATGAGTTAATCTATCCCGAGGATGAAGCCCTAGAAGATGAGACCAGCTCGAAGGAACTTTTGTTTGGCGGAGAGTTCAGACCTTAAATAAGGTATAATTGGGTATGATTCCATCAGGGGTCGTTTATTCCTTTTGCAAGGATTCCTGTTTTTTCTTATCCCTTACCGATTCTGTAGTAGATTGTTTTTTTTCTTTTGTGTGTGTTTCGATTGTATTTTCACGTAAGGTCTCCTGTGTGTTTGCGATAGGACCAGATCGTGTTATTTGGGTTGGGTTATACCTCGAACGTGTCATATGCTAAAAATTGCACCTAATATTGTTCTGCGTAACCTTGTTAGATGTTTTAATCTCAACCGCTGTAATCCAGATGAATGGATGATATATTTTTAACATATGTGGATTAACGTGGAGGCTTGTTTTACTTATGTTTTAATTATATAACAGATGAAATATATTATGTGCTTAATATGAATGTCAATTAGATTAATAAATGGATTATTAATAATAGGGCAATTAGCCTACTAATGGCGCCCAATTAGCCTACTAAGTGGGTTTTTCTATTACAAATGGTTATTGAGAAAACACTGTGGGCGATGAACTCAGGCAATGGACACAGTTTCTGGAAATAAACCGTCACTACTGCAGGATACTGCTAACACGACACTACAATCAAAGACCCTTTGATGAAACTGTTTGCGATGCAATAATCGCAAACGGTGGTGTTAAAAAATTGTCAAAAAGGTGCAAAATTTTTGCGATGGCTGAGCCAACAAATGAGGTTCCGATTTTAGTTGCGTGTGCGATGCAGGACACACAGTTAATCCATTCAAATTGTTTGCAATAGGCAGAACAACAGAATGGGCAGCCATATCAGTGTGTGTGCGATATACGACATATCGTTCACTCAGATGAATTGTTTTCGATTAGGGAACACAACAAAAATGGTTCAATTTAGCAAGATGTGTGTGATATGCGGCATATAGTTCACATGAATGAACTGTTTGTGATGAGCCAAAAGAACACAAATGAACTGTGTAAACAAGATGTGTGTCATACGTGACAAACAGCCGACTCGGATGAATTGTTTGCAATGAGAAATTACAACACAGACGGTTAATACAGTTAGTTCATGTGCGATTCTGTGTGTACAAAATCTTTGAAAAATACAAACTAGTTGCTTGCGGTGGCTAGGAGTATTGCACACGAGGCGTCTGCGAGTACTCGTTTGGGATGATTAGTAAGTTACACATGTTTTCTTATGTTAACATGTGTGTGTGAATTTGCAATATGGACACTTAATATGCAAATACCTTCATGATATTGGGCACACGCTTAAACTCAATGAACTGTGTACGATACTAATACTTTCTATGAAAATTGAAGAACTTGGGTAACAACATTTGAGTAACATACATATTATTCACTATGCATCCAAAATATCCTGCTTAAAAGATGAAAATGTATTATTTATTCAGAACATGACAGAAGAATATATAGTGCGCATAAATTGGTAAATAGAATTTGTTACTGCCTAGGAACGGAATCAGAATATGAAATCACAATTGGTTGCTTAAATAGTGATCAATTAGTCAGAATAAATACCCCAATTTTAATAAGTAATATGACAGCCTGGAGAAAGTTGAAATGACACTAACCTTGATCAGACTTTGATCGGTTGATGACGTTGGGGAAGTAAACATCCATGTTGATTAGACCAAGCTATGGTGCATGCACTAGAATTTTATTTCCAGCTTTCAGTTCATAACACTTAGACATTTTTCTCCAAAGGTCCGCATTAAAATAGGAGTGACCATCTTTATCATGTTTTACGCTAACCGTCAATATGACATCTTGGGAGTCATCAACAAAGTAAAGCCCAAGATTTCCTTCTACTCCTGTTCTTGCAAAGCAAGGGACGTATTGTTAGAAATGAAAATTAAGATCATAAATTAGATATATTAAAATAACAGAGCAAGATGCAAATATGGGAGTAACTGATAGAACAGATCAATATATAGATGAAAGCAATGTACAAAAATATAGAATTAAAAATAGATAATGTAACAAAGATTTGATGCAAATATATAGATAATGTAGCAAGATACTTTATATGTTCACAAATTTAGGCCATGCCGACCGTCGTAGGTTGAGTTTGAACATACCGAGCGCTCCCTAAAGTCATCCAGAATGGTGAGATAGAACTTCATTTCCGACTGGCCACGACCACACTTGCCCGATTTGTGCTCGCACTGTGGACACTTGAATGAACACCCACGACTCAGCTAGAACAAAAATGATTCCACAACGATTTCCGCCGGTTGATTAACAGCGATGGAAAGATTGCGATAAGAGATGAATGAATATTTCGCTAAGTTGATTAGCTTCTCCCTGAGAAAAATCCCCGGCCCAATCCCGCAAAAAATCCAAGTCGACCAGAGTCTAGAATGTTGTTGTAGATAGGTGGCAGAAAGCGGTATGGGCGAAATCCCGTGCCATTTGGAGCGCGACCTATGCCCGCCGACAACAGCCGTCGAGCTTAGGGTGGCTGCCGCGATAGAATTTGATGAGGTGCAGAGTTACGGAGGAGTCTGCGGTGAGTGGGTGGGGACGAAGTGGGCGAGGGTTTTCTTTTTTTCCTTTTGCATGTGTGAGTGAACACAAACGGTTCGTAGAGGCGACGGAGATGAATCGTGTGTGATAGTAAGTCATCAAGATTGAATGGGAATCCAAATTTCCTTTATCCTTCATCCATGAGATTTTTTTCTACGATGAACATAAACCCTGCTAAACACCATGTTCAAATTTGACACTTTTCTGGGTTCATTTAGAATATTTAGGGGATTATGTTCATTTTGTAGGCATTAATGAACATAATTCAAATTCAAACAATTGGTGCTTGAAAAGGTGCACAAGAACGGTCTGGAAAAACCATACTCTTAGCCTTTTACAAGGAATGGGCAGACATTTCAAGGGAATGTGTGGCAATAGTCGACCACAAACGCGTCATTTACTGGGTTATCAACTATAGAACAATGAAATACGTGCTTGAAAAACATGACGCGTGGCATGGTGCCATGGTATGGCCTCATCGTGCCCTAGTTAAAAGCTGAGAAGGTTTGATTTATGTCGTCATGCACGCTCTTCATAAATCGAACCATCACCGAGGAAGTTCAATGCTTTCGAGAGGGAAATCACCAAGATTGAAGGGGGATCCAAATTTCCATCCTAGTTTGTCATTCGGTTTTTTTCCAATGATCAACATACCACCTCGAATGCAATGTGTTCAAATTTGACATTTTTTCAGGCTCATTTACCATATTTATGGGATTATGTGCATTTTCTAGGCATTAATTATGCACATAATTCACATTCGAACAATCGATGCATGAAAAAGTGCACAAGAACGGTCTGGAAAACCATGCTCGTGCTATTTAGTACTTTCTCATGCCTTTTACAAGGAATGGGCAGATATTTCAAGGAAATGTGTGGCAATAGTCAACCATAAATGCGTCGTTTACTGGGTTAACAACTATACAAAAATGAAATACATTCTTGGAAATCATGATGCCTGTTGTGGTGCCATGGTATGGCCTCACCGTGTCATGGTAAACTTTTGAGAATGATTTCCTTATGTCGTCATGCACGCCTTTCATAAATCGAACCATCACCAAGGAAGTTTCATTGTTTCGAGGGGGAAATCACCAAGATTGAAGGGGGGGGGTCCAAATTTCCTTTGTCTTTGTCCATGAGTTTTTTTCTATGATTAACATACACCCTGCAAATCAACGTGTTCTAATTTGGCACTTTTGCGGGTTCATCTGCCATATTTAGGTGATTATGCGCATTTCCTAGGCATTAATGCACATAATTCAAGTTCAAACAATCGGTGCATGAAAGGGTGCACAAGAATCACCTGGAAAACCATGCTCGTGACATTTAGTAAATTATCATGCCTTTTACAAGGAATGGACAGATATTTCAATGAAATGTGTGGCAATAGTGAACCACAAATATTTGTTTATTGGGTTTTCAACTATAGAAAAATGAAATAAATGCTTGAAAAATATGACGCCTAGCATGGTGCCATGGTATGATGTGGCACCCCGGCTCAGAGAAACCGGAACGCCCCGTATTCCATCCCAGAGATCGAGGAGAAGGCTTTGGAATACATCACTGCTTAGCATAGAACAAACTAGCTTTCTATTACTACACAAATATGAATACAAGGTCTCTGATATTACAATGAATAACATCGCCACTGCGACAATACACCATCCTCAGTTGCTCTATGCAAGCAGGAGAACAACTCGAAGCAGCGGAACAACGACGACGGTGGTGAACTCCACTCCGCAGGGACTCTGGCTGGAACGCTTGTCCTAGCTCGCACGAATGGAATCCACGACAAGCAAACAAGCAATCAAATCTAGCATGACCTGCAAACTGGCATGACACGTCAAGCCAGTACATTGAATGTACTTGCAAGCTCACAATAACCAGAAGCATTGAAGACAAACAACAGCATGGCAATTACAGTTTAAGCAGGAATTATCATGAGATCATCAGGATAACATGGCATGAACAACATGAACATGATACAGCTAGAACAATATGAGCATGGCATGAACATATAACATGATGACACTATCATGCAACATGATGACGTTATCATGCACCAACTTACTCTGTTCGAGTTACCTCGTAACCACCGCATGCATCACTTACCAACCTCGGACATCTCACGATCATCTCAGGATCAAATCAAGCTTGGTATAAACAATACCGTAGTAATCATTAAATGACCACAAGGAGCTTGATCTTTACCCACGATTCTCGCATAACATTATGAATCTCCAACAACTCGGTATCCTCGATACCACGGTGATCATTCACGGATCACAAACGGAACCACTCTTGGCTCCACGAGTTACCTCGTAACCCAACGGTGATCATTCGTGGATCACATAACCAACTTATCTCATAATCAAACCAGGGTTGTTATTAAGCACATTATTATTAGTACTGTTGATCCATAGTGTGACCAACTACGAACTGGGCCCTTATCCGTGGGCGCGGCTATCGATAGATTTAATATACACTCTGCAGATGTTAGTACATTGTACCCACACCACGGAACCCATGGCCTCGTGATCCCATTCGGGTGGACCAACGGCGTTTCGACAAAACCGTCCTACTGCCATGACACTCTCCCGGCCACTCCGACTTACTCCCCACTGGGGTAAGTCCTGGGTGGCCCCGTGCCTACCAAAGGCACCAACGGCCACCATCATGGCAAAACAAAACGGTCCCAAACGGGGACAAAAGCGCTTATCATCCAACTACGGGCACACAAGGTTATGTCTGCTTACCAGGCCAGGGCAACACACACCCATAACCTTCCCTCGTTGGAGGCACCGGCAATAGGCATGACAATAGACCCAGTTAGGACCTTCCCATAAAGGCAAGTGTAGTTGCACTGGTCAGCTCGATATGGTGGCACCATGAATCAGCCAACAGTTGTTCAAGTTCAATTTAATCCGGTTAAACTTGAATGCAAATATGCCGAGCCATGATAAAATAACATGAGGCAATTACAATGCATGAGCAGGATATCAACATAAGCATGAGGGTACAACAGAACTACCATCCATATCAACAATGAATCATATCCAACTGAGCTGGCATAATGATGAGTATGAATATCACAAGTGCAATACTACTCATAGTATAACATGACCACTAGCATCAACAATAAATACCATGCAAGAACATATCAATAACATAACCGAGTAAGCACTTAACCAACTAGCAGCAAAGAAACAATGCGTATTAACGGTACTCGCTAACCGACGTTACTCATGCACCGAAGAACATGACCAACCCAACATGTACTGCTATCGAGCATGACCAATATGCAAGTAATACTAGCAGGAAGAACATGATAACAGAGTGTAAGAAAACATAGCATGACGGTAAGCACCGATCCTTAAGCATAACCGAAATAACGACAGCAGTAGCAAAACAAACATACAGTTATTAAAGATTCAAGTTGAAAACCAATGCTACTGCATGGCTATCATGCAAACGGTGGTTGTGGCTTGCTTGGGGTGGAAGAAATCACCGGGAAGAAGTGCGAGAAGTCCACGGAAAGAATCATCGGAAAACATTCTCTCTCGGAGGAGGCTGATTTAGTGCAAGGGCAAAATTGTCATTTTCACAGTGTCACACCATAGTGAAAATGAAACCAACAGAACGGGCTCGACGAAACGAGGAAGTGGGCCTTGGAATCACCTCATTTGGAGTTGTGGTTGAAAAGATATAGCTGTTTTTCTGCCAGGGACCTATCTGTAAGAAAATCCTCACAAACAGGCCCTTAGCCGGAAAAACAGAAAGTGCCTTTTAAGAAATACGCTTTCGGGATAGTGAAGACGTATTCCAAGCCGAAGCCACACAACGTTACGCTTTCACTGAAACGAAAGCGTAAACTAGAGAATGCGCTTCCACTTATCCACATCGACAGTGGCGGGGTCGGGCTTATCTCGCTGACACATGGGGCCCACGACCAGCTAGCAGGGAGGGCATCATCTCCTTCCCATCCTCGCTCGTGCCTGCACCCGGCCGAGGCAGAGCCAGTGCCCGACGGTGATAGCGTGCAGCTCCGGTCACCTCCTGCGCCGTGCCACCCACCGAAGTGATCAGCGGGACGAGCTGCACCCCCCTGGACCCTTGGTTTTAGCCGGGGGGTCAGGGTTGAGCAAGGCTCCCGTGGTGGTGGACGACGGCGTCAGGCGATGATGGAGCTCGCGGACAGAGGCCACCGGGGAAGGGGAAAACGGCAGGGGAGGCTCGCCTGAGATTGAGAGGGGCTCGGGTGGTGGAGAGGGGGAGAGAACGGGGATGGCCTGACCGAATTTAGCTGGGACAGAGCGGCGGCTGTGGCGGTGATGGTGGAGGTAGCTAGGAGGGAGGGAAGAAGCTTGGTGAGGTCAAGAGGCCTCAGGGTGGTCTTATATAGCCGCAAGGCGAGGAGGCCGAGCTGTCGTCGCCGCGGACGCGTGGCCGGTGCCGCGGACGCGTGTGCTCGTGCATCAGCTCGGGGAAGGCGACGGGGGAGGTGCATACGAGATACATAGGTGCACAGGGACGAGCAAAGCACGGGGACAAGAGGAGGAAGAAGCCATGGCGCGAACAGAGACGGTCGACTACAGGTTTCTCATGGGCGCGCAGCGACGAGCGCTGATGGAGGGCTTACGAAGGGGGAGATGGCTCCAGGAGGACGGCGAAGACGCGTCAAACTATTAGACATGCTCAAGAGTGCGAGGACGACAAGAGGGGGAGGGGCCGGAGCTAGAAGACGCCATGGACGCGGCCAATGCCAGCAGAGCACGCGCATTGCATGCCAAAACTCATGATCACCGCATGCACTGGTGCACACAGTGTCACACGCTAAGCCAAACGATGTCTGGGGTGGAGTCCTTCCTGGGTAGGTTGCAACTAAGGTGGTAACTTGGTTAAATACGCAGTGGTTAAATGGTAATCAACCTCTGAAGTTTACTGTAGTAAGCTTGGTCGAGAACTGCTGATCAGCAGGAAAGGATTAGAACCAGAGAGTTTGTCTAGGGTGATTAGCTTAGGAAGGACTATAATCCTGGAGGTTTTTGGAGCATAATGGAGCACAAACTAATATAGTTGCTTTGTAACTCACATTATGGTCCAGAAACTAGATCAGGAAGGTGCACTCACATGGAGAAGCCACTTGAGATGAAAATTGGCAAGGCTTAGTTATTTGGTCATACAATGATGCTGTAAAAATTTCGTACCAACTAGATTCACCAAAATGGTACTTGTTTCACACACATCAACTCTGACCAGAAACTTGCAATAGAGAAATATTGGCTTGAAGAATTGATCCCAAATTTTGTGGAGAGAAGTTATTTTGGTAGGAGAACAATCTAGAATTTTCTCAGAATTAATGAAGCAATATAAAATGTACTTGTTTTTCAACCTGAAAATATTGCCAGAATCAAAGATTTGGTCTTGTGGTCAAATAGATGATTGGATGGGGCTTCAAATTGGAGGAGAGCAATGATATGAGCACATTAAGGAGTGTGCAAAATTTCAACTCATTTGGATAACCCTAGCTAGTGCTTCCTTCACAATGCCTTCCATCTGACAGAAAGTTTGAAAAATTGCTAAGGAAGATTGGCTAGGCAACTAAAGTTAAATTTTGGCATGGTTCAATGATTTGGACACAATAAAATTCCTAAAAGGTTAGGGAGAAATCATGAAAGGATAGGTGGCACTTCCTTCACAGAAAGCCACACTGGAAAGAAATTAAGAATAATTATTGGGGAATTATTCTTGGGCCTGGACAGGAAAGTTTGGGCATATTTAAGCATCATATGACCCAAAGGAATTATGAGAATTATTAGGGAATTTTTGGATGGACAGAAATATAGGTTGCTTCACAACCTAGGGAAATTAGGGTTATTCCATTAATAGAAAAAGGAATATTCCCTAGAAAATTGTTTTAGGGTTTGTTCAAGGAGTGAAGTGACATGATATTGGCAAGGTTTTGAGAATGATGAGCCACTTGGGAGGGGGAATGAGGATGATTTCCCAGGTGGCAATGCCACAGAACCACTCCAAAAAGAAAAACAGAGCAAAAAACAAATAAATCAAAAGAAAAAGAAAAGGGCAAAAATCCAGGCTGTTACATATGACCCCACCATGCCCTGGTAAAAATTTGAGAAGGTTTGGCTTATGTCATCATGCACGCCCATCATAAATCGAACCATCACCAAGGAAGGTCCATGCTTTCGAGAGGGAAATCATCAAGATTGAAGGGGAATCCAAATTTCCGTACTAGTTTGTCATTCAGTTTTTTTTCCAAGGATCAACATACCGCCCCAAATGCAACGTGTTCAAATTTGACATTTTTCCGGGCTCATTTACCATATTTATGGGATTATGTGCATTTTCTAGGCATTAATGCACATAATTCAAATTCGAACAATTTGTGCATGAAAAGGTGCACAAGAACGGTCTGGAAAACCATGCTCATGTTATTTGGTACATTCTCATGCCTTTTACAAGGAATGGGCATATATTTCAAGGAAATGTGTTGCAATAGTCAACCATAAACACGTCGCTTACTGGGTTAACAACTACACAAAAATGAAATACATGGTTGGAAAACATGATGCCTCGCATGGTGCCATGGTATGGCCTCACCGTTGCCTGGTAAAAATTGGAGAATGTTTTCCTTATGTCATGATGCACGCCTTTCATAAATCGAACCATCACCGAGGAAGTTTCATGGTTTCGAGGGGGAAATCACCAAGATTGAAGGGCGACCCAAATTTTCTTTGTCCTTTGTCCACGAGTTTTTTCGACGATGAACATACACCCTACAAATCACCATCTTCAAATTTGTCACTTTTCCGGGTTCATTTACCATATTTAGAGGTTTATGTGCACTTTGTAAGCATTAATGCACATAATTCAAGTTCAAACAATCGGTGCATGAAAGGGTGCACAAGAACGGCCTGGAAAACCATGCTCGTGCCATTTATTAAATTTTCATGCCTTTTACTAGGAATGGATAGATATTTTGATGAAATGTGTGATAATAGTCAACCACAAATGTTTGTTTATTGTGTTTTCAACTATAGAAAAAATGAAATAAATGCTTGAAAAACATGACGCCTGGCATGGTGTGCCATGGTATGACCTCACCATGCCCTGGTAAAAATTTGAGAAGGTTTGGCTTATGTTGTCATGCACGCCCTTCATAAATCGAACCATCACCAAAGAAGTTCCAGGCTTTCGAGAGGGAAATCACCAAGATTGAAGGGGAATCCAAATTTTCTTCATTCTTTCCCCTGGAGTTTTTTTCTATGACGAACATACACCTTGCAAATCACCGTGTTCAAATTTGGCATTTTTCTGGGCTCATTTACCATATTAAGGGGATTATGTGCATTTTCTAGGCATTTAATTAGCGCATATAAATCCAATCTAGCTACAACTGCACGGGTGTGATGTGAGGGACGTGGATAGCCATTCGATCGCAGCGCATCCTATGATGCATCCGCGTGGCTGCGGTTCCGGCCAATCATAACACAACACACAATAGGCTCAGCGCACACTGTTTCCGGGAGCCACAGAGATGAACCGTGTGCGATAATGAACAAGAAAAATTGTAAGGGTAGCCAAATTTCTGTTGTCATCTGTCATTGAGCTCTTGAATACCACCGCACCGTACGACTGCCTGGCACCTCCGTCCTAGAGCTCTCTCCACGCGTCGTCGATGGCACCGCGGCACACAATAACTGGTAAGGAAGCCATGGCATCTCGCCGCGCCGCGTTCCTCGCCGCCCGCGACCGCACACATGGTAAGGAAGCGATGGCATCTCGCCGTGCCGAGCTCATCGCTGCCGTCGGCCACACATTTACATGGGCGGACTTTGAGGCTGCCATGGCCGAATGGGTGGTGGATCTAGAGGCGGCCAAAGCCGCACAGAAGGAGGAGAAAAGGCAGACAGCAGTCAATAAAAGAGACTCCCGCGCCGTTAGAAAGAAGAGGTCGCACATCGGGGTGAGGAGAGCTTGGCGGAGCTCGAAGCACGGTGGGTTGCCGCCTACAAGGCCGGGAAGGAGAACGCCGGCGTCTGGCCAGCATGCCCTGATTGCAGCATGTGAGAAGTAGTTTAAATTTGTGGTATTAAAGCAAATTACCACTAGTACTTTAAGTTCATAGTATTAACGTACAATGTCGTTAAGAACATCCTTTGAGGTCTTTGAGCGTTGAAGAGCATGTGTGCCTGATGACCCACAAGTATAGGGGATCTATCGTAGTCCTTTCGATAAGTAAGAGTGTCGAACCCAACAAGGAGCACAAGGAAATGATAAGTAGTTTCCAGCAAGGTATTCTCTGCAAGTACCGAAATATGTGGTAACAGATAGTTTTGTGATAGGATAATTTGTAACGAGCAACAAGTAACAAAAGTAAATAAAGTGCAGCAAGGTGGCCCAATCCTTTTTGTAGCAAAGGACAAGCTTGGACAAACTCTTATATAGAGAAAAGCGCTCCCGAGGACACATGGGAATATCGTCAAGCTAGTTTTCATCACGTTCATATGATTTGTGTTCGGTACTTCGATAATTTGGTATGTGGGTGGACCGGTGCTTGGGTACTGTCCTTACTTGGACAAGCATCCCACTTATGATTAACCTCTATTGAAAGCATCCGCAACTACAACAAAAGTATTAAGGTAAACTTAACCATAGCATGGATCCAAATCAGCCCCTTACGAAGCAACGCATAAACTAGGGTTTAAGCGTCTCTCACTCTAGCAACCCATCATCTACTCATTACTTCCCAATGCCTTCCTCTAGGCCCAAATAATGGTGAAGTGTTATGTAGTCGACGTTCACATAACACCACTAGAGGAGAGACAACATACATCTCATCAAAATATCGAACGAATACCAAATTCACATGACTACTAATAGAAAGACTTCTCCCATGTCCTCAGGAACAAACGTAACTACTCACAAAGCATATTCATGTTCATAATCAGAGCGGTATTAATATGCATATAGGATCTGAACATACGGTCTTCCACCAAATAAACCAACTAGCATCAACTACAAGGAGTAATTAACACTACTAGCAACCCACAGGTACCAATCTCGGACTTGGAGACAAGAATTGGATACAAGAGATGAACTAGGGTTTTGAGAGGAGATGGTGCTGGTGAAGATGTTGATGGAGATTGCCCTCTCCCGATGAGAGGAGCATTGGTGATGACGATGGCGATGATTTTCCCCTCCCGGTGGGGAGTTTCCCCGGCAGAACTGCTCCGCCAGAGTGCTAGATTGGTTCCACCAAGGTTTCGCCTCCTGGCGGCGGAGTTTCGTCCGAGTAGATGGCTTATGATTTTTTCCTCATTGAAAGACTTCATATAGCAGAAGATGCTCATCGGAGGGCCACCAAGGGGCCCACGAGGTAGGGGGGCGCGCCCAGGGGGTAGGGCGCGCCCCCCCACCCTCGTGGGAAGGGTGTGCCCCCCCTGGTGAACTTCTTGTGCTCAGTGTTTTTTTATATTTGGAAAACATCTTCCGTGAAGTTTCAGGACTTTTGGAGTTGTGCAGAATAGGTCTCTAATATTTGCTCCTTTTCCAGCCCAGAATCCCAGCTGCCAGCATTGTCCCTCCTTATGTAAACCTTGCAACATAAGAGAGAACAGGCATAAGTATTGTGATATAATGTGTAATAACAACCCATAATACAATAAATAACGATATAAAAGCATGATGCAAAATGGACGTATCAACTCCCCCAAGCTTAGACCTCACTTGTCCTCAAGCGAAAGCCGAAATCAAAAAATATGTCCACATGTTTAGAGATATAGGTGTCGATAAAAATAAAATACGGACATTAGGGCATCTTGATCATTCTTAAAAGAACAACTTATATAATTCTTGTCATATGATCTCTTATGCTATAGTAATAATTCAATCACAATTTCAAGTATGAATTGTAAACTTCATTGAAAACTAACAAACTATAATCTCAGTCATTGGAGCAATTGCAATTTATCATAACATAGGAAAGAGTCAATATAAGAGCTTTTCAGCAAGTCCACATACTCAACTATCATATAGTCTTTCACAATTGCTGACACTCAAGCAATACTTATGGGTATGGAGTTTTAATCGGACACAGAGAAAGATAGGGGCTTATAGTTTTGCCTCCCAACGTTTTACCTCAAAGGTAATGTCAACAATAATAGTTCATGAACACTCACATCCAATTAGCCATATATACCAGGATCTTTCCAACATACTATGCTTGCCAAAGAATAAAATGTAAAAAGGAAGGGTGAAGATCACCATGACTCTTATGCAAGGTAGGAGATAAAAGTAAAAGATAGGCCCTTCGCAGAGGGAAGCAAAGGTTGTCATGCACTTTTATGGTTGGATGCACAAAATCTTAATGCGAAAGAATATCACTTTATATTGCCACTTATGATATGGACCTTTATTATGCAGTCTGTTGCTTTTATTTCTTCCATATCACACGATCGTATAAAGCTTATATTCTCCAACACTAATAAGTCATACATATTTAGAGAGCAATTTTTATTGCTTTGCACCGATGACAACTTACTTGAAGGATCTTATTCAATCCATAGGTAGATATGGTGGACTCTCATGGCAAAACTGGTTTAAGGGTATTTGGAAGCACAAGTAGTATCTCTACTTGGTGCGATAGATTTGGCTAGCATGAGGGGGAAAGGCAAGCTCAATCATGTTGGATGATCCAAGACAATATAATTTATCTCAGATGTAAGAAAACATAACCCATTATGTTGTCTTCCTTGTCCAACGTTAACTTTTTAGCATACCATATTTTAATGAGTGCTCACAATCATAAAAGATGTCCAAGATAGTATATTTATATGTGAAGACCTCTCTTTCTTTATTACTTCCTATTAATTGCAATGATGACCAAAACTATGTTTGTGAACTCTCAACAACTTTTATTCATTAGACTTTTTCTATGTGAGCTCATTACTCTCCATAAGATCCATATGATCTCTTTTATTCTTTTTATTCTTTCTCTCTTTTCTTTTATTCACTCAAGATCATGGCAAAATAGTAAAGCCCTTGACTTAAGACTAATCTTTATTATATATAGCTTACGGACTCGATTACATAGACGGATCATAAAGCAAAACTCACAACTAGATCATACTAAAAGCTTTTATTCTACTAGATCAAAATATTACCAAAAGGATCGAACTAAGAAAAGCGATAAAGATAAAAGTGATGGTGATACGATACTGGGGCACTCCCCCAAGCTTTGCAGTTGCCAAGGGGAGTGCCCATACCAGATACTCAGTTCTTCTTTGTTGGTGAAGAAGATGGTGGTTTTGTTTTTGGCGTAGGCTTCTTCCTTAATTTGCGCTTGAGGACAGAATTTTGGTCCCTTAGGTCCTCGATCTCCTGCTCCAGGCTTAGTATCTTTTTGCATAGTTCCTGTTTGTTTTCCTGCAAGAGGCGAAAAGGGATAAACTCAATCTTAGGTTTCTTTACTCTATCCGGGAGGCTTGACTTTTTGTACTCCACATGCATGTCCCCAGGTTGAGGTAGTGGCACTTCATCTTCATCTGAGCTCGTCTCCTCCTTTCCCTTAGGTTCATAGTCCTCTTCTTCTTCTGTAGTACAACCACAATGCTCCACATCCCCATAGACTTTAGGATGTGCAAGGTAATCAGCCACATAGCTCTCTCCTTCCGAATCCTGGGACGACATGTAGCTCAAATCTGCAGCAGGATAGCTCGACACAAAGACATGAGATATTTACGTGATACGGGAGTCAAAACCTTCGGGATGTTATATAATGAATTTTTACCAACCAAAATATGTGTCGTTTACGCAAATAGAGTCCGGAAAGCGCACGAGGTGCCCACGAGGTAGGGGGCGTGCCCAGGGGGTAGGGCGCGCCCTCCACCCTCGTGGAGCCCTCGTGTCCTTCCTGGACTACTTCTTATTTTTCTAAATATTCCAAAACGGAGAAATATTGCCTTAAAAACTGTTTTGGAGTTGGTTTACTTACCATACCACATACCTATTCCTTTTCGGAGTCTGAAACGTTCCAGAAAGTGACCCTTATGTATTCCTCTGGGGTTACGGTTTCAATAACATTGGTTTCAACATTTGTGGGATTACCTGAGATATAATGTTTGATTCTTTGACCGTTCACCACCTTCGGATTTGTGCCTTCGAAATTGTTGATTTTTATGGCACCGGAACGATAGACCTCCTCGATAACGTAAGGGCCTTCCCATTTAGAGAGATGTTTTCCTGCAAAAAACTTAAACCAGAGTTGTATAGCAATACATAATCACCTACATTAAACTCACGCTTTTGTATTCTTTTACCATGCCATCTTTTAACTTTTTCTATAAATAATTTGGCATTTTCGTAGGCTTGGGTTCTCCATACATCAATTGAGCTAATATCAAATAAACTCTTCTCACTGACAAGTTTAAAATCATAATTGAGCTCTTTAATAGCCCAATATGCCTTGTGTTCTAGTTCGAGAAGTAAATGACATGCTTTTTCATAAACCATTTTATACGGAGACATACCCATAGGATTTTTATGTGCAGTTCTATAGGCCCATAGTGCATCATCAAGTTTCTTGGACCAATTCTTTCTAGACCTATTAACAGTCTTTTGGAAAATTAATTTCAGCTCTCTATTACTTAATTCTACTTGACCACTAGACTGAGGGTGATAAGGAGATGCAATTCTATGATTAACATCATATTTAGCAAGCATTTTACGGAAAGCACCATGAATAAAATGTGAACCACCATCAGTCATTAAATATCTAGGGACTCCAAATCTTGGAAAAGTAACTTCTTTA
Organism: Triticum urartu; assembly: GCF_056163025.1. Taxonomy (NCBI): domain Eukaryota; kingdom Viridiplantae; phylum Streptophyta; class Magnoliopsida; order Poales; family Poaceae; genus Triticum; species Triticum urartu. Next base: position 74,910,994 of record NC_141879.1, on the reverse strand, counting down.
AGCATTTTAATACAAGTGTTATGATCAGCACTACTAGTTGGAATAGCTTCTACCCACTTAGTAACGTAATCAACAACAACTAAAATATGTGTATAACCATTAGAGGCAGGAAAAGGTCCCATATAGTCAATGCCCCAAACATCAAATGGTTCAATAACAAGTGAATAATTCATAGGCATTTCTTGACGTCTACTAATATTACCAATTCTTTGACATTCATCACAAGATAAGACAGACTTAAGGGCATCTTTGAAGAGAGTAGGCCAATAAAACCCGGATTGCAATACCTTGTGTGCAGTTCTATCTCCAGCATGGTGTCCTCCATAAGCTTCGGAGTGACACTTGCATAGGATCTGTTCCTGTTCATGCTCAGGTACACAACGTCTAATAACACCATCTACTCCTTCCTTATAAATATGTGGGTCATCCCAAAAGTAATGTCTCAAATCATAGAAGAACTTTTTCTTTTGTTGGTATGTGAAACTAGGTGGTATGAATTTGGCAACAATGTAATTAGCATAATCAGCATACCATGGAGCAGTATGAGAAGCATTTATGAAATTTAATTGCTCATCAGGAAAGCTATCATCAATAGGTAGTGGGTCATCAAGCACATTTTCTAACCTAGACAAGTTGTCTGCAACGGGGTTCTCAGCTCCCTTTCTATCAACAATATGTAAATCAAATTCTTGTAGCAAGAGAACCCATCTAATAAGTCTAGGTTTAGCATCTTTCTTTTCCATGAGATATTTAATAGCAGCATGATCAGTGTGAATAGTTACTTTAGAATCAACAATATAAGGTCTGAACTTATCACAAGCAAATACAACTGCTAAGAATTCTTTTTTTGTAGTAGCATAATTTCTTTGAGCATTGTCTAGGGTTTACTAGCATATTGAATAACGTTTAATTTCTTATCAACTCTTTGACCTAGAACAGCACCTACAGCATAATCACTAGCATCACACATAATTTCAAAGGGTAAATTCCAATCAGGTGGCTGAACAATAGGTGCAGAGATCAATGCTTTCTTAAGTATTTCAAATGCTTCTACACAATCATCATCAAAGACAAATGGTATATCTTTTGTAATAAATTAGTCAGAGGCCGAGAAATTTTTGAGAAGTCCTTAATGAACCTCCTATAAAATCTGGTGTGACCAAGGAAACTTCTTATACCTTTGATGTCTCTGGGGCATGGCATCTTTTCAATAGAATCAACCTTGGCTTTATCAACTTCAATACCTCTTTCAGAAACTTTATGCCCCAAGACAATACCGTCATTAACCATAAAGTGGCACTTTTCCCAATTCAAGACAAGATTAGTTTCTTCACATCTCTGCAAAACTCAATCAACGTTGCTCAAGCAATCATCAAAAGAAGATCCATAGACGGAGAAATCGTCCATGAAAACCTCACAAATCTTTTCACAAAAGTCAGAGAATATAGCCATCATGCATCTTTGAAAGGTAGCAGGTGCATTACATAAACCAAAAGGCATACGTCTATAAGCAAAAGTACCAAAAGGGCAAGTAAAAGTAGTCTTTGATTGATCCTTGGCTAACACAGGTATTTGAGAGAAACCAGAATAACCATCTAGAAAGAAAAAATGTGTATGTTTGGATAATATTTCTAGCATTTGATCAATAAAATGTAAGGGGTAATGATCCTTTTTAGTGGCCTTAATTAATTTACGGAAATCAATTACCATCATATAACCTGTAATAATTCTTTGAGGAATCAATTCATCTTTTTCATTAGGAACGACAGTAATACCTCCCTTCTTAGGGACACAATGTACAGGACTTACCCACTGACTATCAGCAATGGGATAGATTATACCTACCTCAAGGAGCTTTAGTATTTCCTTTCTTACCACTTCTTTCATTTTAGGATTCAACCATCGTTGATGATCACGAACTGGTTTAGCATCTTCTTCCAAATTTATTTTATGTGGACATAGAATGGGACTAATGCCCTTAAGATCATCAAGAGTATACCCAATAGCAGCACGGTGCTTCTTCAGAGTTTTCAACAACCTCTCTTCCTCATGCTCTGAAAGGTTAGCACTAATAATAACAGGATATATCCTTTTCTCATCAAGATAAGCATATTTAAGAGTATTAGGCAACGGTTTAAGCTCAAACACATATCACCCTTGGGTGGAGGAGGATCCCCTAGGATTTCAACAGGCAAATTGTGTTTCAGAATAGTTTCATGTTTAAAGAATACTTCATATATTTCCCTTCTTTCATTCATAAACATATCATTTTCATGGTCTAGCAAATATTGTTCTAAAGGATCACTAGGAGGTACGGCAATAGAAGCAAGACCAATAACTTCATCCTTACTAGGTAATTCTTCTTCACGGTGTTGTGTACTAAATTTAGAGAAATTAAATTCATGAGACATATCATCCAAACGATAGTAACAACATCCTTTTTGCAATCTATCTTCGCATTAACAGTGTTTAAGAAGGGTCTACCAAATATAATGGGACAAAAGCTATCTTGTGGGGAACCAAGAACAAGAAAATCAGCAGGATATTTAGTTTTCCCACACAAGACATCAACATCTCTAACAATTCCCATTGGTGAAATAGTATCTCTATTGGCAAGTTTAATTGTGACATCAATATCTTCTAATTCAACAGGTGCAATATCATGCATAATTTCTCTATATAGGCCAATAGGTATTGCACTAGCACTGGCACCCATATCACATAAGCCATGATAACAATGATCTCCTATTTTAACAGAAATAACAGGCATGCCTACCACAGGTCTAGGTTTATCTTTAGCACAAGGTTTAGCAATTCTAGCAGTTTCATCACAGAAATAAATAACATGCCCATCAATATTATCAGACAAGAGATCTTTAACAATAGCAATATTAGGTTCAACTTTAACTTGCTCAGGAGGTGTATATGTTCTAATATTGCTTTTACGAACCACAGTTGAAGCTTTTGCATGATCCTTTATCCTAACAGGGAAAGGTGGTTTCTCAACATAAGAAGTAGGAACAATAGGATCATTATAAGTGATAGTCTTTTCTTCAACTTTAATAGGTGCAGCTACTTTTACTTCTATGGGAGGATGATATTTAAACCACTTCTCCTTGGGGAGATCAACATACGTAGCAAAAGATTCACAGAAAGAAGCTACTATCTCAGAGTCAAGTCCATATTTAGTGCTAAATTTACAGAAAACACCGGTATCCATAAAAGATTTAACACAATCAAACTTAGGTGTCAGACCTGACTCCTTACCTTCATCGAGGTCCCAATCTTTAGAGTTGCGTTTAGTTCTTTCCAATAAATCCCATTTGGATTCAATAGTCTTCATCATAAAAGAGCCAGCACAAGAAGTATCGAGCATGGTGCGATTGTTATCAGAAAGCCAAGCATATAAATTTTGAATAATCATATCTCTTGAGAGCTCATGATTGGGGCGTGAATATATCATTGATTTAAGCCTCCCCCAAGCTTGAGCAATGCTTTCTCCTTCGTGAGGCCAAAAATTATATATATAATTGCGATCACGATGAACAAGATGCATAGGATAAAACTTCTGATGAAATTCCAATTTCAGTCGTTTATAGTTCCATGACCCCGTATCATCAAATAGCCTGTGCCATGTCAATGCATCTTCCTTCAAAGATAAAGGGAAGACCTTATTCTTAAGAATATCTCCGGGTACACCTGCAAGCTTAAATAATCCACAAACTTCATCAACATATATTAGGTGCTCATCAGGATGCATTGTTCCGTCTCTTGCAAAAGGATTAGCTAGCAGTTTTTCTAACATACCCGAAGGAATTTCAAAGCAGACATTTTCATTTTCATTTTCAGTAGGTTCAGTAGGTTGAGGAGCAACTCTTTTCTCTACTGGTCAGGGTGAAGAGACCCCTAACAAGCCCCTCAGAGGATTACTTTCCATAGTAACAAGTGACAGTAAATTTCAGCACACTACATAAATTTTTCCTTACCAAATTCCACCTACCAAAGGCGCTTCACTCCCCGGCAACGGCGCCAGAAAAGAGTCTTGATGACCCACAAGTATAGGGGATCTACCGTAGTCCTTTCGATAAGTAAGAGTGTCTAACCCAACGAGGAGCAGAAGGAAATGATAAGCGGTTTCCAGCAAGGTATTCTCTGCAAGTACTGAAATAAGTGGTAACAGATAGTTTTGTGATAGGATAATTTGTAACGAGCAACAAGTAACAAAACTAAATAAAGTGCAGCAAGGTGGCCCAATCCTTTTTGTAGCAAAGGACAAGCCTGGACAAACTCTTATATAGAGAAAAGCGCTCCCGAGGACACATGGGAATATCTCAAGCTAGTTTTCATCACGTTCATATGATTCGTGTTCAGTACTTCGATAATTTGGTATGTGGGTGGACCGGTGCTTGGGTACTGTCCTTACTTGGACAAGAATCCCACTTATGATTAACCTCTATTGCAAGCATCCGCAACTACAACAAAAGTATTAAGGTAAACCTAACCATAGCAGGAAACATATGGATCCAAATCAGCCCCTTACGAAGCAACGCATAAACTAGGGTTTAAGCGTTTGTCACTCTAGCAACCCATCATCTACTCATTACTTTCCAATGCCTTCCTCTAGGCCCAAATAATGGTGAAGTGTTATGTAGTCGACATTCACATAAAACCGCTAGAGGAGAGACAACATACATCTCATCAAAATATCGAACGAATAACAAATTCACATGACTACTAATAGCAAGACTTCTCCCATGTCCTCGGGAACAAACATAACTACTCACAAAGCATATTCATGTTCATAATCAGAGGGGTATTAATATGCATATAGGATCTGAACATATGATCTTCCACCAAATAAACCAACTAGCATCAACTACAAGGAGTAATTAACACTACTAGCAACCCACAGGTACCAATCCCGGACTTGGAGACAAGAATTGGATACAAGAGATGAACTAGGGTTTTGAGAGGAGATGGTGCTGGTGAAGATGTTGATGGAGATTGCCCTCTCCCGATGATAGGAGCATTGGTGATGACGATGGCGATGATTTCCCCCTCCGGGAGGGGAGTTTCCCCGGCAGAACAGCTCCGCTAGAGCCCTAGATTGGTTCTGCCAAGGTTTCGCCTCCTGGAGGCGGAGTTTCGTCCGAGTAGATGGCTTATGATTTTTTCCTCACCGAAAGACTTCATATAGCAGAAGATGCTCATCGGAGGGCCACCAAGGGGGCCACGAGGTAGGGGGGCACGCCCAGGGGGTAGGGCGCGCCCCCCACCCTCGTGGGAAGGGTGTGGCCCCCCTGGTGAACTTCTTGCGCTCAGTATTTTTTATATATTTGGAAAACGTCTTCCGTGAAGTTTCAGGACTTTTGGAGTTGTGCAGAATAGGTCTCTAATATTTGCTCCTTTTCCAGCCCAGAATCCCAGCTGCCAGCATTCTCCCTCCTTATGTAAACCTTGTAAAATAAGAGAGAATAGGCATAAGTATTGTGACATAATGTGTAATAACAGCCCATAATGCAATAAATATCGATATAAAAGCATGATGCAAAGTGGATGTATCAACTCCCCCAAGCTAAGACCTCGCTTGTCCTCAAGCGAAAGCCGAAATCGAAAAATATGTCCACATGTTTAGAGATATAGGTGTCGATAAAAATAAAATACGGACATTAGGGCATCTTGATCATTCTTAAAACAACAACTTATATAATTCTTGTCATATGATCTCTTATGCTATAGTAATAATTCAATCACAATTTCAAGTATGAATTGTAAACTTCATTGAAAACTAACAAACTATAATCTCAGTCATTGGAGCAATTGCAATTTATCATAACATAGGAAAGAGTCAATATAAGAGCTTTTCAGAAAGTCCACATACTCAACTATCATATAGTCTTTCACAATTGCTGACACTCAAGCAATACTTATGGGTATGGAGTTATAATTGGACACGGAGAAAGATAGGGGCTTATAGTTTTGCCTCCCAACATTTTACCTCAAGGGTAATGTCAACAATAATAGTTCATGAACACTCACATCCAATTAGCCATATATACCAGGATCTTTCCAACATACTGTGCTTGCCAAAGAATAAAATGTAAAAAGGAAGGGTGAAGATCGCCATGACTCGTATGCAATGTAGGAGATAAAAGTAAAAGATAGGCCCTTCGCAGAGGGAAGCAGAGGTTGTCATCCGCTTTTATGGTTGGATGCACAAAATCTTAATGCGAAAGAACGTCACTTTATATTGCCACTTGTGATATGGACCTTTATTATGCAGTCTGTTGCTTTTACTTCTTCCATATCACACGATCGTATAAAGCTTATATTCTCCGACACTAATAAGTCATACATATTTAGAGAGCAATTTTTATTGCTTTGCACCGATGACAACTTACTTGAAGGATCCTATTCAATCCATAGGTAGATATGGTGGACTCTCATGGCAAAACTGGTTTTAGGGTATTTGGAAGCACAAGTAGTATATCTACATGGTGCGATACATTTGGCTAGCATGAGGGGGAAAGGCAAGCTCAATCATGTTGGATGATCCAAGACAATATAATTTATCTCAGATGTAAGAAAACATAACCCATTATGTTGTCTTCCTTGTCCAAGGTTAACTTTTTAGCATGTCATATTTTAATGAGTGATCACAATCATAAAAGATGTCCAAGATAGTATATTTATATGTGAAGACCTCTCTTTCTTTATTACTTCCTATTAATTGCAACGATGACCAAAACTATGTTTGTGAACTCTCAACAACTTTTATTCATTAGACTTTTTCTATGTGAGCTCATTACTCTCCATAAGATCCATATGATCTCTTTTATTCTTTTTATTCTTTCTCTCTTTTCTTTTATTCACTCAAGATCATGGCAAAATAGTAAAGCCCTTGACTTAACACTAATCTTTGTTATATATAGCTTACGGACTCGATTACATAGAAGGATCATAAAGCAAAACTCACAACTAGATCATACTAAAAGCTTTTATTCTACTAGATCAAAATATTACCAAAAGGATCGAACTAAGAAAAGCGGTAAAGATAAAAGTGATGGTGATACGATACTGGGGCACTCCCCCAAGCTTTGCAGTTGCCAAGGGGGGTGCCCATACGAGATACTCAGTTCTTCTTTGTTGGTGAAGAAGATGGTGGTTTTGTTGTTGGCGTAGGCTTCTTCCTTAATTTGCACTTGAGGACAGAATTTTGGTCCCTTAGGTCCTCGATCTCCTGCTCCAGGCTCAGTATCTTTTTGCACAGAATTTTGCACTTGAGGAGAGACAACATACATCTCATCAAAATATCGAACGAATACCAAATTCACATGACTACTAATAGCAAGACTTCTCCCATGTCCTCGGGAACAAACATAACTACTCACAAAGCATATTCATGTTCATAATCAGAGGGGTATTAATATGCATATAGGATCTGAACATATGATCTTCCACCAAATAAACCAACTAGCATCAACTACAAGGAGTAATTAACACTACTAGCAACCCACAGGTACCAATCCCGGACTTGGAGACAAGAATTGGATACAAGAGATGAACTAGGGTTTTGAGAGGAGATGGTGCTGGTGAAGATGTTGATGGAGATTGCCCTCTCCCGATGATAGGAGCATTGGTGATGACGATGGCGATGATTTCCCCCTCCCGGAGGGGCGTTTCCCCGGCAGAACAGCTCCGCCAGAGCCCTAGATTGGTTCCGCCATGGTTTCGCCTCCTGGAGGCGGAGTTTCGTCCGAGTAGATGGCTTATGATTTTTTCCTCATCGAAAGACTTCATATAGCAGAAGATGCTCATCGGAGGGCCACCAGGGGGGCCACGAGGTAGGGGGGCACGCCCAGGGGGTAGGGCGCGCCCCCCACCCTCGTGGGAAGGGTGTGGCCCCCCTGGTGAACTTGCGCTCAGTACTTTTTATATATTTGGAAAACGTCTTCCGTGAAGTTTCAGGACTTTTGGAGTTGTGCAGAATAGGTCTCTAATATTTGCTCCTTTTCCAGCCCAGAATCCCAGCTGCCAGCATTCTCCCTCCTTATGTAAACCTTGTAAAATAAGAGAGAATAGGCATAAGTATTGTGACATAATGTGTAATAACAGCCCATAATGCAATAAATATCGATATAAAAGCATGATGCAAAGTGGATGTATCAACTCCCCCAAGCTAAGACCTCGCTTGTCCTCAAGCGAAAGCCGAAATCGAAAAATATGTCCACATGTTTAGAGATATAGGTGTCGATAAAAATAAAATACGGACATTAGGGCATCTTGATCATTCTTAGAACAACAACTTATATAATTCTTGTCATATGATCTCTTATGTGTAACGCCCTCGTTGCGGCTATATCTCCCACGTGTCGAGGCACGACTTAGAGGCATAACCGCATTGAAAGCAATGTCGCAATTCAGGAAATCATCACACATCCCATGTACATAAATAATATAAAGGGGAGGTACATAGTTGGCTTACACTCGCCATGTCACATCAAAGTACATAAATAACATCCATCATACAAATCACTCATGGCCCGACTACGGTGCCAAAATAGAAAAGACCCCCAACATGCGACAAGGCCCTGAATCGATAACCCCAACTAGGCACCACTACTGATCATCCGGAAAAGACACGTAGTATCGCTAAGAGTCCTCGTCGAACTCCCACTTGAGCTCGTAATCGTCAACCGGAGCAGAAACACCTGGACCTGCATCTGGAGTTGTAGTATCTGTGAGCCACAGGGACTTAGCAATCTCACACCCACGCGATCAAGACTATTTAAGCTTATAGGACAGGATAAGGCAAGTATATGTGGAGCTGCAGCAAGCGACTAGCATATGTGGTGGCTAACTTATCCGCAAAAGAGAGCGAGAAGAGGAGGCAAGGCGCGAGCGAGAAACTAGAGGAACAACCTGCGCAAGCATTACTCCAACACCGTGTCCACTTCCCGGACTCCGTCGAGAAGAGGCCATCACGGCAACACACGCAGTTGATTCGTTTTTATTAATTAAGGTTTAAGTTATCTACAACCGGACATTAACAAATTCCCATCTGCCCATAACCGCGGGCACGGCTTTCGAAAGTTCAATCCCTGCAGGGGAGTCCCAACTTAGCCCATGACAAGCTCTCACGGTCAACGAAGGAATAGACCTCCACCCGAGACACACCGATCAAACTCGGTAACCCGGTACAACAAGACAATTCGACAGGTTAAAACAAGACCAGCAACACCGCCCGAATGTCCGACAAATCCCGATAGGAGCTGCACATATCTCTTTCTCAGGGCACACTCAGATGAGCGCTCCATACAACTAAAACCAAACCTCGAGTTTCCCCGAGGGGGCGCTACACAGGACTCTAGTTTGGACCAACACTCAGAGGAGCACTGGCCCGGGGGGGTTAAAATAAGATGACCCTTGAGTCTGCAGAACCCAAGGGAAAGGAAAAGGCTAGGTGGCAAACGGTAAGACCAATGTTGGGCATTGCTGGAAAAGCTTTAATCAAGGTGAACTATCAAGGGGTTCCCATTATAACCCAACCGCGTAAGGAACGCAAATCCGGGAACATAACACCGATATGACGGAAACTAGGGCGGCAAGAGTGGAAGAAAACACTAGGCGAGAGGCCGAGCCTTCCACCCTTTACCAAGTATATAGATGCATTAAGATAAAATGGCAATATAATGATATCCCAACAAGTAAATAAATGTTCCAACAAGGAACGGCCTCCAAACTTCACCTGCAACTAGCAACGCTATAAGAGGGGCTGATCAAAGCGGTAACATAGCCAATCAACGGTTTGCTAGGACATGGTGGGTTAGAGGTTCAACATGGCAATTGGGAGGCTGACAAGCAAAAGGTAGGCATCGTAGCATTGGCATAGCAAGAGCGAGCAAACTAGCATAGCAAAGATAGTAGTGATTTCGAGGGTATGATCATCTTGCCTGCACAGTTGTCAAAGTTGACTGGATCCTCACAAGCAAACTCAACGGGCTCCTCGGTATCGAACTCGTCTCCCAGCTCTACCCAACAAGACAAACAAGCAACAAGGATACAATCAACCACGTGCAAGACCAAGCAATATGATGAAATGATGATATGCTATGCGGGATGCGATGCGGGATGCAAAATGCAAGATATGACAGGAAATGCATGAACCTGGCCTCAACTTGGAATTCCAAGGGTTCCACTGGATAGAGGGGATGAAATCTCTTGAAAACGATATAAAGATCATTGGAATCGGAGTTACGGTTTGGAAATGGCAAGCGTTTTAAGATATGACACCGGTCTGCGATTTACAGCAAGTAGGCATCTAAATGCAACGAAAAGAACATGCTACAGCCACCAAACATGAAAACAAAATACATGGCAGTGATTTACACAAGATGGTTAACAAAACACTAGCACTGAGCCATAGGCAAATTCATCCATTAAGAGGTTCAAACAAGCATGGCAAAAATGAATATGCAAAACAGATTCCAGACTTAGTGAAATTAACACTAGCCTGAAATTTCAGATCACGAAGCCCTCTTCGGAGCAGCAAAACAACATGATACAAAACCTGAACATGACAAGTAAGAAAATAGCATGGAGCTACTCAACAAGCGTAACAAAACACCCAAAGTGACCTGGGGCCAAAAGGGTTCACAAAATACTCTACCGAGCTCACGAACATAGCTCGAACACAATCAGTTTTCAGACTTTGTGAAAACTGAGACATGCAGAAATTTAACTCACGAAGGCATGTAAACGAGCTCGATGCACTCACTACGGTGCAAGTCATGGCAAGGAAAGCATATAAACATCAAGAAGGCACAATATGCTAGCTACACATGGCAAGAACAAAGGCATAGCATGCATGGAACACTAACGGTAGCATCGGCAAAATCGCAAACAAGTTGACGATCTGCCCAGATTAACAACGAAGCAAAAGTAGAGCTCGATTGAGTCAACCTAGAGCACTCCACATATGCAAACAAAGACATGGATGGATAGATCATAACATAAATATCAAAACTCCCTTACTGATCATCCTCAAAAGAGGCACGGATCACTAGGAAACAAGCTGGACATATAGCATCATGAACTAAAATATCCCAGACTTAGTGAAAATCACTAAGTCCCTGAAATCAGCAATCTCAGGTACCTCTCTTCGCAAGCTTGCACAAGACAACACACACATCCTAAAAATGCATGGGTGGCACCTCTGGAAAGAAGACAAAATGCTTAACAATTCATCCCAAAGGGGCACAGGCATATCATGCACGAATTAAACATGGCAAAAATGACAAAATTGCATGATGAACTAACGGATCTGCAATTTAACTCACGAAGCCTCCTTCTAACAGCATTTTGGACAACAAGATGAACTCAAATGAAAATGATGCACTGGAATGAAATGATGTACATGTCGAGACGAAGATTTTGATATATCATATGCCCAAAACGAAGCTACGGATGCGGAGATATGAGCAGTCAAAGTAAGCATCATGAGCTAGGGTTCGGGGAAAAAAGTCAACCGCTCGAAAATCAGATCTGGATCCAGATCGGGATCCCGCGGGCACGGACTTCGAGGTCGCCGGACTTGGGCACTGTTCACGCCAGAGCTTCACCGGAGGCAGAGGAAGCAGCGGTCCGGCGAGGGCGAGGCGGCGGGCACGGGCGCCGAGGACGGAGGGAAGCGGCGGCGGGGTCGGCGAGGCGTGGCGGCGGCCGGCTCGGACGAGGGCGCGCGCCGGCGGCGGAGATGCGGCGCGGCGGCGGCGGCTGCTCCGGCCGCCGGAGCCGGAAGGGGCGGCGGCGCTAGAGGCGGAGAGGCGCGGGGGCGTTCGGGCCCGGGAGGCGGCGCGCGGGGGCCGGGCGCAGGCCAGGCGGGCCCGGCGGCGGCGATGTGGGCACGGCCCACGTGGCGCGCGCGGACTGGACGGGAGGCGGCGGCGGACGTTGTCCGGTCCGATCCGGACACGTCCGTCGGTGCGGGGGTTGAGATCTGTTTTTTTTAGGAGGAGGACGGGGAGGAAGACGAGATCCGAAATGGGGGGTGTTTAAATAGGCATAAGTGGAGCTAGGAGAGTCCAAATGAGGTGCGGTTTTCGCCCACGCGATCGTGATCGAACGCTCTAGGACATGTAGCAGAGTTTGGTGGGTTTTGGGACAAGTTTGGGGGGTGTTGGGCTGCAACACACACGAGGCCTTTTCGGTCCCTCGGTTAACCGTTGGAGTATCAAACAAAGTCCAAATGAGGTGAAACTTGACAGGCGGTCTACCGGTAGTAAACCAAGGCCGCTTGGCAAGTCTCGGTCCAATCCGTAAATGTTTAATCCCCACACACGAAAGAAAGCTGGAAATGGCCACCGGAGAATAACAAAGCGCCGGAATGCAAAACGGACAAGGGGGAAAAAGGTCGAATGCATGAGACGAACACATATGCAAATGCAATGCACGAGATGACAAGATATGAGATGCACGAAAAAGAAAAACAACACACGGAGACAAAGACCCGAATCCGAGAAATAAATATAACTTAGCGCCGGAGACGGCAAGAGTTGGATATAAATATGGAAAGTATATCTGGGGCGTTACATTATGCTATAGTAATAATTCAATCACAATTTCAAGTATGAATTATAAACTTCATTGAAAACTAACAAACTATAATCTCAGTCATTGGAGCAATTGCAATTTATCATAACATAGGAAAGAGTCAATATAAGAGCTTTTCAGAAAGTCTGCATACTCAACTATCATATAGTCTTTCACAATTGCTGACACTCAAGCAATACTTATGGGTATGGAGTTTTAATTGGACACAGAGAAAGATAGGGGCTTATAGTTTTGCCTCCCAACATTTTACCTCAAGGGTAATGTCAACAATAATAGTTCATGAACACTCACATCCAATTAGCCATATATACCAGGATCTTTCCAACATATTGTGCTTGCCAAAGAATAAAATGTAAAAAGGAAGGGTGTAGATCACCATGACTCTTATGCAATGTAGGAGATAAAAGTAAAAGATAGGCCCTTCGCAGAGGGAAGCAGAGGTTGTCATCCGCTTTTATGGTTGGATGCACAGAATCTTAATGCGAAAGAACGTCACTTTATATTACCACTTGTGATATGGACCTTTATTATGCAGTCTGTTGCTTTTATTTCTTCCATATCACACGATCGTATAAAGCTTATATTCTCCCACACTAATAAGTCATACATATTTAGAGAGCAATTTTTATTGCTTTGCACCGATGACAACTTACTTGAAGGATCTTATTCAATCCATAGGTAGATATGGTGGACTCTCATTGCAAAACTGGTTTAAGGGTATTTGGAAGCACAAGTAGTATATCTACTTGGTGCGATACATTTGGCTAGCATGAGGGGGAAAGTCAAGATCAATCATGTTGGATGATCCAAGACAATATAATTTATCTCAGATGTAAGAAAACATAACCCATTATGTTGTCTTCCTTGTCCAAGGTTAACTTTTTAGCATGTCATATTTTAATGAGTGCTCACAATCATAAAAGATGTCCAAGATAGTATATTTATATGTGAAGACCTCTCTTTCTTTATTACTTCCTATTAATTGCAATGATGACCAAAACTATGTTTGTGAACTCTCAACAACTTTTATTCATTAGACTTTTTCTATGTGAGCTCATTACTCTCCATAAGATACATATGATCTCTTTTATTCTTTTTATTCTTTCTCTCTTTTCTTTTATTCACTCAAGATCATGGCAAAATAGTAAAGCCCTTGACTTAACACTAATCTTTATTATATATAGCTTACGGACTCGATTACATAGAAGGATCATAAAGCAAAACTCACAACTAGATCATACTAAAAGCTTTTATTCTACTAGATCAAAATATTACCAAAAGGATCAAACTAAGAAAAGCGGTAAAGATAAAAGTGATGGTGATACGATACTGGGGCACTCCCCCAAGCTTTGCAGTTGCCAAGGGGAGTGCCCATACGAGATACTCAGTTCTTCTTTGTTGGTGAAGAAGATGGTGGTTTTGTTGTTGGCGTAGGCTTCTTCCTTAATTTGCACTTGAGGACAGAATTTTGGTCCCTTAGGTCCTCGATCTCCTGCTCCAGGCTCAGTATCTTTTTGCATAGTTCCTGTTTGTTTTCCTGCAAGAGGCGAAAAGGGATAAACTCGATCTTAGGTTTCTTTACTCTATCTGGGAGACTTGACTTTTTGAACTCCACATGCATGTCCCCAGGTTGAGGTAGTGGGACTTCATCTTCATCTGAGCTCGTCTCCTCCTTTCCCTTAGGTTCATAGTCCTCTTCTTCTTCCGTAGTACAACCACAATGCTCCACATCCCCATAGACTTTAGGATCTGCAAGGTAATCAGCCACATAGCTCTCTCCTTCCGAATCCTGGGACGACATGTTGCTCAAATCTGCAGCAGGATAGCTCGACACAAAGACAGGAGATATTTGCGTGATACGGGAGTCAAAACCTTCGGGATGTTATATAATGAATTTTTACCAACCAAAATATGTGTCGTTTACGAAAATAGAGTCCGAAAAGCGCACGAGGTGCCCACGAGGTAGGGGGACGTGCCCAGGGGGTAGGGTGCGCCCTCCACCCTCGTGGAGCCCTCGTGTCCTTCCTGGACTACTTCTTATTCTTCTATTTTTCTAAATATTCCAAAACAGAGAAATATTTCCTTCAAAACTGTTTTGGAGTCGGTTTACTTACCATACCACATACCTATTCCTTTTCGGAGTCTGAAACATTCTAGAAAGTGTCCCTTTTGTATTCCTCCGGGGTTACGGTTTCAATAACATTGGTTTCAACATTTATGGGAATACCTGAGATATAATGTTTGATTCTTTGACCGTTCACCACCTTCGGATTTGTGCCTTCGAAATTGTTGATTTTTATGGCACCGGAACGATAGACCTCCTCGATAACGTAAGGGCCTTCCCATTTAGAGAGAAGTTTTCCTGCAAAAAATCTTAAACGAGAGTTGTATAGCAATACATAATCACCTACATTAAACTCACGCTTTTGTATTCTTTTACCATGCCATATTTTAACTTTTTCTTTAAATAATTTGGCATTTTCGTAGGCTTGGGTTCTCCATACATCAATTGAGCTAATATCAAATAACCTCTTCTCACCGGCAAGTTTAAAATCATAATTGAGCTCTTTAATAGCCCAATATGCCTTGTGTTCTAGTTCGAGAGGTAAATGACATGCTTTTCCATAAACCATTTTATACAGAGACATACCCACAGGATTTTTATGTGCAGTTCTATAGGCTCCTAGTGCATCATCAAGTTTCTTGGACCAATTCTTTCTAGACCTATTAACCGTCTTTTGGAAAATTAATTTCAGCTCTCTATTACTTAATTCTACTTGACCACTAGACTGAGGGTGATAAGGAGATGCAATTCTATGATTAACATCATATTTAGCAAGCATTTTACGGAAAGCACCATGAATAAAATGTGAACCACCATCAGTCATTAAATATCTAGGGACTCCAAATCTTGGAAAAATAACTTCTTTAAGCATTTTAATACAAGTGTTATGATCAGCACTACTAGTTGGAATAGCTTCTACCCACTTAGTAACATAATCAACAACAACTAAAATATGTGTATAACCATTAGAGGCAGGAAAAGGTCCCATGTAGTCAAACCCCAAACATCAAATGGTTCAATAACAAGTGAATAATTCATAGGAATTTCTTGACGTCTACTAATATTACCAATTCTTTGACATTCATCACAAGATAAGACAGACTTACGGCCATCTTTGAAGAGAGTAGGCCAATAAAAACCGGATTGCAATACCTTGTGTGCAGTTCTATCTCCAGCATGGTGTCCTCCATAAGCTTCGGAGTGACACTTGCATAGGATCTGTTCATGTTCATGCTCAGGTACACAACGTCTAATAACACCATCTACTCCTTCCTTATAAATATGTGGGTCATCCCAAAAGTAATGTCTCAAATCATAGAAGAACTTTTTCTTTTGTTGGTATGTGAAACTAGGTGGTATGAATTTGGCAACAATGTAATTAGCATAATCAGCATACCATGGAGCAGTATGAGAAGCATTTATGAAATTTAATTGCTCATCAGGAAAGCTATCATCAATAGGTAGTGGGTCATCAAGCACATTTTCTAACCTAGACAAGTTGTCTGCAACGGGGTTCTCAGCTCCCTTTCTATCAACAATATGTAAATCAAATTCTTGTAGCAAGAGAACCCATCTAATAAGTCTAGGTTTAGCATCTTTCTTTTCCATGAGATATTTAATAGCAGCATGATCAGTGTGAATAGTTACTTTAGAATCAACAATATAAGGTCTGAACTTATCACAAGCAAATACAACTACTAAGAATTCTTTTTCAGTAGTAGCATAATTTCTTAGAGCATTGTCTAGGGTTTACTAGCATATTGAATAACGTTTAATTTCTTATCAACTCTTTGACCTAGAACAGCACCTACAGCATAATCACTAGCATCACACATAATTTCAAAGGGTAAATTCCGATCAGGTGGCTGAACAATAGGTGCAGAGATCAATGCTTTCTTAAGTATTTCAAATGCTTCTACACAATCATCATCAAAGAAAAATGGTATATCTTTTTGTAATAAATTAGTCAGAGGCCGAGAAATTTTTGAGAAGTCCTTAATGAACCTCCTATAAAATCTGGTGTGACCAAGGAAACTTCTTATACCTTTGATGTCTTTGGGGCATGGCATCTTTTCAATAGCATCAACCTTGGCTTTATCAACTTCAATACCTCTTTCAGAAACTTTATGCCCCAAGACAATACCGTCATTAACCATAAAGTGGCACTTTTCCCAATTCAAGACAAGATTAGTTTCTTCACATCTCTGCAAAACTCAATCAAGGTTGCTCAAGCAATCATCAAAAGAAGATCCATTGATGGAGAAATCGTCCATGAAAACCTCACAAATCTTTTCACAAAAGTCAGAGAATATAGCCATCATGCATCTTTGAAAGGTAGCAGGTGCATTACATAAACCAAAAGGCATACGTCTATAAGCAAAAGTACCAAAAGGGCAAGTAAAAGTAGTCTTTGATTGATCCTTGGCTAACACAGGTATTTGAGAGAAACCAGAATAACCATCTAGAAAGCAAAAATGTGTATGTTTGGATAATCTTTCTAGCATTTGATCAATAAAATGTAAGGGGTAATGATCCTTTTTAGTGGCCTTAATTAATTTACGGAAATCAATTACCATCATATAACCTGTAATAATTCTTTGAGGAATCAATTCATCTTTTTCATTAGGAACGACAGTAATACCTCCCTTCTTAGGGACACAATGTACAGGACTTACCCACTGACTATCAGCAATGGGATAGATTATACCTGCCTCAAGGAGCTTTAGTATTTCCTTTCTTACTACTTCTTTCATTTTAGGATTCAGCCATCGTTGATGATCACGAACTGGTTTAGCATCTTCTTCCAAATTTATTTTATGTGGACATAGAGTGGGACTAATGCCCTTAAGATCATCAAGAGTATACCCAATAGCGGCACGGTGCTTTTTCAGAGTTTTCAACAACCTCTCTTCCTCATGCTCTGAAAGGTTAGCACTAATAATAACAGGATATATCCTTTTCTCATCAAGATAAGCATATTTAAGAGTATCAGGCAACGGTTTAAGCTCAAACACATATCACCCTTGGGTGGAGGAGGATCCCCTAGGATTTCAACAGGCAAATTGTGTTTCAGAATAGTTTCATATTTAAAGAATACTTCATATATTTCCCTTCTTTCATTCATAAACATATCATTTTCATGGTCTAGCAAATATTGTTCTAAAGGATCACTAGGAGGTACGGCAATAGAAGCAAGACCAATAATTTCATCCTTACTAGGTAATTCTTCTTCACGGTGTTGTCTACTAAATTTAGAGAAATTAAATTCATGAGACATATCATCCAAACGATAGTAACAACATCCTTTTTGCAATCTATCTTCGCATTAACAGTGTTTAAGAAGGGTCTACCAAATATAATGGGACAAAAGCTATCTTGTGGGGAACCAAGAACAAGAAAATCAGCAGGATATTTAGTTTTCCCACACAAGACATCAACATCTCTAACAATTCCCATTGGTGAAATAGTATCTCTATTGGCAAGTTTAATTGTGACATCAATATCTTCTAATTCAACAGGTGCAATATCATGCATAATTTCTCTATATAGGCCAATAGGTATTGCACTAGCACTGGCACCCATATCACATAAGCCATGATAACAATGATCTCCTATTTTAACAGAAATAACAGGCATGCCTACCACAGGTCTAGGTTTATCTTTAGCACAAGGTGTAGCAATTCTAGCAGTTTCATCACAGAAATAAATAAAATGCCCATCAATATTATCAGACAAGAGATCTTTAACAATAGCAATATTAGGTTCAACTTTAACTTGCTCAGGAGGTGTATATGTTCTAATATTGCTTTTACGAACCATAGTTGAAGCTTTTGCATGATCCTTTATCCTAACAGGGAAAGGTGGTTTCTCAACATAAGAAGTAGGAACAATAGGATCATTATAAGTGATAGTCTTTTCTTCAACTTTAATAGGTGCAGCTACTTTTACTTCTATGGGAGGATGATATTTAAACCACTTCTCCTTGGGGAGATCAACATACGTAGCAAAAGATTCACAGAAAGAAGCAACTATCTCAGAGTCAAGTCCATATTTAGTGCTAAATTTACAGAAAACACCGGTATCCATAAAAGATTTAACACAATCAAACTTAGGTGTCAGACCTGACTCCTTACCTTCATCGAGGTCCCAATCTTTAGAGTTGCGTTTAGTTCTTTCCAATAAATCCCATTTGGATTCAATAGTCTTCATCATAAAAGAGCCAGCACAAGAAGTATCGAGCATGGTGCGAGTGTTATCAGAAAGCCAAGCATATAAATTTTGAATAATCATCTCTCTTGAGAGCTCATGATTGGGGCATGAATATAACATTGATTTAAGCCTCCCCCAAGCTTGAGCGATGCTTTCTCCTTCGTGAGGCCAAAAATTATATATATAATTGCGATCACGATGAACAAGATGCATAGGATAAAACTTCTGATGAAATTCCAATTTCAGTCGTTTATAGTTCCATGACCCCGTATCATCAAATAGCCTGTGCCATGTCAATGCATCTTCCTTCAAAGATAAAGGGAAGACCTTGTTCTTAAGAATATCTCCTGGTACACCTGCAAGCTTAAATAATCCACAAACTTCATCAACATATATTAGGTGCTCATCAGGATGCATTGTTCCGTCTCTTGCAAAAGGATTAGCTAGCAGTTTTTCTAACATACCCGAAGGAATTTCAAAGCAGACATTTTCATTTTCATTTTTAGTAGGTTCAGTAGGTTGAGGAGCAACTCTTTGCTCTACTGGTCAGGGTGAAGATACCCCTAACAAGCCCCTCAGAGGATTACTTTCCATAATAACAAGTGACAGTAAATTTCAGCACACTACATAAATTTTTCCTTACCAAATTCCACCTACCAAAGGCGCTTCACTCCCCGGCAACGGCGCCAGAAAAGAGTCTTGATGACCCACAAGTATAGGGGATCTATTGTAGTCCTTTCGATAAGTAAGAGTGTCTAACCCAACGAGGAGCAGAAGGAAATGATAAGCGGTTTCCAGCAAGGTATTCTCTGCAAGTACTGAAATAAGTGGTAACATATAGTTTTGTGATAGGATAATTTGTAACGAGCAACAAGTAACAAAACTAAATAAAGTGCAGCAAGGTGGCCCAATCCTTTTTGTAGCAAAGGACAAGCCTGGACAAACTCTTATATAGAGAAAAGCGCTCCCGAGGACACATGGGAATATCGTCAAGCTAGTTTTCATCACGTTCATATGATTCGTGTTCGGTACTTCGATAATTTGGTATGGGTGGACCGGTGCTTGGGTACTATCCTTACTTGGACAAGCATCCCACTTATGATTAACCTCTATTGCAAGCATCCGCAACTACAACAAAAGTATTAAGGTAAACCTAACCATAGCAGGAAACATATGGATCCAAATCAGCCCCTTACGAAGCAACGCATAAACTAGGGTTTAAGCGTTTGTCACTCTAGCAACCCATCATCTACTCATTACTTCCCAATGCCTTCCTCTAGGCCCAAATAATGGTGAAGTGTTATGTAGTCGACATTCACATAAAACCGCTAGAGGAGAGACAACATACATCTCATCAAAATATCGAACGAATACCAAATTCACATGACTACTAATAGCAAGACTTCTCCCATGTCCTCGGGAACAAACATAACTACTCACAAAGCATATTCATGTTCATAATCAGAGGGGTATTAATATGCATATAGGATCTGAACATATGATCTTCCACCAAATAAACCAACTAGCATCAACTACAAGGAGTAATTAACACTACTAGCAACCCACAGGTACCAATCCCGGACTTGGAGACAAGAATTGGATACAAGAGATGAACTAGGGTTTTGAGAGGAGATGGTGCTGGTGAAGATGTTGATGGAGATTGCCCTCTCCCGATGATAGGAGCATTGGTGATGACGATGGCGATGATTTCCCCCTCCGGGAGGGGAGTTTCCCCGGCAGAACAGCTCCGCTAGAGCCCTAGATTGGTTCTGCCAAGGTTTCGCCTCCTGGAGGCGGAGTTTCGTCCGAGTAGATGGCTTATGATTTTTTCCTTACCGAAAGACTTCATATAGCAGAAGATGCTCATCGGAGGGCCACCAAGGGGGCCACGAGGTAGGGGGGCACGCCCAGGGGGTAGGGCGCGCCCCCCACCCTCGTGGGAAGGGTGTGGCCCCCCTGGTGAACTTCTTGCGCTCAGTATTTTTTATATATTTGGAAAATGTCTTCCGTGAAGTTTCAGGACTTTTGGAGTTGTGCAGAATAGGTCTCTAATATTTGCTCCTTTTCCAGCCCAGAATCCCAGCTGCCAGCATTCTCCCTCCTTATGTAAACCTTGTAAAATAAGAGAGAATAGGCATAAGTATTGTGACATAATGTGTAATAACAGCCCATAATGCAATAAATATCGATATAAAAGCATGATGCAAAGTGGATGTATCAACTCCCCCAAGCTAAGACCTCGCTTGTCCTCAAGCGAAAGCCGAAATCGAAAAATATGTCCACATGTTTAGAGATATAGGTGTCGATAAAAATAAAATACGGACATTAGGGCATCTTGATCATTCTTAGAACAACAACTTATATAATTCTTGTCATATGATCTCTTATGCTATAGTAATAATTCAATCACAATTTCAAGTATGAATTATAAACTTCATTGAAAACTAACAAACTATAATCTCAGTCATTGGAGCAATTGCAATTTATCATAACATAGGAAAGAGTCAATATAAGAGCTTTTCAGAAAGTCCGCATACTCAACTATCATATAGTCTATCACAATTGCTGACACTCAAGCAATACTTATGGGTATGGAGTTTTAATTGGACACAGAGAAAGATAGGGGCTTATAGTTTTGCCTCCCAACATTTTACCTCAAGGGTAATGTCAAAAATAATAGTTCATGAACACTCACATCCAATTAGCCATATATACCAGGATCTTTCCAACATACTGTGCTTGCCAAAGAATAAAATGTAAAAAGGAAGGGTGTAGATCACCATGACTCTTATGCAATGTAGGAGATAAAAGTAAAAGATAGGCCCTTCGCAGAGGGAAGCAGAGGTTGTCATCCGCTTTTATGGTTGGATGCACAGAATCTTAATGCGAAAGAACGTCACTTTATATTGCCACTTGTGATATGGACCTTTATTATGCAGTCTGTTGCTTTTATTTCTTCCATATCACACGATCGTATAAAGCTTATATTCTCCCACACTAATAAGTCATACATATTTAGAGAGCAATTTTTATTGCTTTGCACCGATGACAACTTACTTGAAGGATCTTATTCAATCCATAGGTAGATATGGTGGACTCTCATGGCAAAATTGGTTTAAGGGTATTTGGAAGCACAAGTAGTATATCTACTTGGTGCGATACATTTGGCTAGCATGAGGGGGAAAGTCAAGCTCAATCATGTTGGATGATCCAAGACAATATAATTTATCTCAGATGTAAGAAAACATAACCCATTATGTTGTCTTCCTTGTCCAAGGTTAACTTTTTAGCATGTCATATTTTAATGAGTGATCACAATCATAAAAGATGTCCAAGATAGTATATTTATATGTGAAGACCTCTCTTTCTTTATTACTTCCTATTAATTGCAACGATGACCAAAACTATGTTTGTGAACTCTCAACAACTTTTATTCATTAGACTTTTTCTATGTGAGCTCATTACTCTCCATAAGATCCATATGATCTCTTTTATTCTTTTTATTCTTTCTCTCTTTTCTTTTATTCACTCAAGATCATGGCAAAATAGTAAAGCCCTTGACTTAACACTAATCTTTATTATATATAGCTTACGGACTCGATTACATAGAAGGATCATAAAGCAAAACTCACAACTAGATCATACTAAAAGCTTTTATTCTACTACATCAAAATATTACCAAAAGGATCGAACTAAGAAAAGCGGTAAAGATAAAAGTGATGGTGATACGATACTGGGGCACTCCCCCAAGCTTTGCAGTTGCCAAGGGGAGTGCCCATACCAGATACTCAGTTCTTCTTTGTTGGTGAAGAAGATGGTGGTTTTGTTGTTGGCGTAGGCTTCTTCCTTAATTTGCACTTGAGGACAGAATTTTGGTCCCTTAGGTCCTCGATCTCCTGCTCCAGGCTCAGTATCTTTTTGCATAGTTCCTGTTTGTTTTCCTGCAAGAGGCGAAAAGGGATAAACTCGATCTTTGGTTTCTTTACTCTATCTGGGAGGCTTGACTTTTTGAACTCCACATGCATGTCCCCAGGTTGAGGTAGTGGGACTTCATCTTCGTCTGAGCTCGTCTCCTCCTTTCCCTTAGGTTCATAGTCCTCTTCTTCTTCCGTAGTACAACCACAATGCTCCACATCCCCATAGACTTTAGGATCTGCAAGGTAATCAGCCACATAGCTCTCTCCTTCCGAATCCTGGGACGACATGTTGCTCAAATCTGCAGCAGGATAGCTCGACACAAAGACAGGAGATATTTGCGTGATACGGGAGTCAAAACCTTCAGGATGTTATATAATGAATTTTTACCAACCAAAATATGTGTCGTTTATGAAAATAGAGTCCGGAAAGCGCACGAGGTGCCCACGAGGTAGGGGGCGTGCCCATGGGGTAGGGCGCGCCCTCCACCCTCGTGGAGCCCTCGTGTCCTTCCTGGACTACTTCTTATTCTTCTATTTTTCTAAATATTCCAAAACGGAGAAATGTTTCCTTAAAAACTGTTTTGGAGTCGGTTTACTTACCATACCACATACCTATTCCTTTTCAGAGTCTGAAACGTTTGTAGCAAAGGACAAGCCTGGACAAGCTCTTATATAGAGAAAAGCGCTCCCGAGGACACATGGGAATATCGTCAAGCTAGTTTTCATCATGTTCATATGATTCGCGTTACTTCGATAATTTGGTATGTGGGTTGACCGGTGCTTGGGTACTGTCCTTACTTGGACAAGCATCCCACTTATGATTAACCTCTATTGCAAGCATCCGCAACTACAACAAAAGTATTAAGGTAAAACTAACCATAGCATGAAACATATGGATCCAAATCAGCCCCTTAAGAAGCAACACATAAACTAGGGTTTAAGCTTCTATCACTCTAGCAACCCATCATCTACTTATTACTTCACAATGCCTTCCTTTAGGCCCAAATAATGGTGAATTGTTATGTAGTCGACGTTCACATAACACCACTAGAGGAGAGACAACATACATCTCATCAAAATATCGAACGAATACCAAATTCACATGACTACTAATAGCAAGACTTCTCCCAGTTCCTCAGGAACAAACGTAACTAGTCACAAAGCATATTCATGCTCATAATCAGAGGGGTATTAATATGCATATAGGATCTGAACATATGATCTTCCACCAAATAAACCAACTAGCATCAACTACAAGGAGTAATTAACACTACTAGCAACCCACAGGTACCAATCCCAGACTTGGAGACAAGAACTGGATACAAGAGATGAACTATGGTTTTGAGAGGAGATGGTGCTGGTGAAGATGTTGATGGAGATTGCCCTCTCCCGATGAGAGGAGCGTTGGTGATGACGATGGCGATGAATTCCCCCTCCGGGAGGGGAGTTTCCCCGGCAGAACAGCTCCGCCAGAGCCCTAGATTGGTTCTGCCAAGGTTTCGCCTCCTGGAGGCGGAGTTTCGTCCGAGTAGATGGCTTATGATTTTTTCCTCACCGAAAGACTTCATATAGCAGAAGATGCTCATCGGAGGGCCACCAAGGGGGCCACG
Source organism: Triticum urartu (assembly GCF_056163025.1). Lineage (NCBI taxonomy): Eukaryota > Viridiplantae > Streptophyta > Magnoliopsida > Poales > Poaceae > Triticum > Triticum urartu. Next base: position 74,886,581 of record NC_141879.1, on the reverse strand, counting down.
AGGTAGGGGGGCACGCCCAGGGGGTAGGGCGCGCCCCCCACCCTCGTGGGCAGGGTGTGGCCCCCTGGTGAACTTCTTGCGCTCAGTATTTTTTTATATTCAGAAAACGTCTTCCATGAAGTTTCAGGACTTTTGGAGCTGTGCAGAATAGGTCTCTAATATTTGCTCCTTTTCTAGCCCAGAATCCCAGCTGCCAGCATGCTCCCTCTTTATGTAAACCTTGTAAAATAAGAGAGAATAGGCATAAGTATTGTGACATAATGTGTAATAACAGCCCATAATGCGAGCGGCGGTGGGCTGGGGGAGGGGCGCAGCTTGGAGGATGGGCGATGGCGGCGTGCGGCGCTCTGTCTCCGGCGGGAGTCCGGCTCAGGGACGGCGGGCGAGGCGGTGGCGGTGGCGCTGCTGGGCCGGCTGGGCTTCGGCCCAGTCGGTCCGAAGAAGACTTTTTTTTAAATAACGCCGTGAAGTAAAAAATCCAAATAAAATAAAATAAAAATCCTAAAATTCCAGAAACAATTTTCACCATCCCCTCCTAAAATTTGGGACAACGTGAACATTTTTCTGGACTAAATGCAATTTTTAAAAATGCATTTTTTCCCTAATTTAATAAAATGCAACTGAATAAAATTTCAAAAAAATATTCAAATAAATATATTTTTATTCAAAATGAAATTTCCAATATTTCCTAGCTATTTTGAAGAAGTCATATTATCTTCTCTCATTATTTTATTTATTTGAAACGATTGAAAAATAATTTCGAATAGAATCTCTATGATCCAATTTGCCAATTTTGAAAATTCAAAATTGGATTTTTGAAAAATCAAAATTGGATTTGCCTCCAACTCTCTCGAATGTTCCTTGAGTTGCTTAAGGTTTCTAGGATCAGAAATTCCAATTAAAACGAATTCAAAAATGCACAAATTATGGATGCATATGATGACCTAATGATTAACATCGAAATTGAAAATTGGGATGTTACAAACCTACCCCCCTTAAGATGAATCTCGCCCACAAGATTCTGGTTGGCTAGCAAATAGGTGTGGGTGGTCTTTCCGGAGGTCTTCTTCTCACTCCGAGGTGGCTTCTTCCTCGGTATGGTGGCTCCACTGAACTTTACATAATTTGATGACCTTGCTGCGTGTAACTCGATTGGCGAATTCGAGAATCTTGATGGGTTTCTCCACATAGGTTGGGTCACTCTCCAATTGAATTGCTTCCAGGTAACGTGAAACACATCATGAACTCCTGACAAACCTTCGGGTAACTCCAACTTGTAGGCAACTTCACCCACAAACGTTTGTTTATTGGGTTTTCAACTATAGAAAAATGAAATAAATGCTTGAAAAATCTGAGAAGGTTTGGCTTATGTCGTCATGCACGCCCTTCATAAATCGAACCATCACCAAAGAAGTTCCATGCTTTCGAGAGGGAAATCACCAAGATTGAAGGGGAATCCAAATTTTATTCATTCTTTGCCCTGGAGTTTTTTTCTACGATGAAGATACACCTTGCAAATCACCGTGTTCAAATTTGGCATTTTTCTGGGCTCATTTACCATATTTAGGGGATTATGTGCATTTTCTAGGCATTTAGCGCATATAAATCCAATCCAGCTACAACTGCACGGATGTGATGTGAGGGACGTGGATAGCCATTCGATCGCTGCGCATCCTACGGTGCACACACATCCTATGATGCATCCGCGTGGCTGGGGTTCCGGCCAATCATAACACAACACACAATAGGCTCAGGGCGCACCGTTTCCGGGAGCCACGGAGATGAACCGTGTGCGATAATGAACAAGCAAAATTGTAAGGGAAGCCAAATTTCTGTTGTTGTCTGTCGTTGAGCTCTTGAATACCACCGCACTGTATGACTGACCGGCCCCTCCGTCCCAGAGCTCTCTCCACATGTCGTCCATGGCACCGCGGCGCCCAGTAACTGGTAAGGAAGCCATGGCATCCCGCCGCGCCGCGTTCCTCGCCGCCCGTGACCGCACACATGGTAAGGAAGCGATGGCATCTTGCCGTGTCGAGCTCATCACTACCGCCGTCCACACAGTTACATGGGCGGACTTTGAGGCTGCCATGGCCGAATGGGTGGTGGATCTAGGGGCGGCCAAAGCCGCACAGAAGGAGCAGAAAAGGCAGACAACAGTCAATAAAAGAGACTCCTGCGCCGCAAGAAAGAAGAGGCCGCACGCCGTGGTGAGGAGAGCTTGGCGGAGCTCGAAGCACGGTGGGTTGCCGCCTACAAGGCCCTGATGGCAACATGTGAGAAGTAGTTTAAATTTGTAGTATTAAAGCAAATTACCACTAGTACTTTAAGTTTGTAGTATTAACATACAATGTCGTTAAGAACATCCTTTGAGGGCTTTGAGCGTTGAAGAGCTTGTGTGCCCGTGTGCGTGTTTTGCGTTAATCATTAGAAGATCACAAAACACACGGTTTCTATGCCATACATGTCTGTGTTTTTGCATTAAAGATCCATAAGTCAGTTACCTGTGCAATGTTTCGTAATAAACCAGGCATAATATTGACCGAAAAATCAACTACACGTGTACATTTTTTGTAGACGGGAACTGCCAATTTTCGGTTTTCTTGCACACGAGTATTTTATGAGCATCGTCGACATTGTCTGTTTCCCCCGCCCAAGTTTCATGTTTCCCAGCGAAATTTTCATTAGGCATGCGATTTCAGAATGTAGCTACCCGATCCCAATGGACTGTAGTCTCTGTGCTTAAGTGTCATCCCTAGATCTGTATTGCTGACACACACAGCACTCGAGGATTTATAACAGAGTTCAATCATAGACTTAACAATAACCACATGTTCACATCCTACTCATGCAATGTTTGGGTGTTGAAACTAATGCATAAAAACTGGGTAATAAAGAAATATGATCAAAGTGTAACTTGCCTTGATGACGATCAGAAAACCCTAGAGACTCGTAGTAGCAAGCTTCGCACTCCGGATAATCTATCGTAGATAAATAATAGCATACATAAGCACTCCAGCATAAGATCCAAAGGTAAAACCCAATAACACTAGTGCAGAATCTGGCAATAGCACCGGTTCATAAGGCCCTTTAGTGTCGGTTCGGTATCCGGCACTAAAGTGTGGGCACTAAAGGTCCCCCCCTTTAGTACCGGTTCAGCACGAACCGGTGCTAAAGGGCAACCACATGGCACGAGCCAGCTCTGGGGGCAGGGAGCCCTTTAGTACCGATTGGTGACACCAACCGGTATTAAAAGGTTGGGGGGTTTTGGGTTTATGATTTCTTTTTCATTTAATTTTGTGTTTTCCATTTAATTCTTTTTCGTTTGCTGGTATTTTACGATGCTACATATTGTACACGTTATGCATATATATAAATAGAATTTCTAGTAGAACCGATCATATATATATATATATCATCGAATGTCTCACAACCACCATTAATTCACACATATATACACACATGCATATATGTATACAATTAGGTAGCTATATACAATCTCTCCTAATTGGTGCCTTCGGAGCCAGTGGCATTATTGTAGGATCGAAAGTATGTCTAGAGGGGGGTGATTAGACTACTTTACCAAATAAAAACTTAACCGTTTCCCAATTTTAGTTCTTGGCAGATTTTAGCTATTTTAGGACAAGTCAAGCAATCATCACACAATTCAAGCAAGCATGCAAAGAGTATATTGGCAGCGGAAAGTAAAGCATGCAACTTGCAAGAATGTAAAGGGAAGGGTTTGGAGAATTCAAACGCTATTGGAGACACGGATGTTTTTCCCGTGGTTCGGATAGGTGGTGCTATCCTACATCCACGTTGATGGAGACTTCAACCCACGAAGGGTAACGGTTGCGCGAGTCCACACAGGGCTCCACCCAAGGGCAACGGTTGCGCGAGTCCACACAGGGCTCCACCCACGAAGGGTCCACGAAGAAGCAACCACCCACAACGGGTCCACGAAGAAGCAACCTTGTCTATCCCACCATGGCCATCGCCCACACAGGACTTGCCTCACTAGCGGTAGATCTTCACGAAGTAGGTGATCTCCTTGCCCTTACAAACTCCTTGGTTCAACTCCACAATCTTGTCGGAGGCTCCCAAGTGACACCTAGCCAATCTAGGAGACAGCACTCTCCAAGAAGTAACAAATGGTGTGTAGGTAATGAACTCCTAGCTCTTGTGCTTCAAATGATAGTCTCCCCAACACTCAACTCTCTCTCATAGGATTTGGATTTGGTGGAAAGAAGATTTGAGTGGAAAGCAACTTGGGAAGGCTAGAGATCAAGATTCATATGGTAGGAATGGAATGTCTTGATCTCAACACATGAGTAGGTGGTTCTCTCTTAGAACATATGAGTTGGAATGGTGTGTGTGTTCTGATGGCTCTCTCTTCGAATGAGAAGGAGGTGGAGGGGTATATATAGCCTCCACACGAAATCCAACCGTTACACAGTTTTCCAATCTCGGTGGGACCGAATCAATAAACTCGGTCGGACCGAAATAGTAACCCTAGTGACCGTTAGGAATTTCGGTGGGACTGACATGCAACTCGGTAGAACCGATTCGGTTAGGGTTTGGGCATAACGTAATCTCGGTGAGACCGATTACACAAACTCGGTGAGACCGAATTTGGTAATTAGCTAACCAGAGAGTTGGTTAGGCAAACTCGGTGGGACCGATTTGCTCCTTCGGTGAGACCGAGTGGAACTCGGTGAGACCGAAAAGTTACAAAGGGGAAACACTGAGTTTACATTGCAATCTCGGTGGGACCGATTCGCTCTTTCGGTGGGACCGAAAAGTTACGAAAGGGAAACAGAGAGTTTGCAACCCCATCTCGGTGAGACCGAGATCCTTATCGGTAGAACTGAATTGCTAGGGTTTGGCAGTGGCTAATGACAAGTGAAACTCGGTGGCGCCGGGTAGGAAGAATCGGTAGGACCGAGTTTGGCTTAGGGTTTAGGTCATATGTGGATATGGGAAAGTAGTTGAGGGTTTTGGAGCATATCACTAAGCACATGAAGCAAGAGGCTCATTAAGAAACACCTCATCCCTCCTTAATAGTATTGGATTTTCCTAAAGACTCAATGTGATCTTGGATCACTAAAATATAAAATGAAGAGTCTTGAGCTTTTGAGCTTGAGCCAATCCTTTGTCCTTAGCATTTTGAGGGTTCCACTTTCACATCCATGCCATGCCAATCATTGAGCTTTCCTGAAATAATCATCTTGGAATAGCATTAGCTCAATGAGCTATATGTTGTTATGAATTACCAAAACCACCTAGGGATAGTTGCACTTTCAATCTCCCCCTTTTTGGTAATTGATGACAACATATAGATCAAAGCTTCGACAAATGATAATAAGCATGAAATATATCGTCGCTTTGAGAAGTATGTGATAAGTAAGAGCTCCCCCTAAATTTGTGCATATTTAAAATTTGCTTTGGACAGAAAATGCACAAAGAGTTAGAGTCATGGGTTACTCTTCCATGTCACATACATCTTGGTGGAGCGCTCAAAATGATAAGAATGAAATACATGCACTCATCACCAAGAATAATGAATGATCACACAAGATAGATAGGATAATGGCATTAAGCAAGCATTAAGTGTAGCTTATGATCAAACACATGATCATCAATGTCTCACAAATAATGACGTAGTATCAAGCACTCAAAAGCAGAAAAGGTCGAAAAAAACACCAAATAAAGCAAGAGAGAAAAGCAACACTCTCTCTCTCGAAGCCTATGATCTATACATCTTCTCCCCCTTTGGCAACAAGTTACCAAAAAGTTCCTAGAAAATGCATAGCACTAGATCGACGCTCAGGCTTGATCTTCAGGTGGTGGTGGAGTCCGGATCACTCCAAGGACGAAGGCTTCTGTAGATGTTGAAGTAGTCGCTGGAGTTGGAGCTGAAGTAGATGCTGGAGCTGGTGGAACTGAGGCTGTAGCTGGTGCTGAAGTGGTGGCTCTAGTGTCAGCAACTGGCACGGCAGATGACCTCGGGCCTCGTGGCACTCTGGCAAAGGTATGAGTGGTAGTCCTGCCTCTCCTCTCCTGCATGTCCTCCTGGAGCTGCTCCACGGCAGTCTGTATCTCTGTCACCTTGATGTCCAAGTCATAGAACCTCTGTTCCATGATCCTCTCTAAACTCGCCTGGTTCTGAGTCAGGGTGGCTATACTCTGCTCAATCCGCAAGGTGGACGCAATCAGGTAACCAAGCTGCTCTTGTTTGGTTTTCAAGAAGTATTCAGATGCCTCCTCTTGGGTAGGCATCTTGGCAGCTTTCTCCTTCCTCGCCTTCTCCTTCTTTGCAAATGCTTGAGCAGATGATGGCTCGTTCTCAGTCATGACAACTTCATTGTCCTCGAAATCTGGACGGATGGGCAGGTGTTCCTTATCCAACAAATATATGCCCGTGCCCATCTTGGAGTTGATGAGCTCCTGAATTTGAGGGGCATATCCACAGCTCCTCTTCTGATTTGCTGCAGTCCTCTTAATTGTTTCCACTATGAGGCTCATCACCTTGAACTTCTGAGGCACATCAAACACATGTAGCAAGTTGATAGCATGACCTCTGATCATCTTGTGATCTCCAGACTTAGGCAATAAGGTGTGCCTTAGTATCCAATTGATCGTCGGCAATCCTGATAGCAGATAATGCACTGAGCCAAACTTGAACGTGTCAAGTGCTTCATTGGGAATTTCCTTGTACATATTGGACATGGAGTTATGGTCCATCTTCTTCTTGGCATAGATATCCAATTCATCATCTTGCTCCTCTGGGGCATTGATCAGCTTCGCCCATTCCTCAACAGTAGAGTGGTACCTTGTACCCTCTGACATCCATGTGATCCTGCCATCCGGATAAAAGTGTGCTGTGGAGTAGAATTGCATGATTGGCTCCTCGTTCCACTTTGTGAGCTTCTGCCCAACAAAGTCTGCAACTCCACACGCACTAAAGCTGTCAAATACTCCAGGGTAGTACTCTTCATTATCCTTGATATAGGTCCAGTCGACCCATCTCATGTCACATACAATTGGCTTCTTGTCAAGTAGCACTGTCTCATAGAAATCCTGCTGCTCCTTGGTATGAAACCTGTAGTCCACGGCAGTCCTTCTCCTTGAAGCATACGGGTCTGCTTCTCTCCATTTCCTGAGCCCTGAGTCTCTCCTGAGCTTCATATCCTCGGCCACAGGATGAGCATCGTTGTGGTCTGGGATCTTGGGCTTTAGCTTCCTTAGGACATTTTCTTCCTCATCCTCAGCAACAGTCTCAGGCACTGGGGACTTGTTCTTCTCAGCTGCAGGAATGCTCCTTGTATTTCTCTTAGGTTTTGGCTTGGAGGCAGCTTTGGGCTTAGATGCAGTAGCCCCTGACCTTATGGCATCACCCATCAGCTTGGGTGTTTTGGGTGCTGGTGCATCTACCTCTTCTTCCTCTTCCTCTTCCATGATGGAAGCTTTGCCAAGCACTCTAGCCACAGTCTTCTTCTCCCTCTCCTTCCTTTTCTTGCCCTCAGCTGCAGCTGGCTCTTGGGAAGTGGGCTTCTCAGTTGAGGCTCTAGCCTTTGACATGGGCTGCCTGCCTGCTGGCCTTTTGATTTTCAGACCTGGCTTAGTGCCTTGAGTTGGTTCAATTATCTTGGAAGTGGCCTCTTCCTCTGCCACATAGTCCTCATCTTCAGAGTCTGAAGTTTTCTTCTTCCTTTGTCTCGTGGCAGCCTTTGGCAAATTGCTAGGAGTGCTCCTGCTGCCTTCATCAGATGAACTGGAAGGACTAGTGCCCTCACTCATCATCACTTGCTGCTCTGACAGATTCTGGCTATCACACTGGTCTAACATGCTGCAAACTGACTGTTGACCCTGTGAATAGATTATAGAGGAGATAGAGTGGATGAGCATCACAAAATGCAGAGATTTTTGCAAAAAGAATGATCCAAAAACTTAGTTTTAGTTTCCCACTGAAATCATCTCGGATCTACCAATTTTCAAACTCGGTGATACCGAAGCAGTTTTGGAACCTAAACTAGTGAACTCGGTAGGACCGAGTCACAGTTCGGTGGCACCGAGACTGCTAGGGTTTCACTGAGTTCAAAAATCGGTCACACCGATAAGTAATTCTCGGTCAGACCGAGTCTCACTTGTGCAATGGCATAAGCCAAATCGGTGGGACCGAGTTTTTCAACTCGGTGGGTCCGAGATGGTTTCGGCGGAAACCTAAACCTAGAATTTTCGAATCAAACCTAATCTATGAGCGTTTTGACTGGATAGAAGTTTATCAAACGTGGCTAGAAACAATATGATCACAATGTGCTAGGAATCAGATTGAGGAATAGCACAAAGATCAAGTCCATACCCTAGTTCGGCGGGGACTTGCTACGGCGGCAACGGCGGGGCAGAATTCCCGTTGACGGCGACGGAGACCAGCGACTGGAGGCTGCTGGCGGCGAGAAGACGATCTGGAGACCTCGAGGGCAAAGCAGGCTATCGCGCGGGCGAAGGGGTTCGGAGAAATTTCCAAATTTTGCCCGTGACTATATATAGCCCGACCCTGTCGGTGTGACCGAGTGGAACAACTCGGTGGCACCGAGATTTATAACTGCGTGCAGTTATTGAAACTCGGTGTGACTGAAAGGTTCAAATCGGTTGCACCGAGATCGAAAACCTAGATCAACTTAATGATCTCGGTAGGACCGAAGTGGAGTATCGGTCAGACCGAGAATCATAAAGAGGTTTTGGAAGTTTAAGTCTATGACGAATCGGGGACTCCGAGCGCTCCTCACACAGAGTGGTTCGAATCTGACTTGATCAAATTTTGTGATGCAGCATGAATAGAGTTTGAGACGAGAAAAGCATAGATAGCTAGAGGACGTTCTTAGGCATTCTTGTCCATCCACTTGGCAAAAGAGGATAAAACCAAGCAATCAAAACAACAAGTGGATGTCCTCGAATGAGCAAAATATGCAATCAGCATGCTCACACAATAAGATGGAAAATGAAATATGTGGCAAGGCATGCACAACCAATTCTAGCATTTATCAAGCAATTTGCGATGACTAGGTCATCTATATATGAGTACATTGACTTAGGAGTCAAGTGAGAACACTTGATCATAGGTCATACTCATCGTTTAAGCTCAAGTGGGGTTACCACTTTTACATAAAGCATTGTTGTGTTCACATCTTTAGAGTTGCTTTAGCTCAAGTCTTAGAGTAAAGCTCCCCCTAGATGTGATATCCCCCCTAAGAGGGATGAACTAACCTTGGGTTTTGTCGATGATGACTTCATGTAGATATTGAAGATGTGGATGCTCAATGTTGATGTAGATCTCTTGGAGCTATCCATTTGAGTGAATTGCACTTTCAATACCTACATGGGTTAGTCCCACAAGGAACAAACAAGGATATCCATAGACATAGAGTGATGCACACAAAAGATGATGTCCATGAAAACTTTTAGGTTACCTTGTCCCTTGTCTTACCAACAAGAGGGTTTGTGACTCCTTGAACTAGTGCAAGATGTGGAAGTTGATTGCACTTGTTCTTGCCAAAATGATAAGAGTGAAGTATGTTGGCGGAGTCACCCTCAAGAACTCTCTAGTTCTTCTTCTTTTGGATCCACATCATCTTGATGGGAATCCTTGGAGTTGTAGTCGTACTTGATGAAGTGGAACTTGAAGTAGTCTTGGGAATCCACTTGACTAAGGTCTTAGGAGCTTCTTCAAATGCATCAATTTCCTCTTGAAGCTTGTCCTTGCCTTTTTGCTCGTAGTCTTGTGGTGGAAGATCATCTTGAGCTTGTGTCCCCTTGAAAGAAGTATACTTCTCTTGTTGAGGGACAAACTTTGTCTTGGGGTATTGATCTTCTTCCCATTCAACTCCATCGGCATTGAACTTTCATTCAAAACCAACACCTTGATTCTTCCGGTGCATTCCTTGCTTGCGCACAATTTCCTCGAATTGCTTACTCCCGGCAAGGCTTTTGTACACTCCTTTTTCTATAATTCCCTTCAATAAGCTATTTTCTTGCTCAAGTGTAACTTGGCTAAGAGAATCATTAGTGGAATCAAGAGAACTACTAGAAGCAACAATGTTGGATTTAGCATGATCATTGTTACTACTAGAGGAAGAATCTTTCTTGTTAGACTTGACTTGAGGCATGTAAATGGATAAGAGTAAACGCTTGGCAATGTAATAAGAACTTTTCTTGCGGAGATCATCATTGATTGCCTTTAAGAACTCATGCTCTTGCTCAAGATTGAGCTTTTCAAAGCGTAGTTTCTCATGAGCTCTTAAAAGTTCTCGATGATCTTCGAAGATAGTGTCATGAGCTAACTTAAGAGTTTTTAGTTCTTTAGTTAGAGCCACAATCTTCTCCTTATCATTGTCACTCGTTTTAGCATGATTAATTGGTCTTTCATCATAGTATTCATCACTAGAGTTGTCACCAAGCAAATCATCACCTAACAAGTCATCTTCATCACTATTGAAATCAACATACTCGGGGTGTGTTACCTTAGGACCTTTGGCCATGAAGCATCTTCCAATTCCTTCATTTGGTGAGTCAAATATGTCGTAGGAGTTGGTTGACACAAGTGCTAGACCGGCAACACCTTCATCTTGAGTATCTTCGGAGTCGGAGTGATAACTTCTCTCGGAGTGGCTGTCGGAGTCGGAGCCGGATACCCATTCACCAACATGAGCTTGATGTCTTCGTCTTGTGTAGCTCCTTGATGATTTTTCCTTCCTTTCCGAATCCTTGCTTCTCCGTGAGTATCTTCGTTCATAACGATCATCTTTACTCCTTCTCTCTCTTGGTGGTGATCCTTTGCTTCTTCTTTTTTGAGAATCTTCTCTTCTCTTGTAGGGAGCCGTACACTCATTGGAATAGTGTCCGGGTCTTCCACAATTGTAACAGTTTCGCTCTCGACTAGAAGATCTTTTGTCATTGTAGGACCTTGACTTGGAGCTTCTATATTTGCTTCTACTCTTGTAGAACTTGTTGAAGTTCTTCACCATTAAGCTCAATTCTTCATTGAAGTCTTGTTTCTCACTTGATGATGTAGGGGCTTCACATGAGGCTTTATAGGCACCACTTGATTTGTTGTGAAGTTCCTCTTTATCCTTAAGTGACATCTCATGAGCAACAATTCTTCCAATCACCTCCGTTGGCTTGAGATCTTTGTAATTGGGCATCATTTGGATCAATGTGCACACGGTATCATATTTTCCATCCAAGGCTCTTAGGATCTTCTTGATGATGAATCTATCGGTCATCTCTTCACTTCCTAAGTCGGCAATCTCATTTGTGATGAGAGCAAGCCTAGAGTACATTTCAGCGACACCTTCACCATCCTTCATCTTGAACTTGTCAAGTTGGCTTTGAAGCACATCCAACTTGGATTCCTTGACGGAGTCGGTACCTTCGTGCATATCAATCAAAGTGTCCCAAATTTCCTTTGCATTCTCAAGGCGGCTGATTTTGTTGAATTCTTCGGGGCACAATCCGTTGAAGAGAATATCACAAGCTTCAGCATTGTATTGCAACATCTTCAACTCATCCGCGGTAGCTTCACGGTTTGGTTCTCTCCCGTCAAAGAAGTCACCTTGCAAACCAACACACACAATAGCCCAAACAGCGGGGTTATGTCCAAGAATATGCATTTTCATTTTATGCTTCCAACTAGCAAAATTGGTACCATCAAAGTAAGGACCTCTACGGTGATAATTTCCCTCGCTAGACGCCATACTCTCCTAGGTTGTGAAACCAAGGCTATGACCACCAAAAGCTATGGAGATCAAGCAAATGGAGACCAAAGCAATGATACCACTTGTAGGATCGAAAGTATGTCTAGAGGGGGGTGATTAGACTACTTTACCAAATAAAAACTTAACCTTTTCCCAATTTTAGTTCTTGGCAGATTTTAGCTATTTTAGGACAAGTCAAGCAATCATCACACAATTCAAGCAAGCATGCAAAGAGTATATTGGCAGCGGAAAGTAAAGCATGCAACTTGCAAGAATGTAAAGGGAAGGGTTTGGAGAATTCAAACGCTATTGGAGACACGGATGTTTTTCCCGTGGTTCGGATAGGTGGTGCTATCCTACATCCACGTTGATGGAGACTTCAACCCACGAAGGGTAACGGTTGCGCGAGTCCACACAGGGCTCCACCCAAGGGCAACGGTTGCGCGAGTCCACACAGGGCTCCACCCACGAAGGGTCCACGAAGAAGCAACCACCCACAACGGGTCCACGAAGAAGCAACCTTGTCTATCCCACCATGGCCATCGCCCACACAGGACTTGCCTCACTAGCGGTAGATCTTCACGAAGTAGGCGATCTCCTTGCCCTTACAAACTCCTTGGTTCAACTCCACAATCTTGTCGGAGGCTCCCAAGTGACACCTAGCCAATCTAGGAGACACCACTCTCCAAGAAGTAACAAATGGTGTGTAGGTAATGAACTCCTTGCTCTTGTGATTCAAATGATAGTCTCCCCAACACTCAACTCTCTCTCATAGGATTTGCATTTGGTGGAAAGAAGATTTGAGTGGAAAGCAACTTGGGAAGGCTAGAGATCAAGATTCATATGGTAGGAATGGAATGTCTTGACCCCTGGAAAGGAATAATGTTGTTCCACGGAGTGGACTTCAAAAGTATAAGTTTTATCTCGATATGCGGGATACCCCAATAATATGAAGGGATGAAGTACTACTGGATATAAAGGAGGAATAATGTTGGAAATATGGAGCAATTGTAACTCTAGGATGAATCTGAGTAATCATGTTAGTGTTTGGTACGAATAGAAGGAAAGGAGACAGTACAATTGGATGGATTTAAGAAATGCTAGGAAGCTAGATGTTGGAATAATGAACAGTTGCCCGATGGTGAGTTCAAGGTTTGCAAGTTATGAGATGGGCCATAACCCACATGCCCCAGGACCTGCCAAGAAGCAAGCACACTCTTGCTGAAGGAAAAACCCTGGAAGAAGTTACGACTTTATCAACATACAATCTTATAGGAGTTTACGCAAAACCTGAGAGTTGTGAAGGAACTATAGATGTTAGTTCAGCTTGCAGAACCGATGGATTCATCTGAACTTGGTTCGTTGACAAGAGAAATTCTGCAATGCTTGTGAGGATGACCAAGTGTTAGAATGCGAGATTCGCTAAACCATATACAAGGTAATGATTTGGGTGCGGGATGGATTGATCACCATACCGACTTACTCTTATTATTCGCCTTGCTATATGGGATGGTAAATCTAAGTGACTTACCCATAGTAGACTGACGACGATCAAAACCTTGTTTGAACCTTAGAATGGTCTAAGTATTTTTTTTCCTTGTACAAGGCAGTTGTTGCCAACCGTAGGATATACAGTGAGGTTCAACCCAGACCCATTTTCTGCAGGAGAAACCATAAATTGTTGACCGCCATAAGATACCGATAGTTGTTTAGTGTTGGCGCCAGACCCGTCAGCTAAGAATATCCAGTCTCGGAAGAATCCTACCAAGATGAAACGATAAAAGTATTGAGGAAAAGGTTATGCCACTACCGGAAGTGCCTAGAGAAAGAATTTTCCCGAGGATCTGAGAAGACTAACCCTGTCAACGATAAGGACGGAGTATATGAGTTTTGATGGAACCGTAACAACGCTTCTAAGGGTGGTAGCACCCGAGACCCCATGTGACGATCGATGGATTTTGAGAAGACCCCCAAACCTAACCTATTACTTTCTAGCCTCTCCGAATCTCGAGGACGAGATTCATTTTAAGGGTGGTAGGTTTATAACATCCCAAAATTCTAAATTTTGGAATGTTATAATAAATAAATAGATTGATTGATTGTTCGATTGATTGCGTGAAGTTGAGTGAATTTTGAAACTTTTGAAAGTTAAATGAGAGGGAATAAAAGGACTTTCCCAAACTTTTTGCTTTTATGATCTCCATGAATTCAAATACTTTTCAAATACAAAACCCTAGAGAGAAGATGACATGACTTCTTCCATTTATTTAAATGAAAAGGGTTTTGAAAAGATTCGAACTTTATTTGGAAATATTTTCCAATTCAGAAACTTTAAGCAACTCAATGATTTTCATGAGAGAAGATAAAATGACTTCTTCAAAACATATGATATATGAGTTGGAAGTTTAAAAAGGATCAAATTCAAAGTCCTTTTGAAATTATTTTCAATTTGGAGATATTTGGGTTTTATTCAAATTATTTTTATCCAAAATAAAAATATATGGAAAATAGGTAACATGATTCCCTACATCAGAGAATTGGAGATAAATAAATTTGAAATCATTTTGGTATATTTAAAATGATTTTTATTGGATTTTAGTAGGGCAGTAGCACTCTTTGAATTATTTGAATTGTTCCCGATTTTATATGACTTGAACAAAAATGTCCACCTTGTAGAAATTTTTTCTGAAAATTATAATATATAATATTCCTATATATAATTTTACGTTTATTATCATCATTCCATTTTTTCTTTTCTGTTTCTATTAAAAAATACGCATGCGTCTGGAACTAACCGCCGCCCACATGCGTAGCATAGCAGCAGGCCGGCCTGTTTTCTTTTCTTTTCTTTTGTCTTTTTTTCATTAATGTGTCTTTTTTTTGAAACAAACTTCAGAAAAAAATAGACTTCAAAAAAAATACTGCAGCCCGTGTACGCGCGTGGCGGCCGAAGGCTTCTAGCCAATGCGGTTCCCCTCCATTTCGCTTAAGTACGTCTATGTTTAGTCTCACATTGCGTAGCCTTTAACCCCTAAACATCTTTTTCACCTATAAATATAGATTCATATAGCCTTCAAAAATCATTTGATTCGGATTAAATCAATATTTTGGTTTGACTAGATTCATTTAAGAAAAATATTTTTCTCCTCTCCGGCGCGACTTTTGGAACTTGTTTCCTCACTCCGAAGTTGTCTTTTCTCTGCCTTATAAATGTAGCTTTTTTCATTTATTTTTTCTTTTTATACTTCCGTAGTTTATTATTTCTAAACTAGCACGATAGAATAATTAGATTATCAATTAGTCTATGTATTTATACATTAGACCTAGAATTCTTTTAGCCGAATCTATTTTTTTCTTCCGTAAAACAGCTTGTTCAAATAGCCATAACTTTTTACTTGTTCATCCAAATTAGATGAAACCAACGCCTATAGTTTTGTCTTGTTTTCACCTATCCAGTGAACCTTTCACATCAGATTTTTGAAATTTTCAAATTTTGAAATTTGTTCAGAGTCATATTCAAACTTCTTTTGATCATAACTTGAGTTTTATAACTCCAATTTAGTTCATTCTTTTTGCAAATCGAAGCTCTTAAGCTAAACTTTCTGATAAGGCCAAATTCACATAATTTTGGTACTGTTAGAAATTGTTTTATGTTGCAAGAGTTATTTGCTTGGATTTGATGTTTTCTGAACTGTCTTCTTCGTTCTTCCCGATCTTTTGAGTGATTGCTTATGTGTGGTTACTATTGCTTGCTCGCGATAGATTGAACGGAGTGTGACGAGTAGAACAATCAGCAGTCATGAGTGTGAATCATGTTTGATAACTGTACAAGGCAAGTTCACACTTTGATCATATCCCTTTCATACCCAATTTTTATGCATTAGTTTCACCCTCAAACATTGCATGGTTAGGATTTGATAACATGTGGGTATTGGGACATAGTTGATGAGGTAGGAACCTATTGTACTTTATATCAAAACCCTGGGAGTTACTACACTATGCTTATACTGCTCTGCTATGCTCGTAGACGTGGATTTGGTTGAGTGTATTAATGAGAGATGTGAGAGTTGTCAATTAATGGTTAACTTAAGGTGGCTACTTTAATACACATCTCGGTGGAATGGTAGGGGCACCCTGGAGCACCTAGTGGTTTGCCCGGGCACCTGGAGAACCCAGTGCTTGCCCAAGGGGATCCTGGAGGACCCGTGTGATCACACTATGGATTGCCACCCAGGCTCAAAGGGATCATAAGATTATTCATGTTGGAAACTTATGTGTGCAGCCACAAGCTATTATGGGCTCTAGCATAACGGAGTAAGTTGCATGACCTCTTCCAGTGGTAGGCTATGTAGGGGATGTAGGTTGGTACGGTCTACCCAGGGTTAGAGTTAATGCTTCTGAAAGACTGTGTCTCGGTCATCCGTTTCTCAAACACCATGTAGTGCAAGAAATCCAACGGAGGAGATCGAGTCTTGTGGGGAAAAGTGCGCAAACCTCTGCAGAGTGTACAAACTAATCATGATTAGCCGTGTCCTCGGTTATGGACATCTTGAGTATCTGGTTCTTGACTTATCATGTTGATCTCAACACTTTATTTAATTAATCTAATTGGGTTAATGATTATTATTTTGGGATTGATTTGGAGGAACCTTCTCAATATTTATCAAACCAACTTTGTAGTTAAATAAAATATATTCCTTGCAGTAGGGAAAATTGGCTTTTCGCAAAAACATTATAACCATTGAGCCTCCACCAGCCATATATGCATGTAGTGATAGTTATTATTCATCATTATCCTATGGTGTGAATTTGCCAGTACATTCAATGTACTGACCCTTTGTGGCTGCACCATCTCATGCTGCAGGATTCTTACGACGAGTAAGTGATACGTTAGGGTTACGATTTCTACACTCAACTTTGCCGTTGGTGTTGATGGGAATCCACAACCTTGTTGTTACTTCCGCTATTTGGATTGAGGTAATAGTATTTACGAGACTTTATACATGTGATTTACCTCTGTTATAAATCCTCGAGTACTGTGTGTGTTAGCATACCGATCCAGGGATGACACTTAAGCATAGAGACTTGATCCATTCGGGTCGGGTCGCTACAATCATGAATGAATTCAACAATATAACCATCACATAAAGCATTCTTTTAATGATCTACAAGCATAGAATTTTTATTACTCTCCACATAATCAAATTTCTTGTCATGAATAATAGTGGGAGCAAACTCAACAAAATAACTATCATCTGAGGCATATTCCAATTGAAAGTTAAAATCATGATGACAAGTTTTATGGATATCATTATTCTTCATAGCATATGTGTCATCACAATAACCATCATAGATAAGAGGTATGCTTTCATCATAATAAATTTGCTCATCAAAACTTGGGGAACAAAAAATATCATCGTCATCAAACATAGCATCCCCAAGCTTGTGGATTTGCATATTATTAGCATCATGGATATTCAAAGAATTCATACTAGAATCATTGCAATCATTCTCATCATTCAAATATTTAGTGCCAAACATTTTAGTGAATTCTTATTGTAACACTTGAGCACAATTATCGTAATCCTTATTTTCATGAAAGACATTAAAAAGATGAAGCATATGAGGCAACCTTAATTCCATTTTTTGTAGTTTTCTTTTATAGTCTAAACTAGTGATAAAACAAGAAACTAAAAGATTCGATTGCAAGATCTAAAGATATACCTTCAAGCGCTAACCTCCCCGGCAAGGACGCTAGAAAAGAGCTTGATGTCTACTACACAACCTTCTTCTTGTATACGTTGTTGGGCCTCAAAGTGCAGAGGTTTGTAGGACAGTAGCAAATTTCCCTCAAGTGGATGACCTAAGGTTTATCAATCCGTGGGAGGCGTAGGATGAAGATGGTATCTCTCAAACAACCCTGCAACCAAATAACAAAGAGTCTCTTGTGTCCCCAATACAACAAATACAATGGTAAATTGTATAGGTGCACTAGTTCGGCGAAGAGATGGTGATACAAGTGCAATATGGATGGTAGATATAGGTTTTTGTAATCTGAAAATATGAAAACAGCAAGGTAACTAATGATAAAAGTGAGCAAAAACGGTATTGCAATGCGCTGAAACAAGGCCTACTCACTAGTGCAAGTTCTCTCAACAATAATAACATAATTAGATCATATAACTATCCCTCAACATGGAACAAAGAGTCACTCCAAAGTCACTAATAGCGGAGAACAAACGAAGAGATCATTGTAGGGTACGAAACCACCTCAAAGTTATCCTTTCTGATTGGTCTATTCAAGAGTCCTTAGTAAAATAACATGAAGCTATTTTTTCTGTTCGATCTATCCTAGAGTTCGTACTAAAATAACACCTTAAGTCACAAATCAACCAAAACCCTAATGTCAGCTCAAGTATCCGTGGGTATGATTATACGATATGCATCACACAATCTCAGATTCATCAATTCAACCAACACAAAGAACTTCAAAGAGTGCCCCAAAGTTTCTACCGAGAGTCAAGACGAAAACGTGTGCCAACCCTTATGCATAAGTTCACAAGGTCACGGAACCCACAAGTTGATCACCAAAACATACATCAAGTAGATCACATGAATATCCCATTGTCACCATAGATAAGCACATGCAAGACATACATCAAGTGTTCTCAAATCCTTAAAGACTCAATCCGATAAGATAACTTCAAAGGGAAAACTCAAACCATTACAAGAGAGTAGAGGGGGAGAGACATCATAAGATCCAACTATAATAGCAAAGCTCATGATACATCAAGATCGTGTCCAATGAAGAACACGGGAGAGAGAGAGAGAGAGATCAAACACATAGCTACTGGTACATACCCTCAGCCCCGAGGGTGAACTACTCCCTCCTCGTCATGGGGTGCGCTAGGATAATGAAGATGGCCACCGGAGAGGGATTCCCCCCTCCGACAGAGTGCCGGGATGGGTCTAGATTGGTTTTCGGTGGCTACAGAGGCTTGCGGCGGCGGACCTCCCTATCTAGGTTATTTTCTGGAGGTTTCTGTATTTATAGGAATTTTTGGCGTCGGGAACAAGTCAGCGGTCCACGAGATAGGGCAGCGCGCCCGGGGGGTAGGGCGCGCCCCCGCCCTCGTGGACGGCCCGAGACTCTTCTGGCCCAACTCTTTTACTCCGAGGGCGTCTTTTGGTCCATAAAAAATCATCAAAAATTGGCACGTCAATTGGACTCCGTTTGGTATTCCTTTTCTATAAAACTCAAAAACAAGGAAAAAACAGAAACTGGCACTGGGCTCTAGGTTAATAGGTTAGTCCCAAAAATCATATAAAATACCATATAAATGCATATAAAACATCCTAGATGGATAATATAATAGCATGGAAAAAATCAAAAATTATAGATACGTTGGAGATGTATCAGGGGCTCACCCCCTCCCTAGTCCAATTCGGACTCCCTATAGGGAGACGGCACGGCCACCCCTTGTGGGTTGCCTCCCCTCTCCCCTATGTGAAGGAAATATTCCCTAGAGGAAATAATAAAGTTATTATTTATTTCCTTATTTCATGATAAATGTTTATTATTCATGCTAGAATTGTATTAACCGGAAACATAATACATGTGTGAATACATAGACAAACAGAGTGTCACTAGTATGCCTCTACTTGACTAGCTCGTTGAAACAAAGATGGTTAAGTTTCCTAGCCATAGACATGAGTTATCATTTGATTAACGGGGTCACATCATTAGAGAATGATGTGATTGACTTGACCAATTCCGTTAGCTTAGCACTTGATCGTTTAGTTTGTTGCTATTGCTTTCTTCATGACTTATACATATTCCTATGACTATGAGATTATGCAACTCCCGTTTACCAGAGGAACACTTTGTATGCTACCAAACGTCACAACGTAACTGGGTGATTACAAACATGCTCTACAGGTGTCTCCAAAGGTACATGTTGGGTTGGCGGATTTCGAGATTAGGATTTGTCGCTCCGATTATCGGAGAGGTATCTCTGGGCCCTCTCGGTAATACATATCACTTAAGCTTTGCAAGCAATGCAACTAATAAGTTAGTTGCAAGATGATGTATTACGGAACGAGTAGAGATACTTGCCGATAACGAGATTGAACTAGGTATTGAGATACCAACGACCGAATCTCAGGCAAGTAACATACCGATGACAAAGGGACAACGTATGTTTTTGTGCGGTCTGACCGATAAAGATCTTCGTAGAATATGTAGGAGCCAATATGAGCATCCAGGTTCAGCTATTGGTTATTAACCGGAGACATGTCTCGGTCATGTCTACATTGTTCTCGAACCCGTAGGGTCCGCACGCTTAACATTACGATGACAGTTTCATTATGAGTTTATATATTTTGATGTACCGAAGGTTGTTCGGAGTCCCGGATATGATCACGGACATGACGAGGAGTCTCGAAATGGTCGAGACATAAAGATCGATATATTGGACAGCTATATTCGGGCACCGGAAGTGTTTCGGGTGATTTCGGAGAAAACCGGAGTGCCGGAAGGGTTACTGGAACCCCCCGGGGAAGTATTGGGCCTTAGTGGGCCTGAGGGGAGAGAGAGGGCAGCAGCCCAGGAGGTGGCACACCCCCTCCCATGAGGAGTCCGAATTGGACGGGCGCGGCCCCTCTTTCCCTCTCCCTCTCCCTCTCCCTCTCTTTCCTTCCCCCTTCTCTCTTCCTGGTTGGACTAGGAAAGGGGAGTCCTACTCCTACTAGGAGGAGGACTCCCCCCTCCTTGGCACGCCCCAAGGGCCGGCGGGCCTCCCCTTGCTCCTTTATATACGGGGGCAGGGGGGCACCTCTAGACACACAAGTTGATCTTCGTGATCGTTCTCTTAGTCGTGTGCGGTGCCCCCCTCCACCATAATCCTCGATAATATTGTAGTGGTGCTTAGGCGAAGCCCTGCGACGGTAAAACATCAAGATCGTCACCACGCCGTCCTCCTGACGGAACTTTTCCCCGATACTTTGCTGGATCGGAGTCCGGGGATCGTCATCGAGCTGAATGTGTGCTAGAACTCGGAGGTGCCGTAGTTTCGGTGCTTGATCGGTCGGGCCATGAAGATGTACGACTACATCAACCGCGTTGTGCTAACGCTTCCGCTTCCGGTCTACGAGGGTACGTAGACAACACTCTCCCCTCTCGTTGCTATGCATCACCATGATCTTGCGTGTGTGTAGGAAATTTTTTGAAATTACTACGTTCCCCAAAGTGGCATCTGAGCCTAGGTTTTATGCGTTGATGTTTTGCACGAGTAGAACACAAGTGAGTTGTGGGCGATATAAGTCATACTGCTTACCAGCATGTCATACTTTGGTTCGGCGGTGTTGTTGGATGAAGCGGCCCGGACCGACATTACGCGTACGCTTACGCGAGACTGGTTCTACCGACGTGCTTTGCACACGGGTGGATGGCG
Organism: Triticum urartu; assembly: GCF_056163025.1. Lineage (NCBI taxonomy): Eukaryota > Viridiplantae > Streptophyta > Magnoliopsida > Poales > Poaceae > Triticum > Triticum urartu. The sequence goes on along the minus strand of NC_141879.1, from coordinate 74,865,376 downwards.
GGTGTCAGTTTCTCCAACTTTAGTTGAACCGAGTGTGGTTACGCCCGGTCCTTGCGAAGGTTAAAACAGCACCAACTTGACAAACTATCATTGTGGTTTTGATGCGTAGGTAAGAACGGTTCTTGCTAAGCCCGTAGCAGCCACGTAAAACTTGCAATAACAAAGTAGAGGACGTCTAACTTGTTTTTGCAGGGCATGTTGTGATGTGATATGGTCAAGACATGATGCTAAATTTTATTGTATGAGATGATCATGTTTTGTAACCGAGTTATCGGCAACTGGCAGGAGCCATATGGTTGTCGCTTTATTGTATGCAATGCAATCGCGCCGTAATGCTTTACTTTATCACTAAGCGGTAGCGATAGTCGTGGAAGCATAAGATTGGCGAGATGACAACGATGCTACAATGGAGATCAAGGTGTCGCGCCGGTGACGATGGTGATCATGACGGTACTTCGGAGATGGAGATCACAAGTACAAGATTATGATGGCCATATCATATCACTTATATTAATTGCATGTGATGTTTATCTTTTATGCATCTTATCTTGCTTTGTTTGACGGTAGCATTATAAGATGATCTCTCACTAAATTTCAAGATAAAAGTGTTCTTCCTGAGTATGCACCGTTGCCAAAGTTCGTCGTGCCCAGGCACCACGTGATGATCGGGTGTGATAAGCTCTACGTCCATCTACAACAGGTGCAAGCCAGTTTTGCACACGCAGAATAGTCAGGTTAAACTTGACGAGCCTAGCATATGCAGATATGGCCTCGGAACACTGAGACCGAAAGGTCGAGCGTGAATCATATAGTAGATATGATCAACATATTGATATTCACCATTGAAAGCTACTCCATTTCACGTGATGATCGGTTATGGTTTAGTTGATTTGGATCACATGATCACTTAGAAGATTAGAGGGATGTCTTTCTAAGTGGGAGTTCTTAAGTAATATGATTAATTGAACTTAAATTTATCATGAACTTAGTCATGGTAGTATTAGCATATCTATGTTGTAGATCAATAGCTCGCGTTTAGCTCCCCTGTTTTATTTTTGATATGTTCCTAGAGAAAACTAAGTTGAAAGATGTTAGTAGCAATGATGCGGATTGGATCCGTGATCTGAGGATTATCCTCATTGCTGCACAGAAGAATTATGTCCTTAATGCACCGCTAGGTGACAGACCTATTGCAGGAGCAGATGCAGACGTTATGAACGTTTGGCTAGCTCAATATGATGACTACTTCATAGTTTAGTGCACCATGCTTAAATGGCTTAGAATCGGGACTTCAAAGACGTTTTGAACATCATGGAACATATGAGATGTTCCAGGAGTTGAAGTTAATATTTCAAGCAAATACCCGAGTTGAGAGATATGAAGTCTCCAACAAGTTCTATAGCTAAAAGATGGAGGAGAATAGCTCAAGCAGTGAGCATGTGCTCAGATTTTCTAGGTACTACAATAGCTTGAATCAAGTGGGAGTTAATCTTCCAGATAAAATAGTGACTGACAGAATTCTCTAGTCACCATCACCAAGTTAGTAGAACTTCATGATGAACTATGATATGCAAGGGATAACGGAAATGATTCCCAAGCTCTTCGTAATGCTGAAATCGACGAAGGTAGAAACCAAGTAAAATATCAAGTGTTGATGGTAGACAAGACCACTAGTTTCAAGATAAGGGCAAAGGGAAGAAGGGGAACTTCAAGAAGAACGGCAAGCAAGTTGCTGCTCAAGTGAAGAAGCCCAAGTCTGGTCCTAAGCCTGAGACTAAGTGCTTCTACTGCAAAGGGACTGGTCACTAGAAATTGAACTGCCCCAAGTATTTGACAGATAAGAAGGATGGCAAAGTGAACAAAGGTATATTTGATATACAGATTATTGATGTGTATTTTACTAGTGTTCGTAGAAACCCCTCAGTATTTGATACTGGTTCAGTTGCTAAGAGTAGTAACTCGAAACGGGAGTTGCAGAATGAACATAGACTAGTTAAGGGTGAAGTGACGATGTGTGTTGGAAGTGGTTCCAAGATCGATATGATCATCATCGCACACTCCCTATACTTTTGGGATTAGTGTTGAACCTAAATAAGTGTTATTTGGTGTTTGCGTTGAGCATGAATATGATTTGATCATGTTTATTGCAATACGGTTATTCATTTAAGTAAGAGAATAAATTGTTGTTCTGTTTACATGAATAAAACCTTATATGGTTACACACCCAATGAAAATGGTTTGTTGGATCTCGATCGTAGTGATACACATATTCATAATATTGAAACCAAAAGATGCAAAGTTAATAATGATGGTGCAATTTATTTGTGGCACTGCCATTTAGGTCATATTGGTGTAAAGCGCATGAAGAAAATCCATGCTAATGGGCTTTTGGAATCACTTGATTATGAATCAGTTGATGCTTGCGAACCATGTCTCATGGGCAAGATGACTAAGGCTCCGTTCTCCAGAACAATGGAGCGAGCAACAGATTTGTTGGAAATCATATATACTGATGTATGTGGTCCGATGAATATTGAGGCTCGTGGCAGGTATCATTATTTTCTGATCTTCACAGATGATTTGAGCATATATGAGTATATCTACTTGATGAAACACAAGTCTGAAACATTTGAAAAGTTCAAAGAATTTCAGAGTGAAGTGGAGAATCATCGTAACAAAAATGAAAGTTTCTACGATATGATCGCAGAAGTAAAATATTTGAGTTACGAGTTTGGCCTTCAGTTAAAAACAATGTGAAATAGTTTCACTACTCACGCCACCTGGAACACCACAGCATAATGGTGTGTCCGAACGTCATAACGTACTTTATTAGATATGGTGTGATCTATGATGTCTCTCACCGATCTACCACTATCGTTTTGGGGTTATGCATTAGAGACAGCTGCATTCACGTTAAATAGGGCACCATCTAAATCCGTTGAGACGACACTGTATGAACTATGGTTTGGCAAGAAACCTAAGCTGTCGTTTCTTAAAGTTTGAGGTTGCAATGCTTATGTGAAAAAGTTTCAACCTGATAAGCTCTAACCCAAATCGGAGAAGTGCGTCTTCATAGGATACCCAAAAGAAAATGTTGGGTACACTTTCTATCACAGATCTGAAGGCAATATATTCATTGCTTTGAATGGATCCTTTCTAGAAAAGGAGTTTCTCTCAAAAGAAGTGAGTGGGAGGAAAGTAGAACTTGATGAGGTAACTATAGCTGCTCCCTTATTGGAAAGTAGTTCATCACAGAAATCTGTTCCTGTGACTACTACACCGATTAGTGAGGAAGCTAATGATGATGATCATGTAACTTCAGATCAAGTTACTACCGAACCTCGTAGGTAAACCAGAGTGAGATCCGCACTAGAGTGGTACGGTAATCCTGTTCTGGAGGTCATGTTACTTGACCATGACGAGCCTACGAACTATGAGGAAGCGATGATGAGCCCAGATTCCGCGAAATGGCTCGAGGCCATGAAATCTGAGATGAGATCCATGTATGAGAGCAAAGTATGGACTTTGATTGACTTGCCCAATGATCGGCGAGCCATTGAGATTAAATGAATCTTCAAGAGGAAGACGGACGCTGATAGTAGTGTTACTATCTACAAAGCTAGAATTGTCGCAAAAGGTTTTCGACAAGTTCAAGGTGTTGACTACAATGACAGTTTCTCACTCGTATTTATGCTTAAGTCTGTCCGAATCATGTTGGCTATTGCCGCATTTTATGAAATCTGGCAAATGGATAAACAAAACTGCATTCCTTAATAAGATTTATTAAAGAAGAGTTGTATATGATGCAACCAGAAGGTTTTGTCGATCCTAAAGGTACTAACAAAATATGCAAGCTCCAGCGATCCATCTATGGACTGGTGCAAGCATCTCGGAGTTGGAATATACACTTTGATAAGTTGATCAAAGCATATAGTTTTATACAGACTTGCAATGAAGCCTGTATTTACAAGAAAGTGAGTGGAAGCACTACAGCATTTCTGATAAGTATATGTGAATGACATATTGTTGATTGGAGATAATGTAGAATTATTCTGCAAAGCATAAAGGAGTGTTTGAAAGGAGTTTTTCAAAGAAAGACCTCGGTGAAGCTGCTTACATATTGAGCATCAAGATCTATAGAGATAGATCAAGATGCTTGATAAGTTTTTCAATGAGTACATACCTTGACAAGATTTTGAAGTAGTTCAAAATGGAACAGTCAAAGAAGGAGTTCTTGCATGTGTTACAAGGTGTGAAGTTGAGTAAGACTCAAAACCCAACCACGACAGAAGATAGAGAGAGAATGAAAGTCATTCCCTATGCCTCAGCCATAGGTTCTATAAAGTATGTCATGCTGTGTACCAGACCTATTGTATACCCTGCCCTGAGTTTGGCAAAGGAGTACAATAGTGATCTAGGAGTAGATCACTGGACATTGGTCAAAATTATCCTTAGTGGAATAAGGATATGTTTCTCGATTATGGAGGTGACAAAAGGTTCATCATAAAAGGTTACGTCGATCCAAGTTTTGACACTGATCCAGATGACTCAAAGTCTCAATCTGGATACATATTGAAAGTGGGAGCAATTAGCTAGAGTAGCTTAGTGCAGAGCATTGTTGACATAGAAATTTGCAAAATACTTACGGATCTGAATATGGCAGACCCGTTGACTAAACTTCTCTCACAAGCAAAACATGATCACACCTTAGTACTCTTTGGGCGTTAAACACATAGCAATGTGAACTAGATTATTGAATCTAGTAAACCCTTTGGGTGTTGGTCACATGACGATGTGAACTATGGGTGTTAATCACATGGTGATGTGAACCATTAATGTTAAATCACATGGCAACGTGAACTAGATTATTGACTCTAGTGCAAGTGGGAGACTGAAGGAAATATGCCCTAGAGGCAATAATAAAGTTATTATTTATTTCCTTATTTCATGATAAATGTTTATTATTCATGCTAGAATTGTATTAACCGGAAACATAATACATGTGTGAATACATAGACAAACAGAGTGTCACTAGTATGCCTCTACTTGACTAGCTCGTTGAAACAAAGATGGTTAAGTTTCCTAGCCATAGACATGAGTTGTCATTTGATTAACGGGGTCACATCATTAGAGAATGATGTGATTGACTTGACCCATTCCGTTAGCTTAGCACTTGATCGTTTAGTTTGTTGCTAATGCTTTCTTCATGACTTACACATGTTCCTATGACTATGAGATTATGCAACTCCCGTTTACCGGAGGAAAACTTTGTATGCTACCAAACGTCACAATGTAACTGGATGATTATAAAGGTGCTCTACAGGTCTCTCCAAAGGTACATGTTGGGTTGGCGTATTTCGAGATTAGGATTTGTTGCTCCGATTGTCGGAGAGATATCTCTGGGCCCTCTCGGTAATACATATCACTTAAGCCTTGCAAGCAATGCAACTAATAAGTTAGTTGCAAGATGATGTATTACGGAACGAGTAAAGAGACTTGCCGATAACGAGATTGAACTAGGTATTGAGATACCAACGACCGAATCTCAGGCAAGTAACATACCGATGACAAAGGGAACAACGTATGTTGTTGTGCGGTCTGACCGATAAAGATCTTCGTAGAATATGTAGGAGCCAATATGAGCATCCAGGTTCCGCTATTGGTTATTGACCAGAGATGTGTCTCGGTCATGTCTACATTGGTCTCGAACCCGTAGGGTCCGCACGCTTAACGTTACGATGACAGTTTCATTATGATTTTATATATTTTGATGTACCGAAGGTTGTTCGGAGTCCCGGATATGATCACGGACATGACGAGGAGTCTCGAAATGGTCGAGACATAAAGATCGATATATTGGACGGCTATATTCGGGCACCGGAAGTGTTTCGGGTGATTTCGGAGAAAACCGGAGTGACAGAAGGGTTACCGGAACCCCCCCGGGGAAGTATTGGGCCTTAGTGGGCCTGAGAGGAGAGAGAGGGCAGCATCCCAGGAGGTGGCGCGCCCCCTCCCATGAGGAGTCCGAATTGGACTAGGGGAGGGGGGCGTGGCCCCTCTTTCCCTCTCCCTCTCCCACTCTTTCCTTCCCCCTTCTCTCTTCCTAGTTGGACTAGGAAAGGGGAGTCCTACTCCTACTAGGAGGAGACTCCCCCCTCTTTGGCGCGCCCCAAGGGCCGGCGGGCCTCCCCCCTTGCTCCTTTATATACGGGGGCAGGGGGCACCTCTAGACACAGAAGTTGATCTTTGTGATCGTTCTCTTAGCCGTGTGTGGTGCCCCCCTCCACCATAATCCTCGATAATATTGTAGCGGTGCTTAGGCGAAGCCCTGTGACGGTACAACATCAAGATCGTCACCACGCCGTCGTGCTGACGGAACTCTTCCCCGATACTTTGCTGGATCGGAGTCCGGGGATCGTCATCGAGCTGAACGTGTGCTAGAACTCGGAGGTGCCGTAGTTTCGGTGCTTGATCGGTCGGGCCGTGAAGATGTACGACTACATCAACCGCGTTGTGCTAACGCTTCCGCTTCCGGTCTACGAGGGTACATAGACAACACTCTCCCCTCTCGTTGCTATGCATCACCATGATCTTGCGTGTGCGTAGGAAATTTTTTGAAATTACTACGTTCCCCAACAGTGGCATCCGAGCCTAGGTTTTATGCGTTGATGTTTTGCACGAGTAGAACACAAGTCAGTTGTGGGCGATATAAGTCATACTTCTTACCAGCATGTCATACTTTGGTTCGGCGGTGTTGTTGGATGAAGCGGCCCGGACCAACATTACGCGTATGCTTACGCGAGACTGGTTCTACCGACGTGCTTTGCACACGGGTGGATGGCGGGTGTCAGTTTCTCCAACTTTAGTTGAACCGAGTGTGGTTACGCCCGGTCCTTGCGAAGGTTAAAACAGCACCAACTTGACAAACTATCGTTGTGGTTTTGATGCGTAGGTAAGAACGGTTCTTGCTAAGCCCGTAGCAGCCACGTAAAACTTGCAACAACAAAGTAGAGGACGTCTAACTTGTTTTTGTAGGGCATGTTGTGATGTGATATGGTCAAGACATGATGCTAAATTTTATTGTATGAGATGATCATGTTTTCTAACCGAGTTATCGGCAACTGGCAGGAGCCATATGGTTGTCGCTTTATTGTATGTAATGCAATCGCACTGTAATGCTTTACTTTATCACTAAGCGGTAGCGATAGTCGTGGAAGCATAAGATTGGCGAGACGACAACGATGCTACGATGGAGATCAAGGTGTCGCGCCGGTGACGATGGTGATCATGACGGTACTTCGGAGATGGAGATCACAAGTACAAGATTATGATGGCCATATCATATCACTTATATTAATTGCATGTGATGTTTATCTTTTATGCATCTTATCTTGCTTTGTTTGACGGTAGCATTATAAGATGATCTCTCACTAAATTTCAAGATAAAAGTGTTCTCCCTGAGTATGCACCGTTGCCAAAGTTCGTCGTGCCCAGACACCACGTGATGATCGGGTGTGATAAGCTCTACGTCCATCTACAACGGGTGCAAGCCAGTTTTGCACACGCAGAATACTCACGTTAAACTTGACGAGCCTAGCATATGCAGATATGGCCTCGGAACACTGAGACCGAAAGGTCGAGCGTGAATCATAAAGTAGATATGATCAACATATTGATGTTCACCATTGAAAGCTACTCCATTTCACGTGATGATCGGTTATGGTTTAGTTGATTTGGATCACATGATCACTTAGAAGATTAGAGGGATATCTTTCTAAGTGGGAGTTCTTAAGTAATATGATTAATTGAACTTAAATTTATCATGAACTTAGTCATGGTAGTATTAGCATATCTATGTTGTAGATCAATAGCTCGCGTTTAGCTCCCCTGTTTTATTTTTGATATGTTCCTAGAGAAAACTAAGTTGAAAGATGTTAGTAGCAATGATGCGGATTGGATCCGTGATCTGAGGATTATCCTCATTGCTGCACAGAAGAATTATGTCCTTAATGCACCGCTAGGTGACAGACCTATTGCAGGAGCAGATGCAGACGTTATGAACGTTTGGCAAGCTCAATATGATGACTACTTGATAGTTTCATTATGAGTTTATATATATTGATGTACCGAAGGTTGTTCGGAGTCCCGGATATGATCACGGACATGACGAGGAGTCTCAAAATGGTTGAGACATAAATATCGATATATTGGACGGCTATATTCGGACACCGGAAGGGTTTCGGGTGATTTCGGAGAAAACCGGAGTGCCGGAAGGGTTACCGGAACCCCCCGGGGAAGTATTGGGACTTAGTGGGCCTGAGGGGAGAGAGAGGGCAGCAGCCCAGGAGGTGGCGCACCCCCTCCCATGAGGAGTCCGAATTGGACTACGGGAGGGGGCGCGGCCCCTCTTTCCCTCTCCCTCTCCCTCTCTTTCCTTCCCCCTTCTCTCTTCCTAGTTGGACTAGGAAAGGGGAGTCCTACTCCTACTAGGAGGAGGACTCCCCCCCTCCTTGGTGCGCCCCAAGGGCCGGCCGGCCTCCCCCCTTGCTCCTTTATATACGAGGGCAGGGGGCACCTCTAGACACACAAGTTGATCTTCGTGATCGTTCTCTTAGCCGTGTGTGGTGCCCCCCTCCACCATAATCCTCGATAATATTGTAGCGGTGCTTAGGCGAAGCCCTATGACGGTAGAACATCAAGATCGTCACCATGCCGTCGTGTTGACGGAACTCTTCCCCGACACTTTGCTAGATCGGAGTCTGGGGATCGTCATCGAGCTGAACATGTGCTAGAACTCGGAGGTGCCGTAGTTTCGGTGCTTGATCGGTCGGGCCGTGAAGACGTACGACTAGATCAACCACGTTGTGCTAACGCTTCCGCTTCCGGTCTATGAGGGTACGTAGACAACACTCTCCCCTCTCGTTGCTATGCATCACCATGATCTTAAGTGTGCGTAGGAAATTTTTTGAAATTACTACGTTCCCCAACACTATGGCCCATGTAGGACCAATATTCCCCCGGGGGGTTCCGGTAACCCCTCGGTACTCTGGAAAAATGCCCGAATCACTCGGAACCATTCCGATGTCCGAATGCAACCTTCCAATATATGAATCTTTACCTCTCGACCATTTCGAGACTCCTAATTATGTCTGTGATCTCATCCAGGACTCCGAACAAACTTCTGTCATCAAATAACATAACTCACAATACAAATCGTCATCGAACGTTAAGCGTGCGGACCCTACGGGTTCAAGAACTATGTAGACATGACCGAGACACATTTCAGGTCAATAACCAATAGCAGAACCTGGATGCTCATATTGGCTCCGACATATTCTACGAAGATCTTTCTCGATCAAACCGCATAACAACATACGTTATTCCCTTTGTCATCGTTATGTTACTTGCCCGAGATTCGATCGTTGGTATCATAATACCTAGTTCAATCTCATTACCGGCAAATCTCTTTACTCGTTCCGTAATGCATCATCCCGTAACTAACTCATTAGTCACATTTCTTGCAAGGCTTATAGTGATGTGCATTCCCGAGAGGGCCCAGAGATACCTCTCCGATACTCGGAGTGACAAATCCTAATCTCGATCTATGCCAACTCAACAAACACCATCAGAGACACCTGTAGAGCATCTTCATAATCACCCAGTTACGTTGTGGCGTTTGATAGCACACAAAGTTTTCATCCGGTATTCGGGAGTTGCACAATCTCATAGTCAGAGGAATATGTATAAGTCATGAAGAAAGCAATAGCAATGAAACTAAACGATCATTATGCTAAGCTAATGGATGGATCTTGTCCATCACATCGTTCTCTAATGATGTGATCCTATTCATCAAATGACAACACATGTCTATGGTTAGGAAACTTAACCATCTTTGATTAACGAGCTAGTCAAGTAGAGGCATACTAGGGACACTCTGTTTGTCTATGTATTCACACATGTACTAAGTTTCCGGTTAATACAATTCTAGCATGAATAATAAACATTTATCATGATATAAGGAAATATAAATAACAACTTTATTATTGCCTCTAGGGCATATTTCCTTTAGATATAGCCTCTAGACATTTGTGGGAATAGTTTCTATTAATTTTGTTGAGTTTAGTTTCACTTTTATTTTGAGTCACTAAAAATTTCAGAAAATTTCAGAGGAAAAAGAAACCATGAGCAGGTGGTTAAGTGGTTCTTCAAACCGGAATTCGGAGGAAAATGAAAATGAGGAGAAGAAGAAACCCAAGTACAACCTTCCATGCGCAGCGAAGGTTCAGCCGTGTGAATGGCCAACTGACACATTCTTGAGGGAGGCAGGAATTTATGATGATTTCTATTATTTGACTGAGAATGCCGGTATCATCCCCTTCATCCGAAATAAGTGTGACCAATACCTCCAACTCACTAATAACTTCGTGCAAAATTTTCTCTTTCACTAATACCTTCATGACCAATACCGGGAAGGAGTAGCCGCTCGGTCGGGGGAAGGGGGGTCATAAGTTTTACTCAGCGCGTCCTCGATCGAGTATATTTGAGAAACTTGGGCGAAATTTTTGGGCAATGGAGAATAATTTATCCTCCTCTAACCATTTGCTAGTTCGGTTAGGTCCAGTTTTTTTTAGCATAATAACTTTATTCATCAAATGATAGCCACGTCGTTTACAAAGAGATGAAGAATAAAGTTAGGGATGTTTTCCCATACTTCAGACTTTTTCATGCGAATACAATGTTTTGCTAAAGCATCCTCTACTGAGTTCGCCTCTCTACTGCAATGATCAAAGGAAATATGAGCAAATTCCATTATCATTAGGGAGCACTCTACTATAATAGGCATTGCTGATCCCATATATGCATTAGGGTCTGAAACTGCCTCCAGCGCCCTTGTGCTATCAAATTCTATCACCAGTTTCGTGCAGCCCAAATTTGCAGCTAAATTCAGTCCACACCGGATAGCAATCATTTGTGCTTCTTCTACGTTAGGCACATGGGGTAATAACTGAGAAGCTGCGCCTAAGAACTATCCTTGATCATTGCATGCTATGACTCCACAAGAACCTGAGAGGTTATCCGCAATAAAAGATGCATCAACATTTATTTTTACCATTCCCACTTCCGGTTTCTTCCACACCTGGTCACTCTTCCGAACAGCATGGTTTGGAGTATTCGCTCGTACAAAATTAGTGGCTAAAACCTGTATTGACATGGCCGCTTGTTCTGCCGTCTGGGTAGTTTCCCCCTTCGTATACAATCTCCTCTGCCACCAGATGAACCACAAGGCCACCAATATGAATTCGGGTGTAGGAATGTTATTCACCGTCGCATGTACCTGGAGCAAGGAGTCAAGGTTTATCGAGCCCGAGCGGTCCTGAGTGATCACCTTGTCAATCTCGGTCGATAACCCCAGCTTTTCCCAGATAGCATATGCTCAAGAGCACGTGAACAGGCAATGTTGGATGTCCTCCAATCCAATATTACAAAGCGGGCATTGCGGCAGTAAAGGTATATGCCGGCTGGCCAACACCCCATAGCAAGGCAAAACTCCCTTCACCACTTTCCATCCAAAGTGTTTAACTTTCCCTGGTCGCCGTAGCTTCCATAAATCTTTCCATACCCCATGTTCATTAGCACTGCCTTGGCTGTTCCGGTTAAAGTGTCGTCCAAACTGGTTCTCAAATTCAATATGATATGCTGATCTCACTGAAAACGTTCCCGGCCTTGTGTGGTGCCAAGCTACAAAGTCTTCCACTTCTTCCACATTAAGCTGAATTTGTAGTATTCTATTTGCATCGACCGGCGAAAACACATGCCGAATGAGATCCTCATCCCAGTGTCCCGTATGAGGATCAATTATCTCCTCTACTCTTGTTAACATGATGCCACCTCTGGGTGTGAGCAACTTCCTAGTTGTACTTGAGGGAATCCAAGGGTCATCCCATAAATTGATATGTGAACCGGAGCCTACCCGCCAGATACATCCCCTCTTAAAAAATTATAGAGGGTCGCTTAAAGCTGCTGTCAGAAGCCCGGCAAGTTGGGCGTTTATGTGCAGATGAGTAGAGAGCGACGACGTCCCACCTATAGCAAGGCCGGGCCACCGGCGAGAGAAACAAGGACGTCCGCGTCCAACTCAAGCGGATGCAACCAGAACACAATGATAGGCCGTTCCGTCCGGCTGCAAGCAGCATTATTAATTTGCGTACATCCGTTGGTCCCGCTCGATCAGGCTCAGCCAACTCTACATGGCCACTCCCTTTCCCTGTCTCCACGTCCACGGCCACACGACGTGTGTATGGCCTTCCGTGAATCCCACCATGTGATAAGCTACTTTCATGAATAGTACTCAGAATGAATTATGTTATCGTATACATATGCATACATTTACTAATCGAAGGCATCAAAAGAATCTCCCCCTTAACTCGCGTACTAAACAAAATCGTTCGTTCGATCAGCCTATTAGTCATCCTTGCCGTTAGATTTAGGCGTAGACGCGCGGATGTACTTTATAAAGAGCTGGACTTCTCTCCTTCATCTATTGGACGGTATACTCCCTCTGTTTCAAAATAATTGAAGTTCTAAGTTTGTCCTGAATCAAACTTCATTAAGTTCAATCAAGTCTCTATAAAAATGTATCAACATCTACAATATCAAATTTGTTTCATTGATTCATTTTTTTGCTTCATTGATTCATTATGGCGTATATTTTCATATTATACATATTTTATATTCAGAGCTTAGCAGATTCTATAGACTTGGTCAAACTTAACAAAAATGACTTGAGATAATCCTAAAACTTCAATTATTTTGAAACAGAAAAAGTACAACTCATGCATTTTCGGTCAAGTAAAAGAAACGCCCTTCGATCAATTGGACTAGCTACTGGCTACTTGCTTTGTCTACTTAGTCCTGAGTGCACACGCCTCCAGCTTCCCCATGTGCAGGACTAGTTACTGGCTTTGCTTCCTTAGTGCTCAAAGCCTAAACCGATCTCGCCCGGTTATGTCCTCTATTGGCTACTGTCGCCGCCGCCGTCACCGTCGCAACAACCGGTATATCTAGCCTCCCAAAAGCACTAACCTAGAACGGGCAAAAGATGGACGCCGGTAGATCACTCTTGCACCCAAATTTGTTTGTCCTAATAGTTGGAGTTTTCAGCACGATGCCTTCCAAACTAAGGAGGGGGCTCATAAGCATGTATCTATCTACCCGTACACTATTTAGAGACCCCCTAAAAATTACCACATTAATCAGAAATTAGGAACAATTCATCTTGTGGGATCGAATTATTGCAGTGCAGATAAATCGTTATAATTGTATCATCATGTCTCTGTTGTAAAACTAGCCGTCATCTGTAGAGATCCATCTATAACCGTTGGGGAAGTCCTCTCTTTATCTCCTTCCTCTCACGTAGTCACGTTTCGCCAAACTCATACTAGAAAAGGGGAGTTGTCCTCTCTTTATGTCACAAGATGACCTGTTGCGCCCCTGACACAAAAACCGAGAGCGAACCAAGCATTTAAACCATGCAAGTAAGAGTAGTTTAGAGATCGATAATAAAATCCTTGAAGCATAAGAAAATAGATACTTAGGTATGTTATGTGATTTGACCAGAGCTAAGGTAATGCTCTTACTTGAACAAATACCTACTTATGATTATACCCTCCATGCAAGCATCCACAAATACATGGGAAGTAATTAAGATAAATCTAATCTTACAATTAAATATGTGGATACAAAACAACACCTCACGGAACGATTCATAAACTTTAGGTTTCTATCACTCCCGCAACCTATCATCTACAAACTATTTCCATGATGCCTTCCCCTAGTCCCCAAGATGGTGAAGTGTCATGTACTTGACGTTCACATAACACAAGTAGGGGAAGAACAACACAACATAATATCAAAATATTAAACGGTGATCATCGTCTTCACATTATTACTAGTAACAAGACGTCTCCCATGTCCTCAAGAACAAGTGAAACTTCTCACAACTCATCATATTGTTCATGATCAGTGGGTATAAATATATGATTAAAAATCTAACATAATAATCTTCCGCCAATCAGGCATCAACTACAAGATGTAATCAACACTACTAGCACCCCCAGACACTATTATGAGGTTTGATACAAAGATTGAATACAAGAGATGAACTAGGTTTTGAGATAAGATGGTGTTGATGAAGATGATGACTCCCATGATGAGAGAAGCATTGGTGATGACGATAGCTTCGATTTCCCCTCCGCGGAGGGAAGTATCCCTGGCGGAATCAAGAAAAAGTGCTCCTACCCTGGTTCTGCCTCGAGACGGCGGTGGAAAATCTGTAAAACCTTCTCTTGATTTTTTAGGACAAATGGGAATATATGGCAGAAGGACGTCGGGAGGGGACCCACCAGGGCCCCAGAAGCTTAGGTGGCGTGGCGGGGTGAGTGGCTGAGCCACCTTCCCTTGTGGGTGCCTGGTGGTCCGCATCTGGTACATTTTTGCTTCATAATTTATTATATATTTTAAAATAACACTCCAAAAATTCTTGCTGCAATTTGAGCTCCGGACAATTGCTATATTTGTTGTTACTTTTTTGGTAAAAATTCCAGATACCGATAATTCCTCTCCCTTGATGTAACTTGCATTTTAAGGGAGAAAATACATTAGAGTTGCATCATAATGTGAAATATAACATTGAAATAAGGTAAATTACAATAGTAAACAATGATGCAAAATGGATGTATCACACACATGCACAGACCCGCAGCCGGACCGACGAACAAGTTCACGGACATCCTTCCATTAGAGGGGAGCGAGAGGAAGCCGGTGTGCTTGGACCGCAAGAAAAGGATATAGTAGACAATGCCAGAAGCACATGACATGCTTTTATGGAACGCCTGCGACGGGCATCCAACGTTGCACATCCCATCCAACCGTCCATCCGACAATACTCGGTGTAGAAATAATGTCAGGCAGAGGAACCGGATATTCGGGTGTGTGATACGTCTCCAACGTATCTATAATTTTTGATTGCTCCATGCTATATTATCTACTGTTTTGGGCAATATTGGGCTTTATTTTCCACTTTTATATTATTTTTGGGACTAACCTATTAACCGGAGGCCCAGCCCAGATTTGCTATTTTATGCCTATTTCAGTGTTTCGAAGAAAAGGAATATCAAACGGAGTCGAAACGGAACGAAATCAACTGGAGAAGTTATTTTTTGAACGAAAGCCACCGAATAGACTTGGACTCCACGTCAGGAGATACGGGAGGTGCTCACGAGGGTGGGGGCCCCCCCTAGGGCGCGCCCCCTACCTCGTGGGGCCCCCGTGGCTCCTCCGACGTACTTCCTGCACCCATATATATCGTCGTACCCTAAAACTTCCAAAACGCACAATAGATCGAGAGTTCCGCCGCCAGAAGCCCCCGTAGCCACCGAAAGCCAATCTAGACCCGTTCCGGCACCCTGCCGGAGGGGGCAATACTTCTCCGGTGGCCATCTTCATCATCCCGGTGCTCTCCATGACGAGGAGGGAGTAGTTCTCCCTCGGGGCTGAGGGTATGTGCCAGTAGCTATGTGTTTGATCTCTCTCTCTCGTGTTCTTGATTTGGCATGATCTTGATGTATCGCGAGCTTTGCTATTATAGTTGGATCTTATGTTTCTCCTCCCCCTCTTCTCTCTTGTAATGAATTGAGTTTCCCCTTTGAAGTAATTTTATCGGATTGAGTCTTTAAAGATTTGAGAACACTTGATGTATGTGTTGCCGTGCGTATCTGTGGTGACAATGGGATATCATGTGATTCACTTGATGTATGTTTTGGTGATCAACTTGCGGGTTCCGCCCATGAACCTATGCATAGGGGTTGGCACACATTTTCGTCGTGATTCTCCGGTAGAACTTTGGGGCACTCTTTGAGGACCCTTGTGTTGGTTGAATAGATGAATCTGAGATTGTGTGATGCATATCGTATAATCATACCCACAGATACTTGAGGTGACATTGGAGTATCTAGGTGACATTAGGGTTTTGATTGATTTGTGTCTTAAGGTGTTATTCTAGTACGAACTCTAGGGCTGTTTGTGACACTTATAGGAATAGCCCAACGCATTGATTGGAAAGAATAACTTTGAGGTGGTTTCGTACCCTACCATAATCTCTTCGTTCGTTCTCCGCTATTAGTGACTTTGGAGTGACTCTTTGTTGCATGTTGAGGGATAGTTATGTGATCCAATTATGTTAGTATTGTTGAGGAAACTTAAACTAGCGAAAGTATGAACCCTGGGCCTTATTTCCTATCATTGCAATACCGTTTACGCTCACTTTTATCATTCGTTATCTTGCTGTATTATTTCAGATTACAAATACCTTTATCTACTATCCATATACCACTTGTATCACCATCTCTTCGCCGAACTAGTGCACCTATACAATTTACCATTGTATTGGGTGTGTTGGGAACACAAGAGACTCTTTGTTATTTGGTTGCAGGGTTGCTTGAGAGAGACCATCTTCATCCTACGCCTCCTACGGATTGATAAACCTTAGGTCATCCACTTGAGGGAAATTTGCTACTGTCCTACAAACCTGTGCACTTGGAGGCCCAACAACGTCTACAAGAAGAAGGCTGTGTAGTAGACATCAAGCTCTTTTCTGGCGCCGTTGCCGGGGAGGTTAGCGCTTGAAGGTATATCTTTAGATCTTGCAATCGAGTCTTTTAGTTTCTTGTTTTATCACTAGTTTAGTTTATAAAAGAAAACTACAAAAAAATGGAATTGAGTTTGTCTCATACGCTTCATCTTTTTAATATCTTTCGTGAGTATGATGGAAAGGATAATTGTGCTCAAGTGCTAGAAGAAGAGATCTCTAAAATGTTTGGCACTGAATATTTGAATGATGAGCATGATTGTAATGTTGTTAGTACGAATTCTTTGAATATCCATGATGCTAATGATATGCAAAGCCACAAGCTTGGGGAAGCTACGTTTGATGAAGATGATATTTTTTGTCCCCCATGTTTTGATGAGAAAATTTATTATAATGAAAGCATGCCTCCTATCTATGATGATTATTGTGATGACACGTATGCTTAAAGAATAATAATAAGAATGAAACTTGTCATCTTGATTTCAATTTTCAATCCTATGATAGTTACTTTGTTGAGTTTGCTCCCACTACTATTAATGAGAAGAATTTTCCTTGTGTGGAGAGTGATAAAATTTCTATGCTTATGCATCATGAAAAGAATTATTTAGGTGCTGGTTATATTGTTGAATTCATTCATGATGCTACTGAAAATTATTATGAGGGAGAAATATATGCTTGTAGGAATTGCAATAATATCAAATTTCCTCTCTATGTGCTTAAAATCTTGAAGTTATGCTTGTTTTGCCTTCCTATGCTAGTTGATTATTGTTCTCATAAGTTGTTTGCTCACAAAATCCCTATGCATAGGAAGCATGTTAGACTTAAATGTTCTAGTCATATTTTTCATGATGCTCTCTTTATGTTTCAATTCTTATCCTTTATGTGAGCATCCTTGACATCATCATGCCTAGCTAGGGGCGTTAAACGATAGCGCTTGTTGGGAGGCAACCCAATTTTATTTTTGTTCCTTGCTTTTTGTTCCTATTTAGTAATAAATAATTCATCTAGCCTCTGCTTAGATGTGGTTTTATGTGTTTAATTAGTGATTGTGCCAAGTAGAACCTTTGGGAAGACTTGGGGAAAGTCTTGTTGATCATGCTGTAAAAAACAGAAACTTTAGCGCTCACGAGAATTGCTGCCATTTTTATTTGGAGAGTGCTATTTAGTTAATTCTTTTTGAAGATGATTAATAGATAAATTACTCAGGTCCAGAAATTTATTTGAGAATTTTATGAGTTCCATAAGTCTACGATTGATCCAGATTACTACAGACTGTTCTGTTTTTAACAGATTCTGTTTTCGATGTGTTGTTTATTTATTTTGATGAATCTATGGCTAGTAAAATAGTTTATAAACCATATAGAAGTTGGAATACAGTAAGTTTAACACCAATATAAATAAAGAATGAGTTCATTATAGTACCTTGAAGTGGTGATTTATTTTCTTATACTAACGGAGCTTACGAGTTTTCTATTAAGTTTTGTGTTGTGAAGTTTTCAAGTTTTGGGTAAGGATTCGATGGACTATGGAATAAAGAGTGGCAAGAACCTAAGATTGGGGATTCCCAAGGCACCCCAAGGTAATATTCAAGGACAACCAAAAGCCTAAGCTTGGGGATGCCCCGGATGGCATCCCATCTTTCGTCTTCGTTCATCGGCAACTTTACTTGGAGCTATATTTTTATTCGCCACATGATATGTGTTTTGCTTGGAGCGTCAATTTATTTTGTTAATATTTGCTTGATGTTATTTAGAATAATGTTTTGCATCTTTTATTTCAATAAAAGTGGCATTGATAGCCTTTACTATGCCTATTTTAGAAGTCCACATGTTGCTGTTTGAAAACAGAAAGTTTACCGCTGTTGCAATAATTCCCTAGAAAAGTAAGAATGAGATAAAATGTTGAAACCTTTTGCATATTAATATCTGATACATTTACTACAGTGGGAATTTTCTTTCATAATTTTTGGAGCTAGGGAAGTATGGATGTTGCAGCATTCTTTACAGACTATCCTGTTTAGGCAGATTGCTGTTATGTTTGCATTGTTTGCATATGTTTGCTTCTTTAATGATTCTATTTGAGGATAGGACTATTAAATATGCAGAGGCATTTAGAATGCAATGTTGAATAATAATTTTAGTGATTTGCTATAGTAGAGTATGATAAGGTTTTTGCAATGGTTTATACTAACTTATCTCACGAGTTCTTGTTGAGTTTTGTGTGGATGAAGCTTTTGAGATTTAGGGAGACAGTGATATGAGAGGAATTAAGGAGACACAAAATATCAAGCTTGGGGATGCCCAAGGCACCCCAAGATAATATTTCAAGAAGTCTCAAGCATCTAAGCTTGGGGATGCCCCGGTTGGCATCCCACCTTTCTTCTTCAACAATTATCGATTAGTATCGGTTGATCCTAAGTTTTTGCTTCTTCACATGATGTTTACCATTCTTAGAATGTCATTTTATTTTGCTTTGCTTGCCGTTTGAATAGAGTACCAAGATCTGAAATTATTAAATGTTAGAGAGCCTTCACATAGTTGCATAATTATTCGACTACTCATTGATCTTCACTTATATCTTTCGGAGTGGTTTGTCATTTGCTCTAGTGCTTCACTTATATCTTTTAGAGCATGGTGGTAGTTTTATTTTGAAGAAATAGATGAACTCTAATGCTTCACTTATATTATTTTGAGAGTCTTAATAGCATGGTAATTTGCTTAAAATCCTAATATGCTAGGTATTCAAGATTAGTAAAATCTTCTTATGAGTGTTTTGAATACTAAGAGAAGTTTGATACTTGATGATTGTTTTGAGATATGAGGATGGTGATATTAGAGTCATGCTAGTTGAGTAGTTGTGAATTTGAGAAATACTTGTGTTGAAGTTTGTGATTCCCGTAGCATGCACGTCTGGTGAACCGTTATGTGATGAAGTCGGAGCATGATTTATTTATTGATTGCCTTCCTTATGAGTGGCGGTCGGGGACGAGCGGTGGTCTTTTCCTACCAATCTATCCCCCTAGGAGCATGCGCGTAGTACTTTGTTTCGATAACTAATAGATTTTTGCAATAAGTATGTGAGTTCTTTATGACTAATGTTGAGTCCATGGATTATACGCACTCTCATCCTTCCACCATTGCTAGCCTCTCTAGTACCGCACAAATTTCACCGGTACCATAAACCCACCATATACCTTCCTCAAAACAGCCACCATACCTACCTATTATGGCATTTCCATAGCCATTCCGAGATATATTGCCATGCAACTTTCCACCATCCAGTTTATTATGACACATTCATCATTGTCATATTGCTAGCATGATCATGTAGTTGACATCGTATTTGTGGCAAAGCCACCGTTCATAATTCTTTCATACATGTCACTCATGCATCATTGCACATCCCGGTACACCGCCGGAGGCATTCATATAGAGTCATATCTTGTCTTAAGTACCGAGTTGTAAATCTTGAGATGTAAGAAAATAAAAGTGTGATGATTATCATTATTAGAGCATTGTCCCAGTGAGAAAGGATGATGGAGACTATGATTCCCCCACAAGTCGGGATGAGACTCCGGATGAAAAATAAATAAAAGAGGCCAAAGAAGCCCAAATAAAAAAAAGAAAGAAAAGAGGCCATAAAAAAGGAGAAAAGGCCCAAATAAATAAATATATATATATAATGAGAGAAAAAGAGAGAAGGGACAATGCTACTATCCTTTTACCACACTTCTGCTTCAAAGTAGCACCATAATCTTCATGATAGAGAGTCTCCTATGTTGTCACTTTCATATACTAGTGGGAATCTTTCATTATAAAACTTGGCTTGTATATTACAATGATGGGCTTCCTCAAAATGCCCTAGGTCTTCGTGAGCAAGCAAGTTGGATGCACACCCACTAGTTTCTTTTGTTGAGCTTTCATATACTTATAGCTCTAGTGCATCCATTGCATGGCAATCCCTACTCACTCACATTGATATCTATTGATGGGCATCTCCATAGCCCGTTGATACGCCTAGTCGATGTGAGACTATCTTCTCCCTTTTTTCCCTCTCCACAACCACCATTCTATTCCACCTATAGTGCTATGTCCATGGCTCACGATCATGCATTGCGTGAAGATTGAAAAAGTTTGAGAACATCAAAAGTATGAAACAATTGCTTGGCTTGTCATCGGGGTTGTGCATGATTTAAATATTTTGTGTGGTGAAGATAGAGCATAGCCAGACTATATGATTTTGTAGGGATAACTTTCTTTGTCCATGTTATTTTGAGAAGACATGATTGCTTAGTTAGTATCCTTGAAGTATTATTATTTTTATGTCAACATGAACTTTTGTCTTGAATCTTTCGGATCTGAATATTCATATCACAAGTAAGAATAATTACATTGAAATTATGCCGAATAGCATTCCACATCAAAAATTATCTTTTTTATCATTTACCTACTCGAGGACGAGCAGGAATTAAGCTTGGGGATGCTTGATACGTCTCCAATGTATCTATAATTTTTGATTGCTCCATGCTATATCATCTACTGTTTTGGGCAATATTGGGCTTTATTTTCCACTTTTATATTATTTTTGGGACTAACCTATTAACCGGAGGCCCAGCCCAGATTTGTTGTTTTATGCCTATTTCAGTGTTTCGAAGAAAAGGAATATCAAACGGAGCCGAAACGGAATGAAATCAACTGGAGAAGTTATTTTTGGAACGAAAGCCACCGGATAGACTTGGACTCCACGTCAGGAGATACGGGAGGTGCTCACGAGGGTGGGGGCGCCTCCCCCCCCCCCTAGGGCGCGCCCCCTGCATCGTGGGGCCCCCGTGGCTCCTCCGACGTACTTCCTGCACCCATATATATCGTCGTACCCTAAAACTTCCAGAACGCACAATAGATCGGGAGTTCCGCCGCCAAAAGCCTCCGTAGCCACCGAAAGCCAATCTAGACCCGTTCCGGCACCCTGACGGAGGGGGCAATCCTTCTCCGGTGGTCATCTTCATCATCCCGGTGCTCTCCATGACGAGGAGGGAGTAGTTCTCCCTCGGGGCTGAGGTATGTACCAGTAGCTATGTGTTTGATCTCTCTCTCTCGTGTTCTTGATTTGGTACGATCTTGATGTATCGCGAGCTTTGCTATTATAGTTGGATCTTATGTTTCTCCTCCCCCTTTTGTCTCTTGTAATGAATTGAGTTTCCCCTTTGAAGTAATCTTATCGGATTGAGTCTTTAAAGATTTCAGAACACTTGATGTATGTCTTGCCATGCGTATCTGTGGTGACAATGGGATATCACGTGATTCACTTGATGTATGTTTTGGTGATCAACTTGCGGGTTCCGCCCATGAACCTATGCATAGGGGTTGGCACACTTTTTCGTCATGATTCTCCGGTAGAACTTTGGGGCACTCTTTGAGGTCCTTTGTGTTGGTTGAATAGATGAATCTGAGATTGTGTGATGCATATCGTATAATCATACCCACGGATACTTGAGGTGACATTGAAGTATCTAGGTGACATTAGGGTTTTGATTGATTTGTGTCTTAAGGTGTTATTCTAGTACGAACTCTAGGGCTGTTTGTGACACTTATAGGAACAGCCCAACGCATTGATTGGAAAGAATAACTTTGAGGTGGTTTCGTACCCTACCATAATCTCTTCGTTCGTTCTCTGCTATTAGTGACTTTGGAGTGACTCTTTGTTGCATGTTGAGGGATAGTTATGTGATCCAATTATGTTAGTATTGTTGAGGGAACTTACACTAGCGAAAGTGTGAACCCTAGGCCTTATTTCCTATCATTGCAATACCGTTTATGCTCACTTTTATCGTTCGTTACCTTGCTGTTTTTATTATTTCAGATTACAAATACCTTTATCTACTATCCATATACCACTTGTATCACCATCTCTTCGCCGAACTAGTGCACCTATACAATTTACCATTGTATTGGGTGTGTTGGGGACACAAGAGACTCTTTGTTATTTGGTTGCAGGGTTGCTTGAGAGAGACCATCTTCATACTACGCCTCCTACGGATTGATAAACCTTAGGTCATCCATTTGAGGGAAATTTGCTATTGTCCTACAAACCTCTGCACTTGGAGGCCCAACAACGTCTACAAGAAGAAGGTTGTATAGTAGACATCAGTGTGTAGAGTGCCCGGGCAGGCGTCTCTCGAACGCGTGACGTAGCACGCACATGCGCACCGCGTGGCTAATGTCCCGTCCCGGCTGGCGCATGCACGCACAACCGGCCATGAGCACACGTGCCTGCATGACTCACGAGACTAAAAATGCCGCCGCATGCGTTAGGCTGGCTGGCGCGATCCCATCGGGGGCCGAAGATGCTGAAAGACAGGTCCAGGAATTTCGATGGGCGCGGGCGAGCACTCGAACCCTCACAGGCACGGACGAAAGTGCCCCGCGGTCCAGCCATCAAGGACCTCCAAGGCAGGTCACCCTCGTGCACGCTGTCCAGGAAAATCGGACGGCACGGATAGCCACAGGGAGCCAGCCACGCCAGGCTAGCGTGAATTGAACGGCACGGTGGGCCTCCTCACCGAGCGGTGTGCACACCTCGTGCAGGCTAGCGTGAGCAACACACCTGTCCTCCAGGACAGTTGCGAATGGGACAACACGTGGGCGGGCGAGGGTGGGGGGAGGGTCTCTTGCAGGCGCGCCGAAATAGTCACGTGACGGTGGCCCCGAGCGCGCCAGCGGTCCACCCGTCATGGACCACCAATGCAGGTCGCCCAGGTGCGCGCTGTCCGGGCTTATCGAACGGCGCGGAGAGCCCCTGTGTGGCCCCCGCGACATTCTAGCCGGAAACGAACGGCTCAGAGGGCACTCTCACCCTCTAAGAACCTCAGGAGGCGGGTATTCCAGCATCCTTTATAGGTGTAATGTCTATTGCCATGAAATCCTTGTGACTATTACAAAAATATTTTAACTACGTGTCCACAAAAGACTTCTCTTTTAACTACATGTTCAACTATTGAGAGTTCTATCAAAATTTATACCTCATCTCAAAATAAACAAATATATAAATTAAGTTTACCAAGTGCGGGGAAACACTCAGTAAAGATGAACAATGATAATTGCTAACTTATTTAACGGAGTGTCTGCAGAGAAACAGTCGGCAAAGATGGACGCGACATCACCCTGCTGTCAACCGCCGAAAGCAAGGACACCTTCGCTGGTTGTTGCCAAATGTCTCAAACGTTACGGAGACACTCGGTAAAGCATTGCCTATACCAAGTGTTTTGTATTTACTGAGTGTTTTCCCTGTCACCTGATTTAGGATATAGGATTTACCACGTGTTTGACAAAATACACTCGGTAAAGATTGCGACAGTCGGTAAAGAGAGTGTTTCGTGTACTGTACTGAATGTAAGTGTACCCATATAAACATATAGCGACTGCCATCACTTCCTAAGTAGATGAGTGAGCTAGCTTACCAAAAATGGACCTAGTTGGGCAGGTGGTCATCCATAATAACTGAGACAAAGGGGTAGTTGCTTCTGTCGTGATAGGCATTATTTCATACTATTAATAGCAGATGAACGCAAACTTTTTTTACTGCTATATTTTCTTGTTGCATCCGCATGAGTTGGACGCTGGGGATCTTCATGAATAGGAAGTAACAACGTACATATGGAGGGAAAAAAAGAACATCATACATACACGCCGAGAACCCAGGTGTGTATATATATAGATATATACATATTACATTTCTGGCTTATTCAGGTTCACCTTGAGCCCATTCTTGAACTGGAGAAGAGTCAAGCACTTGATTTCCATGGCCTGAAAGACCGAGAATGAAAACACTCACATTTCTTTCATGGAGAAATATTTCTAATCGAGTTTTAATCGGCAAAATTGAGGGAGAAACAAGACAGTAACATGTGATAGAGGTATTATCCATCTTTGCATAGATTTTCTATTTCTTTTTCAAAAAGATGCAGACTGTTAAAAAATTATTAGAAATACGAAGCAGCTCAAACATAATGAAAATTACATCGAGGTCTCTAACAAAATGATCACTACAGCTGCTAGAACGAACCGCTGACGCGCCGTTGTTGTTGCTGCTCCCCAACAAAAGCCGGCTTGACCACTGTATGCATGTATGTGCGGTGTGTGGCTAACACCCCGCCCCGGCTGGTGCATGCAGAGACAGCCGGGCATGCGGACACACGCCTGCACGGCTCGCGCGACTTAAAAAGCTCGTCGCATACGTCTGGCTGGCTAGTGAGACCGATGTAACACATCGAGGGCCAAAGATGGCGATAGACGGGTCAAGGCATTACACCGCGCGCGTGCAAGCATACGAGCCCTCGAATGCGGGCACGGTAAAACGCCCCTCATGGTCCACCTGTCATGGATTCCCAAGGCGGTTCGCCCGAGTGCGCGCTATCTGGGGAGTTCGGCCACCACGGATGGCCCCAAGAAGCCAGCCGTGAGAGGCCTCCTCGCCAAGTCGACGCATGCCTCCTGTCGGCCCGCGTGAGCAACACACCCCGAAGGATGGCTGACGCCGCCGACAAGTGGGTTCGTATAGACAGTTGTGCGCGGGCCAACACGCTGGGGCTCACGGGCGCGCCAAAACCGCCGCGTGACGGTGGCCCTAGGGTGCCGGTGGTCCACCTGTCTGGGCAGATCAGACGATGCAGAGAGTCCCTGAGAAATCCTTGTGGCATGCCACCTAGAAATGAGCGACTGGGAGGGCACTCTCGTCATCTAAGAGCCTCAGGAGGCGGGTGTTGGGTTTCGTAATAATTTCAAAAAATTTCCTACGCACACGCAAGATCATGTGATGCATAGCAACGAGAGGGGAGAGTGTTGTCTACGTACCCAACGCAGACCGACTGTGGAAGCGCTGACACAACGTAGAGGAAGTAGTAGTACGTCTTCACGATCCAACCGATCAAGCACCGAAACTACGGCACCTCCGAGTTCGAGCACACGTTCAGCTCGATGATGATCCCCGGACTCCGATCCAGCAAAGTGTCGGGGAAGAGTTCCGTCAGCACGACGGCGTGGTGACGATCTTGATGCACTACAGCAGCAGGGCTTCACCTAAACTCCGCTACAGTATTATCGAGGACTATGGTGGCAGGGGGCACCGCACACGGCTAAGGAATAGATCACGTGGATCAACTTGTGTGTTCTAGGGTGCCTCTGCCTCAGTATATAAAGGACTAGAGGGGGGGAGGCTGGCCGGCCAAGGTGTGGCGCGCCAGGAGAGTCCTACTCCCTCTGGGAGTAGGATTCCCCCCCCCCCAATCCTAATTGGAATAGGATTCCTTGAGGGGGGAAAGAGAGAGAGGGGGCCGGCCACCTCTCCTAGTCCTAATAGGACTAGGGGAAGGGGGGAGGCGCGCGGCCACCTTGGGCTGCCCCTTTCTCCTTTCCACTAAGGCCCATCAAGGCCCATATGGTTCCCGGGGGGTTCCGGTAACCTCCCGGTACTCCGGTAAAATCCCGATTTCACCCGGAACACTTCCGATATCCAAACATAGACTTCCAATATATCAATCTTTATGTCTCGACCATTTCGAGACTCCTCGTCATGTCCGTGATCACATCCGGGACTCCGAACAACCTTCGGTACATCAAAATGCATAAACTCATAATATAACTGTCATCGTAACCTTAAGCGTGCGGACCCTACGGGTTCGAGAACAATGTAGACATGACCGAGACACGTTTCCGGTCAATAACCAATAGCAGGACCTGGATGCCCATATTGGCTCCTACATATTCTACGAAGATCTTTATCGGTCAGACCACATAACAACATACGTTGTTCCCTTTGTCATCGGTATGTTACTTGCCCGAGATTCGATCGTCGGTATACCAATACCTAGTTCAATCTCATTACCGGCAAGTCTCTTTACTCTTTCTGTAATACATCATTCCGCAACTAACTCATTTAGTTGCAATGCTTGCAAGGCTTTAATTGATGTGCATTACCGAGAGGGCCCAGAGATACCTCTCCGACAATCGGAGTGACAAATCCTAATCTCGAAATACGCCAACCCAACATCTACCTTTGGAGACACCTGTAATGCTCCTTTATAATCACCCAGTTACGTTGTGACGTTTGGTAGCACCCAAAGTGTTTCTCCGGCAAACAGGAGTTGCATAATCTCATAGTCATAGGAACATGTATAAGTCATGAAGAAAGCAATAGCAACATACTAAACGATCGGGTGCTAAGCTAATGGAATGGGTCATGTCAATCAGATCATTCTCTTAATGATGTGATCCCGTTAATCAAATAACAACTCATTGTTCATGGTTAGGAAACATAACCATCTTTGATTAACGAGCTAGTCAAGTAGAGGCATACTAGTGACACTTTGTTTGTCTATGTATTCACACATGTATTATGTTTCCGGTTAATACAATTCTAGCATGAATAATAAAAATTTATCATGATTATAAGGAAATAAATAATAACTTTATTATTGCCTCTAGGGCATATTTCCTTCAGCGGGTACTCCACCATCCTTCATAGAAGTAATGCCTATTCCCGTGAAATCCCTAGGACAATTCCTAACTTATTTAACTGAGTGTTTATTGGGGAACACAGTAATTTCAAAAAATTCCTACGCAGATGCAAGATCTATCTAGGTGATGCATAGCAACGAGAGGGGAAGAGTGTTGTCCACGTACCCTCGTAGACCGTAAGCGGAAGCGTTATGACAACGTGGTTGATGTAGTTGAACATCTTCATGATCCGACCGATCCTAGCACTGAAGGTACGACACCTCCGCAATCTGCACACGTTCAGCTCGGAGACGTCCCGTGAACTCTAGATCCAGCTGAGTGTCGAGGGAGAGTTTCCTCAGCACGACGGCGTTATGACGGTGATGATGAAGCTACCGGAACAGGGCTTCGCCTAAGCACTGCAACGATATGACCGAGGTGGATTATGGTGGAGGAGGGCACCGCACATGGTTAAGACAATTGTCAACTTATGTGTCTTTGTGGTGCCCCCCTCCCCCGTATATAAAGGAGTGGAGGAGGGGGAGGGCCGGCCCTCTATGGCGCGCACGGGAGGAGTCCTACTCCCACCGGGAGTAGGATCCCCCCCCCTTCCCTAGTTGGACTAGGAGAGGAAGGAAGGGGGAGGAAGGAGAAAGGAAAGGGGGGTCAGCCCCCACCCAATTCGGATTGGGCTTGGGGGGCGCCCCCTCCTAGGCGTCCTTCTCCTCTCTCCCACTATGGCCCAATAAGGCCCATATACTTTCCGGGGGGTTCCAGTAACCTCCCGGTACTCCGGTAAATGCACGAACTCACCCAAAACCTTTTCGATGTCCAAACATAGTCATCCAATATATCGTTCTTTACGTCTCGATCATTTCGAGACTCCTCGTCATGCCCATGGTCACATCCGGGACTCCGAACAACCTTCGGTACATCAAAACACATAAACTCATAATATCGATCGTCACTAAACGTTAAGTGTGCGGACCCTACGGGTTCGAGAACTATGTAGACATGACCGAGACTCATCTCCGGTCAATAACCAATAGCGGAACCTGGATGCTCATATTGGTTCCTACATATTCTACGAAGATCTTTATTGGTCAACCGCATAACAACATACGTTGTTCCCTTTGTCATCGGTATGTTACTTGCCCGAGATTCGATCGTCGGTATCCTCATACCTAGTTCAATCTCGTTACCGGCAAGTCTCTTTACTCGTTCCATAATGCATTATCCCGCAACTAACTCATTAGTCACATTGCTTGTCAGGCCTATAGTGATGTGCATTATCGAGAGGGCCCAGAGATACCTCTCTGACAATCGGAGTGACAAATCATAATCTCGATCTATGCCAACTCAACAAACACCATCGGAGACACCTGTAGAGCATCTTTATAATCATCCAGTTACGCTGTGACGTTTGATAGCACACTAAGTGTTCCTCCGGTATTCAGGAGTTGCATAATCTCATAGTCATAGGAACATGTATAAGTCGTGAAGAAAGCAATAGCAATAAACTAAACGATCATAGTGCTAAGCTAACGGATGGGTCTAGTCCATCACATCATTCTCTAATGATGTGATCCCGTTCATCAAATGACAACACATGTCTATGGCTAGGAAACTTAACCATCTTTGATTAACGAGCTAGTCAAGTAGAGGTATACTAGGGACACTCTGTTTGTTTATGTATTCACACATGTACTAAGTTTTCGGTTAATACAATTTTAGCATGAATAATAAACATTTATCATGATATAAGGAAATAAATAATAACTTTATTATTGCCTTTAGGGCATATTTCCTTCGGTGGCTGCAGAGAAACATTCAGCAAAGATGGATGCGGCATCACCTTGCTGTCAACCGCGGAAAGGAGGGACACCTTCACGTGTTGTTTGCCAAATGTCTCGGACGTTACGGAGTGTCATTGGTTCAACACTCAGTATAACATTGGCTATAGCAAGTGTTTAGTATTTACTGAGTTTTTTCTGTCATTTGATTTTGGGATATAGGATTTATCGCGTGTTCGACAAAATACACTCGGTAAAGATGCCGACAGTCAGTAAAGAGAGTGTTTCGGGTAGTGTACTGAATGTAAGTGTACCCATAAACGTATAGCGACAGCCATCACTTCATAAGTAGATGTGAGCTAGCTTACCCAAAAAATCGTATATCTTATATCTTATCTTATATATATTTTTACTAATTAGAAGCACCAATGAAGTCTCCACGTTAATCCTCAAAAGAACATTTTATCTTACTAATTGGAGGCACCTTTTATGTATTCTCATTAATCCACATCATAAAAATTAATTACATCGTTGGATTGTAGAATTTACGTCCAGGATAAAAGGAAAACTAGCGTAACAGAGATGGTCCCGTCCCACAAAAAAGACATCTGACACATTCAACATTAATGGTATACAAAATAAATAAATCCTGGATCAGTTCTCTCAAAATAAAAGGAAAGCCTCACATCAAAAAGGAAGTTAATCCTAGCAAACAAAGTAAATTGACCATCTGATCTCCGGATTAGAGATTTACAACCGTCACATAGAGAGGAGTCCCGGCTCGTTTTTATTTTTACTAATTAGAAGCACCAATGAAGCCTCCACGTTAATCGATCCTCAAAAGAACATAAAATTAACCTTAGGATATAAATTGTATGGCTAGGATCAACAAAGGAATAATGGAACTTTAAAATAAAATACTGGAGTCCTTGAAGATAAAGAATCATGGAATCTTTTTTTTATATGAGAGTCCAAGAAGAGACATTCATCACGTACTAAAAAATGATTCCTGAACTATCACATACTTATAATGGATTATCATTACTTGTGTTCAGTCATTCATTAAAACACACACCCACATCCATGTTTCAATCAAAATAGAAAGTACATATGGTTATACGTACAGAACAAAGAGTCCTTAACCCCCACGTCCAAGTTCTTTCAAAAACAAAACAAGACATCTATCACGTATAGTGAAAAAGGTTTAAAAGGATTCCTCAACACTCATGTCCAGCCATTTAAAAAAACAGACAACATCTACGACCCGTGTTCCAATCAAAACAAAACAAAACAGATCTGGCTATCGTTGCATCTCCCAGTAGTGCGTACCAGCCCCCACCTAATGTTGTTTTTCATAGAAAAAGAATAAGCATTTGATTTTTCTTTCTCTGGTGTACATGTTGTCAAAGCCACCAGTCATTGGTGCAAGGTGGAGAAATCATGTGCCCACCTATGTCTGACTCTACACGAGCTCTTTGTGTCATGCTGATCTTGCACGTTAGCGGCAGAAGTCGCAAATATTTTTGCGATCCTAACGTTTGCTGGTGCCGGGCTGCTAAATGGTGGTCCGCCAACCTTATCATGGCTCTGGCCGTATCTGTATCACTTTGAATGAAGGCAAAGAATATACTAACAATTATTGCATACTCAGATATTACTCACAAATGTTGTGTAGTCAATTATTATATTTTTAGATAACTTTTTATATGAAATAATATAAATTTATCAATTATATTGCGCACAACTTATTGTAAGTATATGATTCGACATGTGGGGCTTGAAAAAATATGAACTGTAGGGATTATATGGTAGCTTCATACTTACAGTTTCTTAACCCTGCATCTTTTCTTTATAATCAGATTATATGCCATTATATATATAGTACTCTTACGGTGTACTTACGTTTTAAAATCATCTTTGATTTTCTATATGTGCTTCTAGAATTGTGCGGCATCGACTGATCATTAGGGGAAAGGGGCTACTGTGGAGTAGTGATAGAGTGTGAGATGCTGAGTTGCAACTCTGCAAATGTTTGCAACATGTCATGTGTGTGTTTTTCGTTGAAATCATCCTCATGCCATCTTTAATCATGATGCTTGAATTATACTAGCGGTTGGAGCGCCACCCAGTGGCGCCACTTAAGAGGAAGTTGTGCGTAGATTTTTTATTTAGAACAAATACATGAAGTCCTCGCCTTCATCTAGAAATACATTTTAAAAAATCAACACCTTCATCTAGAAAAAGAAGTAAAAAAGAAAAGAAAATATCACCAACGCAACGTACCAGCGAGCGCCACTATGCGTAGCCCTCCACTTAAAAAAAAGTGTGAGGTCATCACCTTCATCTGAAAAGGAAAAAACATTTCAAAAAAATTCCTCATCTCCATCTAAAAATAATATCTCAAAAGGTTTTTCACCATGGCCAACCAACTTGCGCCACATGGCATAGCTGGTTGGCCACCATTCAGGCGACTCTTAATGGGTTTAATTAATGTTTGCCCCATCCTTGCATGTATGTATATAGAAAACGCATATGCTTACCCGACATTCATGGATGTACTAATTTGTGGTATTACATGGTTTATCTACTGCTCAATGATATATTATCACCAAAAGGAGGTATTCTTAATATATTCTTCATCTTTACATTTTTTGTGTAGTTGATTGTCATGATTTGAAACACGGCAAAAACTTGTACGCCCTCCATAATCCTCACTTGTTGAAATCTCTAAAAAGATAAATATTTAGAAACGGAGGGAGTAGCATTGAAGCATACCATTTAATCATGAACGAACTAAAGGTATGTAAGGTTTCACCGTATTAATTGGTCCCTAACAATCATGAAAAATGATTTATGTTTCTAATGATCATCTTAAAAAGCATGTTCCCAAGTCTATTTTGTATTTTTAACAGATGGATATATCGATGAAAATTGAATTATTTTCAAAAGATCTGTTTTCTTTTTAAAAATTTCTAGCCTGTGCAGGTGCATGGGTTGATGACTAGTGGACCTAGTTGGGCAGGTGGTCATCCATAATAGCTGCGAGAAAGGGGCGGTTGCTTCTCTCGCGATAGGCATTATTTCATGCTATTAATAGCAGATGGACGCATGGTCATACAATGCTTGAAATACATTACCCACTCAAGAAGCAACTATCTTTAATTTTAAAGACTCTTTTCGAACTGACAAAGAGTGAAATGCTGCGAAGGTTTGGATCGGCAACCCATTTGCTCGTGCCATATCCTCCATACTTACAGAAGACATTCCACGAAAAGCTGCTGCGAAATGCATAACATTCTTGTTAAATCATTGTATCAACCTGTCTAGATTTTTTAATTATGGAGGCCCAATTTAACGACACGTGTGTAGCACGGATGCTGCAGTTATGCACTGGCACGTGCCAAGACTATTAATTTTCGCTCAAAAGAAGAAGAACAAAACAAATCTATAATTATAATGAGAAACAGAAATGGTTAACGGGTGCTACTGCTAACCCAAATCAAACCCTTTTGGCAGCAGGTGGTCACTCAATGCAACATCGACGAAAATATGGTCCTTCCCATAAGTAGTTGATATATTCGCATAGCTGCAACGGTAAAGCCATAATGGGATAAGATCTAACAGAAAATGACATTTGACCATTTACGCGTGACGCGTCAATAATTGGCAGACTACAACCACTTGGTCTCTTTCAAAGCATATTTATAACACTGAAAATGAAAATACTCATATTTATTCATGGAGACATATTTCTAAGGAAAACTCTTCTACTCTATAGTCTGATGGGAGGTAATGCATCAGACCAATCGACTACCGTCGATTCCGTCCGAATCTCATTAGTAAAGTGCCAATGAAGCAAATCGCTCTATAAAATCCCATGAGATGCAGCCAACGTCGACGCGGCACAATTCAAAACAAGCGTTCCAAACTAGAGCAGCTCAACTGCGCCATGCAGGCAAGCAAGAGTTCTCCAGCGAATCAGAACCACGGACGTAACATCTCCGTGGACATGTACCCGTTCATACGCAAGTACCAGGACGGCAGCATCGAGCGTTTCCTGCGCAGTCCATTCGTGCCGGCGTCGTCGGATCAGGCCCGCAACCGTGGGGTGGCGACGAGGGACGTCGTCGTCGACAAGGCCACCGGCGTGTCTGTGCGCCTGTTCCTCCCGTGCGGTGCCGCCGAGACCGCAGGCAGGAATCGGCTTCCTCTCGTCATCTACGTCCATGGCGGCTCGTTCTGCACGGAAAGCGCTTTCGGCCGGACGTACCACCGCTACGCGACCTCCCTTGCCGCCTCCGCCGGGGCCCTCGTCGTGTCGGTGGAGTACCGTCTGGCGCCGGAGTTCCCCATACCTGCGGCCTACGACGATGCTTGGGCCGCGCTCCAGTGGGCGGCGTCCTTGTCCGACCCGTGGCTGGCCAGCTACGCCGACCCCGCGCGCACGTTCCTGGCCGGCGACAGCGCCGGCGGCAACATCGTTTACCACACGGCAGTCCGCGCCAGCCACGAAGTCAACAACGACATCATGGACATCGAGGGGCTGATCATGGTGCAGCCTTACTTCTGGGGAGCCAAGCGGCTCCCTTTGGAGCTCGCGTGGGACGACAACGAAGCCACCGTGGCGGTGTTCCCACCGAACGGGGTGGACCGGCTCTGGCCGTTCGTGACGGCCGGCCAGGCCGGCAACGACGACCCCCGGATCGACCCTCCGGCCTCGGAGATCTCATCGCTGGCTTGCCGCCGCGTGCTCATCGCCGTGGCCGGTAAGGATAGCCTGCGGGGCCGCGGCCACCGCCTGGCGGCCCGCATGCGTGATCTCGACTCGCGTTGGCCTTGGATGATCCAGCGGCGCCGCGAGGTGACGGTGGTGGAGTCGGAGGGCGAGGAGCACGGTTTCCACCTCTACAGTCCGCTGAGGGCCACCAGCAAGAGGCTCATGGGGAGCCTCGTGGAGTTCATAAACCAGCAGCCCAACTCGTCGCCTGCGAATCCTATGGTGCTAGGCGTGCCCACGACGCCGTGCAAGGACGTGTTTGGGTATGGCATGGCCATGAAGGCCTGGTGCACACGGTCCAGTATGCCACGTAACACTGCTACTTCATTGAAGATTGGAAGGGTTGGGCCATCCAACACAAGATATAGGTTAATCTCAGGTCGACTGCTGATGACTGCTGGTAACGCTCATCACAAAGATCCATTATCTGCTGCAGTTCCCTGGACTTGTGTGATCAACAACTTCTTCTAGATGACAGCCGGCCTGATAACGCAAAAATAAATGGAAAACGCTTATATACAGTTGTCTGGTAGGAAACTTTTATCAGACGGGTCATGTGCCGTTGATGCTCTTCCAATCTCGTGGCATATATTTCTAACCCAACTGCCCAAATTAACCTGATTCAAGAAAATCTCTCCGCGATACCTACCTCCGCCACCACCCCACTCCGCGACGTCTACAACTGCTTCAGGTAGCCAGTGCTGCGGTGCAGCGACCCGTCCCTCGTGCGCTGCTCCGCCTCCAATGCTGCTCTCTCCGATGACCTCGCGTCCCTCTCGCCGTCTTGCTTCACCAGTAGGACCATGCCCTACTACCATCCTCCCCATGACGCTGGTAAACCGTTTCAGTTTCACAAAGAAGCCTGCCAGCCCGGAACAGCCCGGCTAGTCGCCCTGGTACAACTTAAATCTGAAGCACTTGAGTTGATTTGTGTTACTTATGTTCATATCTTGATTCGGCGATTTTTCACAGGTGTCAATATGCTTTGTCCGTTGTGTACACCATATCTTCTACAAAAATTAGTTAATTTGGTACACAAATCTCAAACTATGCATCCCGATCAATGGTGGTAATGATTTCAAATTTCCATGCTTCCATGGAAGACTAGTTCTGTTCCCAAAGTACCACGTTCGTGCTACTTTGTTATGTAGCATCTAAATCGCAATATAGTTTGAACTCTATACATTTTGCTTCCATAGGTTAATTTCTTTTTGTATCCATTTCGTGCCTCGCAGGTTCGACGCGCGCGTACGTACGATCGAGCAGGAAACGCATTCTTTCATTCATGTGCGTGCGTGCGTGCCAAGGAAACCCATGAAGAAGAAGCAGAGAAGACGATGGAAAACGCGATCGTGTTTCGGCGAGGGACACCTCTGACACCCATGAAGCGGTCGGGTAGCGATACATCGTTTACCGCACGGCCTTTGTTATAAATTTTGATACACTCTCTCCTCACTATTGTTGACCCCCAAAAATTTTGAGATCTCCACCAATCTTACATGCAAGCGAGTTAAAGGAAAGAGGAGACATAGATCTACGATTCCACCTGAGCGAGATTCGATTCCCCTGAGGTCTTCACGAAAATTGTCATTCTTGAGATCGTTGGGTAGATGCATACTCCGGAAGATTGCAGAACTGCGGACACTCAGGTAAGGTTTCTAAAGGACAGAAACCGTCTGCCTCAAGGTCTACCCTCAGTGCAAGAGCAAACATTTTGTGGCCAAAGCTCGCGTAGAAGGCTGTGTCTTTGTGACCGTGTGAACTTTGTTGGCCACGGCCCTCTACAGTGGAGATTAGAATCGCCACAAGAATTTGAATTTCGGGATACGCCAACGTGGCACCGTGTGCT
This sequence comes from Triticum urartu, assembly GCF_056163025.1. NCBI lineage: Eukaryota > Viridiplantae > Streptophyta > Magnoliopsida > Poales > Poaceae > Triticum > Triticum urartu. Next base: position 74,829,822 of record NC_141879.1, on the reverse strand, counting down.
CCCCGGTTACTTCTTTCATCTCCGTTTTCCTGTGCTTAATCTACTTCTAGCTAGCTCGCTGGATTCGTGTGGAAGAATGAGGTGGTTGTGATCTCATTGACTTGGAGAGCCCCCCTCAAGCTTGACTCCTTCAGCTATTTGGCACACACAGTTGAGATGATATAGCCGACCTCTGCAAGAACAAACAGATGGCGTCCTGATTTAAGCTTTTGACCCCTTCAACTTTGACACCCATGAAAAATTGGCTCAATTATCTTCTGCCAAGTGAGCTTCCCACATGACACATTAGCTGCCTACGCAGGGCGTGCGTGCATAGAGTCGGATTTTGTTTTCTAGTATATGATCAAAACATATCTGTGTTTTAATCTTCCAGACGTGGGATCATGCATGACTGGTGTATATGGAAACTTGCATATTCAGATAGCTCATGTCACAAAGGATAGTTTTTTGGGTATGCAGAGATCATATCAATTACTTGTATTAAATCTAAGAGCAACAATATTCTTTGAGGTTTTCCCAACACAAATTAGATTTGAATTTGATGGGTACTTTAAATGGATAGTTGATACTTTAGAAACTGTATAAAGAAGTTCAGATTTTTTTAATCGTTAGTTTGCAAGAGTATCAAAAAATAACATATCTGAGCTTTGATCTGACACTACATAATGCAGCTCATCTTGTCTTATAAAAGATGTAAAGAGAAAACGTAAGAAAATACGATGGCTTATAAACCTTCAAACATACAGAGTGATCCGATTTTAGCAAGCCATCACCTCATTACTTCCGATGAGCTCAACACATACAATACAATAACAAGTGTTATGAATCTACACCCCCAACGATGTGAATGAAAGGGAATCGAACCGTTGTAACACGCTGTGAGTTCAATAAACTTGGATCATGAAGATCCATTTTCCTGTTGAAAAGACATAGATATCCCTCAGGCCCGTTATAGCTTGCTGCGATTCGCGAGTTCTTGCTTCAGCTGATCCCTCAGGACCCTTCTCAAAAGCTTGTTTGAAGCAGTTCTCGGGAACTCGGGGACGATTTTGACGTAGCTCACCTGTCAGGACGAACAAACGATCTCAATTCCCTCATTATGGATGCGCCCATCTGATCATCTGAACTGAACGTCAGAAAAGAGAAGCTCTTACCTTGAAAAGGGGGTTGAGGTTCTTCTGAATGGCTCTCTGGAACTTGCTCTTCAGAAGATTTGCATCGCATGCTGTGGATCCATCTTTTAGCACTGCCAATATAGCCAGTTGTTCTAGTCCCCCGCCAGAAGGTTTGATGCTAACAGCTACTGTTTCTAGCAGACCGTCATCGGCGCCATTACAAACCCGTTCGATCTCCACTGAACTTGTCTGGTCAGGCAAGAGCAATATTGAATTGGTTTCATGAGATGCAAGAGTGATGACATCATACTGAAAACAATGAAGAGGGAGCTTCAACCTTAATCCCTCCAAGATTCATAGTGTCATCTGCTCTGCCCTGCACGATATAGTAACCACCTACTGTCCTCTGGATTATATCTCCATGTCGTCGGAGTTGCTGCAGTAGAAATACCGTTACAACGTGTGAGCTTTCACCATTTTGGTTATTACTGATAACTTCTAAAAGTATGTAGTCAGATTTATTTGATTAGTTCAGCAAAGGGAACATTGACTCAAATGTTGCTAGTACTATTTTTCATAACACACTTATCATTGCAACTTATATCAGAGCACAATAGCATGCCTAAATCATACTCATCTTCTCGGTAGGGCTCCACTGGAAAACTTGGAGAACACACTGATTTTATAAAGCTTAAAAAGTTGACTGCTGCAAATGTCGAACATCTTCATAATTTTGTCAAGCAGTTTAGTAAAAATTGAGGTAAGCGACTCCATACCCGTCCTCTGTAAATGGGCATTCCATCAAAGTAAACCTTATCATGGTCAGCATTGAGAAGCCGATTGGTAGCACCAAAATATAAAGGGAAGAGACCCACTTCTCCAGAACAAGGTAGATCATCAGGCTGTCATAGCAAACGTCAAATGCTTACACAGCAAACGCAATCACCAAACTTAGAATATTCTACGAACAATTCTTACATATGGATTTCCCTGTTCATCGAGTATGACAAACCAAGTGGACATTGATGGACCACTGAAAGCTCCAAAAGCTTGTGGCTGTAAAAGTCTCCCTTGAATGTATGAGGATGCCAGCTCTGTGCCCCCACAGCACTCAACAATGGGCTTGTAACAGGTACGCGAAGATAGCCACAGATTATCATCAATATCAGAAGCCTCCCCTGTTGTAGCAAGTACCCTGCGATTATAGAAATTTAGCTTCTTTAGCGGAGCTTGTGATGAAGTTGAATGCTTCCTAACAGTGTAAGTAGCAACTTGCCTGATTTTGGTCCAGTCTAGCCCTTGAGTAAGATTCCCTGCCTTCCAAGACTTCACCAAGCTAGGCACAGATCCTAATACACTCACACGGGCATCCTGCAATTTGGACATTATCACGAAGCGCATGGGTAAAGAACAGTTTATACTCAGCTTCTAATATAATATGCAGGGACTTTTGATAAAATCCTACCTGATTCATTCAGAAGAAAAAGCTCTATGATGCATAGAAAAAAAAACTTGGGAGAATAGACAAACTATGAAGTTAATTAGGTAGCCAGTAAGCCTTATCTATACCAGATTCAAGCAAAGTAATGGATACAAAAAATAAGAACAAAGCCAAGGCTTACTTTAACTAAAAAAATGGAACAAGGACAAATCAACTTTAGCAGTTTAAACCAAGAGATGGTGCAAAATAGGCCACACCTGCACAAATTTGCAGAAACCACGTCCAAGTGGAGAACCATGATATAAGGCCAATGTTGCACCATTTAGAAAGCATGAGAATATTTGTATCGGTCCCATAACCCAACCCAGATTTGTAGGCCACAAGTCTACGTCCTTTGGTCGAAGATCCAAATGTGCCCAGGTATCAGCTGCACATCTTATGGGACAAAGTTGTGTCCACGGTATAACTTTTGGCTCTCCTGCACCAAAAGCAAATAGAACAGATCAAATCACACGTGAAGTTGTGAACGTGGGAAACGGTTCAACCAGAGATTAAAGGAAATTGTGTCAGAAACTCAAGGCAGTGTTTACCAGTTGTTCCTGATGAAAACAGTATATTAATTAAGGAGTCTGCAGATTGATAAACTGGAGAGTACATGGATGACCTGCAAATCCAAGACATGTAGCTCCCATGTTGGTCACATCACAAAATCACCTCTGTTTTGCAATGTGGGTGTTCAAATTTTCACGAAAAGAAAGCATCTGAACAGAGTTGTTTATTTTGAGTGACATGGAAGGATCATTTGCTGCATACCTCCCGGCAGCACAAGAAAGAAAATCTTTCCAGGACATATCACCATTCCTTGGTGTAACTCCAAGACTATCTCCAGTTGCAGGAATTACAATAGCTTTAGCTGAAGTCCCTTCCATGACACGGCTGAAGAATATAATTTGACATATTTAGTTAAGTGCTGAGAATTGTTCTGTGATAGTTCAGTATGTTCATGCAAAAAGGTATAAATGAAACACAAATTGTTACATCAATGCAAAATGATTATTTTCACAAGCTGTGATCCTGCTAAATAACTACAATTTTCTTGTTAAAGCTGAGCAAATTAAGTTACTGAAATACATATATTAACTAAATAATTACCGAAAAAGGCTTTCGCCCCGCTTTACAAATAAAGCAAACCGCCACAAGCAACGAGTACCAAACACGAGTTCACCACACACACACACAACAAGAAGTACAAGGTTCTGCTGAGGGCACAGCTCAACAAGCCCAAAGAAACATCATATACCTGTAAAGTGGAAATTTCTTCCCTCCCCTAATTATGAAATCCTGAAATCCTGTGGAATTAGTATAAACACTACTATAGTACTGATGATCGTAAGACTTGCTGCTTGCTACAGTCGAACCTGGGTAAAAATTGCCTTTGCTTTTGCGACCCTCATGCGATTGCCAATCTCTTGGGGTGCAAAACTGTCTGCTATTCCCACAACAACAAAGCCTCCAAGGATGATTGCCAAATAAACAATAACCGCATTGCACGTCATTGGCATGTCTATTGCAATCCGGTCACCCTTTCGGAATATGGTATCAAGGGCATTTGCAACAGTCCTGAAAATACCAAAGCAACAAAACCATGATGATGAAATTGTACAATAGAACAGAAGAAATTTAAAGGTTTCTGCATGCCCCCTACTCTTAATTTGTTAAGAAATGCATACATCACTTGGGTGCGAAGCTCCTTCAGCGACATACGATTCACCGGATAATCGCCAAAGCCCTCATCCCTCCAGACAATAGCGATGCTATCATCTGTCCTGTTCTGGGAAGGCCAAGGTAGCAGACAACATTCGGCAATGTTGAGCACTGCGCCGGGGAACCATGACCCTCCCTTCTTTGATTTATCTGATGCATCTAGAATCGTCTTTGGTTCTCGTACGAACTTGACGGAGAGCTCCTTCAGCACCAGTTTCCAGTAGACCTACACAATGATCTCCTAGGAGGCTATTATGAAGAAATAAAACTTTGAACCGATGTTCTAGTTATCCACTTGTTCTGTCTGTGAAGTAAATTCCAAATTTAGAAAGGAAAATTGACCTCCTGGTTCTGAACAGAGAATTTGTGGAAGAGGCCAAAGCTTGAAATTGGATCCTTATATGATGCTCCTAACAGCTTGGGACCATTCTCTTCCATCACTCTCCCAAGATTTGTTTGCTTACAATCAGTCCTGCAACAATCATGATAACTGTGTCATGAAGTAAATTATATATACACCAGTCATCCTATCACACAGTAGTGCTAAATGATGCGAATCCACAGAGCAGTTATAAGCTAGCTAGTACCAAAATAGCACTAGTATCTTACTGTTGCTGTTAGACTCAAATGTTGTTAGCTAGACAAAAAATACTGGGTTAAATGGAACCATATAAGCTTAAGTGACTCGTGGAATTAGACTAGCAGTCACTTTCACCGTGGATTAGCCATTGATTGCTCCCACTACCCGATTGGATCAAACAGTTGGTAGCAAATTAAGCGCCGGGAGACAAGCCCTGTTCAGCTGTGCTTCTAGGAAAGAAAAATGGACGGCGGCCGGCGACTTACGGGGAGGGGAACCAGTAGGGCGGCGGGCCTCTCTGGGCGCGGTCCCAGCCGGCGTAGACGGAGTAGTACACCAGCTGGTGGAGCGCGTGCGGGTGGTCCGGCCGTAGCACCCCCGCCGCCACGACCGCCGCCCACGCAGCGGCCGCGTCGGCGCCGCATTTGCCGGTCGCCGAGCGGAGCGCGGCGAGAAAGGCCACCGCGTCGGCCGCCGTGAGCCCGGCCGCCTCCACGTCTCCCGCCCGGATCTCCCCAACGCTGCCCCTCGCGGTCGCCGCCATGCCCCGCCTGCTCGGCTGCTGGCTCGCTCTCCGCCGGCCTCGCGAAAATCTCCTTCTGGGCAGTGGGCACGGCGTCCACTGCCATGCTTATCAATACCATCTGTCTCCGGATCAACAAACTGCATTTATGTCATCTTGTAACAAGTCCGGTGCTGGATTTTTGCATTTGCCCTTCTGGTGGATCGCCGTCCCAGTACCTCACTGGCAATAATACATGGACCATCCATGTTGAGCGAACCAGCCTGGACCATCAGAGATTTTTATTTTTGATGTAAAACACGGCGCCTCAATATTAGTTATCTTTTTGTACTGAGTTCTCCTAAATTTTATATGTTATATCCCCTATTTATCAGTTACCCGAAATAGTTATATCCACTCCCTCTCTCTCATTTTACAAGGCGTGCGCGTACCCCTAGGTCGTCAATTTGACCAACCTAATACAAGTCATATATTACAAAAAATATATCAATATAAATTTTAGATGTTCTATTTTCAAAAAGTATAATTTTTGTGTTATATAGTTTATATTAGGGTGATAAAATTGACAACCTAGGTATACGCGTAGGACTTGTAAACTATGACGGAGGGAGTAGTTCATTTCTCTATCTGATATATACAAAATCATATTTTTCTCAAAATATATATGTCCTTCACGCACGTATTATGATGCTAATCACCATTAGCACGGCACGTTTACATAGTCGATCATCTGTTTCAATAACAACACGGGTGGCCCACCGGCACCTACATCCACATGCACATTTATACCTCTGATCGGGACCCCGCTAAGCGAGATCGTTGTATCTGCCACGCCGCTTGCCTGGCACACCGCCGTTCACCTTCACGTTGTCGATGCATGCAAAATTCACAAGGAGCCGAAGTCATCCAAGTATTCAGCCAGGTATGCAAATCTGAAGATCACCAGCAGTCCCCCATTGTTTTCTCCTAGATCCCCATTTCCGATCCATACGTAAGTTCGTAGCAGCCTCTAGTATCAAATAGCCATTGTCACCCAGTTCGCCGCACATTAACCAGTTCCTCCCCAACCCCATGATTTGACTGTTGCCGTTTACCTATAATTTTTTTTTTGTTTCCATCATTTAAATACGCATCCACATGCTATACCAGATATAGCAGAACAGCAGCAAACATGAATGTCATGCCGAGTGGACTCTCTGGAAGCGTTCCGCTCAATTAGGACCCCAACCTGGGAGTGATAATGTTGAAGATCATGTCAGCAAGTCGCTGTCAGATGCAACGCTCACATCCCGGATTTCAATCCAGAAGGTCTGTTGCTGGTTTCCCAGTTTAGTCATTTCAAGCATTGTTCAAGATATCGGCCGATATTCCGATAAATCGGCGATTTTTCGCTTACCGGGGGGTCAGACCGATAAGATAAATCGGTCGATATACCGATAAACCGGCCGATTTACTCTTTATCTTGAGACGACTGGTAAGTTCCCGATAAATGATATCCCCAACATTTAATTTCAAGCGTGGTCTTGTTACCGAGACTCGATTCGGAGGGCTATGCACTAAAAATCACACACAAGTTGAATCTGAAATTCAGTTCATCCCCAATACTGCCATGTTTCTATGGCCGTCACCTCTCTCTGATTCAGGTTCCCCTCTTATTCCCTACTCTCTGTCTCTCTCTCTCTCTCTCCAAAGATTCATGGTCTGACCAACAGAATTTGATTCATGTCATTCCTCCACCCTGTCACCAAACCCTACCCTAGTGCGGTTGAGAGATCCCACGGCGCACGGACTGGCGGCGGTGGGATGCCTTCTCACCTCCCCATGCACGGCAGTATTGGCAAGATGATACAGTCAACGAGTATATGGGGGCTAAAATTGCTGCTCTGCTGATCCAAGTGAGCACGAACATAATCATATTGCCACTGTCCTACATGGCTACATGTACTGCGCATCTGCTGCACGTTTTATTTCTTTTTCAAGAAATGTGTTTCTTGTTCAAGAAACAATGAGAGGATCTCACATATCTTTTTACCTCAGTTGTGCTCGAGTGATTAAGGATTGGGGGTATCTAGAGTTATCACAGCAATTGGATTAGTGATTATTGGATACTGCTGGTTAGACCTCGTGTCTTATACATGGTTTGGAGTTACATCAAGTACAATTTGTGGAAAACGAGTGACCAGAACACATCCCTCTGTTTGTCCTGTTTCTTTATTTGATGACAACTTATATGATTTGGACTCTCTGAACCTTATTCAGATCGATAACGTGATCATTATTGTTAACCTTGAAGCTTTTGGGGAGGAAGCTGAAGTTCATGTATATATATTTATAGCATCGTATCATAGCGGCCCAGAATATCATTCTTTATAGAACTTACCCATTCATCTTGGTTCATGTATATACTCCCTCTGTTTCTTTATATAAGGTGTATTTGTTTTTTGATAACATTACAGAATGTAAGATGCATTTCTTCTAATTCCTCATAATTCCCTTGTTATACCTCCATAAAAAGGAAAGTACCTCTCTCTTGATTGTCTATATCTCTCCTTATAGAAAAAGAAGGAAAGCATCTCTCTGTCGATTGCATGTATCTCTTACTTTCCTGGACTAACTGATTTATTTGCCACTAACCAACAAATTTAGCAAGGGTAATTTCCTCCTAACATGTGCCTTAGTTACCATGTCAAAAATAATGCACCTTACATAAAGGAGCGGAGGGAGTATCTTCACAGGGGTGATGTGCACGGCGTTCATGCTACGGGTGATCACGGTGCATGCTGGGGATGCTGACGCCGATGCCGACTGGGCCGCACTAGCACACCCTTGTAATCAAGATTGTCATCACCTTTAACATGATGTTTGTCTCCTGCGCCGTTGCCATGGACTCGAGGTTGGTACGTTCATTAATCTGCCACAGATCCCCTGTTTTGACTTCTTAATTTTTACTGTCCTAAATGGTAACTCTCCTTTAGATTTATGACTCGGTTCTTCTCGGTTTTGGGTACTCTTGGTGGGCATCATCTTCTTCTCCATGGTGCTCAACCAACTGCATAAGGAGGTCGGGTATCTCGGATCAGATGTGATGGAGGGCGCTGCACAAGAGAGGTCATGTTTGGACGGCATTTGAATTTCGCCATGCCATGCTGCTGCATGAACTATCTCCTGGCCAGGTAACAGTTACCAAATGCTCTAGAACTTTTTGTGCAATATCACACTATTATGCATGATTTATGTGCCAAGTTTCAATTTAAGCAAAATTCATTTGGTATTGAAAGAGTGAAGCTACCGAGGGTGATTCCTTAGGTTTTTTCACCTTGATGGTATGGACCTGAACCCTGGCAGTTCCTATGATTAAAGACGGGTCTGCCCCAAGGGTACCAGCGAGGGATTACTCTGGCAGAACAACAGGGCAGGTGGAGACCACCTAGGTGAGAGGTGGGCCTGATCACTAGTCGTGGTCCACGAGTTACCTAGTCGGAGCGTCGACCCTGGTCGTTTTCACGAGTTACTAATAATACACTAACGCATTTGGGTATTTGAACAGAGTTGGGCTATGTGCCTTTGCGCACTAAGCACCACACGGGATAATGGTTTATGGGCCCTCGGTGTCGTACGTTCCCTCCGAAAGCAATTCAGATGTCACATTTCAGATATGCAGGCTGATTGTTGGGGTGAGCTGGTTACGCCTGCTTATGTATACAGAGGCACCCTTGGGTCCCGGCCAGCCACGCAACGTGCATGAGTGCTTAGGACGATCGTCCATGACCCCTTCGCATTTAGGATTTAGACCGGCGTGTTAACCTCTTTGGAGAGTCTAGACTGGTCTACAGCGTGCCGATCATGCGAGGGTGGGCATTACCTAGTAAAGTGTGTCCGGGCAGAGTTAATCGAGTGTGTTGGGTAATGTGGTGCATCCCTGCAGGGAAGATATATCTATTTAAATAGCCATGTCTACGGTAACAGGACACTCGGAGTTGTATCCTGATCTACTACAACTAGAACCAGATATTGTTATAATACTTAACTGCGATAACTACTCTGGAATTGCTTTCTCGTGTGGTAGTCAAGGAAGGATCTCAGGGCATTGCTGGTATTAACACATCTCAGGGCGCTACTCTCTTCTGATGCTGCAAAATACTAGTCTTTTTAGGATAGGATTTCCCCTCTCCACTCTAGCATTCTGCAGTACAGTCCAAAGACATAGCCCCAATCATCATACCAGATTAATTCACTAGTCCAATCTACAAAGAATCAACTGATGAATTGAATTGACTGAAGGGCTCGTTTACATACTGTACCAACCAGTCACCGAAAATCTGAATCGCATATTAGCAAAGCCAGAAAATGGTACGATCATCCTCTCCCACATAAATTTAGTGATTTGAGCGGACGTTTCAATAAAAACTGGACCGTGGATTTGCCAAACCAAATACACTACTAATTTATTAATCGGGCTCCATACATGCAACCATTTCGGTTCATCTGAGATGCAAACACATACATACATGTCACACACATCGAAACATGAGCTCGTGTACGTCTATTTTTTTTCCCGACCTCCGCATCCTAGGTGTACACACATGACACATGACCTGCCTAATTAAACACGAGATTGGAAAACAAATAGAAATTGAAGGTACGTAAGAAAATAAATACTTAATGCATGCCTGCATGAGGATGGAGTAGTATCTAAGTACATGGGAGCTGAAGGTGAAGGCATCTTTCCTATCACCGTAGTACACCGGTCCACTGAGGAGAAGTGCATGGATGAACCCGGGTATATATGAACCCACTTTGAAAAACACATTTCTAAATTAAAAATATCTGGAAAAAAATTGCACGAGTACGTCTCCATGTTCTATGTGCGTGCATAAAGTTTCACGGAAAAATAACTTTTTTTGTGGCCTGTGCAAAAAAACAAAAAATTATGTCGTGAAACACTATTTAGAAGCACTGAAATTTGTCTTTTTTGCGGAGGCAAAACAAAAAGATATCTTTTCATAAAACTTTGTGCCGCGTACACACATTTGCAAACATATATGCGTGATATTTTCTTTTGATTTTTTTGATATTTTAAAACGTGCTTAAAATGCATTTTATGAAAAGTGGGTGCATATGCCCATGGGTTCAGATGGTGCCCTCTCGCCCACTGAGTGTGAAGTTGACTACCCGTTGCACCGCAGGCAGCTGCTGACACCCATGTTTGATTCGAGCTTGGTTGGTGCAAAGGCGACCTCCTCTGTTACATTGTGCTCATTGGCGTAGCACTCCACGCAGTTGGCCACATCCCTATTGTCCGGGGCTACATGCACGTTTCCATTAATTTAACTATTTCAATACTATGCTAGAGATTAGCTAATTAAAATTAACCATGGTTAATTGCACATATATGTGTTTTTTCCAACTTACTTTGGATGAAGCAACAAGATCATTCATTAGGTGCTCAATCTTGGCGCATGACATGACGACATCAGGGTATCCAATGCCCAATGGCGATTCTAGTAGGTAAGCTTCAATAGGGTGAAGCATGCCCTCCAAAAAACTTAATTATTTTGCTACTACTCTAGATACAGCCCATGGACACACGGAGGACATCTACAAAATACAAAAAGGTGCAATCGAACTCGAATAGATATAGTTATGTACTCCCTTGGTTCGGAAATACTTGTCTTAGAAATAGATATCTAGGAAAATGTGAGCTTATTACTACAACACTAGTGAGATATAATGGCTATTTTCGTAGATAGAACCAATTTTTGTTCAATTTTTTTTATATTTTTGAAAAAAAAATGCAAATAATTTCAGTAAACAGTACATGTTCCCATAGTAATTTGAAATTTTTTGGGCTTATTTAGACTACCCTGTTAGGAGATAATTACCATCTTACTTAACAGATCCAAATTTTGACAAATGAGCGTTTAGTTTACATGACATTAACTTTGAGCCCACCCTCCATTCTCTTCGTGGATTCGCCAATGCAAGTGCCCACTCCAGTGCTCCCTTGGGAATTTCATCACCCATGCAAACCATTGTATGGACGCATAGCTCTGCCGCACCTATGGACATGGTACCTAAATGCAATTTATCTTCAAACCTAAGCTTGTGATTTTTGTGCATCCATTCAGCTTCTTGGGGATAACAACTAGACAGATGTTGGAACTGCATGCATGCGCATGAGGAAAGGTAGCAATTCATTAAACACACAACAATTTCTTTTAATTAATATGCTTCGAAAAGTAGACATAGAAATGATTCCCCAAGATAAACACCATGACATGTTTTTTACGCAAATTAATGGCCAATCCATGTTACAATATTGACTGTTTTGTGACAAAGGAAGTATATGTAAGGCTAGTCATAGTGGGAGTAACTTAGCTAGTAAGATAGCGCACTTCGAAAAAATTCTGCTTATGTGACAAGTAATTAATGAGAGGTGGTAACATAATATGCTACTGTAACATAACGCTTTCCAAGACAAGATGAGTCTAAGAGCTAATAAATGAAGCCATCTATGATACTACTATTATGTTATTTTGCATTATGAAGGTACTCCCTCCGTCCGGTGAAGAGTGAACATCTAGAGATTTTAGGACAAATTATGGAGTCAAGTAAAAAATGCATTGAAAAAGGGCAAGCCACCATCTCTCTCCTCTTTAATTAACCAACACCCAATGAGCTAAATGCATGTAGAAATTAAGAAGACCATGTGTAGATGGTTATTGGTCTTGATTACCGTGTGATGAGAGAGAAGTATTTTTTTCCTACTTTAAAGTGCATTGGAAAGATAGAAATACACTCTTTTATGGACAAATTTTGAAGGCAAACGCACACTCTTTACCGGATGGAGGGAGTAGTAACTTAGACTACTGTCATATGCATGACACTAGTCTAAGTTACTCCCCACTACGACCAGCCTAAAGTTTCTGTTGTTTGGTAACAAACCATAAATATTGTATTCACTTAAATACCTCTAGAACATTTTGCACTAGAAAGATAGTAATATAGACTAGTGTCATATACATGTCACTAGTGTAAGTTATTACTCCCCGCAATGACTGGCCTGACCACTGCATTTGATTGGGTTGGAGATGTATTGGTGTTAACATAAGTAGGTTGGTTCTAAGCTGTCGTTCGTTGGTTCTACCTCTGCATTAATTGTTGATTGTGATGTAGTGGTCCTGACGTTCTGGAAGTAGTAGTGGTGACATTCAATCTTAAATTTGGCGATGACGACCTTCTTACAGTTAGACTAGCCACAATGGAAGTAACTTCAGCAGTAACTTCAAGTCCAACTCAACAAATTTGTCAATGTGGCAATAAGTTAATGAAGAGAGATGTAGTTCTAGTAACTTAGCTAGTTACTGTAACATCACATGTTCCAAAGCAATATAAGTCTATAACCTAATAAATGAAGTTTTGCATGACACCACACCTATGTTACTACCCACTATAGTAATATAGAGGGTGTTTGGATCACTAGTGACTAGAGACTAGAGACTAGTAGTAGTCACTTTTAGTCAGTAAACCTCCAAACACCCCTGACTAATGGGTAACTAAAACTAGTGTAGTCCCTAGTCACCCCACCCCCAACTAAAAGTGACTAAAGTCTCTCCTCTAATTAATTGGCGGGCCTATCCTGTTGCGGGCACAAGGGAGAGAAGAGAGATAAATAGAAGGGAGAGAGAAGAATTTAATACTGAGACATTTAATGCTGACTAGTAGTAGTCACCTTCCAAACAGGGCCTGACTAAAAACTTTTTAGTCTGACTACTACTAATCACATGACTAGAGAGTATCCAAACATCCTCATAGTCTAGAGATATGTGTATGTTATTAATGTACGTTACTTCATTGTGGCTAGTCTTAACCTTAAAATATTTTAGTCCACAGACCTGGTAACTACCACCGAGATTCAGACCGTTCTATTTTCGTTACGAATGTAATGGGAAGGGGCTGAGCCCGGTTCAAGAAAAAAATTAATCAAGATCCAGGTACAGCGTGCAGTTGCCGTGGTCCAGGTCCGAGTACCACCCCACCGATGTTCTTGGTACAGGTCAACATCTACACTTAATTGGGCTGGTCCTAACGAAGCTGCCGTTGGTTTGGTTTCTGATTAAGTTGTGCCGCTAGAGGTTAGTTAGATATCCCATTATTTTTATACCGAGCCTGTGTGTACTAGTCGCTTCATTTGATCTCTTGTGTGTTGCTCCTAAGACTAACTCTAACCAATCCCTAAAAAATAGAGAAGGATCTGGCGGAGTAAACTTTTACTCCTCTATAAGTGGCCGCACCTAGCTGATCTCCTAAATTTAGTGAAGTAAAAAATAATTTGTATAGGTTTTGTGTCCTAACCGCATGAACTTCAAATACTTCACAATATATATCATAAAAGCATTCAAATCAAAACATTCATAACATAACCGTTAAAAAGCATAAATCTCATCATCACAAATTTCAAATTCAAACATGCATAGTTCATCCAAAATGCATTACTTCAAACACAAAGTTTGACCCAAAATCACCACAAGCATAACATGTGTATGTTGTGGATCGAGCCAACCAATCGCATGCACGAACTCAAACAAAGTCCTCGGTGAAGAAATTGTCACCACCGCCACCGCTACCTTCCTCTTGGACACCATCACTACCACCATCATTTCAGCCGCCGCCACCACCATCACCACCACCACCATCCTCTCGGCCTCCACCAAGACCACCATTCCGAACAGAGCTTTCCGTTTGGGTCAAGATGTCCCCACGAGTGAGCTCCCAATGCTTTCTTGCGGTTTCATCCATTGTATTTGGATGTATGAACATGATAGCACGATCTCCGACTTTCTTGGCATCACGAATCCTCTCCTCCTCAAGTGCAAGTCTACGCCCCTCCACCTTCAACTTTCTCTCCTCCGCCACTAACTTGGCCTTCCATTTCTCATCCTCCAATATGTCGAGCTCATTCTACCTCACCATCTTATCTTCTTTGCGTTCGGTTGCCAACAACTTCTTGGCCTCAATCATAGCCACAAGTTCTTCTTTTTATGTGCCACCGTATGCATTTCTCTTTTTTTGCAATTTTTTCCCTTCCAGTCTATATATTGTTGGCCTCTTCATCAACCTCGTTGTCCTCCTCAACGGATATGCTCAACCTTGTCTCTTTGGAGTGGTCTCCGAAAATCTTTGGATCCACTTCTCGTTCTTGCATAGCTCTTTGTAGCAATGAGCAACATGAAGGGCCTGTGGCCGAACTTGTGTTCCTATGCTTGAATAGTTCTTTGATGTAGGGGCCATACTCCGCCACTTGCACACCACTTGGTGGTACATGATTCACTTGATTGATGCAATCGGACCATCGGTTGCATTGGTCATGAATGATGCTCCAACGATACCCAAGAGAACCTTGTGTACGGCTTGATTGCACTTCCACGGACTTGTTGTGGTAGCCTGTAACTTCCCCAAAACATAGTCTTGGTTTGATTCGTTTCAATCGTTGCATCCATGAAGATGTTCATTCAAGCATAACATAGAGCAACATCTTCAACTTGATTGTAGTTGGCGGTGCGTGACCTTGACGACCACATGCTTGCTTCAGCCACCTCCTCAACTTCATCTTCATCGGTCACCTCCTATTCTTCCATCTCTTCGGCCGCCTCCGAACGATCCCAAACTAAGTCATAATTGAGATCATCTAGCCCCATCACCGTTGAGGACTCCAAAGACGCTAAAAATACGGCCATGTTCATCTCCACACTACGACAACAAAACGAACAAACTCCATCACCATCGGTCACCAGCAATCACCGTCTAAAACTCGTTGGCCGAAATGTGAAAGACGGTTTTCTTTACCTTGTCGGCATTTAGTCGAGCACTTGGCAGCCACGACCCTTCTTGCCGGCAGTGGCCGGCGGGTGTCTTCGCTACCCATTCCAGCAGGAGGGCCGGTCGTCGGTGTCAGTATGCTTGGAATTTATGATTAAGATATGATTTTACTTGTTGCTCTAAGATGGAGGCTCCACACCTCCCCTTTTGATGTGAATTTAATGAGAGTGAAACCTTAGCTTCTTATGCCAATTGTGTATATGATTACTATGATGTGGAACAAATAGAAGAATTTGTTGCTTCTAAGGCTGCTTATAAAATTGAATCTTTGTTTGAAGAGTATGAAGATTGTAATGATGCTCTTTACCACATATATCATTTATATACCAGGCTTACTACTTGGGGGAGAATAAAACCACACATCAAGACACAACGGATGGTGCGGGTGCATTGGCGAATCCTCCACCGAACCCGGAGCAAAAGATGTTCCCAGGGCAACACACCGGATTGTATCCCAACGGTCTAGCAGCTGCATGTGCTGCCTGTGCTACCATCATCACGAGTAGGCAAACTTGCATCATGAAAAACACAATGATAACTTGGAAGATGTTATTTTTCGCCATTGCCTAAGAACTCGAGCACGCATGGCGGCTAGCTCGAGCGCGATGGCCAGCGCTAGTATGACACGGCCGCCCGCCCGAGCACAACGGCCAGCATGCATGCATGGTTGCGTGAGCATGGAGGCCAGCTCGAGCGCGATGGCCAGCGCTAGCACTGCACGGCTGCGCAAGCACAATGGCCAGCACGCAAGCACGGCTGCGCGAGCATGGCGGCCAACTCAAGTGCGATGTCCAGCACTAGCACGGCACGGCTGCGCGAGCACAACGGCCAGCCCGAGCGCGGTGGTCAGCGCTAGCACGGCACGGCGGCGAGCACGACGGCTAGAGCGCGGGGCGCGGGGGCGGCGCGGGCACAACAGCCATGCCGAGCTGCGACACGAGCGTGGCACGGCGGGCACAAGAACCAGGCGCAGACGAGCTTCGGCCCCGGCGCGGCGGAGGACGGGCACTGCAGCCGCAACACCCGCGAGCTCCGGCCGGCCAAGGCATAGCAGCACCGCCAAGCGCGAGCTCCGCAGCCGCGTCCTGCCGTCTCGGTCTTCTGGTCGTAGTTGCTGCAGGTGGGGTCTTCGATCGCTAGAGCTGACGTGGAGCACTGCCCAGGCGTGTCCGGGAATGAGTGGGAACTCTCGTAGTGACCTCAGATTTGGTCTCGGCTTGAGCTGGTCAGTCCGGATGTTTAGGGATGAAGTGGGAGGTTCGGTTGGGCCACTCTTTTTCACCGGACACTAACAAACGAACGTTTCGGACTTTCAGAGGAGAAATATGAGGTTTGGCTGTAGATGCTCTTAGTTTATTTGCAAAAAAATGTAAATGAGAGAAAAGATTTGTCATTTTCATTATTAACAAAAAATAATTATCTGGTTAATTTTTAAAAATCAAGCAAAAATCATAACAACACGCCGGGCAGACTATCGTCATGGAACATGACAATACACATGGCAGCAGCCGATCTAGCTACCAACGTAGACTCCACACAGAACCGGAAAGAGCAACCGCCATGGCTGGACAAAGGCGTCATCATTATCACCTATCGCCCTAGATTCAGTGACTCCGACTTCATCAAAGGCGACCATGAATAATGCAATCATCACAAGTTGACACACTTAACGAACATCTATTAGTAGAAAACGGGCATTAGAAGCGGCCTCCGCAAGCGGTTGTGATCAAATAGAACAAAGTCGATTGTAATATGCACACCGGAGGCGGTTAGAACAGCATAACCTCTTGTTGTAAGTATTCGAGATGGATGGTAATAAAAAAAACTTCATCTACTGTTGAATCCGCTTGCGCTTAGTGAGTAGCTCGGGGCAGGGCCTTCACTTCTCTTTATCTACTGATCCTCTGCCTTCACTTTAGTTTCCGTCCATTTCCCTTCCCTTTTCCGGTCGCCCAGACCCTATGCCAAACTCCGTCCCACCAGATGAATGGTCTGTAATTTCTGATTAACCATTGGAGTTTCTGAGAACTCTTTAAAGTATAGATAGATAGATTACACATACAGGATCCACAATAAACAATCCTTTTGTGCTCCGTCAAAGAGCAAAGAGTTGTATTTATATATGATTTTGATTTTTTTAGGAATTGAGCACACGCAAAGAATGCTTTACCCTAGCTCTGAGGGTGTGTTGGATATACAAATGCAATATCGAGCTTTGCTCACGGGGTGCGAGTGCGAGAGAAAGACGTTGTTGATATACACAAGGATATGTGTTTTATTTTCTGCTTTTGGAAGGATGGTTCTGTAAGGGTTGGACCATTTTAATATATATATTTTGAACTCAGGAAGAACCTAGACCTAAATTAGATAAGCATGCAACATTTTACAAAAGGACCCAACAGTAAGTAGAAATGACAGCCCAGATGAGAAACTTTACAAATAGGACCCCAGTAGACAAAACATGATGCAACATTTTACAAAAGGACCTAACAGAAAGTAGAAATTACAGCCCAAATGAGAAACTTTGCGAATAGGACCCTAGAAGACAAAACAAAAAGCAATCAAGTCCTCAGCGTCTGCTTCGATCCTGGCCCGGAACCACCACTACGGGGGACGAGACCATTTTAATATATGACCTTGAAATTCATGGAAAAAGAAATAGTGTGCATCCCTGAATGCACAAACAAGCCTGCCAATAGTAGTTGGTTTCTAATAATTGGTGGCATACTCCATTACCCAATAAATGCTTTTAAAAAGTATGATCTCTGCGAAAAAATAAAGAATGTCACCATAACACGGACGATCTTGACACAACGTATGACCAACAGAATGATAAAACGGAGATTCCCAAAGGCACGGACTGCAGACTCATGAGGTCAACCTGTATGCCTAGCCACTCTCTTTTTGTCGTAAATCAATGCGGCAAAATAATCTAGTTTTCAAAAGGACTAAAGCAAACATAACATTAAGTCTCTTTGCGGTATACTCCGAACAAGATATATAATAATCTCCTCCCATTTTATTATGTAAGTAACCAGTACAATAACTTTTTGAAAGTAGCATCACAAATATTCAGGATTAGGTACATGAATCACATATATCATTTATATGTCAAGCTTACTACTTGGGGGAGAATAAACCACGCATCAAGATACAATGGATGGTGCGGGTGAATTGGCCAATCCGCTACCGAACCCGCAACAATAGATGTTCCTAGGGCAGCACACTGGATTGTACCCCACCGGTCTAGCAGCTGCATGTGCTACCGGTGCTGCCATCATCATGAGCAAGCAGACTTGCGCCATGAGAAAAACAATGATCACTTGGAAGATGCCATTGTTCGCCATTGCCTAAGAACACAGAACGATAGAAAATATATAGTTATGTAAGAATCTATCAACCAGAATGTTTTTGTGGTCATGAGGGGTACCGTTCAGTCGCCTTATATAGATATGTTGGCATCAAGGTTATCCTTATCCAATTAATGACATTAAATGACATGTTTTGTTTTCCTTTGGATAAAGGTCATCCTTATCCAAATAAATGCCAAATAAATCTCTACTACTTAAAAAAAGAGTAATGTTTCTTTTGCTGCCGACCTTTTTAGGCAATCTCGCGAAGCTTTTATTTAACTCGTCACAATGTTTACAGGGACGAAAGATAGATCTCCTGGGTTGCCTAACCACACACAGTGGCCAACTCCAAGTGAGAGAGCATGCTTCGCTAAATTGTGAGCCTCGACATTCGAGCCCCTAAACTCATGACTAAAAAAGCAGGTAGCAAAATGCTTAGATCGATCTACAATCTCCCTAATGATAGCTCCGTATGCCGCTGCACTCATCTGCCCGATATCATCAATATGACCACTTTGCAGTCTGAGGCCATTGAAATCCTGCGC
The DNA here is from genome assembly GCF_056163025.1 of Triticum urartu. NCBI lineage: Eukaryota > Viridiplantae > Streptophyta > Magnoliopsida > Poales > Poaceae > Triticum > Triticum urartu. Next base: position 74,810,622 of record NC_141879.1, on the reverse strand, counting down.
TCATAAAGATCATCTGTCAATGCGAGTGATTCCCGTACTGCCGAAGCCTCTAGCGTCGTAGGATCATCAAGACCATGAAAGGTAATCGTGGATGCGCCCAAAAAAACCCCATGCCTATTTCTGCACACCGCTGCGACTGCACCAACCGGCCTGGTCCTCATGAGCGCAGCATCGACATTAATCTTGCATGTGCCTTCTTGGGGTGGCACCCACTTACCCGGGCAGGGCTGCGCCGCCCTAGGCTGCCCATGTGGTTTCGCTAGCACCTGGAGATCGTTGATGAAAGAGACCACGAATGCGTTTGTTGCGTATGGTGTTTGGTGCACCCCTTCATGAATCAATTTTCTCCTAGAGCTGCAAATCGCCCACAAAATGACTCCAAGTCTAGTAAAGTCTTTTGCTGCCGACTGACCGGGCCTCTTCGCTTCGCCCATCGTTTCATCCTCCTTTCGTCAACGTCGTCCGCACAGTCGCACATGGGCTAAGCCTATCAAAACCACGAGACCCCATCTCGACCACGACGATGCGCTAGGTTTAGCGTCGGCGCTAGCCACACCCAACCCTCGGCGCCTCCCTGTACGCCCCGTGCTCTCATGCACGCACTAGTAGAAAAAGGGGCTTTTGTCCCGGTTGGTTTTAATCTCGACCACAATAATTGTCCCCTTGTTAAATTCGGATGTAACTTTTCGAGTAGATGATTTTTCATATAAAAAACTTTTTAATCCGAGTTCGTATGCAAAAGTTATACCCATTTTACAAATTCCAGAGAGATTTTGCAAATAAAGTCGAAATTCATATTTGTAAATTTCCCCAACAAGTAGACCACATATCACATGGGAAACTTATTTTATTTTATTTTTTTGACGTTTCCATCATTTTCTTTAGTTTTTTCTAAAACTGAAAAGGCGGTCCACGGGGGGAGGGGGGGGGAAGAGTTTGGAAATGAGACCTTTAGTACCGGTTCGTGCCATGAACCGGTACTAATGCCTCAAAACCCATTAGTCCCGGTTGGTGGCACCAACCGGTACTAAAGGTCTAACCTTTAGTCCCGGTTGGTGCCACCAATCGGGACTAATGGGCATCGCACCCTTTAGTCCCGGTTCGTGGCACGAACCGGGACTAAAGGGCCCAGATGAACCGGGACTAATGCCTTAGCCGTATGAACCGGGATAAATGGTCACGTTAGTCCCGGTTCTTAACTGAACCGGGACTAATATGAAAACTGCCCCGTGACCAAAGCCCTGTTTTGTACTAGTGACGGCCGCCTCCAGCCACTCATATGCCGCCGCCGCCCTTGATGGCTCCCTGCAACGCACCAACGCACCAACGCACCACCGACCACCCTGTCACCCATGCTGCTGCTTCTGACTCTCCGTAATTATCATCGCCGGTCTTCCTCCTTCCTTTCTCGCCTAGCCGACTGTCGTTGCCGGATCAAGCGTGAGGGAGAGAGGATGGAGAACTCGCGAGAGAGAGAGGGTATTGCGCTGTCAAACCTCACAGCTTTTCTTCTGTTATTTCTCTTCCTTCCTATATGCTAGATACAACGGCCTAGCTAACCAACTCCCGGTGGGCATGCCATGATCCGAGCCGGCCGCGCCATCCCACGACCACGAATAAAGCACCAAGTCCACTGGGAGAGAAACTAGGAAGGAGTTGGGAGTGGGCGAGCACGCCACACATCACCATCTACGTGCATGCGCATGTCATGTCCATGCACACACATTATTACAGCAAAACAGAAAAGCAAAATGACCCTAAGCTACACAGCCCAGCAGTGAATGAGCTTAAGCCAACACTGACCTGTGTTGGCAGTCATTGACGGCACACTCCACAGTACATGCCCCTGCCCGGATGCCGCTACGTGTTGAGCCCGACACTGCCGCATCAATCTAAAATGTAATGAGGACCATCACGGTTGCATCAATCTATGGTTCAGGTTTGAGGCGGGTCCGCAACATCGGTGCTAGGAGGAGACGCCTGGGCCTGGCCGAAAAGCTCGTCCAGGACATATGCGCGCATGTGCTCGTCCGACGACCAAGCCGTCGCCAATTGGGAATCCCAAGTTCATACTCTTTCCAGGGACACGTATCTATTAGATTGATTCTCTTCATAGCAGTAGTTCTATCTGTTGTGTCAATGAACAACCACGCGAGGCTGCAGGATTCTAATCACTGACTCAATTTTAATTGTTGATCTGCCTTCTAAGGTAAGCGTGGAGTTATGGTTTGGCCTTTTCATTACCGTGTTTGCAAAATTGTGTGGCAGTAGCATTGGACAATTAACCAGTGACGAGGAGCAACATCACAACTCTTCTCATAGTGCCCACACGTTGTGGAGCCGCCGGCCTTCCCAAGCCGCCCTGATCAGGCAATAAAGTAAGCGAGTCTGTCCATGCATTTTTAGTTGCTCAACTTCTGATAATATTATTTTTTTTGGAAAATAGGTTTAAACCCCCGGCCTCTGCATCAAGCGGTACATGCGACCATCTTTATTTATTATTTCACCAAGGTCTAACAAGAATATACATCAAACCACTCGAAGTCACCACTCACACCTCCAAAACTCGATTATGTGGAGATCTCTCACTCCCCATATCTAAACCGGTGTCGTCGCCGATCCATCCACATAAGTATCGGAACGAACAATTGATGCAGTAGACCTAAAGTGTACACCACATATGCACACGTTTTAGACGCCCTCATCATCATCGGACTGCTGACCCATCTTCAAGAGAGAGATCCACATCATCCTTGTCAGTCCGTCCATCCGTCAACGCCACCACGACACCTAACAGCGCCATCGCCCCACGTTCGTCAATCCAGATACAAAGATTATGGAAGATCTGTCGTGCGTAGCACCTGCCGACCAGGCATGACACAGCATAGCACCTGTCAGTCAGGCATGACTTAGACATCTCCATCGAACCTCCATGCCAGACGAAGCCGCTCCATCTTCTGTCTCTGTCTACCAGCATTGCTTCACAAATGATGCTCCCAAGAGAGAAACGACACCGCAGTACCGCCATCGTCCGATCTGCAAGGCCAGATCCTAGGGTTTCCTCTGGAGCAGCACGAGTGGGTCGACAGTCGTTGCATGACGATGCCTTCATCAAGGTAATGGCGCATAACGCCGTCATCGCCTGCCATCGGCTCGGTTTTCACCGGCAACAATGTCATCCCGACTCGCAGCCGGAACTAGATGACAGATCTCGAGATCTGATCATCCAGCCTCAGACCGACCACCTCCGACGGAGGAGATGGCGACCACCGCCGGCTGCACCGGCTAGATCGGATCTGGCTGGAGGCGCCGCCAACCCACCCACCGGACAAAATCAGCGTGAAGGACACCCGACCACCGGAGGTAGCCACCGCCACCATCATGGTTGATCATGCTGCCAGATTGGACGCCATCCGCGCGCGTGCGCCCGCACTGCGCCCACCACGCCTCCTCCATGGATCTGGGCAGGATCCCATTCTTGAAGAAGAGGATTGCGGTGACATGGGCGCACAGCAGCGACCATCACAGTCCTCCACCACCACTGGGCCTAGCGACGTGGGCGGAGGAGCGCCGCGTCGTCCACCCATCGCTCGAGCCTCCCGACAAGCCACACCAGGGTGCCAGGGGCCCCGCCGCCGCCGGATCTGCACGTGCATAGCCCGGCCGAGTCCATAGAGCGGCGGCGAGGGGGGAGAGAAGGTGCGAGAGGGACCTGGTGGAGTAGATCTCACCGCCACCCGAGTTGCCCTGGGAGGTGGGCGACTCGAGGGCCTGGGACAACTTCTGATAATAGTACGTAGCGACTTTATTTGATAATTGCAGTTCAGTTAATCCTAGCAGGTTACTCACCATGCATTGTTTTTTTTCTTACAAAGGACCAAATTATACGGCTCGGTAAGTATGCTCTCACGAAAAAAAACTGGAAATAACTGCACTGTGAATACTTGTATGAACTGACGACAAATTTTGTGTTCCGAATATATGTTGTCTGACATAGGTGATTTTGGCAAAAGTATTGGCTTCGGATGATTTAGCTTCATCAGTAAGTTGTTCTTGCTCAACCCCTATGTATGTCTTTCTCTTTCTAAGTTGCTTATGATTTGATATACCATGTCTCTTTTGAAGGTTGTAGGAACGCCCAGTTACATATGCCCTGAACTTCTTGCTGACATTCCATTTGGCTCCAAGTCCGACATCTGGTCTCTAGGCAAGTATTCCTATCTAACATTCAGACAAGGTGGAAGAAGAGAGAGAGAGAGAGAGCGCACGGGGGGTGAGTGAGAGATTGAGGAAGAAGAGTGATCCTGCGGTACTATAAGCAAAAAATGTCATGATGTGCATGAACCATCAGAATACACTAGTAGAAAACAGGGCTTCGGTCACACAACAATATACACATTAGTCCCGGTTGCATTACGAACCGGGACTAAAGGGCCCATTTCTCAAACTTTACCACCCCCCCCCCCCCCCCGCGCACGTATCGCCATTTAAATTTTGAGTAAAACAAAAGAAACTAATAAAAACTTCTTCGAGATGTAGTTATATTACTACATCTACTAGTTAGGAAAATTAAAAAACTTAAAATTGGACATGTTTTGCAAAAAAGTGTTATGAAAAAGTAAAACGGCTATAACTTTTGCATACGATGTCAAAAAAAATGTATAATATATCAAAATGTTTAGCACGAAAATCCGCATCCAATTTTGACCGCCTACGGCCTGTTTGCAAATTTTTATAATCCTCAAATTCTAAAAGAAAAAAAATATGCTCAAATTTCAGTTTTTTTGAATTTTAGTTAAATCAGATCAAACTATGGTCAAACTACTTATTCAAGAAGTATTAGTGTTACTAAATAATTATTCAAGGATATTAGTGTTACTAAATAATTATTCAAGGATATTAATGTTACTAAATAATTATTTCATTTTTTGAATTTTGGTCAAATCTGGTCAAACTATGGTCAAACTGCTTATTCAAGAAATATTTGTGTTACTAAATAATTATTGTTTTTTAGAATAATAGTTTCAAACTCAAACTGTGAAATGTGTGACTTCATGCTCAAGCCTTTAGTACCGACCCTTTAGTCCCGGTTCCAGAACCGGGACTAAAGGCCCTCTTGAACCGGGACAAATGGCCCCTTTTCTACTAGTGATAGATCGGCCGTGTTGCAATGCACAGGCAATTACCTAGTCCAATAAAATGTCATTGGTACTAGTACCAAGAAATAGCCACCTACTCCCCTCATTTCAAAATAGAGTGCATATTTGTTTTGTTTGATTACACTTTGATCTAGTTTATAAGAAAGAAATATTAACATGTACGATACCGATCAATATCCTCAAACCCATCATAAAAAAGTTTTCATATTATATTTTGGGGAAGAATTGGTCTGTGCGACTACCGAAATTGCATATTTGAGTCCTGCCACTTAAGCTTCCATATTTCGATTTGGGCCACTAGGGATTTTTTAAAAATTAGATGCATTCCCCCATAAGTCATCACTGCCAATTACCGTCGACTTTGCGTCGTTTCCTCCCATTTTGGACCCTCCACTTCACCACATCAACAACAACCACCAGGAGACTCGATTGGCCCTTTTGGGCAATGTGGGGGGCCCACTCTTGAGGCCATAATTTCCATTTTCCACTCTGGCGTGTACCAACCAATATTGATGACAAGACTCTTTGAGTGTTCTTGTCGATGTGGGAGCCCACCATCAGGGGCTGAGCCAGGATTTGAGTATAGGCGGAGCCGAGCCAAGTTGTAAAAAAAAATATGTGCAACGTGAAAAATAAGTACCATAATAATGTATCGTTTCAACGCAAAACACAAGTACATTTGTATTAGTTTAATTTTTTCCTACAACTACCAATAAGATAAAAAACTATTAATAATTTCATCCAAAGATAACCTAATTGCTAGTAATTTCCTATGAATGTATATCATCATGTAATTTCAAAGTAAGTAATATTCCATTGGACTAGGATTGGTAACTCGCGCATTAGCCTTGTGTTTAAAAATCAATCTTTATGATGTTTTGCTCGTCATGATCACATCACAAATCAAACAATCAAATGAAATTAAAAATGAACTATAATCATTGACCTCGTCATCAGAATAACTAAAATTCGATGTATAATTTCAACACGTACAAGATGATAGTTGAGAGGGGTAGCACTCAATAATGCTAACCTTGGCGCTGGACCGCTAGAATATTGAAAGAGTCTAGTCTACAGATTACCAATCGCGGTGCTGGTGGCGCCTGATTAGGCAGCGGCCGCCGCCAGCTCTAATCACCTCAAGTTTTTTCTGGGATGTAATCGCCTCAAGTCGTACGTTAATCACGCCGGGTAAACCTTTTTTAGGCGATTCCTAAACGGCGCCCGTAGCCCCCGCTAACGTACAATTCGCAACCGGCGCACACACACCCCCTCCGAGCTGGGCTGGCCCATTGGTGTTTTTCCTTATTCCGTTTTAAACTGCAAAAATATTGAGCGCATACAAAGAATGGAACTCGAGACCTCTACGTTCCTAACTCAGCGCGCTAACCAATACGGATATCGCTCACTTCGTGCATAACAACTTTTTTTTTCTCCTTTTCTCTTATCCCAGTTCGCTTTTTTTTCATTTTTCTATTTATTTTTCCTTTTTTATTGCATTTTAAAATTCGGTGAACCTTTGTTCCATTCGGTGAACTTTTTTCAATTGATGAACTATATTTCCAATTCGATGAACTTTTCTCAAAGTTCATGGAATTTTTTTTCAAATTTGATGAACTTTTTTCGAATTTAATGAACATTTTTCAAAATTGGTGAGATGAACTTTCTTCAAATCCGATGAACGTTTTTTCAAATCCGATGATTTTTTTCCAAATCGATGTACTTTTTCCAAATTTGATGAACCTTTTCCTAATTTTTTTTCAAATACCATTAACTTTTTTCAAAATTGATGAACTGTTTTTTCAATTTTGTGAACTTTTTCTAATATTGGATTTCTCTTTCTACTAGTTTTTGAATTTTTTTGAAAACCCGTGTACATTTTTAATTCACGTTTCTCACAAACAAATCGTGTTTGTTTCTAAAGTCAACGGTTGACAGCTGGTCAACCGCGCCCAGTCAACGCGATCGAGTGAAGGTAACGCGATCGAGCGAAGCAGGGAACCAGTTGTCGAGCGCTTGGGTCAGTCCACGAGCGGGGGCGCACGGGCGCCACGAAGCTGATGCGGCGCCTAAATTGGAAATTCCTATTTGACGCGCTTTGCGTCAAGGTGTTGCTGTTTCGCATAGGGATCAATCGGTCGCGTTAGGATTGGCCGGCCCGTTTAGGTGTTTCAGCGTTCCCAGTTTTGGGAACCTTCTAGATGTTTCCAGCCAGTTTTCTTCGGTTTAGGGAAACTTCTAGAAGGCCCCTAAGCCGGCTTTTTTCTGTTCTGTTTCTTTTTTCTTTTTATTTTTAATTTTCCCTTTTTTCTTTTCTCTACTTTTCCAATTTCTGTTTATTTTATTAACTATATTTTTCTTTCCTTTCCTGTTCTCCTTTCTTTGTTTTTCAGATTGCTTTTCAAATTTATTTTTGTTTTCCAGATTTTTTTAGAAAATTAAAAAAAAATCTTATTTTTACAAATACTATACGAAATTTCAAAAAATGTTCCTGCTTTCAAAAAAAAATCAGAAATTTGGAAAATGTTCAGAAGTTCGAAAAATGTTCATTTGATCAGAATTTTTGTTTGCTTCTTTCCAAAAAATGATCGAACATTCATAAAACATATAGGATTTTCATATTTTCGAAAATGTTTCTACTATTATGTATTAAAAATTGTTCGCATTTCCAAAAATTGTTCAGAACTTTTGAATTTTCAAATTTTATTCTCAAAATTCAAAAAATGTTCGTTTTTTTATTTTTTGTTCCGATGATAAATTTTTTGTCTCGATTTTAAAGGAAAATTTCTAAACTGAAAAATGTTCGGCGTTTTTAGCTTTGTCCCCATGTTCAAATTTTGTTCTTGATTTCAAAATTGTGTTCTCTAAATTCAAAACATATTCGGGATTTTAATAAAAAATCCCATATCCAAATTTTGATTCTCTAAATTCGAAAGATGTTCGGGATTTTCAATTTTTTGTTCCCATGTTAAATTTTTGGTCTTGATTTTAATGGAAAATGTCTAAATTGAAAAATGTTCGGCATTTTTAATTTTTTGTCCCCATGTTCAAATTTTGTTCTTGATTTCAAAATTTTGTTCTATAAATTCAAAACATATTCGGGATTTTAAAAATCTCATGTGCAAATTTTGTTCTCTAAATTCAAAGATGTACGGGATTTTCAATTTTGTGTTCAAAATTAAAATGTATTCATAAGTTTTGAAAATTTTGTCGTGTCTGTCATGATTGTTTGGAAGTACAATTTTTTTGCTCCATCTTTTAGAAATCTGCTCATGATTGTTTTCCAAGTGTTATGTTTTGGGGCTGGATTTTGGTCTTCTAGTATCGTGTTGTAGTTTCATCATTAACACTTGATAGGCGCTTTGGCTAGCCGCACTCGCACAAAAGCGTGCGGGCATAGGTACGAATCCCGCCAACTCTCCTTTTTCGCATTTGCCATTTTCCATCTCACACCGTGTGGGCTGGCCCAGTTAGCGCGCCCCCATGTGCATTGGGCTCCTATTTGATGCAAAATGCGTCGTATACGAAGTCTCGCCTAAAGCTCCCCTTTTTTAGGATATAATAAAATAAAACCGGGAGCGTACTAGGAACGGAGAAGGCCGTGGGCATAAATGGGCTTTCTTATGGGCCTTTTTTTCCAGATTTTATACTCTCAGTTTTCACCGTTGTTTGAGTTAAGGTGGCAACAACATGTATTCCCTTATCCAACACTAATTACTCGTAGCAGCCAAAAGAATTGTCGATTGATAGGGGGGCCAGGCCCCTGCTCGTGCCCCTGTCTCCGCCACTGCTCTCCGTTAAGGCCATAATTTCCATTTGTGCCACTCTTATGTGTGTCTTTCTTAATTGTGGGCTCACCTGCACCATTGCACCTCCCTAAGTTTTGGTCATTAGAGCCCCTTTTTCCGGCCACTTCCAATCACGTCCTCCCGTTGATCTATTTCCCACTCATTGCTTCCACAACCTCCATTCGCCTGGATCTTGACAGCGGCGAGGGACGGCGGCCTCTAGAGCACGATGAAAGTATAATGTCTCCTATCGGGTAAAGAAATCAACCATTATCTTGTAATTGTTTTGTGATTCCCATTTGGGTTTCAAATGGTGTGGCCATGCCATGCTACTTTGGTTAGGTTGGTGCCACCTAGCAGCTTCATGATGTTGTTGAAGATTTGGCATGGATGTCACAACGAACGCCTGCCAGATGTAGCTTGACAATTAGTGACGGGTTTTACTGTCAATTGCATGTAGACGCTACCATAGTAACTTAGTGGGATTTGATTAAGCAATTTGAGAAGTTTAGAATAGATATTGGAGCTCCGGTTTTAGATACTCTTAGGACATCTCCAACGTTGTCCCGCAAATTTGCTCTGGAATCCGTCTGCCAACAGGGGGTCTAGTTCGCGGACATGGATACATGAGGCGACCATCCAAAGCTAGGCGCATATGTCCATTTACACTTTAAATGAATTTTAATGAAAATGACCAAATTTGATGCAAACTCAAACAAACCGAACGATATTCATTTAAACTTAGATAATTTTTTTTATAAAACCGGACAATATTTCGTACGATGAACTAAAAACCTTAAAAAAACCTAATCCTACACTACCCTATACTTCATGGTGACCTCGTAGACCGTGTCGGGCTGGCCAGCAGTTCCTCTGGCACCATCACCGGAGTCGTTTCCATCATCGTCGTCGTTGGGCTTCGGGCGGCGGAAGGGTGCGGCGTCGCGGCAGGGCTTCCCGGCAGCCGCCTGACGCTCGCAGATGATTCTCCCCGCTTTCTCCTCCATTGTGCACAATGCGGCCGCGGCCACCGATGATGTGGACAGCTGGAGATGGTGGCTGGCCTTGGAGGAGGCAGCGTTGGTGACAACAATCTCACTGAGAGACCACTCTTCGTTGTACTGGGCCATCTCCTGGTCGAGGTGACGAAGATGGCACTTGCTCGCCATCGTCATGGAGCGATCCAGGACCTAGGTGTATGCCAGGTCTTGGTCCGCCGCGATGTGTGGCGGCAGAACATCGGAGTCCATGAACTCAGACTGGCGCGCCGCGTTGTGCCTATCCCGCCGGCGTCGCTCCCTGTCGGCGTACTCCTACACCGTTACGATGCTCTGGGACGATGAACTGTTGCCACCACCGAGATAGTGGCGAATGCGATTGCGCACCTTCGTGGTGATCGCACGGGGCAAGGGCGGTGGTGATCGGTGCTCCTCCTTGACTCAATGGGGGCGGCAGAGAGTGCGTCTCCTCCTTCACGCGGTGGGGCGGCGGAGAGAGTCGCTCATGCTTGGTGCATTGCGGCGATGAGAGGGGCTTGTCCTTGATGCGACATCCGATCCGGACGCCGCAGTTGCGCGAGGGAGAGCGTAGGGGGTAGGTGGGCTCAGGCTTCATGCGGAGGAGCGTCTCCGGTGGAGCCACCGGGCCATTGACGTGGAGGAAGGAGCGACATAGCATTACCTTCATCTGTTGATCGTACTCCTCTTCCATGACGGCGAACACCGGTGCTGACTGGTCCTCCTCGTCGCCAGAGGATGATGATCTCCGCCTTCTGCGAGGAGCCGCCCGCCGATGAGGACGACAACCCCGGGGTTTGTGGGCGGCATCGCCAAGATCCTCCGGAGCCGCCCGCCTGCCGGCACGGAGGCCCACGACTTGCCCATCGCCGGAGTTGTGGAGGAAGAAGGGAGGGGAGGAGGAGGATGTGCGGAACGATGTGGACAGCGCCGGAGCATAGCTTATAAGGCCACGGCTAGGAAATGAGAACAGACGGCCAGCTGCTTCAATGCGGCGCAGCGGTCGAAATTGGTTCGTCAGGAAGATGCGTCTGCATTGAAGCGGCGAATCCCGAGAGGTTGCATCAGTCAACGCTGCCCTTCCGTACTATCACATCACATGACATCAATGCCGGCTGCTGCGTGCTCTGGGCCGGCCATGATGCGGCACGGGAAGCGGCGTGTGCATTGAAAGGAAAGCACGGGAGAGGCCAGTAGGGTTATTTGGTGGGCCATGGCACTTAGGAGTGGACGTGGCAGCATTCTGGATGCCTACAAAGCCCCCCCCCCCTCCCCAAGTTCTCCGATTTGCCAGAAAAAGTGTGTCAGGACCACCAAGCGGACCCAGAACCACGTTGGATGACATAACATGTCTGGACCGCGTGGTTTGAACGTTTGCAGATGGTTTGGGGGTCCGCGTTCGAGATGCCCTTATGTATAACAAATTCAACTAGCACATAGTTTTACAGCCTTAAATCAAGCCCAACTCTAGGAACTTTTGTATACTGTACACATGTTTTCATTTTTTGGAATATCCCAGATGCACACTTACACACGGATGCGATAAGAATGTATATTAACTCGCGACCAAGAAATATATCGAGGTGTCTCCGGTCTCGAGAAACACCTCAAAACCTAACCAGGGGGGGCTCCCCTAGTACAGAAAGCTTGTTTCCAAACTGCTAAAATTTCCATCCTTATTTGCCAAGGCATCCAATAATAAACTGTATCAAAAGATTTAAAGTGTGAGGTCAGGTGGCATTTCGTGACAGAACAGAGGAAAGTAGTACGAGTTCAAAAAGAATGAACTATTAGTCTAGTGTTCTCTCGGTCTTTTGCAATGCTCTGACGCATGTCAAATGGTAAAAAAAGGTGAGATGAGTGAGTACACTTGCACCAGAGTTGTCGTACAAAAAGTACTTCTAGTTGTTAATTAAAGATGTCTGGAAAGATACTAAGATGGAAAGCATGACCACATTATTCCATACATTATCAGAAGGAAGCGCAGTACTCCCTCCGTCTAGGTGTGCAAGTCATCTTATTTGTGCACCACGACCAAGGTAAAGGGGAAAACGAGAGAACTTAATGTTTTTTGCTAATTAATAACATTGCATGCAATGAACTAGCCACTGCATGTCGTGTTTGGTAGCTCAAGTAATTTAAAGCATACATGGCCCACAACTCTTATTGGTTGATATGTCATGAAACAAGAAACGAGATGCGAGTTAATGTACCATGTCTAAGTATTTTGGGATTATTTGATTTTCGTAAGATGATTTACACACCTAGACGAAGGGAGTACACCTGATCGTGGCTCGCTGAACATTATACAGGGCTACAGACCGGCCGGCGACCGGCGTACACGGTTTATTACCTACTACTAATGGATCTATTTGTAACGCCCCGATGTAACTTACCATATTTGTATTCCAACTCTTGGCATTTCCGGCTTTAAGTTATGAGATTCGTGGTTGGGTTTTGTCTTCGTTTTGCATTTTGTTCATGTCATTCATTTCATATCATGCCTTCATGTGCATCTCATTTGCTCACGTGTTCGTCTCATGCATCCGAGCATTTTCCCCGTTGTCCGTTTTGCAATCCGGCACTCCTACGTCCTCCAGCGCCCTCTTTTGTCTCTTTTCATGAGCGGGTGTTAAACTTTCTCGGAATGGACCGAGATTTGCCAAGAGGCCTTGGTACACCACCGGTAGACCGCCTGTCAAGTTTCGTGCCATTTGGAGTTCGTTTGATACTCTAACGGTTAACCGGGGAACCGTAAAAAGCCTCGTGTGTGTTGCAGCCCAACACCCCTCCAAAGTGGCCCAATAACCCATCCAAACCTATCCCATGTCCTTCGCCATCGGATCACGATCGCGTGGTCGAAAACTACACCTTATTTGGACACTCCCACCTCCTTCTATGTATAAATATGTGCACCCCTCCTTAAATTCGGGTCCTAAACCCTAATTTTCTCCCCCCCGCCGCCGGACACATCCGGATCGGGTCGGACACGTCCGCCCACCGCCGCCCGACGAACCAGGACGCGCCACGTGGCACCCCGGCCACCGCGTGCGCCGCCGGCCCACCAGGCCCGCGGCCGGCCCCCGGAGCCCATCGCCTTCGCGCCGCCGCCCGCGCCCTCCCGCTCCTCGCGCCCCGCCGCCGACCACCGCGCCTCACCACCGCCGGCCGCCGCGACCGCTCCGCCGCCTCGCTTGCTCGCCGCGCCGCCCGTTTCACCGCCGCCCGCCGCCGCCCGCGACGAGGTCGCCGCCGCCCTCGCCGTTCCGGCCGGATCCAACCTCCCCGTCCTCTCCTTCCTCTTCTCTGGCAAACTCCGGCCACCGCGACGCAACTCCGGCGAGATCCCGACAAACCTCGGATTCCATGCCCGAACCCTAGATCTGAGCAGGTTGACTCTCCAGATTTCCTCAGTCATTTTATTTTGCATTCTGAAGCCCTATTCAACGTGCCATAACTTCTCATCCATAACTCTGTTTTGCATGCATGATATATCAAAGTATTCATCATGATGTGCTCTTCATTTTGTTCCATTGTGGTCTGCTTGTTTGAGTCCATCTTGATGCCCAAATGACTGATGCAAGAGTGCTGTAAAATGTTAGATGCTGTTTCTTAGCAGAGTATGAGGTTTTGTCATTTTTGCTACAATTGTTGTGTGCTGCATATGGACATGTGCTCTACATGTGTTTTGAGTTATGACATGCCATCTTTATAGGGGTGTATGCCATGTATTTTTGTGATCATTGTGGTGACGAGCACAAGCATGCAAAGTAGCTCTCGTGATATTGCTGATTTCAGGGACTTAGAATTTCACTGTCATTTTCCTGCTGTTATTTTTATGCCATGTATTCATGTTGCTACAGTGAGATCCATGCTTCTTTTGAGTATGTTCAGTAAGGATGATTTGTACATATGATTGTGCTATATCCATCCATGCCCGTGTTTGCATTTATGGAGTGCCCTAGCATGACTTAATCTTACTCTACTTTTGCTACAAAATGTTCCTGGCAGATTGTTTACGTATTAATCAATTTTGCCAAGGTTGTTGTAGTTGATCCAAGCATGCTATAAACTTGTTCTTGCTTTGGTTAGCTTAATGATCATGTCTTCTTGCTGGTAGTTTGCTTAGTTTGTCATGAAATGCCTTGTGGTGAGTGAGTCGAGCTTGCAAAGAGGCCTTCATAACTCTGTTTTGCCATGCTCTGTTTTCTGCTAAGTCTGAATCTGTTAACGAAACTTACTATGTTTACATGGGTGCCATCATATTTTCTATGCCCCTTTGGCTCATGGTCAGTAATGGACTTTTGTTCTATGCTTTGAGTAGATTCATGCCATGTCTTTTTTTCTATGTTCTGTTCCTGTAGCATGTTGTTTGCTTGCTATAAACATTGCTTCCTGATGTTAATTCCTGGCATGTTAGTATTTTCACTAAGTTTGTGAAGCTGATATCTTTTGCACATTTGCCATGCTTGTTTGAACCTGCTTTGGTGTGATTTAGCCGTAGCTCAGTGTTCATCTTTTGTCAAGAATCTTGAGTAGATCACTGCCATGTGCTTTGTTGCTATGTTGGAGTGCAACATATTAGTTTCTTGTTGCATTTTAGATGGCATCGTGCTGTTAATCGCAGAATTGTGCCATTCTTGTTTTGCTTGCCATTTGCAAACCGTGCATCCGATTCCAGTGATCTTTATATCGATTTCGACCGAAATCAACTCATCTTTCCAGCGGCGCACTTGGTTTGCCAAGTTGATGTCTTGATCAATCTTTTCCTTCCGGAGCACGCATATGCATTGCATATCACATCCCGCATATCATGCCATGTTTTGCATCTTGTTGCTTGCGCATTGCACCATGGTTGATTGTCGTTTCCTTTGCTTGTGTTCTTGCTTTGGGTAGAGCCGGGAGACGAATACGTGATCGAGGAACCAGTTGAGTACGCTTACGAGGATCAAGCTTACGTCAACTCGGAGAACTTTGCAGGCAAGATGACCATATCCTCGAAATCACTTCTATCTTTGCTTGCTAGTTGTTCGCTCTTTTGCTATGTCACGATACCTACCACTTGCTATATCATGCCTCCCATATTGCCATATCAAGCCTCTATCCCACCTTTCCTAGCAAACCGTTGTTTGGCTATGTTACCGCTTTGCTCAGCCCCTCTTATAGCGTTGCTAGTTGCAGGTGAAGATGGAGTTTGTTCCATGTTGGAACATGGTTATTGTTGGGATATCATTATTATATCTTGTTTACTTTAATGCATCTATATACTTGGTAAAGGGTGGAAGGCTCGGCCTTTTGCCTGGTGTTTTGATCCACTCTTGTCGCCCTAGTTTTCCGTCATACCGGTGTTATGTTCCTTGATTTTGCGTTCCTTACGCGGTTGGGTTATAATGGGAACCCCTTGACAGTTCACCTTGAATAAAACTCCTCCAGCAAGGCCCAACTTTGGTTTTACCATTTGCCACCTAAGCCTTTTTCCCTTGGGTTTCGCGGACTCAAGGGTCATCTTTATTTTAAACCCCCGGGCAGTGCTCCTCTGAGTGTTGGTCCAAACTAGAGCACCGTGCGGGGCCATCCCTTGGAAACTTGGGTTACGTTGGCTCCTGCACGCTTAGCTTATCCGGTGTGCCCTATGAACGAGATATGTGCAGCTCCTATTGGGATTTGTCAGCACAGCGGGTGCTTTTGCTGGACTTGTTTTACCATTGTCGAAATGTCTTGTAACCGGAATTCTGAGTCTGATCGGGTCTTCCTGGGAGAAGGAATATCCTTCATTGACCGTGAGAGCTTGTGATGGGCTAAGTTGGGACACCCCTGTAGGGTTTTGAACTTTTGAAAGCCGTGCCCGCGGTTATGGGCGGATGGGAATTTGTTAATATCCGGTTGTAGAAAACCTAGCACTTAACTTAATTAAAATGAATCAACCGCGTGTGTAGCCGTGATGGTCTCTTTTCGGCGGAGTCCGGGAAGAGAACACGGTCTCGTGTTATGCTTGAACGTAAGTAGTTTCAGGATCACTTCTTGATCATGATAGCTTATCGACCGTGCTTTGCTTCTCTTCTCGCTCTCATTTGCGTAAGTTAGCCACTATATATGCTAGTGCTTGCTGCAGATCCACCTCACTACCTTTTCCTACCCATAAGCTTAAATAGACTTGATCGCGAGGGTGTGAGATTGCTGAGTCCCCGTAACTCACAGATTACTTCCAAAAACTAGATGCAGGTGCCGACGATGCCAGTGCAGGGGACGCGACCGAACTCAAGTGAGAGTTCGACGAGGATTCAAGACGTTATTATGTTTCCTTTCCGGTGATCAGTAGAGGAGCCTAGTTGGGGCGATCGGGGATCTATGCATTTGGGGTTGTCTTTCTTTATTTGGTTCCGTAGTCAGACCTTGATTGTATTCTGGATGATGTAATGCTATATTTATGTATTGTGTGAAGTGGCGATTGTAAGCCAACTCTTTATCCCTTTCTTATTCAGTACATGGGATGTGTAAAGATTACCCCTCTTGCGACATGCCTACTATGCAGTTATGCCTCTAAGTCGTGCTCCGACACGTGGGAGATATAGCCGCATCATGGGTGTTACACTATTATAGGCTACTTAGAGCATCTCCAGTGATTCAGCCCCCAAGGCGTCAAAAAAGAGCGGCATGGGGCGAACCGGCGCTAGATCGGTCCTCGGGGGCGACCTAGCTCCCAGCCATGCCCCCAGACGCCCCAACCCACGGAAAATTCAAACTTAGTCATTCCCGCTCACAAAATAGACGGCGATCATGCGGCCATAGTTCGGAGATCGAGTGAAAAATTCAGCTTACAAAAAGAAAGAGTGCACGTGCAGCGCATCAGACGGCGAGGTCGGCCTCCGGCGTCGGCGTAGTTGGCGTGCGCGGGCTTGGCGGGGTCGTGCGCGGGCTTGGTGGGGTCGGAGCTTCTTCTGTGTTTGGCGGCGTCGGCATGGTTTCTGTACTGCGGGGAGTCGTGTAGGCATCATCGCTCGAGCTTGGCAGCGGTGGCGGCATGGGCGTGGGAGTTGGCGGCACCGTCGACGGCAGCTGGTTCAGGATGAGACCACACTCTGCCAAGTACCACATCTTGACTGCCTCGTCTTTGCTCTGGAGCATGTCCGCCCCACCCAGCAGGAAAGCCAGGTCGGTGTTCCTCTTCTTCGCGGCGACGTTGGTCCGGAGTAGGTCGAGCTTGACGGCGCTGCTCGTCATCAACGCCGACCACCGCGCCTCGGTCTTCTCTTCACGCAGGATGGCCCGAGCCTGTGCATCGGCGAGGTAATGCTCGATGGACTCCTGCACTCGCGCGGTAGCCGCGTCGGCGTGTTTCGCCTTCTTGGCCCCTTTGTTGCCGTCCGGCCGCCCCTCCGACGGGCCCAACGTTGGCGCGTCTGACTTGTAGGTCTCCTTGGCCTTGTCGAGGGTGCGCTGGACTTTCGCCCACTTCTCGCACTTGTCAATGCGCTTGTAAACGTGGATGTACTTGAACTCTTGGTCGCGGTTGCCTAGGCGATACAAGGCGAACATGCACACCAGCTGCGCGAAGGAACAAACAGTTGGCGGGCGCACACGGCGAAGAGAAGCGGGAGACCGGCGTGCCATACCTGATCCTCAATGTTGGTGCCGCTCTCCGGGCGAGCCGCGACCTCCTTGACGACCCCATGCCATTTTTTGCACGCCGCCTGGATGAGCCCCCAATGGTTCGCCATTGCCTTTGCCCCACGCTGCATCTAGACGCCTTTGAAGTAAGGATCGACGAGCTTGTGCTCGTCGAACTCGGCCTTAATGCGCTCCCAGTACGTCTCGATGCTCTGGTTCGTGTTGGTGGTCGGGTCGAGGCAGACGACTTTCCACGCTTCGGTGAGGCATTCCTACTCCTTGGACGCCCACTTGATGCGCGGCTGGCCGGTCCTGGCCGCCCCCTCTTCTTCTTGCGCCTCCTCGCTGGAACGGTCGCCGGTTCCTCCTCCTCCTCATCCTCCTCCGGCTCCTCCTCGCTGTAGCCGAGGCTGCCGTCCATGCCGTCGCTAAGATCCATCGTGTCTTCCGGGGTCACGAACCCGAGGGATGCGGCGGCCGCGGCCGAGCCTGCCGCGATGATGTCGTCCATGTCGGCATCGGTCTCGTCGGTGTCGCCGAGGTGCGACGTGGAAGCTTGTGAGAAGGGCAGCGCGCCACGGCGGAGAGGGGGCATCGGGGAGCATGCATAAGCCGGCGGCGAGTAGTTGTATGGAGGGTACTACACGCTGGTGAAGGGGGGCGGGGGCGTGCGCTGGGCCGGGTGTCCATGGGGGAAGGTGACGTTGGGGTTGAACCCACCGTGCGCGTCCCCGTCAGCGTAGCCCGGCGACGGCGTGCATCGCCATGGCTGCGGCGACGATGAGAAGCCGGACGGAGAGCCGACGCTTTGCTAGCTTCAGGGTGCGTACTGGGCGTGGCCGCCAGGTGGATTCGTCATCCCCACGCGATTCGCCTCGGCCTCGGCTTGGTCCGCCGCAGCTGCAGTGGCACGCACAGCGTTGTCATGGGCCTTCTTGGCGATTGCCCTGTTCTGACGGTCGGCGGTGTCAGCCTCCCGTCGCTGAACTTCCGCCCTCCACTCGGCGTTTGTCACGCCCGGTGGCTTGGACGATGGCGCCCTAGGCCTCCTCTGCTTCGGCTGGGCGACGGAGGCGGTCGCGGTGGTCGTAGTGCGGGGGTGTTGGAAATATGCCCTAGAGGCAATAATAAAAGCATTATTATTATATTTCCTTGTTCATGATAATTGTCTTTATTCATGCTATAATTGTATTATCCGGAAATCGTAATACATGTGTGAATAACAGACACCAACATGTCCCTAGTAAGCCTCTAGTTGACTAGCTCGTTGATCAACAGATAGTCATGGTTTCCTGACTATGGACATTGGATGTCATTGATAACGAGATCACATCATTAGGAGAATGATGTGATGGACAAGACCCAATCCTAAACATAGCATGAGATCGTATAGTTCGTTTGCTAGAGTTTTTCCATTGTCAAGTATCTTTTCCTTAGACCATGAGATCGTGTAACTCCCGGATACCGTAAGAATGCTTTGGGTATACCAAACGTCACAACGTAACTGGGTGACTATAAAGGTAGACTACGGGTATCTCCGAAAGTATCTGTTGGGTTGTCATGGATCAAGACTGGGATTTGTCACTCCGTATGACGGAGAGGTATCACTGGGCCCACTCGGTAATACATCATCATAATGAGCTCAAAGTGACCAAGTGTCTGGTCACGGGATCATGCATTACGGTACGAGTAAAGTGACTTGCCGGTAACGAGATTGAACGAGGTATTGGGATACCGACGATCGAATCTCGGGCAAGTAACATATCGATTGACAAAGGGAATTGCATACAGGGTTGATTGAATCCTCGACATCGTGGTTCATCCGATGAGATCATCGTGGAGCATGTGGGAGCCAACATGGGTATCCAGATCCCGCTGTTGGTTATTGACCGGAGAGTCGTCTCGGTCATGTCTGCTTGTCTCCCGAACCCGTAGGGTCTACACACTTAAGGTTCGGTGACGCCAGGGTTGTGAAGATATGTATATGTAGTAACCCGAATGTTGTTCGGAGTCCCGGATGAGATCCCGGACGTCACGAGGAGTTCCGGAATGGTCCGGAGGTAAAGAATTATATATAGGAAGTGCTGTTTCGGCCATCGGGACAAGTTTCGGGGTCACCGGTATTGTACCGGGACCACCGGAAGGGTCCCGGGGGTCCACCGGGTGGGGCCACCTATCCCGGGGGGCCCCATGGGCTGAAGTGGGAGGGAACCCAGCCCAAAGTGGGCTGGGGCGCCACACCCCCTAGGGCCCATGCGGCTAGGGTTGAGGGGAAACCCTAGAGGGGGCGCCCCCTTGCTTGGGGGGCAAGCCCCCCACCCTAGGCCGCCGCCCCCCTAGTAGATTCCATCTACTAGGGCCGGCGCCCCCCCTAGCACCCCTATATATAGTGGGGGAGAGGAGGGACTTCATACCCCAGCCCCTGGCGCCTCCCTCTCTCCCCGTTACGTCTCCCTCTCGTAGTATAGGCGAAGCCCTGCTACTGTGACGCCCTGCATCCACCACCACGCCGTCGTGCTGCTGGATCTTCATCAACCTCTCCTTCCCTCTTGCTGGATCAAGAAGGAGGAGACGTCTCCGTCCCGTACGTGTGTTGAACGCGGAGGTGCCGTCCGTTCGGCGCTTGGTCATCGGTGATTTGGATCACGTCGAGTACGCCTTCCTCATCCCCGTTCTTTGAACGCTTCCGCGCGTGATCTACAAAGGTATGCAGATGCAATCCGATCACTCGTTGCTAGATGAACTCCTAGATGGATCTTGGTGAAACGAGTAGGAAATTTTTTGTTTTCTGCAACGTTCCCCTACAGTGGTATCAGAGCTAGGTCTATGCGTAGTTCTTCTTGCGCGAGTAGAACACAATTTGTTGTGGGCGTAGATTTGTCAACTTTCTTGCCGCTACTAGTCTTTTCTTGCTTCAGCGGCATTGTGGGATGAAGCGGCCCGGACCAACCTTACACGTACGCTTACGTGAGACCGGTTCCACCGACTAACATGCACTAGTTGCATAAGGTGGCTGGCGGGTGTCTGTCTCTCCCATTTTAGTTGGAGCGGATTCGATGAACAGGGTCCTTATGAAGGGTAAATAGAAGTTGACAAATCACGTTGTGGCTTTAACGTAGGTAAGAAGACGTTCTTGCTAGAACCCTAATTCAGCCACGTAAAACTTGCAACAACAATTAGAGGACGTCTAACTTGTTTTTGTAGCAAGTGGTTTGTGATATGATATGGCCAAAGTTGTGATGAATGATGAATGATCTATATGTGATGTATGAGATGTTCATGCTATTGTAATAGGAATCACGACTTGCATGTCGATGAGTATGACAACCGGTAGGAGCCATAGGAGTTGTCTTTATTCTTTTATATGACCTGCGTGTCATTGAGAAACGCCATGTAAATTACTTTACTTTATTGCTAAACGCGTTAGCCATAGTAGTAGAAGTAATAGTTGGCGAGCAACTTCATGGAGACACGATGATGGAGATCATGGTGTCAAGCCGGTGACAAGATGATCATGGAGCCCCAAGATGGAGATCAAAGGAGCTATGTGATATTGGCCATATCATGTCACGTTTATTATTTGATTGCATGTGATGTTTATCATGTTTTGCATCTTGTTTACTTAGAACGATGGTAGTAAATAAGATGATCCCTCATAACAATTTCAAGAAGTGTTCTCCCCTAACTGTGCACCGTTGCTAAAGTTCGTCGTTTCGAAGCACGCCGTGATGATCGGGTGTGATAGATCCTTACGTTCACATACAACGGGTGTAAGACAGTTTTACACATGCGAAACACTTAGGGTTAACTTGACGAGCCTAGCATGTACAAACATGGCCTCGGAACACAGAAGACCGAAAGGTCGAGCATGATTCGTATAGAAGATACGATCAACATGAAGATGGTCACCGACGTTGACTAGTCCGTCTCACGTGATGATCGGACACGGTCTAGTTAACTCGGATCATGTTATACTTAGATGACTAGAAGAGGGATGTCTATCTAAGTGGGAGTTCATTAATAATTTGATTAGATGAACTTAATTATCATGAACTTAGTCTAAAATATTTTACAATATGTCTTGTAGATCAAATGGCCAACGTAGTCCTCAACTTCAACGCGTTCCTAGAGAAAACCAAGCTGAAAGACGATGGCAGCAACTATACGGACTGGGTCCGGAACCTGAGGATCATCCTCATAGCTGCCAAGAAAGATTATGTCCTACAAGCACCGCTAGGTGAAGCTCCCGTCCCACAGAACCAAGACGTTATGAACGCTTGGCAGACACGTGTTGACGACTACTCCCTCGTTCAGTGCGGCATGCTTTACAGCTTAGAGCCGGGGCTCCAAAAGCGTTTTGAGAGACATGGAGCATATGAGATGTTCGAAGAGCTGAAAATGGTTTTTCAAGCTCATGCCCGGATCGAGAGATATGAAGTCTCCGATAAGTTCTTCAGCTGTAAGATGGAGGAAAATAGTTCTGTCAGTGAGCACATACTCACTATGTCTGGGTTACATAACCGCTTGTCTCAGCTGGGAGTTAATCTCCCGGATGATGCGGTCATTGACAGAATCCTCCAGTCGCTTCCACCAAGCTACAAGAGCTTTGTGATGAACTTCAACATGCAGGGGATGCAAAAGACCATTCCTGAGTTGTTCTCAATGCTGAAATCAGCGGAGGTAGAAGTCAAGAAGGAACATCAAGTGTTGATGGTCAATAAAACCACTAAGTTCAAGAAGGGCAAGGGTAAAAAGAACTTCAAGAAGGACGGCAAGGAAGTTGCCGTGCCCGGCAAGCAAGCTGCCGGGAAGAAGTCAAAGAATGGACCCAAGCCTGAGACAGAGTGCTTTTATTGCAAAGGGAAGGGTCACTGGAAGCGGAACTGCCCCAAATACTTAGCGGACAAGAAGGCCGGCAACACCAAAGGTATATTTGATATACATGTAATTGATGTGTACCTTACCAGTACTCGTAGTAACTCTTGGGTATTTGATACCGGTGCCGTTGCTCACATTTGTAACTCACAGCAGGAGCTGCGGAATAAACGGAGACTGGCAAAGGACGAGGTGACGATGCGCGTCGGGAATGGTTCCAAGGTCGATGTGATCGCCGTCGGCACGCTGCCTCTACATTTGCCTACGGGATTAGTTTTAAACCTCAATAATTGTTATTTAGTGCCAGCTTTGAGCATGAACATTCTATCAGGATCTCGTTTAATTCGAGATGGCTACTCATTTAAATCCGAGAATAATGGTTGTTCCATTTATATGAGAGATATGTTTTATGGTCATGCTCCTATGGTAAATGGTTTATTCTTAATGAATCTCGAGCGTATTGCTACACATATTCATAGTGTGAGTACCAAAAGATGTAAGGTTGATAATGATAGTCCCACATACTTGTGGCACTGCTGCCTTGGTCACATAGGTGTCAAACGCATGAAGAAGCTCCATGCAGATGGACTTTTAGAGTCTCTTGATTATGAATCATTTGACACGTGCGAACCATGCCTCATGGGTAAAATGACCAAGACTCCGTTCTCAGGAACAATGGAGCGAGCAACCAACTTGTTGGAAATCATACATACTGATGTGTGTGGTCCAATGAGTGTTGAGGCTCGCGGTGGCTATCGTTATGTTCTCACCCTCACTGATGACTTGAGTAGATATGGGTATGTCTACTTAATGAAACACAAGTATGAAACCTTTGAAAAGTTCAAGGAATTTCAGAGTGAGGTTGAAAATCAACGTGACAGGAAAATCAAGTTTCTACGATCAGATCGTGGAGGAGAATACTTGAGTCACGAATTTGGCACACACTTAAGAAAATGTGGAATAGTTTCACAACTCACGCCGCCTGGAACACCTCAGCGTAATGGTGTGTCCGAACGTCGTAATCGCACTCTATTAGATATGGTGCGATCTATGATGTCTCTTACCGATTTACCGCTATCTTTTTGGGGCTATGCTTTAGAGACTGCCGCATTCACTTTAAATAGGGCTCCGTCGAAATCCGTTGAGACGACACCATATGAATTATGGTTTGGGAAGAAACCTAAGCTGTCGTTTCTAAAAGTTTGGGGATGCGATGCTTATGTCAAGAAACTTCAACCTGAGAAGCTCGAACCCAAGTCGGAAAAATGCGTCTTCATAGGATACCCTAAAGAAACTATTGGGTATACCTTCTACCTAAGATCCGAAGGCAAGATCTTTGTTGCCAAGAACGGACTCTTTCTGGAGAAAGAGTTTCTCTCGAAAGAAGTAAGTGGAAGGAAAGTAGAGCTTGATGAAGTATTACCTCTTGAACCGGAAAATGGCGCAACTCAAGAAAATGTTCCTGAGGTGCCTGCACCGACTAGAGAGGAAGTTAATGATAATGATCAAGATACTTCTGATCAAACTCCTACTGAAATTCGAAGGTCCACAAGGACACGTTCCGCACCAGAGTGGTACGGCAACCCTGTCTTGGAAATCATGTTGTTAGACAACGGTGAACCTTCGAACTATGAAGAAGCGATGGCGGGCCCGGATTCCGAAAAATGGCTAGAAGCCATGAAATCCGAGATAGGATCCATGTATGAAAACGAAGTATGGACTTTGACTGACTTTCCCGTTGAACGGCGAGCCATAGAAAATAAATGGATCTTTAAGAAGAAGACAGACGCGGATGGTAATGTGACCATCTATAAAGCTCGGCTTGTCGCTAAGGGTTATTGACAAGTTCAAGGGGTTGACTACGATGAGACTTTCTCACCGGTAGCGAAGCTAAAGTTCGTCCGAATCATGTTAGCAATTGCTGCATTCTACGATTATGAGATATGGCAAATGGACGTCAAAACGGCATTCCTTAATGGTTTCCTTAAGGAAGAATTGTATATGATGCAGCCGAAAGGTTTTGTCGATCCTAAGAATGCTGACAAGGTGTGCAAGCTCCAACGCTCGATTTATGGGCTGGTGCAAGCATCTCGGAGTTGGAACATTCGCTTTGATGAGATGATCAAAGCGTTTGGGTTTACGCAGACTTATGGAGAAGCCTGCGTTTACAAGAAAGTGAGTGGGAGCTCTGTAGCATTTCTCATATTATATGTAGATAACATACTTTTGATGGGAAATGATATAGAACTCTTGGACAACATCAAGGCCTACTTGAATAAGAGTTTTTCAATGAAGGACCTTGGAGAAGCTGCTTATATATTAGGCATCAAAATCTATAGAGATAGATCAAGACGCCTTATAGGTCTTTCACAGAGCACATACCTTGATAAGATATTGAAGAAGTTCAATATGGATCAATCTAAGAAGGGGTTCTTGCCTGTGTTACAAGGTATGAAATTGAGCTCAGCTCAATGTCCGACCACGGCAGAAGATATAGAAGAGATGAGCATCATCCCCTATGCATCAGCCATAGGTTCTATTATGTATGCCATGCTGTGTACCAGACCTGATGTAAACCTTGCCGTAAGTTTGGTAGGAAGGTACCAAAGTAATCCCGGCAAGGAACACTGGACAACGGTCAAGAATATCCTGAAGTACCTGAAAAGGACTAAGGAAATGTTTCTCGTTTATGGAGGTGACGAAGAGCTCGTCGTAAAGGGTTACGTCGATGCTAGCTTCGACACAGATCTGGATGACTCTAAGTCACAAACCGGATACGTGTATATTTTGAACGGTGGGGCAGTAAGCTGGTGCAGTTGCAAGCAAAGCGTCGTGGCGGGATCTACATGTGAAGCGGAGTACATGGCAGCCTCGGAGGCAGCACATGAAGCAATATGGGTGAAGGAGTTCATCACCGACCTAGGAGTCATACCCAATGCGTCGGGGCCGATCAAGCTCTTCTGTGACAACACTGGAGCTATTGCTCTTGCCAAGGAGCCCAGGTTTCACAAGAAGACAAGGCACATCAAGCGTCGCTTCAACTCCATTCGTGAAAATGTTCAAGATGGAGACATAGAGATTTGTAAAGTACATACGGACCTGAATTTAGCGGATCCGTTGACTAAACCTCTCCCTAGAGGAAAACATGATCAACACCAGAATTCCATGGGTGTTCGATTCATCACAATGTAACTAGATTATTGACTCTAGTGCAAGTGGGAGACTGTTGGAAATATGCCCTAGAGGCAATAATAAAAGCATTATTATTATATTTCCTTGTTCATGATAATTGTCTTTATTCATGCTATAATTGTATTATCCGGAAATCGTAATACATGTGTGAATAATAGACACCAACATGTCCCTAGTAAGCCTCTAGTTGACTAGCTCGTTGATCAACAGATAGTCATGGTTTCCTGACTATGGACATTGGATGTCATTGATAACGAGATCACATCATTAGGAGAATGATGTGATGGACAAGACCCAATCCTAAACATAGCATGAGATCGTATAGTTCGTTTGCTAGAGTTTTTCCAATGTCAAGTATCTTTTCCTTAGACCATGAGATCGTGTAACTCCCGGATACCATAAGAATGCTTTGGGTATACCAAACGTCACAACGTAACTGGGTGACTATAAAGGTAGACTACGGGTATCTCCGGAAGTATCTGTTGGGTTGTCATGGATCAAGACTGGGATTTGTCACTCCGTATGACGGAGAGGTATCACTGGGCCCACTCGGTAATACATCATCATAATGAGCTCAAAGTGACCAAGTGTCTGGTCATGGGATCATGCATTACGGTACGAGTAAAGTGACTTGCCGGTAACGAGATTGAACGAGGTATTGGGATACCGACGATCGAATCTCGGGCAAGTAACATATCGATTGACAAAGGGAATTGCATACGGGGTTGATTGAATCCTCGACATCGTGGTTCATCCGATGAGATCATCGTGGAGCATGTGGGAGCCAACATGGGTATCCAGATCCCGCTGTTGGTTATTGACCGGAGAGTCGTCTCGGTCATGTCTGCTCGTCTCCCGAACCCGTAGGGTCTACACACTTAAGGTTCGGTGACGCTAGGGTTGTGAAGATATGTATATGCAGTAACCCGAATGTTGTTCGGAGTCCCGGATGAGATCCTGGACGTCACGAGGAGTTCCGGAATGGTCCGGAGGTAAAGAATTATATATAGGAAGTGCTGTTTCGGCCATCGGGACAAGTTTCGGGGTCACCGGTATTGTACGGGACCACCGGAAGGGTCCCGGGGGTCCACCGGGTGGGGCCACATATCCCGGGGGGCCCCATGGGCTGAAGTGGGAGGGAACCCAGCCCAAAGTGGGCTGGGGCGCCACACCCCCTAGGGCCCATGCGGCTAGGGTTGAGGGGAAACCCTAGAGGGGGCGCCCCCTTGCTTGGGGGGCAAGCCCCCCACCCTAGGCCGCCGCCCCCCCTAGTAGATTCCATCTACTAGGGCCGGCGCCCCCCTAGCACCCCTATATATAGTGGGGGAGAGGAGGGACTTCATACCCCAGCCTCTGGCGCCTCCCTCTCTCCCCGTTACGTCTCCCTCTCGTAGTATAGGCGAAGCCCTGCTACTGTGACGCCCTGCATCCACCACCACGCCGTCGTGCTGCTGGATCTTCATCAACCTCTCCTTCCCTCTTGCTGGATCAAGAAGGAGGAGACGTCTCCCGTCCCGTACGTGTGTTGAACGCGGAGGTGCCGTCCGTTTGGCGCTTGGTCACCGGTGATTTGGATCACGTCGAGTACGCCTTCCTCATCCCCGTTCTTTGAACGCTTCCGCGCGTGATCTACAAAGGTATGTAGATGCAATCCGATCACTCGTTGCTGGATGAACTCCTAGATGGATCTTAGTGAAACGAGTAGGAAAATTTTTATTTTCTGCAACGTTCCCCTACAGGGGGATCACGTACTTCTTCGGCGGCATGGCGGCGGCTGGGAGGCGAGCGG
Source organism: Triticum urartu (assembly GCF_056163025.1). Classification (NCBI taxonomy): domain Eukaryota; kingdom Viridiplantae; phylum Streptophyta; class Magnoliopsida; order Poales; family Poaceae; genus Triticum; species Triticum urartu. The sequence continues at coordinate 74,783,195 of NC_141879.1, read as the reverse complement.
GAGGGAGATTGGCGGGAGGAAAGGAGAGAATGAGAGGGAAGTGGGGGCGAGGGCGGGAAGAAACGGTGGGAAGAGGCTCTCGACTCGCAGACAGAGCGGCCCCATGCCCCTTTTCGCTTGTGCCGGCGCCCCCAGGTGCGCCCTAGCGCGCCGGGTTCGGTTTGGGTCCGCCGACACCAGTTTCGGCCCGAGCCGGCGAAAAACGGGCTACTAGGGGCGCGAGTGGCCCGAATTTTGGGCGCCGGTGCAGCATAAACGCCTCGGGAGGGCCTGTTGGGGGCACGGCTGGAGATGCTCTTAGTGGAAGGAGGTGTTGTTGAGGTGCTCTGGCACGTCCTGGAAGGAGTGCTTCCTGACCATGGAGAGGATGGTCGACGACGGTTGAGATGATGAGCGCCTGCCCGGTGGGGTTATGTGCTATGAACCGTGGAAGGATTTCGTCGAAGAACTGCATGGCTACTTAGTATGGAGACTGTGGGAAAATTGGCTTAGTAATTCAAGGGAGTGGACTATATTTCAGGAAACGCTCCTCGGGTCACTCCCGTAGGCGGCCAGGGGGGGCGAAAACCTAGCCGCCGCTTGCGTAGATCCACCAGCCATGTCACGCCCCAAAACATGGTTCGGACGTAACAGCCGCCACGCGTTTATAAACAAAAGATTATAAACGTGTGAGGCCTAAACTAAAACTTTTCACAATAACACATAATAAGCATGTATTATTTATTAGTTCTTGCTGAAAATAAATTTCTAAAGTACTTCAATTTATTCCCTCCCGGCGCGTGCTACGCCTACTGCTCAAAGCCAAGCTCAGGATCATTACCACTTTGGGCTGCAAAAATAGAAATTAAGCAAGGGTGAGTATGATGATTCATACCCAGCAAGTAGCATTTATTCAAGGGTACAAAAGGAGAAAGTGTTATGGATATCACAACAGTGTAATTCAGTTTCAAGGAAATGATACGACAGCAATGGACAGATTTAGCGGCGGAAAATAAAGTAGTGCAAAAGGCTGAATTAAAAGATGATATTAAACAGAGTTCAATGGAATACTGGAAATATTTATAGCGGTGTATAGGGCAAAAATATTGGTATCACACGTGACCAGCAAGGTTCCCTACCCGGGACTCACAGGGGTGAATATTCACACTTTTACACTCTTAAGAGGGGTACTCCGACATCGACAGTCTCGACCAGAACCACGTGGGTTCTAGAAGAGCAGAACCCTTCGACCCCCTGAGGCACGACAACTTGACTTACTAGTACGGGTCGTTCCCAAGGATCCATCACCGATACCCTGTTCGGAACAAGTGTCGCCCCCAGCGGAGAACTCAGATAGTCCCATACCTGAACCGTGACCGGTACAATATGTTTGCGGTCGTGACACCAATATAGACAATATGTGAATATGGAAATAAGGAGGTCAGTGGTATGATGAAACTTATGTAGTGATCCTCACGTCTCCACGTAAGCCCAAATAATCATGACGATTACTTGCTCACCGGAACATATTTCTCTTCAACAGTACCGTGGCCAACGAACAGAGGATAGTTGCAGAAGAACTCATATATCACGGTACAGTGGCTAGCAAAAGAAATACTAGCAGTAGTATATCTCTAGATCAGTGTAACAGTGTGCAAGTTGCAGGACCAAGCACAACAACGAAATATGAACAGAGGAACTGCTACTTGCCTGACAGCAGTACCCGTCTACCACGCGGTCGCTAGGAACAACACCAGCGAGAGCTCCAACTTCTTCTTCCAGCAGACGACTCTGACTAGTGTGTCAATGGTCCTACGCTACAGCACCTGGTCACCTTATATACTGGTAACAAGTGAGTAGCTCCTTGTGAACACATTAATCGTCGTCCAGCTGCCGCCGTAACTCCTGCTTGCTTCAAAGGATAAGCTAATGCCCCTTTGCTGCACCTAATGGCTGGTTCGATGCACCTACTAGCTCATGCATGCATATGTTTCTAACCAGAGCAATGACACGTACATTCTATCTCTCAAGGAAAAGACACGTAGCCATGCAACAAGCCTTCCCATCGCTGCATGCAAAAATATCTACTGCCCTAGACGGTGGTACAGTGTAATCCAAGAGCTAGCTAGCCTGTGAGAAGAAAATACAGCTAACCTTACTGAGCTAGTCGGCAGGCTACGTACATGCATTACGACAATGGTGACTAGATGGATGCATGCAATGCGTTGAGTACAGACCATGGATGTGGTGCATGCCATGCATTGATGCATGCATGTAAGTGTACGTGGATTGCTCAAGCAAATGCAATACTCCACCATCTTCTAATACAAAGAAAATCTACTAATGATTGGGATGCACCTATTGGTCTTAAGATATTTATCTCCAAAATTATTTATAAATACTAGCATGCCTGAGTTATTAGAAAAATGATAGTTAAGCAAATTTTAATTCTAAATGACAATCGATGCATTTTAATTATCCTTAAGTAACACACGGGTGTTACATCCTCCCCGCCTTATAAAAATTTCGTCCTTGAAATTCAATTACCGGTCGATAGAAGATGCGGAAAGTTTTTGTGAAGTTCGTCTTCTTTTTCCCATGTCGCCTCGTCCTCATTGTGGTTACTCCACTGGACTTTGACAAATCGGATAGTCCTTTTTCTCATTACTCGATCTTTGACATCTAGTATTCTCAGGGGGTACTCCTCGTATGATAGGTCTGGTCTCAGTTCCACGATTGGTAGTTGTGTTGCTTCTGGCAGTGTCTCGCATTTCTTCAGTGTGGATACATGAAAAACATTATGTACCGCTGACAAGTTTGGAGGCAGCTCTAATCGGTAGGCTACTGGTCCAACTCTGCCAATAATTTGAAAAGGTCCTACATACCTTGGACTCAACTTTCCTTTCAAACCAAAACGTCTCGTACCTTTTCGAGGTGAAACCTTTAGGTATACTAGATCTCCCTCTTGAAATTCAACTTCCCTCCGTTTGGTGTCTGCTTGTTTCTTTTGACGGTTCTGTGCCGCCGTTAAATGCTCCCGAACTACTCGTAGTTTTTCCTCTGCCTGTTGAACTAATTCTGGGCCTATATACTTCCTCTCACCAATTTCTTCCCAGCATATAGGAGAACGACATTTCTTACCATACAAAGCTTCATACGGAGCCATCTTTATACTGGATTGATAACTGTTGTTGTATGCAAATTTGACTAGAGGAAGGGACTCATCCCACTTTTCTTTGAAGTCCAACATGCTTGCTCGAAGCATATCTTCCAGTATTTGTATGACTCGCTCTGTTTGTCCATCAGACTGGGGATGATAGGCTGTACTAAAATTTAGTTTGGTCCCCAAGGTCTTATGTAAACTTCTCCAAAATCTTGAAACAAACCTTGGATCTCGATCTGAAGCAATATTTATAGGGACGCCATAGTTCGTAACTATCTCCCTAATATATAACCTTGTTAATTTTTCAAGGGTCATTGTTTTCTTGACTGGTATGAATTGTGCCACCTTGGTCAATCTGTCTACTATAACCCATATAGAATCATATCCTGCGGAAGTTTTCGGCAATCCGGTAACAAAATCCATACTGATATCCTCCCATTTCCAACTAGGAATTCTTAGCGGTTGCAGGAGGCCTGGTGCTTTTTGATGGTCCACCTTTACCTGCTGACATATTGGACATTCCAGGACGAATCTTGCTATTTCTCTCTTCATATTTGGCCACCAAAAATTTCCTTTAATATCCCGATACATCTTTGTGCTACCAGGATGTACAGTGTATGGAGTGGTGTGAGCTTCTTGCATGATCTCCAATTTCAACTCTGCATTTTTAGGTACACAAATACGTTCTCTCAACCATATAGATCCATCCATCCGTATGTGAAATTCTGATGGCTTTCCTTGCTCTATGCTTTCTCGGAGACTGACAAGAAAAGGATCTTCCAGTTGCTTTATCCTAATTCTTTCTTGAAGATCAGGTTTGACCTGTAGTGCCATAATAGTGATTGATGGGTCACGTACATGCACCTCTATTCCCATCTTGTCTAAGTCCTCCAAAATCTTCCTTTGTGAGGTGATTAAAGATGCCACATTGCAATCAGATTTTCTGCTTAGCGCGTCAGCTACTGCGTTTGCTTTACCCGGATGGTAATTGATATTGACATCGTAGTCTTTAAATAGCTCGATCCATCTTCTCTGCCGCATATTTAATTCCTTTTGTGTGAAGATATATTTTAAACTCTTGTGGTCAGTAAAAATCTCACAGTGTTCTCCATACAAATAATGTCTCCATATTTTTAGAGCAAATATTATAGCACCTAATTCCAGATCGTGTGTTGGATAATTTTTCTCATATGGTCTAAGTTGTCGAGAGGCATATGCGATTACCTTGTTGTTCTGCATGAGGACACAACCGAAAGCAATTTTTGAAGCATCACAGAAAATAGTAAATCCAATCCCATTTATTGGTACTGCGAGAACTGGGGCAGACACTAGTCGACGTTTTAATTCTTGAAAACTTTCTTCGCACTTCTCGGTCCAGTCAAACTTTACTCCTTTGCGAGTGAGCTGTGTCAGTGGCGCTGCAAGCTGAGCAAAACCTTCAATAAATCTCCGGTAATATCCGGCTAACCCAAGAAAACTTCTTATCTCAGTAATCGTGGTTGGCCTGTTCCAGTCCAACACTGCCTGAACTTTTGTTGGGTCTGCAGATATACCCTCTCCAGAAATAATGTGGCCTAGGAATGATACTTTGTCTAACCAAAAGTCGCACTTCTTGAGTTTAGCGTATAACCGGTGTTTCCTCAATGTTTGAAGTACTGCTCTCAAATTTTCGGCGTGTTCCTCTTCTGTCTTTGAATATATTAAAATATCATCAATAAATATCACAACAAACTGGTCCATGAATGGTCTGAATACACGATTCATTAAATCCATAAAAGCTGCAGGTGCATTTGTTAATCCAAACGGCATGACTATATATTCGTAGTGTCCGTATTTGGTGCGAAAAGCTGTCTTTGGAATATCTCCTTCTTTAATTTTTAGCTGGTGATACCCCGATTGCAAATCTATCTTTGAAAATACCCGCGAGCCTTGTAGCTGATCAAGTAAATCATCGATCCTAGGCAAGGGATATTTATTCTTAATAGTTACCTTATTCAGCTCCCGATAATCAATACATAATCGCCAACTGCCATCTTTCTTCTTTACAAATAATACTAGAGCGCCCCATGGTGACATGCTTGGACGAATAAATCCCTTTTCTTCTAACTCTTTGATCTGTTGCTTGAGTTCTTTTAGTTCTGCTGGAGCCATTCTGTATGGGGTCTTTGAAATAGGATTAGTACCAGGGACCAGGTTTATGCTGAACTCAATCTCTCGGTCCGGTGGAATTCCAGGTAACTCTTTAGGAAATACATCAGGAAATTCTCTAACCACAGGAATATCCTCTATACGTTTCTCCTTTATTTCCAAGTTCCTAACTTGTGCGTACCTTGTTTTCTTGTGGCTCCCTTGGTACACTATTTTCTGTTGACCAGGTACTTGAAGTATCACTTTCTTCCCATGGCAATCAATAGTTGCATGATTTTCAATCAACCAATCCATGCCTAGTATTATATCAAAATCATGCATATCTAGTACTATCAAATCTGCCCGAAGTTCATGTCCCCTTATAATAACCGGACAATTAGTGCATACCCTTCGAGTTATCATCTCAGCCATTGGAGACTCTACCACGATTTTTTTCTTTATAGGTGTACTTTCTATTCCATGGGTACCAATAAATTTAGAAGATATAAAAGAGTGGGTAGCACCAGAGTCAAACAAAACAACCGCATTATGAGAACATACTCGGAACGTACCTGTAACCACATTGCTATCATTGTCCACCTCATTTTGGGTCAAATGATTTACTTTAGCACGAACAGGCTGTTGCTTCCTTCCAGGATTGTTCGTGTACCGAGGAGCAATATTCGCCTTAGGAGGCGGTGCAGGTAGGTACAATGGTGTTTTTGGTGCAGGCAAAGCAAATGACTGATTATGAGTAAAATTCTTGTTCCGGCACTGACTGATAACATGTCTCTCCTTGCCGCATCCGAAGCATTTTCCCTGTCGCTGCTCACACTGGGAAGCCATATGATCTCCATGAAAAATAACACATTTATTAACTATGGGCTGATATGTTGCTCGATTATTTGGGCGCCAATTTTGATGTGCCTTCCTTTGCATGTTTCCTTGACCACGGTCATCGAACCTCATCTTTTTGTTTGGTTTCTCAACTTCAGCACGTTCTTCAAGGTATGCTTGTTCCACTGTAAGAGCCTTGTTAGCTATGTCATGAAATGATTTTAATTCAAATACCTCCACGCGCGCCTTGATGGGTTGACGTAAGCCTTGAGCGAACCTTCGCGCCTTTACTTCATCATTTTCAACGTACGCCATCGCATAACGGGCAAGTCTAGAAAAATTAATTTCATATTCTGCCACGCTTTTATCACCTTGCTTTAGCTGTAGAAATTCAAGCTCCATTTTCCTCTGAACACTTTCAGGAAAATATTTTCTTTGAAATTCTTGCCTAAATATCGCCCAAGTAACCAAATAATTTTCTGGATATTTCTTTTTGTGCACATTCCACCAATCAAAAGCTCCACCTTGTAACATAAACGTAGCTAGTGTCACCTTCTCTTGCTCTGGACAGTGCCTTGCTTCAAATATTTTTTCTATCTCAGTTAACCAGTCATCTGCGTCCATAGGATTAGCACTGCCAAGAAAGGCAGGCGGCTTCAGTCGCATGAATTGGCGCAAGCTGTCCTGTGTCCCACCCTCATGAGAGTTCTCTCCTCGGGGTGACTGTTGTACTAACTGCTCCAAGATTACAGTCTGTCGCATTTGAGTTTGTTCCTGGCGGTTCAACATCTCCAAGAGCAAATTACTTGGAGGAAGTTGATCTTCTGCGGTCCTTTGAGATCCACCGCTACCTCCAGCGTGGGTAGTAGAAAAATCTCCATGATCGTGGTTAGCCATCTATACAATCATGAAGGATGGAGAGCAAAATAAATAAATAAACTGCCACTCTTCATAGCATGCATCAGTACATAAAAGTTGATTTTACTATATAAGAGGGGTTGACACGTACAACCAAAATTTGCACAGCCTCACCTGACAGGAGTGCTAGTGTCAACATCAAGCTACATGCAAAGGCTAGTAAAAGTGGAAGCAACCTACTACTACTAGGGTTGCTACAGGAGGCAGACATCACATGCGAACTGGATAGGTCACACCATTACACACTAGATACTAGTAGCTCTGCCACTTCATTTATTTAAGCTAGTACGTACGACCACTCAAGTTGTACTATCGCCTGCTAGCTAGTACGTTGCACGCCCTTAGTTCTTTCCTTTCTCATCCTTCATTGCTACAAGCTGCTGACGGAGGCACCAGTTCTCTGCCTTCAAATCCATCATCTCACTCTCCTGTTTGTTGTTGACGTCTTCCAGCTCATCTCTTTCTTGCTTCAGCTTCTTGGTCTTGTGTCCCTCCTCCTCGATCCAGCGATCGCGGTCCTCCACCTCTATTTCATGGTCATGCTTTATTTCATAAAGTTGGGCCTGATGCTCCTGCTCTAACTCGTCTAGTTCTTGCTTCCTACGAACCTCATGGTACTGCTGGAGTTGTGCAATCTCCTCCTAGTGTTGCTGCTCAGAACGTGCCAAGTCCAGCAAAGTCTCCCAGTACTCATAGCTGTGCAAGTCCACTAGGCCAAAGTTCAGACTAAAGTAGAGTGATTTAAGCGCTTCACGAGCCGCCGAGCACCCAGCTTCATGATCATCCTCGCCATAGCCATAGAAGGTAGTGTATGCACCAGGGTCATGTGGAGTGACCTGCACGTGCACAGCTCCCTGGATTCCTCCATCCGAAAGAGCACTAGTAGAGATCACTGGTGGCTCTAGGTGAAAATGATCGGCTACCTCCTCGAGGATTTGCACAAAGTTAAGATGGAAGATGGTTGCGCCATCCATCCCTGATTCCAACCACACATATTAGCACTAACAAAATGCATGCATAAGAAGTGAAATACTAAATTTCATGACAGGACATATAATCAAATGAGCCACGTAAATGTTAGCTTCACATAAAATAAGCACAAAAAAGAGCGTTTCTAACTTATACGCACAAAATAATACCCTGGTTATTCCCCATTAGTTGCAACAGTTTTTAATTTTATTTAACCTAAGCTCTGATTACCACTTAAGCTGTCACGCCACAAAACATGGTTCGGACGTAACAGCCGCCACGCGTTCATAAACAAAAGATTATAAACGTGTGAGGCCTAAACTAAAACTTTTCACAATAACACATAATAAGCATGTATTCTATATTCTGGGGATACATAGTTCTTGCTGAAAATAAACTTCTAAAGTACTTCAATTTATTCCCTCCCGGCGCGTGCTACGCCTACTGCTCAAAGCCAAGCTCAGGATCATTACCACTTTGGGCTGCAAAAATAGAAATTAAGCAAGCGTGAGTATGATGATTCATACCCAGCAAGTAGCATTTATTCAAGGGTACAAAAGGAGAAAGTGTTATGGATATCACAACGGTGTAATTCAGTTTCAAGGAAATGATACGACAGCAATGGACAGATTTAGCGGCGGAAAATAAAGTAGTGCAAAAGGCTGAATTAAAAGATGATATTAAACAGAGTTCAACGGAATACTGGAAATATTTATAGCGTTGTATAGGGAAAAAATATTGGTATCACACGTGACCAGCAAGGTTCCCTACCCGGGACTCACAGGGGTGAATATTCACACTTTTACACTCTTAAGAGGGGTACTCCGACATCGACAGTCTCAACCAGAACCACGTGGGTTCTAGAAGAGCAGAGCCCTTCGACCCCCTGAGGCACAACAACTTGACTTACTAGTATGGGTCGTTCCCAAGGATCCATCACCGATACCCTGTTCGGAACAAGTGTCGCCCCCAGCGGAGAACTCAGATAGTCCCATACCTGAACCGTGACCGGTACAATATGTTTGCGGTCGTGACACCAATATAGACAATATGTGAATATGGAAATAAGGAGGTCAGTGGTATGATGAAACTTATGTAGTAATCCTCACGTCTCCACGTAAGCCCAAATAATCATGACGATTACTTGCTCACCGGAACATATTTCTCTTCAACAGTACCGTGGCCAACGAACAGAGGACAGTTGCAGAAGAACTCATATATCACGGTACAGTGGCTAGCAAAAGAAATACTAGCAGCAGTATATCTCTAGATCAGTGTAACAGTGTGCAAGTCGCAGGACCAAGCACAGCAACGAAATATGAACAGAGGAACTGCTACTTGCCTGACAGCAGTACCCGTCTACCACGCGGTCGCTAGGAACAACACCAGCGAGAGCTCCAACTTCTTCTTCCAGCAGACGACTCTGACTAGTGTGTCAATGGTCCTACGCTACAGCACCTGGTCACCTTATATACTGGTAACAAGTGAGTAGCTCCTTGTGAACACATTAATCGTCGTCCAGCTGCCGCCGTAACTCCTGCTTGCTCCAAAGGATAAGCTAATGCCCCTTTGCTTCACCTAATGGCTGGTTCGATGCACCTACTAGCTCATGCATGCATATGTTTCTAACCAGAGCAATGACACGTACATTCTATCTCTCAAGGAAAAGACACGTAGCCATGCAACAAGCCTTCTCATCGCTGCATGCAAAAATATCTACTGCCCTAGACGTGGTACAGTGTAATCCAAGAGCTAGCTGGCCTGTGAGAAGAAAATACAGCTAACCTTACTGAGCTAGTCGGCAGGCTACGTACATGCATTACGGCAACGGTGACTAGATGGATGCATGCAGTGCGTTGAGTACAGACCATGGATGTGGTGCATGCCATGCATTGATGCATGCATGTAAGTGTACGTGGATTGCTCAAGCAAATGCAATACTCCACCATCTTCTAATACAAAGAAAATCTACTAATGATTGGGATGCACCTATTGGTCTTAAGATATTTATCTCCAAAATTATTTATAAATACTAGCATGCCTGAGTTATTAGAAAAATGATAGTTAAGCAAAATTTAATTCTAAATGACAATCGATGCATTTTAATTATCCTTAAGTAACACACGGGTGTTACAGGCCATCTTCCCCTCGTCGCCGCCGGCAGATGTCGCTGGGAAAACCCGCGCGGCTCGGCGGCGGCGGGGCACTTCCTCCTCCCATCTGAGCTCCAGCAGCGCGGGCTGCCCATCTCGGCGGGATCCAGGGCGCTGCTCCCGCGTTGGTGCGCGCACGGGCTGGGGCAGCCGCATTCGAGCGCGGGGAGGCGCACGTAGGGCGGCGCAGCTTGGCTGTGTCGGAGAGGCTGCGGATCTGGCGGCTCCAAGGAGGGTGCGGATCTGGCGAGTTGGGCGTGATGGGAGAGCTCCTCTCACTACTAGGAAAATGGCTATAGATGATATGGACATTAATGGCGCACCATGTATGTGGTGCGCCACTGCTATATAGCAGTGGCACACCAGATACAGGTGCGCCATCATTGACATATTACTAATGGCGCACCTGGTGTGTGGTGCGCCATTAGTAGTTTTGAAAAAAAATTGTTAGTAATGACGCACCATGGGACAGTGCACCATTACTAGTTGACATAGTAATGGCGCTCCACACCCACCGTGCGCCATTAGTAGTTTTGAAAATAAAAATAAAAAACAATTGTTAGTAATGGCGCACCATGGGATAGTACGCCATTACTAGTTAAAACTAGTAATGGCGCACTGTCCACTGATACGTCCATTTTGCATCATGCTTTTATATCGATATTTATTGCATTATGGGCTGTTATTACACATTATGTTACAATACTTATGCCCATTCTCTCTTATTTTACAAGGTTTACATAAAGAGGGAGAATGCCGACAGCTGGGATTCTGGGCTGGAAAAGAAGTAAATATTAGAGACCTATTCTACACAACTCCAAAAGTCATGAAACTTCACGGAAGATATTTTCCAAGTATATAAAAAATACTGAGAGCAAGAACTTCACCAGGGGGCCACACCCTGCCCACGAGGGTGGGTGGCGCGCCCTACCCCCCTGGGCGCGCCCCCTACCTCGTGGGCCCCCTGGTGGCCCTCCGGTGGCCATCTTCTGCTATATGGAGTCTTTAGATGAGAAAAAAAAAATCATAAACCATCTTCTCGGACGAAAATCCGCCGCCACGAGGCGGAACCAATCTAGGGCTCTGGCGGAGCTGTTCTGCCGGGGAGACTTCCCTCCCGGAGGGGGAAATCATCGCCATCGTCATCACCAACGCTCCTCTCATTGGGAGAGAGCAATCTCCATCAACATCTTCATCAGCACCATCCCCTCTCAAAACCCTAGTTCATCTCTTGTATCCAATTCTTGTCTCCAAGTCCGGGATTGGTGCTAGTAGGTTGCTAGTAGTGTTAGTTACTCCTTGTAGTTGATGCTAGTTGGTTTAATTGGTGGAAGATCATATGTTCAGATCCTATATGCATATTAATACCCCTCTGATTATGAACATGTTTATGCTTTGTGAGTAGTTACTTTTGTTCCTGAGGACATGGGAGAAGTCTTGCTATTAGTAGTCATGTGAATTTGGTATTTGTTCGATATTTTGATGAGATGTATGTTGTCTCTCCTCTAGTGGTGTTATGTGAACGTTGACTACATGACACTTCACCATTATTTGGGCCTAGAGAAAGGCATTGGGAAGTAATAAGTAGATGATGGGTTGCTAGAGTGACAGAAGCTTAAACCCTAGTTTATGCGTTGCTTCGTAAGGGGCCGATTTGGATCCATATGTTTCATGCTATGGTTAGGTTTACCTTAATACTTTTGTTGTAGTTGCGGATGCTTGCAATAGAGGTTAATCATAAGTGGGATACTTGTCCAAGTAAGGGCAGTACCCAAGCACCGGTCCACCCACATACCAAATTATAAAAGTACCGAACGTGAATCATATGAACGTGATGAAAACTAGCTCGACGATATTCCCATGTGTCCTCGGGAGCGCTTTACATCATATAAGAGTTTGTCCAGACTTGTCCTTTGCTACAAAAAGGATTGGGCCACCTTGCTGCACTTTATTTACTTTTGTTACTTGTTGCTCTTTACAAATTATCCTATCACAAAACTATCTGTTACCACTTATTTCAGTACTTGCAGAGAATACCTTGCTGGAAACCGCTTATCATTTCCTTCTGCTCCTCGTTGGGTTCGACACTCTTACTTATCGAAAGGACTACGATAGATCCCCTATACTTGTGGGTCATCAAGACTCTTTTCTGGCGCCGTTGCCGGGGAGTGAAGCGCCTTTGGTAGGTGGAATTTGGTAAGGAAAAATTTATATAGTGTGCTGAAATTTACTATCACTTGTCACCATGGAAAGTAATCCTCTGAGAGGCTTGTTCGGGGTATCTTCACCCCGACCAGTAGAGCAAATAGTTGCTCCTCAACCTACTGAACCTACTGAAAATGAAAATGAAAATGAAAATGAAAATGCTTGCTTTGAAGTTCCTGCAGGTATGATAGAAAAGCTGCTAGCTAATCCTTTTTTAGGAGATGGAACAAAACATCCTGATGAACATCTCATATATGTGGATGAAGTTTGTGGATTATTTAAGCTTGCAGGTATACCCGAAGATGTTGTTAAGAATAAGGTCTTCCCTTTATCTTTGAGGGGAGATGCATCGACATGGTATAGGCTATGTGATGATATGAGGTCTTGGAATTACAAACGATTGAAATTGGAATTTCATCAGAAGTTTTATCCTATGCATCTTGTTCATCATGATCGCAATTATATATATAATTTTTGGCCTCGCGAAGGAGAAAGCATCGCTCAAGCTTGGGGGAGGCTTAAACCAATGTTATATTCATGCCCCAATCATGAGCTCTCAAGAGAAGTGATTATTCAAAAATTTTATGCTCAACTTTCTGGTAACAATCGCACCATGCTTGATACTTCTTGTGCTGGCTCTTTTATGATGAAGACTATTGAATTCAAATGAGATTTATTGGAAAGAATTAAACGCAACTCTGAAGATTGGGACCTCGACAATGGTAAGGAGTCAGGTATGACACCTAGTTTTGATTGTGTTAAATCTTTTATGGATACCGATATTTTTCGTAAATTTAGCACTAAATATGGACTTGACTCTGAGATAGTAGCTTCTTTCTGTGAATCTTTTGCTGCCTATGTTGATCTCCCCAAGGAGAAGTGGTTTAAATATCATCCTCCGATAGAAGTAAAAGTAGCTGCACCTATTAAAGTTGAAGAAAAGACTATCACTTATAATGATCCTATTGTTCCTACTTCTTATGTTGAGAAACCACCTTTCCCTGTTAGGATAAAGGATCATGCTAAAGCTTCAACTGTAGTTCATAAAAGCAATATTAAAACATATACACCTCCTGAGCAAGTTAAAGTTGAGCCTAATATTGCTATCGTTAAAGATCTCTTGTCTGATAATATTGATGGGCATGTTATTTATTTCTGTGATGAAACTGCTAGAATTGCTAAACCCCGTGATAAAGATAAACCTATACCTATGGTAGGCATGCCTGTTATTTATGTTAAAATAGGAGATCATTGTTATCATGGCTTATGTGATATGGGTGCCAGTGCTAGCGCAATACCTTATTCCTTATACCAAGAAGTTATGCATGAGATTGCACCTGCTGAAATGGAAGATATTGATGTCACAATTAAACTTGCTAATAGAGATACTATTTCACCAATGGGAATTGTTAGAGATGTTGAAGTCTTGTGTGGGAAAACTAAATATCCTGCTGATTTTCTTGTTCTTGGTTCCCCACAAGATAGCTTTTGTCCCATTATATTTGGTAGACCCTTCTTCAATACCATTAATGCTACCATAGATTGCAAAAGAGATGTTGTTACTATCGGTTTAGATGATATGGCTCATGAATTTAATTTTTCTAAATTTAGTAGACAACACCGTGAAGAAGAATTACCTAGTAAGGATGAAATTATTGGTCTTGCTTCTATTGCCTTACCTCCTAGTGATCCTTTAGAACAATATTTGCTAGACCATGAAAATCATATGTTTATGAATGAAAGAAGGGAATTAGATGAAGTATTCTTTAAACAGGAACCTATTCTGAAAAACAATTTACCTATTGAAATCCTAGAGGATCCTCCTCCACCCAAGGGTGATCCCGTATTTGAGCTTAAACCGTTACCTGATACTCTTAAATATGCTTATCTTGATGAGCAAAAGGTATATCCTGTTATTATTAGTGCTAACCTTTCAGAGCATGAAGAAGAGAGATTATTGAAAACTCTGAAGAAGCACCATGCTGCTATTGGGTATACTCTTGATGATCTTAAGGGCATTAGTCCCACTGTATGTCAACATAAAATTAATTTGGAAGAAGATGCTAAACCAGTTCATGATCATCAACGCCGGCTAAATCCTAAAATGAAAGAAGTGGTAAGAAAGGAGAAACTAAAGCTCCTTGAGGCAGGTATAATTTATCCCATTGCTGATAGTCAGTGGGTAAGCCCTGTCCATTGTGTCCCTAAGAAGGGAGGTATTACTGTTGTTCCTAATGATAAAGATGAATTGATTCCTCAAAGAATTATTACAGGTTATAGGATGGTAATTGATTTCTGCAAATTAAATAAGGCTACTAAAAAGGATCATTACCCCTTACCTTTCATCGATCAAATGCTAGAAAGATTGTCCAAACATACACATTTTTGCTTTCTGGATGGTTATTTTGGTTTCTCTCAAATACCTGTGTCGGCCAAAGATCAATCAAAGACTACTTTTACATGCCCTTTTGGTACTTTTGCTTATAGACGCATGCCTTTTGGTTTATGTAATGCACCTGCTACCTTTCAAAGATGCATGATGGCTATATTTTCTGACTTTTGTGAAAAGATTTGTGAGGTTTTCATGGACGACTTTTCCGTCTATGGATCTTCTTTTGATGATTGCTTGAGCAACCTTGATCGAGTTTTGTAGACATGTGAAGAAACTAATCTTGTCTTGAATTGGGAAAAGTGCCACTTTATGGTGAACGAAGGTATTGTCTTGGGTCATAAAGTTTCTGAAAGAGGTATTGAAGTTGATAAAGCCAAGGTTGATGCTATTCAAAAGATGCCATGTCCCAAGGACATCAAAGGTATAAGAAGTTTCCTAGGTCATGCCGGTTTTTATAGGAGGTTCATTAAGGACTTCTCGAAAATTTCTCGGCCTCTGACTAATTTATTACAAAAAGATATACCATTTGTCTTTAATGATGATTGTGTAGAAGCATTTGAAATACTTAAGAAAGCATTGATTTCTACACCTATTGTTCAGCCACCTGATTGGAATTTACCCTTTGAAATTATGTGTGATGCTAGTGATTATGCTGTAGGTGCTGTTCTAGGACAAAGAGTTGATAAGAAACTAAATGTTATTCAATATTCTAGTAAAACCGTTGACAATGCTCAAAGAAATTATGCTACCACTAAAAAAGAATTCTTAGCAGTTGTATTTGCTTGTGATAATTAAGTTCAGACCTTATATTGTTGATTCTAAAGTAACTATTCACACTGATCATGCTGCTATTAAATATCTCATGGAAAAGAAAGATGCTAAACCTAGACTTATTAGATGGGTTCTCTTGCTAAAGAATTTGATTTACATATTGTTGATAGAAAAGGAGCTGAGAACCCTGTTGCAGACAACTTGTCTAGGTTAGAAAATGTGCTTGATGACCCACTTCCTATTGATGATAGCTTTCCTGATGAGCAATTAAATGTCATAAATGCTTCTCATACTGCTCCATGGTATGCTAATTATGCTAATTACATTGTTGCTAAGTTTATACCACCTAGTTTCACATACCAGAAAAAGAAAAAGTTCTTCTATGATTTGAGACATTAGTTTTGGGATGACCCACATCTTTATAAAGAAGGAGTAGATGGTGTTATTAGACGTTGTGTACCTGAGCATGAGCAGGAACAGATCCTACGCAAGTGTCACTCCGAAGCTTATGGAGGACACCATGCTGGAGATAGAACTGCACATAAGGTACTACAATCTGGTTTTTATTGGCCTACTCTCTTCAAGGATGCCCATAAGTTTGTCTTATCTTGTGATGAAATGTCAAAGAATTGGTAATATTAGTAGACGTCAAGAAATGCCTATGAACTATTCACTTGTTATTGAACCATTTGATGTTTGGGGCTTTGACTATATGGGACCTTTTCCTTCCTCTAATGGTTATACACATATTTTAGTTGCTGTTGATTACGTTACTAAGTGGGTAGAAGCTATTCCAACTAGTAGTGCTGATCATAATACTTCTATTAAATTGCTTAAAGAAGTTATTTTTCCAAGATTTGGAGTCCCTAGATATTTAATGACTGATGGTGGTTCACATTTTATTCATGGAGCTTTCCGTAAAATGGTTGCTAAATATGATGTTAATCATAGAATTGCATCTCCTTATCACCCTCAGTCTAGTGGTCAAGTAGAATTGAGTAATAGAGAACTCAAATTAATTTTGCAAAAGACTGTTAATAGGTCTAGAAAGAATTGGTCCAAGAAACATGATGATGCATTATGGGCCTATAGAACTGCATATAAAAATCCTATGGGTATGTCTCCGTATAAAATGGTCTATGGAAAAGCATGCCACTTACCTCTCGAACTAGAACACAAGGCTTATTGGGATATTAAAGAACTTAATTATGATTTTAAACTTGCCGGTGAGAAGAGATTATTTGATATTAGCTCACTTGATGAATGGAGAACACAAGCCTACGAAAATGCCAAGTTGTTTAAAGAAAAAGTTAAAAGATGGCACGAAAAAAGGATACAAAAGCGTGAGTTTAATGTAGGTGATTGCTACCTCTTTTAGCAATGCGTTGGTATTCCCCGAAGAGGAATGGATGATGCAGCAAAGTAGCGTACGTATTTCCCTCAGTTTTTGAGAACCAAGGTATCAATCCAGTAAGAGGCTATGCGCAAGTCCATCGTACCTGCACAAAACAAATAAATCCTCGCAACCAACGCAAATAGGGGTTGTCAATCCCTATAGGGCCACTTACGAGAGTGAGATCTGATAGATATGATAAGATAATATTTTTGGTATTTTTTATGATAAAGATGCAAAGTAAAATAAAGGCAAAGTAAATAACTAAGTAGCAGGAGATTGATATGATAAAGATAGACGCGGGGGCCATAAGTTTCACTAGTGGCTTCTCTCAAGAGCATAAGTATTCTACGGTGGGTGAACAAATTACTGTTGAGCAATTGACAGAATTGAGCATAGTTATGAGAATATCTAGGTATGATCATGTATATAGGCATCACGTCCGAGACAAGTAGACCAACTCCTGCCTGCATCTACTACTATTAATCCACTCATCGACCGCTATCCAGCATGCATCTAGAGTATTAAGTAAAAACAGAGTAACGCCTTAAGCAAGATGACATGATGTAGAGGGATAGACTCATGCAATATGAAGAAAACCCCATCTTGTTATCCTCGATGGCAACAATACAATACGTGCCTTGCTGCCCTTACTGTAACCGGGAAAGGACACCGCAAGATTGAACCAAAGCTAAGCACTTCTCCCATTGCAAGAAAGATCAATCTAGTAGGCAAAACCAAACTGATAATTCGAAGAGACTTGCAAAGGTAACCAATCATACATAAAAGAATTTAGAGAAGATTCAAATATTATTCATAGATAGACTTGATCATAAACCCACAATTCATCAGTCTCAACAAACACACCACAAAAAGAAGATTACATCGAATAGATATCCACAAGAGAGGGGAGAACATTGTATTGAGATCCAAAAAGAGAGAAGAAGCCATCTAGCTACTAACTATGGACCCGTAGGTCTGAAGTAAACTACTCACACTTCATCGGAGAGGCTATGGTGTTGATGTAGAAGCCCTCCGTTATCGATGCCCCCTCCGGCGGAGCTCCGGAACAGGCCCCAAGATGGCATCTCGTGGATACAGAAAGTTGCGGCGGTGGACTTAGGGTTTTGGCTCCGTATCTAATCGTTTGGGGGTACGTGGGTATATATAGGAGGAAGAAGTACGTCGGTGGAGCAACAGGGGGCCCACGAGGGTGGGGGCGCGCCTGGTAGGGTAGGGCACGCCCCCTACCTCGTGGCCTCCTGTTACATGCCTTGACGTAGGGTCCAAGTCTCCTGAGTTGTATTCGGTGAGAAATTCACGTTCCCGAAGGTTTCATTCCGTTTGGACTCCGTTTGATATTCCTTTTCTTCGAAACCCTAAAACAGGCAAAAAACAACAATTTTGGCCCGGGCCTCCGGTTAATAGGTTAGTCTCAAAAATAATATAAAAGTGGATAATAAAGCCCAATAATGTCCAAAACAGTAGATAATATAGCATGGAGCAATCAAAAATTATAGATACGTTGGAGACGTATCAACCATCCCCAAGCTTAATTCCTGCTCGTCCTCGAGTAGGTAAATGATAAAAACAGAATTTTTGATGCGGAGTGCTACTTGGCATGATTTTAATGTAATTCTTCTTAATTGTGGTATGAATATTCAGATCCGAAAGATTCAAGACAAAAGTTCATATTGACATAGAAAATAATAATACTTCAAGCATACTAACAAAGCAATTATGTCTTCTCAAAATAACATGGCTAAAGAAAGTTATCCCTACAAAATCATATAGTCTGGCTATGCTCTATCTTCACCACACAAAATATTTAAATCATGCACAACCCCGATGACAAGCCAAGCAATTGTTTCATACTTTTGACATTCTCAAAACTTTTTCAATTTTCATGCAATACATGAGCGTGAGCCATGGATATAGCACTATAGGTGGAATAGAGTGGTGGTTGTGGAGAAGACAAAAAGGAGAAGATAGTCTCACATCAACTAGGCGTATCAACGGGCTATGGAGATGCCCATCAATAGATATCAATGTGAGTGAGTAGGGATTGCCATGCAACGGATGCACTAGAGCTATAAGTATATGAAAGCTCAAAAAGAAACTGAGTGGGTGTGCATCCAAATTGCTTGCTCATGAAGACCTAGGGCAATTTGAGGAGGCCCATCATTGGAATATACAAGCCAAGTTCTATAATGAAAGATTCCCACTAGTATATGAAAGTGATAACATGAGAGACTCTCTACTATGAAGATCATGGTGCTACTTTGAAGCACAAGTGTGGTAAAAGGATAGTAACATTGTCCCTTCTCTCTTTTTCTCTCATTTTTTTATTTGGGCCTTTTATCTTTTTTTCATGGCCTCTTTTCTTTCTCCTTCTTTTGTATGGAGTCTCATCCCGACTTGTGGGGGAATCATAGTCTCCATCATCCTTTCCTCACTGGGACAATGCTCTAATAATGATGATCATCACACTTTTATTTTTCTTACAACTCGATACTTAGAACAAAATATGACTCTATGTGAATGCATCCGGTGGTGTACCGGGATATGCAATGATGCATGAGTGACAAGTATGAAAGAATTATGAACGGTGGCTTTGCCACAAATACTATGTCAACTACATGATCATGCTAAGCAATATGACAATGATGGTGTGTGTCATAATAAACAGAACGGTGGAAAGTTGCATGGCAATATATCTCGGGATGGCTATGGAAATGCCATAATAGGTAGGTATGGTGGCTGTTTGGAGGAAGGTATATGGTGGGTGTATGATACCGGCGAAAGGTGCGCGGTATTAGAGAGGCTAGCAAAGGTGGAAGGGTGAGAGTGCGTATAATCCATGGACTCAACATTAGCCATAAAGAACTCATATACTTATTTCAAAAATCTACAAGTTATCAAGGCAAAGTATTACGCGCATGCTCCTAGGGGGATAGATTGGTAGGAAAAGACCATCGCTCGTCCCCGACCGCCACTCATAAGGAAGACAATCAATAAATAAATCATGCTCCGACTTCATCACATAATGGTTCACCATACGTGCATGCTACGGGAATCACAAACTTCAACACAAGTATTTCTCAAATTCACAACTACTCAACTAGCATGACTTTAATATCACCATCTCCATATCTCAAAACAATTATCAAGTATCAAACTTATCATAGTATTCAACACACTCATAAGAAAGTTTTATTATTAATCTTGCATACCAAGCATATTAGGCTTTTAAGCAAATTACCATGCTATTTAAGACTCTCAAAATAATCTAAGTGAAGCATGAGAGATCAATAGTTTCTATAAAACAAATCCACCACCGTGCTCTAAAAGATATAAGTGAAGCACTAGAGCAAAATTATATAACTCAAAAGATATAAGCGAAGAACATAGAGTATTCTAACAAATTCCAAATCATGTATGGCTCTCTCAAAAGGTGTGTACAGAAAGGATGATTGTGGTAAACAAACAAATAAATACTCAAATAATACAAGACGCTCCAAGCAAAACACATAGCATGTGGTAAATAAAAATATAGCTCCAAGTAAAGTTACCGATAGAAGTAGACGAAAGAGGGGATGCCTTCCGGGGCATCCCCAAGCTTTGGCTTTTAGGTGTCCTTAGATTATCTTGGGGGTGCCATGGGCATCCCCAAGCTTAGGCTCTTGCCACTCCTTGTTCCATAATCCATCAAATCTTTACCCAAAACTTGAAAACTTCACAACACAAAACTTAAAGTAGAAAATCTCATGAGCTCCGTTAGCGAAAGAAAACATAAGACCACTTCAAGGTACTGTAAAGAACTCATTATTTATTTATATTGGTGTTATACCTACTGTATTCCAACTTCTCTATGGTTTATAAACTATTTTACTAGCCATAGATTCATCAAAATAAGCAAACAAACATACGAAAAACAGAATCTGTCAAAAACAGAATAGTCTGTAGTAATCTGTAGCTAGCGCAAGATCTGGAACCCCAAAAAATTCTAAAATAAATTGCTGGACGTGAGGAATTTATCTATTAATCATCTGCAAAAATAATTAACTAAATAGCACTCTCCAAATAAAAATGACAGCAGTTCTAGTGAGCGCTAAAGTTTCTGTTTTTTACAGCAAGTTCAACAAGACTTTCCCCAAGTCTTCCCAATGGTTCTACTTGGCACAGACACTAATTAAACACAAAAAACACAACCAAAACTGAGGCTAGATAATTTATTTATTACTAAACAGGAAAAAAAAATCAAGGAATAAAAATAAAATTGGGTTGCCTCCCAACAAGCGCTATCGTTTAACGCCCCTAGCTAGGCATAACAAGCAAGAATAGATCTAGGTATTGCCATCTTTGGTAGGCATTCCATAAGTGCCTCTCATAATAGATTCATAAGGTAATTTAATTTTCTTTCAAGGAAAGTGTTCCATGCCTTTCCTTAATGAAAATTGGAATCTAATATTTCCTTCCTTCATATCAACAATTGCACCAATTGTTCTAAGGAAAGGTCTACCAAGAATAATAGGACATGAAGGATTACAATCTATGTCAAGAACAATAAAATTTACGGGCACATAATTCCTATTTGCAACAATAAGAACATCATTAATTCTTCCCATAGGTTTCTTAATAGTGGAATCCACAAGGTGCAAGTTTAAAGAGCAATCATCAAAATCACGGAAACCTAACAAATCACACAAAGTCTTTGGAATCGTGGAAACACTAGCACCCAAATCACATAAAGCATAGCATTCATGATCTTCAATTTTAATTTTAATAGTTGGTTCCACTCATCATAAAGTTTTCTAGGGATAGAAATTTCCAATTCAAGTTTTTCTTCATAAGATTGCATCAAGGCATCAACGATATGTTTAGTAAACGCTTTATTTTGACTATAAGCGTGAGGAGCATTTAGCACGGATTGTAACAAGGAAATACAATCAATCAAAGAGCAATTTTCATAGTTAAATTCCTTGAAATCCATAATAGTGGGTTTAGCAACATCTAGGGTTCTAATTTCTACAATCCCACTTTTATCAAATTTAGCATCAAGATCAAAAGATTCAGAATTCTTGGAACGCCTACTAGGTAACGGTGGATCATATTCAGTCCCATCATTATCAAGATTCATATTGCAAAACAAAGATTTAATAGGGGACACATCAATAACTTTTAGATCTTCATCATTATTTTCATAGCAACTTGGTTTAGCGGCCATCTTATTAACTAGGGTAGCCTGTTTATCCGAAATTTCAGTAGTTAATTTCTCAAGATGAGCAAGTTGGGATCTTAAACCATCGAATTCTTTAGACATATCATCGAGCTCTTTATTCATAAAACTTTTCTATTCTTTAAGCTCGTTTCTGAAGAAACTATTATGTTCAAATTGCAAAACCATGAAACTCCTAACATTATTTTCGATTTCTTCTAACCTTTTAAGCTGAAGGTCACCAAATTTAGGTAGAGCCATTGCGACAAGCAAGCAAACTAACACACAAGCAAATAGAAAGCAAGCGGGCAAAAGGAGGCAAATAGAGAGGGAGGATAGAGAGAGGGCGAATAAAACGGCAAGGGTGAAGTGGGGGAGAGGAAAACGAGAGGCAAATGGCAAATAATGTAATGCGGGAGATAAGGGTATGTGATGGGTACTTGGTATGTTGACTCTTGCGTAGACCTCCCCGGCAACGACGCCAGAAATCCTTCTTGCTACCTCTTTTAGCACTGCGTTGGTTTTCCCCGAAGAGGAAGGGATGATGCAGCAAAGTAGCATAAGTATTTCCCTCAGTTTTTGAGAACCAAGGTATCAATCCGGTAGGAGGCTACGCGCAAGTCCCTCGTACCTGCACAAAACAAATAAATCCTCGCAACCAACGCAAATAGGGGTTGTCAATCCTTATAGGGCCACTTACGAGAGTGAGATCTGATAGATATGATAAGATAATATTTTTGGTATTTTTTATGATAAAGATGCAAAGTAAAATAAAGGCAAAGTAAATAGCAAAGTAAATAACTAAGTAGTAGGAGATTGATATGATAAAGATAGACCCGGGGGCCATAGGTTTCACTAGTGGCTTCTCTCGAGAGCATAAGTATTCTACGGTGGGTGAACAAATTACTGTTGAGCAATTGACATAATTGAGCATAGTTATGAGAATATCTAGGTATGATCATGTATATAGGCATCACGTCCGAGACAAGTAGACCGACTCCTGCCTGCATCTACTACTATTACTCCACTCATCGACCGCTATCCAGCATGCATCTAGAGTATTAAGTAAAAACAGAGTAACGCCTTAAGCAAGATGACACGATGTAGAGGGATAGACTCATGCAATATGAAGAAAACCCCATCCTGTTATCCTCGATGGCAACAATACAATACGTGCCTTGCTGCCCTTATTGTCACCGGGAAAGGACACCGCAAGATTGAACGCAAAGCTAAGCACTTCTCCCATTGCAAGAAAGATCAATCTAGTAGGCCAAACCAAACTGATAATTCGAAGAGACTTGCAAAGATAACCAATCATACATAAAAGAATTCAGAGAAGATTCAAATATTATTCATAGATAGACTTGATCGTAAACCCACAATTCATCGGTCTCAACAAACACACCGCAAAAAGAAGATTACATCGAATAGATCTCCACAAGAGAGGGGGAGAACATTGTATTGAGATCCAAAAAGAGAGAAGAAGCCATCTAGCTACTAACTATGGACCCGTAGATCTGAAGTAAACTACTCACACTTCATCGGAGAGGCTATGGTGTTGATGTAGAAGCCCTCCGTGATCGATGCCCCCTCCGGCAGAGCTCCGGAATAGGCCCCAAGATGGGATCTCATGGATACAGAAAGTTGTGGCGATGGACTTAGGGTTTTGGCTCCGTATCTGATCGTTTGGGGGTACGTGGGTATATATAGGAGGAAGAAGTACGTCGGTGGAGCAACAGGGGGCCCACGAGGGTGGGGGCGCGCCTGGTAGGGTAGGGCGCGCGCCCCTACCTCGTGGCCTCCTGTTATGTGCCTTGACGTAGGGTCCAAGTCTCCTGAGTTGTATTCGGTGAGAAAATCACGTTCCCGAAGGTTTCATTCCGTTTGGACTCCGTTTGATATTCCTTTTCTTCGAAACCCTAAAACAGGTAAAAAACAGCAATTCTGGGCTGGGCTTCCGGTTAATAGGTTAGTCCCAAAAATATTATAAAAGTGGATAATAAAGCCCAATAATGTCCAAAACAGTAGATAATATAGCATGGAGCAATCAAAAATTATAGATACGTTGGAGACGTATCAGTGATTATGTATTGATATACAACTCTCGTTTAAGATTTTTTGCAGGAAAACTTCTCTCTAACTGGGAAGGCCCTTACGTTATCGAGGAGGTCTACCGTTCCGGTGCCATGAGAATCAACAACTTCGAAGGCACAAATCCGAAGGTGGTGAACGGTCAAAGAATCAAACATTATATCTCAGGTAATCCCATAAATGTTGAAACCAATGTTATTGAAACCGTAACCCCGGAGGAATACATAAGGGACACTTTTTGGAACATTTCAGACTCCGAAAAGGAATAGGTATGTGGTACGGTAAGTAAACCGACTCCAAAAAAGTTTTTAAGGCAATATTTCTCCGTTTTGGAATATTTAGAAAAATAGAAAAATAAGCAGCAGTCCGGGAAGGACATGAGGGCTCCACGAGGGTGGAGGGCGCGCCCTACCCTACTGGGCGCGCTGTTGGAAATATGCCCTAGAGACAATAATAAAAGCATTATTATTATATTTCCTTGTTCATGATAATTGTCTTTATTCATGCTATAATTGTATTATCCGGAAATCGTAATACATGTGTGAATAACAGACACCAACATGTCCCTAGTAAGCCTCTAGTTGACTAGCTCGTTGATCAACAGATAGTCATGGTTTCCTGACTATGGACATTGGATGTCATTGATAACGAGATCACATCATTAGGAAAATGATGAGATGGACAAGACCCAATCCTAAACATAGCACAAGATCGTATAGTTCGTTTGCTAGAGTTTTTCCAATGTCAAGTATCCTTTCCTTAGACCATGAGATCATGTAACTCCCGGATACCGTAAGAATGCTTTGGGTATACCAAACGTCACAACGTAACTGGGTGACTATAAAGGTAGACTACGGGTATCTCCGAAAGTGTCTGTTGGGTTGACATGGATCAAGACTGGGATTTGTCACTTCGTATGACGGAGAGGTATCACTGGGCCCACTCGGTAATACATCATCATAATGAGCTCAAAGTGACCAAGTGTCTGGTCACGGGATCATGCATTACGGTACGAGTAAAGTGACTTGCCGGTAACGAGATTGAACGAGGTATTGGGATACCGACGATCGAATCTCGGGCAAGTAACATATCGATTGACAAAGGGAATTGCATACGGGGTTGATTGAATCCTCGACATCGTGGTTCATCCGATGAGATCATCGTGGAGCATGTGGGAGCCAACATGGGTATCCAGATCCCGCTGTTGGTTATTGACCAGAGAGTCGTCTCGGTCATGTCTGCTTGTCTCCCGAACCCGTAGGGTCTACACACTTAAGGTTCGGTGACGCTAGGGTTGTGAAGATATGTATATACAGTAACCCGAATGTTGTTCGGAGTCCCGGATGAGATCCCGGACGTCAAGAGGAGTTCCGGAATGGTCCGGAGGTAAAGAATTATATATAGGAAGTGCTGTTTCGGCCATGGGGACAAGTTTCGGGGTCACCGGTATTGTACCGGGACCACCGGAAGGGTCCCGGGGGTCCACCGGGTGGGGCCACCTATCCCGGAGGGCCCCATGGGCTGAAGTGGGAGGGAACCCAGCCCAAAGTGGGCTGGGGCGCCACACCCCCTAGGGCCCATGCGGCTAGGGTTGAGGAGAAACCCTAGAGGGGGCGCCCCCTTGCTTGGGGGGCAAGCCCCCCACCCTAGGCCGCCGCCCCCCCTAGTAGATTCCATCTACTAGGGCCGGCGCCCCCCTAGCACCCCTATATATAGTGGGGGAGAGGAGGGACTTTACACCCCAGCCCCTGGCGCCTCCCTCTCTCCCCGTTACGTCTCCCTCTCGTAGTATAGGCGAAGCCCTGCTACTGTGACGCCCTGCATCCACCACCACGCCGTCGTGCTGCTGGATCTTCATCAACCTCTCCTTCCCTCTTGCTGGATCAAGAAGGAGGAGACGTCTCCCATCCCGTACGTGTGTTGAACACGGAGGTGCCGTCCGTTCGGCGCTTGGTCATCGGTGATTTGGATCACGTCGAGTACGCCTTCCTCATCCCCATTCTTTGAACGCTTCCGCGCGTGATCTACAAAGGTATGTAGATGCAATCCGATCACTCGTTGCTAGATGAACTCCTAGATGGATCTTGGTGAAACGAGTAGGAAAATTGTTGTTTTCTGCAACGTTCCCCAACAGTGGCATCATGAGCTAGGTCTATGCGTAGTTCTTCTTGCGCGAGTAGAACACAATTTGTTGTGGGTGTAGATTTGTCAACTTTCTTGCCGCTACTAGTATTTTCTTGCTTCAGCGGCATTGTGGGATGAAGCGTCCCGGACCAACCTTACACGTACGCTTACGTGAGACCGGTTCCACCGACTAACATGCACTAGTTGCATAAGGTGGCTGGCAGGTGTCTGTCTCTCCCACTTTAGTTGGAGCGGATTCGATGAACAGGGTCCTTATGAAGGGTAAATAGAAGTTGACAAATCACGTTGTGGCTTTAACGTAGGTAAGAAGACGTTCTTGCTAGAACCCTAATTCAGCCACGTAAAACTTGCAACAACAATTAGAGGACGTCTAACTTGTTTTTGCAGCAAGTGGTTTGTGATATGATATGGCCAAAGTTGTGATCAATGATGAATGATCTATATGTGATGTATGAGATGTTCATGCTATTGCAATAGGAATCACGACTTGCATGTCGATGAGTATGACAACCGCCAGGAGCCATAGGAGTTGTCTTTATTCTTTTATATGACCTGCGTGTCATTGAGAAACGCCATGTAAATTACTTTACTTTATTGCTAAACGCGTTAGCCATAGTAGTAGAAGTAATAGTTGGCGAGCAACTTCATGGAGACACGATGATGGAGATCATGATGATGGAGATCATGGTGTCAAGCCAGTGACAAGATGATCATGGAGCCCCAAGATGGAGATCAAAGGAGCTATACGATATTGGCCATATCATGTCACGTTTATTATTTGATTGCATGTGATGTTTATCATGTTTTGCATCTTGTTTACTTAGAACGACGGTAGTAAATAAGATGATCCCTCATAACAATTTCAAGAAGTGTTCTCCCCTAACTGTGCACCGTTGCTAAAGTTCGTCGTTTCGAAGCACGCCGTGATGATCGGGTGTGATAGATCCTTACGTTCACATACAACGGGTGTAAGGCAGTTTTACACATGCAAAACACTTAGGGTTAACTTGACGAGCCTAGCATGTACAGACATGGCCTCGGAACACAGAAGACCGAAAGGTCGAGCATGAGTCGTATAGAAGATACGATCAACATGAAGATGTTCACCGACGTTGACTAGTCCGTCTCACGTGATGATCGGACACGGTCTAGTTAACTCGGATCATGTTATACTTAGATGACTAGAAGAGGGATGTCTATCTAAGTGGGAGTTCATTAATAATTTGATTAGATGAACTTAATTATCACGAACTTAGTCTAAAATATTTTACAATATGTCTTGTAGATCAAATGGCCAACGTAGTCCTCAACTTCAACGCGTTCCTAGAGAAAACCAAGCTGAAAGACGATGGCAGCAACTATACGGACTGGGTCCGGAACCTGAGGATCATCCTCATAGCTGCCAAGAAAGATTATGTCCTACAAGCACCGCTAGGTGAAGCTCCCGTCCCACAGAACCAAGACGTTATGAACGCTTGGCAGACACGTGTTGACGACTACTCCCTCGTTCAGTGCGGCATGCTTTACAGCTTAGAGCCGGGGCTCCAAAAGCATTTTGAGAGACATGGAGCATATGAGATGTTCGAAGAGCTGAAAATGGTTTTTCAAGCTCATGCCCGGATCGAGAGATATGAAGTCTCCGATAAGTTCTTCAGCTGTAAGATGGAGGAAAATAGTTCTGTCAGTGAGCACATACTCACTATGTCTGGGTTACATAACCGCTTGTCTCAGCTGGGAGTTAATCTCCGGATGATGCGGTCATTGACAGAATCCTCCAGTCGCTTCCACCAAGCTACAAGAGCTTTGTGATGAACTTCAACATGCAGGGGATGCAAAAGACCATTCCTGAGTTGTTCTCAATGCTGAAATCAGCGGAGGTAGAAGTCAAGAAGGAACATCAAGTGTTGATGGTCAATAAAACCACTAAGTTCAAGAAGGGCAAGGGTAAAAAGAACTTCAAGAAGGACGGCAAGGAAGTTGCCGTGCCCGGCAAGCAAGCTGCCGGGAAGAAGTCAAAGAATGGACCCAAGCCTGAGACAGAGTGCTTTTATTGCAAAGGGAAGGGTCACTGGAAGCGGAACTGCCCCAAATACTTAGCGGACAAGAAGGCCGGCAACACCAAAGGTATATTTGATATACATGTAATTGATGTGTACCTTACCAGTACTCGTAGTAACTCCTGGGTATTTGATACCGGTGCCGTTGCTCACATTTGTAACTCACAGCAGGAGCTGCGGAATAAACGGAGACTGGCAAAGGACGAGGTGACGATGCGCGTCGGGAATGGTTCCAAGGTCGATGTGATCGCCGTCGGCACGCTGCCTCTACATTTGCCTACGGGATTAGTTTTAAACCTCAATAATTGTTATTTAGTGCCAGCTTTGAGCATGAACATTCTATCGGGATCTCGTTTAATTCGAGATGGCTACTCATTTAAATCCGAGAATAATGGTTGTTCCATTTATATGAGAGATATGTTTTATGGTCATGCTCCTATGGTAAATGGTTTATTCTTAATGAATCTCGAGCGTATTGCTACACATATTCATAGTGTGAGTACCAAAAGATGTAAGGTTGATAATGATAGTCCCACATACTTGTGGCACTGCCGCCTTGGTCACATAGGTGTCAAACGCATGAAGAAGCTCCATGCAGATGGACTTTTAGAGTCTCTTGATTATGAATCATTTGACACGTGCGAACCATGCCTCATGGGTAAAATGACCAAGACTCCGTTCTCAGGAACAATGGAGCGAGCAACCAACTTGTTGGAAATCATACATACTGATGTGTGTGGTCCAATGAGTGTTGAGGCTCGCGGTGGCTATCGTTATGTTCTCACCCTCACTGATGACTTGAGTAGATATGGGTATGTCTACTTAATGAAACACAAGTCTGAAACATTTGAAAAGTTCAAGGAATTTCAGAGTGAGGTTGAAAATCAACGTGACAGGAAAATCAAGTTTCTACGATCAGATCATGGAGGAGAATACTTGAGTCACGAATTTGGCACACACTTAAGAAAATGTGGAATAGTTTCACAACTCACGCCGCCTGGAACACCTCAGCGTAATGGTGTGTCCGAACGTCGTAATCGCACTCTATTAGATATGGTGCGATCTATGATGTCTCTTACCGATTTACCGCTATCTTTTTGGGGCTATGCTTTAGAGACTGCCGCATTCACTTTAAATAGGGCTCCGTCGAAATCCGTTGAGACGACACCGTATGAATTATGGTTTGGGAAGAAACCTAAGCTGTCGTTTCTAAAAGTTTGGGGATGCGATGCTTATGTCAAGAAAAACTTCAACCTAAGAAGCTCGAACCCAAGTCGGAAAAATGCGTCTTCATAGGATACCCTGAAGAAACTATTGGGTATACCTTCTACCTAAGATCCGAAGGCAAGATCTTTGTTGCCAAGAACGGACTCTTTCTGGAGAAAGAGTTTCTCTCGAAAGAAGTAAGTGGAAGGAAAGTAGAGCTTGATGAAGTATTACCTCTTGAACCGAAAAATGGCGCAACTCAAGAAAATGTTCCTGAGGTGCCTGCACCGACTAGAGAGGAAGTTAATGATAATGATCAAGATACTTCTGATCAAACTCCTACTGAAATTCGAAGGTCCACAAGGACACGTTCCGCACCAGAGTGGTACGGCAACCCTGTCTTGGAAATAATGTTGTTAGACAACGGTGAACCTTCGAACTATGAAGAAGCGATGGCGGGCCCGGATTCCGACAAATGGCTAGAAGCCATGAAATCCGAGATAGGATCCATGTATGAAAACAAAGTATGGACTTTGACTGACTTGCCCGTTGAACGGCGAGCCATAGAAAATAAATGGATCTTTAAGAAGAAGACAGACGCGGATGGTAATGTGACCATCTATAAAGCTCGGCTTGTCGCTAAGGGTTATCGACAAGTTCAAGGGGTTGACTACGATGAGACTTTCTCACCGGTAGCGAAGCTGAAGTCTGTCCGAATCATGTTAGCGATTGCCGCATTCTATGATTATGAAATATGGCAAATGGACGTCAAAACGGCATTCCTTAATGGTTTCCTTAAGGAAGAATTGTATATGATGCAGCCGGAAGGTTTTGTCGATCCTAAGAATGCTAACAAGGTGTGCAAGCTCCAACGCTCGATTTATGGGCTGGTGCAAGCATCTCGGAGTTGGAACATTCGCTTTGATGAGATGATCAAAGCGTTTGGGTTTACGCAGACTTATGGAGAAGCCTGCGTTTACAAGAAAGTGAGTGGGAGCTCTGTAGCATTTCTCATATTATATGTAGATGACATACTATTGATGGGAAATGATATAGAACTCTTGGACAGCATCAAGGCCTACTTGAATAAGAGTTTTTCAATGAAGGACCATGGAGAAGCTGCTTATATATTAGGCATCAAGATCTATAGGGATAGATCGAGACACCTCATAGGTCTTTCACAAAGCACATACCTTGATAAGATATTGAAGAAGTTCAATATGGATCAATCTAAGAAGGGGTTCTTGCCTGTGTTACAAGGTATGAAATTGAGCACAGGTCAATGTCCGACCACGGCAGAAGATATAGAAGAGATGAGCGTCATCCCCTATGCATCAGCCATAGGTTCTATTATGTATGCCATGCTGTGTACCAGACCTGATGTAAACCTTGCCGTAAGTTTGGTAGGAAGGTACCAAAGTAATCCCGGCAAGGAACACTGGACAGCGGTCAAGAATATCCTGAAGTACCTGAAAAGGACTAAGGAAATGTTTCTCGTCTATGGAGGTGACGAAGAGCTCGTCATAAAGGGTTACGTCGACGCTAGCTTCGACACAGATCTGATGACTCTAAGTCACAAACCGGATACGTGTATATTTTGAATGGTGGGGCAGTAAGCTGGTGCAGTTGCAAGCAAAGCGTCGTGGCAGGATCTACATGTGAAGCGGAGTACATGGCAGCCTCGGAGGCAGCACATGAAGCAATATGGGTGAAGGAGTTCATCACCGACCTAGGACTCATACCCAATGCGTCGGGGCCGATCAAGCTCTTCTGTGACAACACTGGAGCTATTGCTCTTGCCAAGGAGCCCAGGTTTCACAAGAAGACAAGGCACATCAAGCGTCGCTTCAAATCCATTCGTGAAAATGTTCAAGATGGAGACATAGAGATTTGTAAAGTACATACGGACCTGAATGTAGCGGATCCGTTGACTAAACCTCTCCCTAGAGCAAAACAAGATCAACACCAGAATTCCATGGGTGTTCGATTCATCACAATGTAACTAGATTATTGACTCTAGTGCAAGTGGGAGACTGTTGGAAATATGCCCTAGAGGCAATAATAAAAGCATTATTATTATATTTCCTTGTTCATGATAATTGTCTTTATTCATGCTATAATTGTATTATCCGGAAATCGTAATACATGTGTGAATAACAGACACCAACATGTCCCTAGTAAGCCTCTAGTTGACTAGCTCGTTGATCAACAGATAGTCATGGTTTCCTGACTATGGACATTGGATGTCATTGATAACGAGATCACATCATTAGGAGAATGATGAGATGGACAAGACCCAATCCTAAACATAGCACAAGATCGTATAGTTCGTTTGCTAGAGTTTTTCCAATGTCAAGTATCCTTTCCTTAGACCATGAGATCATGTAACTCCCGGATATCGTAAGAATGCTTTGGGTATACCAAACGTCACAACGTAACTGGGTGACTATAAAGGTAGACTACGGGTATCTTCAAAAGTGTCTGTTGGGTTGACATGGATCAAGACTGGGATTTGTCACTCCGTATGACGGAGAGGTATCACTGGGCCCACTCGGTAATACATCATCATAATGAGCTCAAAGTGACCAAGTGTCTGGTCACGGGATCATGCATTACGGTACGAGTAAAGTGACTTGCCGGTAACGAGATTGAACGAGGTATTGGGATACCGACGATCGAATCTCGGGCAAGTAACATATCGATTGACAAAGGGAATTGCATACGGGGTTGATTGAATCCTTGACATCGTGGTTCATCCGATGAGATCATCGTGGAGCATGTGGGAGCCAACATGGGTATCCAGATCCCGCTGTTGGTTATTGACCAGAGAGTCGTCTCGGTCATGTCTGCTTGTCTCCCGAACCCGTAGGGTCTACACACTTAAGGTTCGGTGACGCTAGGGTTGTGAAGATATGTATATACAGTAACCCGAATGTTGTTCGGAGTCCTAGATGAGATCCCGGACGTCACGAGGAGTTCCGGAATGGTCCGGAGGTAAAGAATTATATATAGGAAGTGCTGTTTCGGCCATGGGGACAAGTTTCGGGGTCACCGGTATTGTACCGGGACCACCGGAAGGGTCCCGGGGGTCCACCGGGTGGGGCCACCTATCCCGAAGGGCCCCATGGGCTGAAGTGGGAGGGAACCCAGCCCAAAGTGGGCTGGGGCGCCACACCCCCTAGGGCCCATGCGGCTAGGGTTGAGGAGAAACCCTAGAGGGGGCGCCCCCTTGCTTGGGGGGCAAGCCCCCCACCCTAGGCCGCCGCCCCCCCCCTAGTAGATTCCATCTACTAGGGCCGGCGCCCCCCCTAGCACCCCTATATATAGTGGGGGAGAGGAGGGACTTTACACCCCAGCCCCTGGCGCCTCCCTCTCTCCCCGTTACGTCTCCCTCTCGTAGTATAGGCGAAGCCCTGCTACTGTGACGCCCTGCATCCACCACCACGCCGTCGTGCTGCTGGATCTTCATCAACCTCTCCTTCCCTCTTGCCGGATCAAGAAGGAGGAGACGTCTCCCGTCCCGTACGTGTGTTGAACGCGGAGGTGCCGTCCGTTCGGCGCTTGGTCATCGGTGATTTGGATCACGTCGAGTACGCCTTCCTCATCCCCGTTCTTTGAACGCTTCCGCGCGTGATCTACAAAGGTATGTAGATGCAATCCGATCACTCGTTGCTAGATGAACTCCTAGATGGATCTTGGTGAAACGAGTAGGAAAATTGTTGTTTTCTGCAACGTTCCCCAACACGCGCCCCCTACCTCGTGGGCACCTCGTGTGCTCTCCGGACTCCATTTTCGTACATGACACGTATTTTGGTCGGTAAAAATTCATTATATAATCTCCTGGAGGTTTTGACTCCTGTATCACGCAAAAATCTCTTGTCTTTGTTTCGAGCTGTTTTCTGTCAGGGTTGTCAAGGCCAGGCACTATATCATCTCCCTCCTCCTCCAACCATGAGGGCAACGATGCTTGGCTAATGAAGATAGAGCTGAAGAGAGAAGAACCAATGGAGATCAACAAGGATGAAGGGATCAAGAAGGCACCCTTCAACTGAATCACAATCTTCTTAGCCCAACAAAAATCGAAGCTTTCAAGATGATTGAGTTAGCTCGTATACAAAATAAGTATCTCACACGTGAAAATGTTTTGTTGAAGGAGCACATCATCGCACTCAAAGGCATTATCCGCAAGTTAGAAGACCCCATGCGCTCAATGTGCGACTATCCATCATCAACATCCCCACCTTCTTCACCAACAAAGAAGAATTGATTATCTGGTGTGGGCACTCCACTTGGTGTCGGTGTACTAGAGTAGGGGTACCCTAGTATCCCGAACTTGTGCACGGGCAGTTGCAGCATCCCACGGCAAGGCTTGCCGGGTGACCGCCAAGGTCCTCCATGGTTCCCCTGGAACCATTCAAGGAGACAAGATCCCGGCAAGAGGAGCTTGCCGGGAAGGCCGCCCAAGGCATCTCAAGGAACTTGCCGCGACGCGCCCCGCGTCCCGGCAAGGCCCGGTGAGCGACAAGCTCCCGGACGCGACAAAACAACGACCGCGACAAGGCGTTTGCCGCGGCAAGCCACCACTCCGTGCCTGCGCTCCAGCACATCCACCAACGTGTCGCTCTGGGACCCTTCCCAGCGTACGTGGCGGGAGGCTGTGCAGCCAGCGGTGAGCGGTGGCAAGCGGCGCTGACAAGGTTGCCGTAGTGGCGAGCGGTGGCGTCCCTGACGGTCCCTTTTACACTGTTTAGGCGACGTAGACGGGCATTTAAGGCCCTTGTCCCCTGCCGTCAGGGTTAGGTATGATACACTGTAGCAGGTAGCTGTACCAACCGCAACACCTTTCCCTTTTTTGCCCTTGTCTACGTTGCCACCTGTCGGTGACCCCTTGAGCATATAAAAGGAGGCCCATGCGCAACATAGGGGGGGGGGGGTTAGCTGGTTCGAACACTCATGCTCGGTCTCGTTAGCCGCTGGTGTGTACTGTAGCACTCCGCGCTCCCGAGAAAGAACTCAATACAAACCACAAAGCAGGAGTAGGGTTTTACGCATCCGTGTGGCCCGAACCTGGGTAAACTGCTCGTGTGTTTCGCCTCGATCCGCTCTTTGCACGACCTCCGCCCCCGCCGAACCGAAAGGGACTCGGCCCGCCGGTCCCATAGGTGTTCGTGGATCAGTCCCCCGACATCTTTGGCACGCCAGGTAGGGGCGTCGAAGTTGTGTGAACCAGATCCGGCGTTCACGCGAGCTAGATCTCCATCATCTTCATCAACATGCCGCCGAAGAAGAAGGCTTCGGAGGCGGCTGCTCCGTCCGCCCCGCTACCACCGGAGCAAACGGCTGATGGGGCGGACGCCGGCGGAAGAACGGGCGTCGACGAGAGAGCTCACGGTGCTGCCAGGTCCAAGGACAAGGCTGCGCTGCCCATCGGCGGCGTAGCCGGCTCCCACAACGACCGGGCGCACTCCAAGACCTCGGCGTCCGTACATGCACCGCGCCCATCTCATGAGGCGCGGGACCGGCAGCGTCACGGTGCTCATAGTACCATGCGTTTGCTGGACCAAGATCGAGCTGGTGGATCTCGGAGCGCTCCAGACCAGCATGCACACCAACATGCTGGCACGAGCGAGGCGCGGTCGCCTGGACGGGATACTGCTCCTTCTAACATAGTTAGAAGTCCGAGCATATCCCGCTCCTCACACCGTTCGCCACCACTGCCCGCCACTGCAGCAGAAGCTTTGGCGCGAGCTCAACTGCTCCTTGACTACCCTCCAATAGCAGACAAGATCGACGACTGGAGGGCCACCATCCAGAGTCTCATCGGCTTCGCCAACGGCGACACTCAGCGGCAGCCGAGCATGTCGCAGCCGCGGCAAGTCAGCCAGGCATGATCCGGTGGTGACAAGACCGGTGGCGGTGCAACCTCTATGCACTCTCCACCCCGAAGGCCAAGATCGCCGACTCACCGGATCCACCTCGACAGCGACTCCACCGCGTCGTTAGATCCGTGAGCTCGCCGCGATCAGCGCCAAATTCTTCACGAACGACAGCAAGAAGACGCTCGTACTCGCATCGAGCGCCGAAGAGAAGCGCGACGTCAATCAGACCAGCATGCTGGGCCCTCTGTTGACATGCATGCGCCAGGGGAACCAGGCGACTTGCCGTACGCGGTAGGTTGCCCTGCATTCACTCGTGAGTTGCGGCAAGTCCAGTGGCCCAGCATGAAGAATTTCAAACCAGACGTACCGGAGAAGTACGATGGCAAGTCGCATCCGTCGGAGTTCCTCAGCATCTACACCATCGCGGTGCAGGCTGCCGGGGGGCGGGACGACAAGATCCTTGCCAACTACTTCCCGCTGGTGCTCAAGCCCAACGTCAGGTCCTGGCTCATGCACTTGCCGGACAACTCCATATCCTCCTGGGCCGACCTGTGCCATCAGTTTGTCGGCGCCTTTACAGGCGGCCACAAACCTCATGGCCAAGAGAGTGACCTTCATCTGCTCGCCCAGAAGGAAGGAGAACCCCTGCGCAAGTATATTCAGAGATTCAGCCGTGTACAGCACAACATCCCAGATGTCCACCCTGCCGCGGTCATCAGCGCGTTCCATCAAAACGTGCGTAACCGCAGGATGCGGGAGGAGATGGCGATGTGCAAGATCAGAGACGTCAGTGAGCTGTATGCCCTGGCCGACAAGTGTGCACGTGCTGAAGAAGGGAGGAAACTCCCCGGAGAGAATATAGGAGCAGGAGGATCTGACAGTGAGGATGCAGCCCCAGCAAAGAAAAACCGGCGGCGGAACAGGAAGAAGAAAGGTAAAGATGTGCTAGTCGTTGAGAAGTCCGGCAAAGAAGGTGGCGCCCAGAAAGCCAAAGTTGGTAGCTCCGGCAAGGAGATTGCCGCATGCACCAACTGCCAGGCTGTGGCGGTCGCCGACAAGCAGGACGGCACCGACAAGCAGTACTGCAAGATTCACCGCACCAAGGGCCATGACCTCCAGAGCTGCAAGAAGGTTGAGCAGCTTGTCCAGCAACAAAAGGCTGAGTACGAGCGACGAGACAAAGAGAGGGCCCAAGGAGGCACTGGAGAATCTGGCAAGAAGCGCGCCGGCCGGGGAGGACGCCGCGGCAAAGCCAAGCAGCGGCAAGGAGACAGACCTCCCCGAGGCCGCGACAAAGATGAAGACGACGACGACGAAGACATGGATGATGTTGAGACCAGCGAACATGAGTTACAGAAAGCCACAGAAGTCTTGTGTGTTGACGGCGGTGCTTCTCTGCATACTTCACACCGCCAACTCAAGCAGTGGGTGCAGGAAGTCAATGCAGCAGAACCACCTGTCGAGTCACGCAAGCTTCTGAAATGGTCCAGCACGCCTATCATCTTTGATATTGAGGATCACCCTGACCGCACAACTGCGGTCGGGTGCTTGCCGATGTTGGTTTCACCAACTATCCGCAACCTCAAGGTCACTAAGATGTTAGTTGACGGCGGGGCCGGCTTGAACCTGATCTCCTCAGCTGTACTCCAAAAACTCCAGATCCCTGACAGCGAGCTTGAAGAGACCGGCACATTCCAAGGAATTAACCCGGGAAGGAGCAAGCCGAAGGGGAAGGTCACGTTGCCAGTAACATTTGGCAGCGAGCTGAACTTCAGGACTGAGAGGGTCACTTTTGACGTTGCCGATATTCTATTGCCTTACAATGGGATACTTGGCCGTCCAGCACTCGCCAAGTTCATGGCAGCCTCTCACTACGCATACAACATGCTGAAGATGCCAGGCCCGATAAGCGTCATCTCTGTCCCCGGCGACAAAAAGGATGCTCTTATCTGCGCCGACAAGATCTACCGGGAAGCGGCAGCCGCAACAGACCGCAAGTCACTTTCCGTTGAAGCTCCCGGGGGGAAGAAGAAGGCCAAGTCCGGCAAGAGTTCTGATGCCCACTCCGGCAAGCGCACCTCTTCGGAGTGCTGCGCTGCCGTCGAGGACGCACCATCGAGCTCCACCGGCAAGTGTAAGAAGACAATGGCAGCTCCACCAGAGACGAAGAAGGTGTCCGCCAAGGAGGACAGCACTGGTGGTACCTTCACCATCAGCGCCACTCTCGACCCTAAATAGGAAAGCGCGCTCATTGCTTTCCTGCGGGCGAATGTCGACGTGTTTGCATGGCAACCGTCTGACATCCCCGGTGTTCCCAGGAAAGTAATTGAGCACCACCTTGCCGTTTGTCCTCATGCGCGGCCCGTCAAGCAGAAAGTTAGGAAGCAAGCAGTGGAGCGCCAAGAATTCATTGCAGAAGAAATCAAGAAATTAGAAGCAGCAGGCCTTGTTAGAGGAGTGCTCCATCCTACGTGGTTGGCCAATCCTGTAGTCGTGCGCAAAGCAAATGGGAAATGGAGACTTTGTATCGATTTTACCGATGTTAACAAAGCTTGTCCCAAAGACCCATTTCCTTTGCCGCGCATTGACCAGATTGTTGACTCCACAGCCGGATGTGATTTGCTTTCATTTCTTGACGCATACTCAGGATACCATCAGATCTTCATGGCAGAAGAGGATGAGGAGAAGACCGCGTTTATTACTCCATGTGGCACGTACTGTTTCGTACGGATGCCTTTTGGTTTAAAAAATGCTGGTTCAACATTTGCAAGAGTAGTCCATGTCGCTCTGGAGCCACAAATACACAGAAATGTGGAAGCCTACATGGATGACATAGTGGTCAAGAGCAAGGACAAGGCGACTCTGATCCAAGATTTAGACGAGACCTTTGCAAATCTGCACAAGATTAGCCTCAAGCTCAACCCAGAGAAGTGTGTGTTTGGAGTTCCCTCCGGCAGGCTTCTCGGGTTCTTCGTGTCTCAGCGAGGAATTGAAGCCAATCCCGACAAGATCAAGGCCATTGAGCAGATTGAAGCACCAAAGCGCGTAAAGGATGTGCAAAGACTTGCCGGTTGCGTGGCTGCTCTCAGCATGTTTATCTCTAGGTCTGCTGAGCGCGCCCTGCCGTTTTTCAAATTATTGAAAAAGGCAGGTCCAATGAAATGGACTCCGGAAGCGGAGGCTGCGCTGCAAGACTTGAAGAGATACCTGTCCTCCCCTCCAATACTTGTCGCACCTAAGCCACAAGAGAAGTTGCTGCTGTACATAGCGGCAACCAATCAAGTGGTTAGTGCTGCGTTAGTAGCAGAGAGGGAGGCAGATGACGAGCCAGCAACCACGGCAAGCGCGTCCAGCGACAAGCAAGGGGCTTCCCCGGCAAGCTCTGGTCCCGACAAAGATGGATCTGCGCAGATGCACGAGGAAATACAGAAGAAAATGGTGCAGCGCCCAGTTTACTTTGTCAGTTCCCTTCTGCAGGGGGCTAGATCAAGGTACTCTGGCGTGCAGAAATTGCTTTTTGGCCTTCTCATGGCCTCGAGAAAGCTGCGCCATTACTTCCAAGCACATGAGATCACAGTTGTCACTCGCTTTCCGCTGAAGAGGATACTACAGAATCCAGAAGCAATAGGCAGGATCGTTGAGTGGGCACTGGAACTGTCAAGCTTTGGCCTCAAGTTTGAGAGCACTTCAACTATCCAAAGCAGAGCATTGGCAGAATTCATAGCAGAATGGACGCCAACACCAGATGAAGAAATTCCAGAGACGAGCATCCCCGTCGACGGAGCAAGCAAAGAGTGGCTGATGTACTTTGACGGTGCCTTTTCGCTGCAAGGCGCCAGTGCTGGTGTGCTGCTTGTCGTACCCACCGGATAGCACCTCAAGTACGTAGTCCAGATGCACTTTCCCAAGGAGCAAGCAACAAACAATACTGCAGAGTATGAAGGCTTGCTTGCCGGTCTCAGGATCGCGGCAGACCTTGGAATAAAGAAGCTCATTGTCAGGGGTGACTCACAGCTTGTCGTCCGCCAGGTAAACAAGAGCTATCAGAGTCCGTTGATGGAAGCCTACGTTGACGAAGTGAGAAAGCTAGAAGAGCACTTTGACGGCCTACAAATGGAGCATGTTCCAAGAGCACAGAACGCCATTGCTGATGGCTTGTCAAAGTGCGCCGCACTCAAGTTACCTGTGGAATCAGGGATCTTTGTGCTCAAGCTGACTCAACCATCCGTAACACCATCAACTAGACAGAGCAAGAAGAGGAAGTTGATTTCTGGTGACTATTTTCCGGCAGAGCTTCCCGAAGCCGCCGCCAAGAAGGTCCCCAAGATCAACGCCAAAGGCGCTGAGGAGCAGTCTGCTCCGGCAAGCCCTAGGGTTTGTTCCGTTGAAGCAGAGGCTCCCGATAAGATTTGCTCCGGCAAGCTTGTCGGGGAACGTCAAGCTCCGGCAGAGCCGTAGGTTATCGCCGTAGAAGCAGGTGTTCTCGCAGCAGCTGAGATCAACACCAAGAGCGCTGAGGAGCAAGATGCTCCGGCAAGCCCTAGGGTTTGTTCCATTGAAGCAGAAGCTCCCGACAAGTTTTGCTCCGACAAGCTTGTCGGGGAACGTCAAGCTCCGGCAGAGCCGCAGGTTCTAGCCGTAGAAGCGGATGTTCCCGCAGCAGCAGATTTGCCTTTAGTCCTTGTTGTCGAGCCACAAGCTCCAGCATGGGCACAGCAGATTGTCCGTTTCCTTCAAACAGGAGAACTTCTCGAAGAGCAAGAAGAAGTGGAAAGAGTAGCCCGGCATCCAAGTATGTACCAGTTTGTCGACAAGACACTGTACAGAAGAAGACTCAACGGTGTGAAATTGAAGTGTATTCACCAGGAAGACGGACAAAAGCTGTTGGCAGAGATACATGGAGGCATATGTGGTCACCACATTGGTGCAAGAGCACTTGTCGGCAAGGCATTCCGGCAAGGTTTGTTTTGGCCGACAGCCCTCCAGGATGCAACTGCACAAGTAACCAAGTGTGAAGCGTGCCAGTTCCATTCCAAGCAAATACACCAACCAGTTCAAGCTCTCCAGACGATCCCTTTATCCTGGCCATTTTCAGTCTGGGGGCTCGACATCCTCGGCCCCTTTCCCCGAGCAGTCGGGGGCTTTGAGTACTTGTACGTAGCGATCGACAAGTTCACAAAGTGGCCGGAAGTGGAGCCAGTGAGGAAGGTGACAACACAGTTAGCAGTCAAGTTCTTCAGGTCGATTGTTTGCTGCTTCGGGATCCCTAACAGGATAATCACCGACAACGGTACACAATTCACGAGCCGCACCTTCATGCAGTACGTCCAAGACCTTGGCGCCAAGGTCTGCTTCACTTCTGTTGCTCACCCGAGAAGCAACGGTCAAGCGGAGAGGGCAAATGCTGAAGTGCTGCGCGGGCTCAAGACCAGGACTTTCGACAGGCTGTACAAGTGCGGAAGAAACTGGATCGAGGAGCTGCCGGTGGTTCTTTGGTCGATCAGAACGACGCCAAATCGAGCCACTAGACAGACACCTTTCGCTCTAGTCTATGGAGCAGAGGCAGTTATCCCCACGGAACTCGTATACGGGTCACCTCGAGTGCTTGCTTATGATGAGCTCGAGCAAGAGCAGCTGCGACAAGATGACGCGCTGCTCCTTGAGGAAGACCGTCTTCAGGCTGCTGTGCGAGCTGCTCGCTACTAGCAAGCTTTGCGCCGCTACCATAGCCGCAAAGTTAATGCCAGAAGTTTCGAGGAAGGCGACCTTGTTCTTCGGCGTGTTCAGTCCGCCAAGAATTCCAACAAGTTGACGCCGAAGTGGGAAGGCCCTTACCGGGTGAAACGAGTCACTAGGCCTGGCGCTATCCGCCTTGAGACCGAATATGGCATTCCGATGAGCAACTCCTGGAATATTGAGCATCTCCGTAAGTTTTACCCGTAAGGCGCGGTTGCCGGAACCTGTTCCGGCAACCACCTTTTGTACAAGTCTTGCCGCTGTTGCATGTAATCCTTTGTACAAAGCCGGGCGCAGACCCCGTGCATAAGTAAAGCCCATGTGCTCCGCACATCTTGTCAATTTCATGCTTTCTATTTTTTGCATGTGTTCTCTGACACTTTGTGCAGCACCTACTCCCCGGTAAGCAATAACGAGCCGTAAGGCTCCATGTCTTTATTTTCTCTTCTTTCTTTTTTCTCAAGGAAAGGAAGGTTCCCTCGCCCACAAGTTTGCCGGGGGGAAAGGAGAGGATAATGGTATGGGCCAGGCGTCGTTCAAGAAAGTTTCGCCTTGCCGGGAAGCAGACAACAGAAAAGCTAAGTTACCAAAGTTTGAGCAATCAGATTTTTTAAATTTTTAAGTTATCTCCCTTGAACGACCGCACTTTGTATGGAAAACCTGTGCGCGGAGGAACCAACTCGTAGCTAGTTGCGCCCTTACTTTGTTTCGAGTCCACTCAACAACTTGAGTGAGCTGCAACTAGTTGCGACAAGGTTTCTTGTCGGTAGCGGCACCGCCAGCAGGCTGCTGACGTCCCGCACTCAGCGCTCGCGGCTCGGGTGCCTGCACCGGCAAGTTCCCTAAAAGCGTAGGGCAAAAACATACAAAGGAAGGAATCAAGTAAAGGGAATAACATTGCAATCATTACCCAGAATAAAGTTATATTACAAAGATAGCTTGTCGCAGCTCTAACAGATTGTTTTCATAACATGATAAACAGCGACAAGGAAAGAAGAAATGGGCGGCCTAATCTACGCGATCGCCCTCGATCCTCTTGATCCCGCTCACCTTGTCCACAATGGGTGCGACAAGGGCCTTGAGCGCCTCCAGATCAGCATCCAGCGGCAGGGTCTTGAGGACGTTGGTGAGGTTGAGGCCCGGGTTGCGGAAGGCCACCTTCACCAACACTTTCTGAAGAGCTCCCGCGCAGATTTTGCGCGACTCGTCGGCCAGCTGCTTTGGGATCCCCTCCCGAAGTCGCTGGAGGGCCGTCGCCACGCCCTTGAAGAACAAAACGAGCTTGGCGCTGGGTTGGAGGTTCTCGTCGGAGGGATACCCGAGGTCCTCCATCCCCAGCTGCGCCAGCTCCTTGCAATGTCTGTGGCAGCATTCACAAGACTCTCCATCCAGTGCTCCACAGTCTCCCGGAAAGCGTTTTGAGTGGCTGCGACACTTTCCAGCAGTGCCTTGTCGGCCTTGATCTCCTCCTTCAAGGCCGCCTCCTGCTTCTTGGCGCCGTCCAGCGTCTTGGTCAAAGCGGTCAACTTCGACTCAAGATCTGTATTGGAGTCCTTGGCGGCGCTGAGCTCTTTGCCCTTTTCGGCGAGATCGACCTCCAGCTGTGCCACCTTCGTCTTCAACTCCTTCTTGGCGGCCTCAGCGGCGGCGGCAGCGTCCTCTGCTTGCTTGAGGGCTCCG
Source organism: Triticum urartu (assembly GCF_056163025.1). Classification (NCBI taxonomy): domain Eukaryota; kingdom Viridiplantae; phylum Streptophyta; class Magnoliopsida; order Poales; family Poaceae; genus Triticum; species Triticum urartu. The sequence continues at coordinate 74,740,276 of NC_141879.1, read as the reverse complement.
CCGAGTTTTTCCTCGCGCGCGACAAGCTCCTCCTCGTGGGCGTCAAGATTGACCTTCCGCTGCGCCAGCTCGCCCTCCTCCGCGGCTAGCTTCACAGCGGCAAGTCGCTGCCGCTCTTCGACTTCAGCCTTCTCGAGGAGGAAAGCCTTCTGCGCTTCAGCGAGCTGCTCCCGCTCCTTCGCCAGGGACCGAAGGGCTTCCCGATGGAAACCCCCGAGCTCTTCCGCGCGCTTCTCGATATCTGCTCCCGCCTTCGCGACTAGCGCCTCGCGGGATTCCAGCTTGGCTTGCCGCGCGCGGTAGAGCGACATCAACTTCCGCAGCAGCCGCTCTTCTTCGGGCTCATTGCTGCTGCTTGGCGCGTCAACCAGCGTCAGCCCGGCGGAGGCGAGCACTTCCCCGTCGAAGATCTCACCCTCGACCGGCGCCCTGGAGCTCGACGCCCAGGGGAGGTTGATGAAGACGCCTTCACCGGCCTTCAAGTATATGGCTGGGGCTCTTCAGAGCCTGGCGCTGCGGCAGCGGCGGACGGGTCGGCGGTCGGTGCAGCGCCTGGCGCTCCTGCGGCCTCAGGGCCGTCAGTGCGATCGCCAGACCCCTCGCCAGTTGCCGCGGCGGCAGCCTTGGCGGCCTCTGCGCCGGCGGCATCGCCACCACCGGCTGCTTCGTCGGCGGCGACCTCGATCTCCATCTGCTCCGCAGCGGATGGGTCTGACAGCCGGAAAAGGGGAGAAGAGTCAAGCAAAAACCCAAGAAGATCAAAAGAAGAAGAACCCGAGGGAAGCCTTGCAGCGAAAGGATTACCTGTGCCGGGTTCTGCAGTCGTGGTCTCCGCCGTCGGGGGGCCGCTAGCGCTCTCCCTTGTCGGAGACTTCTCCCTTACCGGGAAGCCCTCCCTTGCCGGAGAATTCTCCCTTGTCGGGGGATTCTCCCTTGGCTCCTGGTGAGGCTGCTCTGCTCCTACACAAGTCAGCAATCAAGTATCAGCAAAGACAGAGTGTCCATGCGCGCCTCACAAGCGGAAAGCAAACCATATACTTACGCTGGGGGCTGCTCTGGAGAAAAGTTGCCCGGTCCGGCAAGGTTGTCTCGGGCGCACCTCCTGCTGTCACAGTAGGTTCGTCCTCGATGACGATCACCGGTACCTTGGCCCTCTTTGCTGCTCTTTGGGCCAGAGTCCTAAAGAGGAATAAGTTCAGAGAAAGCAAGTGAGATACAAGACAAAACAGCAAGAGTTGAAGAACAGCAAGTACAGCAAGAGAAGCTTACTCCTCTTCTTCTTCCTCGTCGGAGCTGAACGCGGAGAAGTCGAAGTCCGGCGCGCGCCTGGTGCGAGGAGGCGGAGGAGAAGCTTCCCTTGGCCACTTGGCGGGAGCAGTGGCGGCGGTCTGAGACGACCCCGCTCCAGCTGTCGTCGCGGCATGAGAAGCGGCAGGAACTGAAGCGGTGGTCCGGGAGGGCCCCGCTCCAGTTGTCATCGCAGCATGAGGCGCTCCCGCGGCAACGGTGTTTGCCGCGGTGGAGCGTGTCACGCGGCGCGGCGACTGTTGACCCGCTTGCCGCTCCGCTACGTCACCGGCCTTGCGGAGACGCCTTCTTGATGGGGATGGAGGCTCTGCTTGCGGCAAGCTGCCCAAAGACGAAGTGGAAGACGAGTTGATCTCCAGCGAGCCGCTCGTATCCTTGGCGGGCTCGCTCGACTCAACGTTCTGCCCGGCAAGCTCTTTCTCGCCGGCAGGCTCCCTTCGCTCGGCACGGCTTGCCGCCTCTACTGCATCTGCCTCCTCCACGGTGAATCCAAAATCGCCCGCGGCCGCGGCTGCCGCCGCCTCTTCCAGCCTAGTGGCGATAAGTGCCATCTCCGCATCGGTGGTGTCGCGGGTGAGGCCGTCCTTCTCGTCGGCGCGGATCGCCACTTCTACCAAGTCATCGAAGAACTGCTGCATGCTGTCGTCTGCAGGCTCCTGCCAAGTTGGCACAATTCCATGCGAGTCGCACTCTGGCATCATTGCATGGATGCGGTCGAGCGAGGAATTGTTGCACAACGGAACGACGCCCCCCGGCAACCTGAAAACTTCAGGATGTTGGGGGTCATACTTGAAGAGCTCCTGGACCATCGCGTTGAGCTCCAGGACTGTGAAGTTGAAGTTGAGGCCCGGCCGCAGCCTCATGATGTCTGCCGCATTCTTGAACTCCCAAGTGGGCCTTCCCCGTTCCTGCAGGGGGGCGATGCGGCGGCGAAGGAAATCCGCACAAACAGCGCCTACAGTGAGCCCGGCAAGCCTGAGGCGCAGGATCCTGGTGACGGCAATCTTCAGCCTGTCGTCTTCCGGGGCCACGTCACTCCAATCGCTGCCGCGTGCTACTGGGGTTTGGCGCCGGGTGGTGAATGGCTGCGGGTTCTCCTCGTTAATCCAGCACCAGTCTGCCCTCCACTCCTCCCACTTGCCGCGGAATTCTCCCTCCAGATAAGTCTCCTTCTTGCCGGCCCTTGAGATCCAGGCGATTCCGCCGGATAGAGGCTCTCCTCTCTCTACTCGGGGTATGAAGAAGTGGCGGAAGAGGGCTACGTTGGGATGGACTCCGACAAAGTTTTCACAGAGATGTGCGAAAACTGCCATGGTCAGAACGGCGTTGGGGGTGAAGTCAAGGAGGTGGAATCCGTAGGTATTCATGATGTCGCAGAAGAATTCAGAGAAAGGCGGGCAGAGCCCACAGTAGAAGAACAGAGCGAAGAAGGGGTATCCATTTGGGGCCTTCTTCCAAGCGGCGGCGGGGAGTACCTTCGTGCGCGGATGCGCTCGCGTCTCCGCCGACCAGAAGAGGTAGTAGTTCTCCCTCAGCTCCTTCGCGGCAAGCTTTGGGGGGAAACTGCGCGCTCCTTCCGCAGCGCCGCGAGCCGCTGCGCCTCGGTCGACTTCACGACCTTCCCCTTGTCGGCTTTTGGAGCCATGGCGGAAGTGGTGGAGGAGATTGACGGCGTTGGTGGCGCTGGTGGTGATGGGGGCGGAGCGCTGCTCTCTTTCGGCTTTGGGAAGACGAGGGAGCGGCGGAGATTTCTGAGATTGGAAGCAGCAACGGGCGAATGTGCGAACTGCCCCTGTTTCCCCTGCTTATAAAGAGGGAGGGGGCGGACGTTCCGCATTTCCGAATAAAATAACCACCCACGATCTCTCCCACGACGCCGCATTCAACGCGTGCCGTTCGGGGAGGGCGCGGTGGATACGCAGAAAGATACGGCGTAACCTAGGCCGCGCGTGCCCGTGCCCTGTTTTGGGCATGGCCCAACAGCGCTCGGCACCGTGTATGGCCCAGGCTCGGGGGCTCCTGTCGGTGTACTAGAGTAGGGGTACCCTAGTATCCCGAACTTGTGCACGGGCAGTCGCAGCATCCCGCGGCAAGGCTTGCCGGGTGACCGCCAAGGTCCTCCGTGGTTCCCCTGGAACCATTCAAGGAGACAAGACCCCGGCAAGAGGAGCTTGCCGGGAAGGCCGCCCAAGGCATCTCAAGGAACTTGCCGCGACGCGCCCCGCGTCCCGGCAAGGCCCGGTGAGCGACAAGCTCCCGGACGCGACAAAACAACGACCGCGGCAAGGCGTTTGCCGCGGCAAGCCACCACTCCGTGCCCGCGCTCCAGCACATCCACCAACGTGTCGCTCTGGGACCCTTCCCAGCGTACGTGGCGGGAGGCTGTGCAGCCAGCAGTGAGCGGTGGCAAGCGGCGCTGACAAGGTTGCCGTCGTGGCGAGCGGTGGCGTCCCTGACGGTCCCTTTTACACTGTTTAGGCGACGCAGACGGGCATTTAAGGCCCTTGTCCCCTGCCGTTAGGGTTAGGTATGATACACTGTAGCAGGTAGCTGTACCAACCGCAGCACCTTTCCCTTTTTTGCCCTTGTGTATGTTGCCACCTGTCGATGACCCCTTGAGCATATAAAAGGAGGCCCATGCGCAACATAGGGGGGGGGGTTAGCTGGTTCGAACACTCACGCTCGGTCTCGTTAGCCGCTGGTGTGTACTGTAGCACTCCGCGCTCCCGAGCAAGAACTCAATACAAACCACAAAGCAGGAGTAGGGTTTTACGCATCCGTGCGGCCCGAACCTGGGTAAACTGCTCGTGTGTTTCGCCTCGATCCGCTCTTTGCACGACCTCCGCCCCCGCCGAACCGAAAGGGACTCGGCCCGCCGGTCCCATAGGTGTTCATGGATCAGTCCCCCGACACTTGGCAACTGCCAAGCTTGGGGGAGTGCCCCGATATCGTATCACCATCACTTTTATCTTTACCGTTTTTTTCTTAGTTCGATCCTTTTGGTAATATCTTGATCTAGTAGAATAAAAGTTCTTAGTATGATCTAGTTGTGAGTTTTACTTTATTATCCTTCTATGTAATCGAGTCCGTGAGCTATATAATAAAGATTAGTGTTGAGTCAAGGGCTTGATTATTTTACCATGATCTTAAGTGAATAAAAGAAAAGAGAAAGAAATAAAAAGAAACAAAGAGATCATGTGAGTCTTATGGAGAGTAATGAGATCACATAGAAAGAGTATGATGAATAAAAGTTGTTGAGGGTTGACAAACACAGTTTTGGTCATCGTTGCAATTAATAGGAAGTAATAAAGAAAGAGAGGTCTTCACATATAGATATACTACTTGGACATCTTTTATGATTGTGAGCACTCGTTAAAATATGACATGCTAAAGAGTTGACATTGGACAAGGAAGACAACGTAATGGGTTATGTTGTCTTACATCTGAGATGAATTATATTGTCTTGGATCTTCCAACATGATGAGCTTGCTTTTCCCCCTCATGCTAGCCAAATTCATTGCACCAAGTAGAGATACTACTTGTGCTTCCAAATACCCTTAAACCAGTCTTGCCATAAGAGTCCACCATATCTACCTATGGATTGAATAAGATTCTTCAAGTAAGTTGTCATCGGTGCAAAGCAATAAAAATTGCTCTCTAAATATGTATGATTGATTGGTGTGGAGGAAATAAGCTTTATACGATCGTGTGATATGGAAGTAATAAAAGCGACAGACTGCATAATAAAGGTCCATATCACAAGTGGCAATATAAAGTGACGTTCTTTCGCATTAACATTTTGTGCATCTAACCATAAAAGCGCATGACAACCTCCGCTTCCCTCTGCGAAGGGCCTATCTTTTACTTTTATCTCCTACATTGCATAAGAGTCATGGTGATCTTCACCCTTCCTTTTTACATTTTATCCTTTGGCAAGCACCATATGTTGGAAAGATCCTGGTATATATGGCTAATTGGATGTGAATTTTCATGAACTATTACTGTTGACACTACCCTTGAGTTAAAACGTTGGGAGGCAAAACTATCAGCCCCTATCTTTCTCTGTGTCCGATTAAAACTCCATACCCATAAGTATTGCATGAGTGCCAGCAATTGTGAAATACTATATGATAGTTGAGTATGTCGACTTGCTGAAAAGCTCTTATACATTGACTTTTTCCTATGTTATGATAAATTGCAATTGCTTCAATGACTGAGATTGTAGTTTGTTAGTTTTCAATGAAGTTTACGATTCATACTTGATATTGTGATTGAATTATTACTCTAGCATAAGAGATTATATGACAAGAATTATATAAGTTGTTGTTCTAAGAATGATCATGATGCCTTCATGTCCGTACTTTATTTTTATCGACACCTCTATCTCTAAACATGTGGACATATTTTCCGAGGACAAGCGAGGTCTAAGCTTGGGGGAGTTGATACGTCCATTTTGCATCATGCTTTTATATCGATATTTATTGCATTATGGGCTGTTATTACACATTATGTCACAATACTTATGCCTATTCTCTCTTATTTTACAAGGTTTACATAAAGAGGGAGAATGCCGGCAGCTGGGATTCTGGGCTGGAAAATGAGTAAATATTAGAGACATATTCTGCACAACTCCAAAAGTCTTGAAACTTCACGGAATACGTTTTCCAAATATATAAAAAATACTGAAAGCAAGAACTTCACCAGGGGGGCCACACCCTGCCCACGAGGGTGGGGGCGCGCCCTACCCCCTAGGCGCGCCCCCTACCTCGTGGGCCCCCTGGTGGCCCTCCGGTGGCCATCTTCTGCTATATGGAGTCTTTCGATGGGAAAAAAATCGTAAGCCATCTTCTCGGACGAAACTCCGCCGCCATGAGGCGGAACCTTGGCGGAACCAATCTAGGGCTCTGGCGGAGTTGTTCTGCCGGGGAGACTTCCCTCCCGGAGGGGGAAATCATCGCCATCGTCATCACCAACGCTCCTCTCATCGGGAGAGGGCAATCTCCATCAACATCTTCATCAGCACTATCTCCTCTCAAAACCCTAGTTCATCTCTTGTATCCAATTCTTGTCTCCAAGTCCGGGATTGGTGCTAGTAGGTTGCTAGTAGTGTTAATTACTCCTTGTAGTTGATGCTAGTTGGTTTAATTGGTGGAAGATCATATGTTCAGATCCTATATGCATATTAATACCCCTCTGATTATGAACATGTTTATGCTTTGTGAGTAGTTACTTTTGTTCCTGAGGACATGGGAGAAGTCTTGCTATTAGTAGTCATGTGAATTTGGTATTCGTTCGATATTTTCATGAGATGTATGTTGTCTCTGCTCTAGTGGTGTTATGTGAACGTTGACTACATGACACTTCACCATTATTTGGGCCTAGAGGAAGGCATTGGGAAGTAATAAGTAGATGATGGGTTGCTAGAGTGACAGAAGCTTAAACCCTAGTTTATGCGTTACTTCGTAAGGAGCTGATTTGGATCCATATGTTTCATGCTATGGTTAGGTTTACCTTAATACTTTTGTTATAGTTACGGATGCTTGCAATAGAGGTTAATCATAAGTGGGATACTTGTCCAAGTAAGGGCAGTACCCAAGCACCGGTCCACCCACATACCAAATTATCAAAGTACCGAACGTGAATCATATGAACGTGATGAAAACTAGCTCGACGATATTCCCATGTGTCCTCGGGAGCGCTTTACATCATATAAGAGTTTGTCCAGACTTGTCCTTTGCTACAAAAAGGATTGGCCACCTTACTGCACTTTATTTACTTTTGTTACTTGTTGCTTTTTACAAATTATCCTATCACAAAACTATCTGTTACCACTTATTTCAGTACTTGCAGAGAATATCTTGCTGGAAACCACTTATCATTTCCTTCTGCTCCTCGTTGGGTTCGACCACTCTTACTTATCGAAAGGACTACGATAGAACCCCTATACTTGTGGGTCATCATCCACTGTTGCGCCATTACTAACATTTTTTTGTTTCAAAATTACTAATGGCGCACCACACATCAGGTGCGCCATTAGTAACCCTGGTGCTAAATGCATCCCCCCCCCCCCCCCCCGTGGACCGTCTTTTCAGTTTTTTAAAAAATAAAAGAAAATGCTAGAAATGTGAAAAAAGAAAATAATTTTCCCATGTGATATGTGGTCTAGTTGTTGGGAAAATTTACAAATATGAATTTCGACTTTATTTGCAAAATCTCTTTGAAATTAGTAAAATGGGCATAACTTTTGCATACGAACTCGGATTAAAAAGTTTTTTATATGAAAAATCATCTACTCGAAAAGTTACACTACGAATTGAACCAGGGGAACCCCTTTCAACATCTTCAAAATCCCCCAAACCCTGACAGAACGAAAGATACGGGGCTTTTAAGATCTAGAGGGGGGAAAATGAAAGAAAATTCAAACTTACTAGTGGCGCACCATTTGCTAGGTGCGCCACTAGTAACAGA